>NW_024096554.1:3370000-4570000 GCF_016545835.1 Crotalus tigris | reverse complement strand
ATGAGATGCCTAAATGGAATTTACAAAATCCCATCATTTCCTGCTAGGAACATTATGGAAATGTGAGGAAGTATCTTACATTGAGTCAGACTGCTAATCCCCTAGTTCAGTCCTTCCTTCACAAACTAGCAGCAGTCCTTCAATATTGCAAAGAGGTTTTTTTTTTAAAGCTATAATTGAATGGGAGCTGAGACTTTTTGCATGTAAGAGTTGCATTACTTGCAATAGATTGAAATGCCTGGGCCTGTAGGACCTGAACATAAGTTTTTTATCACAAACACTTTCAAGCTGAAGTTCATCTCACAGGATATTTAGAGGAATGTGTGAAATAAGTACTTCCCACATTCCTTCAACCAAGTGGGTCCTGATCCTGTTCATTTATTATGTTGCATTGGCTTTTAAAAGAGTAAAATGCATACAGGCAGCTTTTTTCAGAGGACAGTCTCTATTATATATAGTCTTTCTTCTCTCATTTAAAATAAGCCATAGGAAAAAGCTTGTCGGTAACTTTTCTCCCCTTGTTTTGCTTCTTTTAGAGTGATGTTCCTGAATGGTATTCATGATGCTCAGCCTTGGCACATGTTCCCTAAGTGCTCACATGCTCTCTGAGGCAGGTTCTTTTTCTCCTGGAGGAACCATCACTGAGCTGGGCAGTGGAACCCAGAGATATGTGCTGGCCCTACCGGAGGAAGAAGCATGGCGGAAGCACCGGCTGGGCCTGATGCAGCCTGCTTATTCCTGTAGCTTGCTGGAGCCAGACAGCCTCATCTCACGTACTACCAGCTTTGATGCTCTCTATGAGTTGCAATCCCAGGAGAGAGAATCCACCCTGGGTTTGGATGGTAGCAGCACCCTTGACTTAGGGCAAAGCCAACTTATCCCTGTGAACCCTGAAGTCATCAAACGCCGACGAGGGGGGCTGATTGAACAGCGAGATATCATCAAGGCTCATGAAGCTCATAAAATGCAGAGCACGCCACAGGCAAGGCGGAAAGAATGGGAGTAAGTACCAGACTGAGTTCAAAGACTGCCTTCCCCATCCTGAAAAATTAGCAGGGGACCTTATACATTAGGTCTTCTCTTTTCCTGAGGTAAGAATCTGAAAAAGATTCATAGCTGAATGGGCTGCTTGGCACAGAAGGTCACCCTTTCATTAAAATTAAACTTTTTCAGAGAATTTTCCCCAGAATATAATCGCTAGCTTCACTTAATTTTAATCCTGCTATTCTAATTTAAATAGCACAGTTTCTATACATGGCTCATCATTTCATTTGTAGATAGGCTTTTTTTTGGCTTTCATTTATATGTAAAAAGGCCCTAGGTTTAGTCCTTGATATTTCCAAAAGGAAAGGCCTATGTCTAAAACCTTACTGAGCAACTCTCAGTCATTCTAGTGAATCTTGCATTCATTATTTTGTCTTAGGATAAGCCAGTCTCTCTCAGGCGTGAACAACCAGAGCCATATGTGTAAAGGTTGAACTAGCTGTTTTATTGGTCTCTGCCTACAGTGCAGGAATCTTCCCAGACTAGCAGCTTTCACCTTGGGAAGATTAGATAAGGTTGAAGGTATTTGGGAGGTGATGGTGATGGTGGACCTTGGTCCTTTGTGTTTATGTAGTGAGTCCAAGCTAATTCCCCACTTGAGCTCTCCTCCCTACTGGGAAAATTTCCTAAGTATATTGTATATCATATAGCATTTTGTATAGGAAAACCTCTATCCATTTTTGTAAGAATGATAGTATAATTAGGAAGACTAAGAAGGATCTTTAAAGCCTTGATATATTTAAAGTTCTTATTCTGAAATAGGATTTCCTCTGTCCCAGGTCCTTAAATGTTTGAATTAATACCACTAAGTCATGGTATAAATAGAAATAATAATTTGTTGTTGCTACAAGGCTTGGACTAACCCAAATTTAACTCTCAGCCCAACTCACCTCACAGAATTATTGTTGTGGGGAAAACAGGAGGAGTATGTTGGATATTTTTGTGGCCCTGAGTTATTTGTAAAAATAATAAAGGCGGGATATAAATAATCAAATAAAATATAACTTATCTAAGCCACATTTAGAAATAATAACCAAACGAGTTTGACTAAAATTCTGTACCTAAAAGGTGGCAGTTGGATAATATCTTGGACGTGATGCACAAAAATCTCATATTGGCATTCTACTGTACACTCTGTTATTATTATAAAATGTTTATGGTATATTGTGCAATTTGAATAGCTGCAGCAAAAGAGAGAGGGGAAAACTGCAATAGAACATTGCATAATGGGGTCCTTCCATTTTTCTGTTCCTCTCTGCCCACAGTGTAAGTGCATTGGAAAGGTTAACAGAAGACAAGGTAGAGGGTGACTTTTAGTTATGGCCAAAAGGTATAGAAAAGAAATTACAATTACTGTGTATTTATTTGTCATTTCCCCCCCCCCAAACATAACCCCAGAACTGGCTTCTGAAACCTAGGCTGCATCTATGCTCTGTTGAAATGGGTTGCCCTGGAGGGATAAAGGTTTGCATATCCATTCCTCAGAACCATTGTTTCAGATTTCTGAGGTGTGTGGCTCCTGGCTCTTTTTTATGTTCATTATTTCAGTAGTTATCTGTGATTATTAGTAGATGTTTTATTGTGACAAATACCTTTTCTTTTCGAAAAGCTGTCTAACAATGTCTTATCATCATGCCATGTCCACAGAGGTCACAGAACCTGTCAGTTGTGCTGAACATGGCTTGCTGAAGATTACCCATCATGAAAGAGAGTGTCTCCATGGCAGCTCTCTTGAATACATCAAGGCTGAAGCAGAAAGAATAAGCCTTCTCACCTCAGACTCCTGAATTCCACTAGAGAACAAATAGGATCTCAGGTTTTTGCTTCCTCTGTGTATTAAGCATTGTTAAGCAACAGGGATTAAGTTGCATTCTGTAGACCAGAATCTGGCCATATTTTTAAGCGAGCTTGTAAATACATATTAGTATTTGGAAGCTGGATGCCTGGCAGCTGAGTGTGACCTCCAGGTCTTGATAGGTGATCTTAGCATATCTCCTCCCTAGTTGTTCTCTCAACAAGTGAGGACAATAATAGCAGGGATGGCCCCAGGTGGTTTTCTCCGATCTCCCTCAGCTGCTGTGTTTTGTGCTAGATTCAAGGCACTGGCAAATGGGAGAGAACAGCATTGGGAGGAAGAGTATTTATTGAGTGATTGCATTTATGTTTTATTGTTGCTCAAGATAGCATTCATGGGGATCTTCAACAGTTCCTTGAGGCAGGGTAGGTTATTGTCTGATAATGTATTGTGTTTTGTAATCTTAAAATATAAATTGCTTAGGGCTCTGTGTGACTGAGTAGCTTACAAGTTTATTGCTTGGATGGATGGATGGATGGATGGATGGATGGATGGATGGATGGATGGGGAGAGAGAGACAGATATGATGACTGGTCAGACTCACTCGTGAACTCCATGATTAATGGCACCTGATCTGGACCTCTCCAGTCCATGTACATATAACATCTTCTTTATTTTACTATGTTATTTCAGCTGAAAGAAGAAAAGTTTGACTTGGCTAAAGTTCATCACAAAATCCTTCCAAATATTCTCATTGTGATTGTGACTGTCATCCTGACAATTCTCCAATTCTTTTCAGAATATTTACACATTGTCCAAGTGTTTGTTATCTGTATTTAGGAACTGAGGCAAACAGTGTTTGCTCATGAGCAGAATGGTGAATGCACATCTTCCCTCCTCCTCCTCCTCCTCTTCCTCCATCATGCTCTAGAAAATGTGATCTAAAGTATGGAATTGGGACCTACCAGGATAAATCTTTATCTGAGACAGGTTGCAGGAAGGGAGGAGAGCAAATGGAAGGTTTGGTGTATGAACAGAAGTTTGGTTGTACAATGTTAGCTGTTGCTCTTATATAATATATTCCTTTGCAAAGGATGCCATGTCATGGGAATTAGAGTTTTGCAGGGTAAACAGTTGATGGCATGTTAAAACTTATATAAAACTTCCCATCTGTCAATCCTTGTGACACTAAAAAAACTCAGAAAACAAGAACCATTTAAATTTTTGGAAAGATCTTTATTATTCACAGGGTAATGTAATAGAATCTTGAAAACCTGCTAAAGTAATTCTCCAGATTAATTTATAAAAAGGATAATTAAGGCAAACTTAACTCTTTCTCTTACTTCTCCCCTTCTCCAGCATAACACCTTTTTGCAACAGTCATGTTTCCTCTCTGGTGTTCATAAGGTTTGCTAAACGGTCCATCATTCCAAGTCAATGACTAGCATGTGGCCACATCTGCTATGGAACACCTACACATTCAAAGGATTCTGGAGCATATTTTAGAGCAGTAGGCAACCCGGAGCCTTCCTGGTATTCTGGGCTCATAAAATCCTTTTCTACTGGCCATGCTAGCTTGGGCTGATGGAAGTTGATATCCAAACCATTTGAAGATTCTGGGCTTGGTGTTCTCTCCCAGCAAATTGTACAGCAGACAAATATGCCCAACATTCCCATTCCCCAGCCTTTAGTGAAGGGACTGAAAAGCATAGTCAGAATTCTTATCATCAGCTTTCCATGTACAATTTGGTTAGTAAGTAATTGTAATATAGTTAGTTTCCTTAAGGCTATTGAATTTGATGCCAGACTTCCCAAGAGGAATACCTAATAAGGATAAAAATGGTCTTAAGTCTAATCCCTGATTTCAAATAAGTCATTTTTAGAGTGGGTTGAATCATTCACTCTATGACTATATTGATACAATAATGCCTTAATAGAATTTATTATATTAGGAGGTGAACTGGAACTCTGTTTCTTAGTTCGGCCAACACACATAAGCCTCAGGATGCAGAAGGAGCTGGGAATGGTTTCTGGCATCCAACAATTAGCTTTATTACCACCTTAATTATACATTGGAGATCTGCCTTGCAATTTGCCTGATGGTAACTGCTAGCTAACTGCATTAATGGATCAGTAGGGAAAGCCCATTTCTCAATGGAGAACAAATGTTTTGTATGGGAAAAAACAACAACCAAAACATCTCTGGGTAGGACTGGGAAAAGGTTTCCTGCAGAGTTCAATATCATCCAAGCTGATCAGTGTTGAGAATGCTAAGCACAGGAAGCAGATTTAGTTTAAAATAGCTTCCAATGTCTCTAACTCATTGTGCAAGAAAACAGTTGTAGAGGTTCTTCATCATCTCACTAGTATCCCAATTCTCATTCATGGAATTCAATTCATGTCATATTAATCCAGTTTATATCATGGAAAATGCTTTCAAGATAAATTGAACTGAAGGTGTCAATGATTTGTCCAATGCCAATCACCAAGTAACGCTGGTTGGAAATTTAGTACCAGGCGATCTCAGGTTCCATTCATTTTTCAATAACTGAAATGTTAAAATTGGCTGAATTATGAATTGAACATACAAATCAGCCACATGATTATACAATTGTGAAAAGACTATATTTACAATTGTTAATCAACTGTCCTGATTATTGATAAAGTTTGTCAACGCTGCTAACATTATATGTTCCCGCTCTGACAACTGATGAAAATGCAGTCATTTTCTCTTTTTCCTTAACACGCTTTTTCTGGTATTAAGAAATTAGGTGCAGTAAGTGGGGTTGGAATGAAAGTTCAGCTAGCCATAACAATAATGTGGCTTTGTGGGAACCCAAGGTCAAGTTGATAATGTTTTAGCGTGCTGAGGAGCTGGGGAAGAAGCCCGCATTTTAGGCTAATTGGAGAACGTGATTTATGACAGCTTACTGGGGATGGGAATTATACTTTGTTACTTTGTATCTTGGGGAAGGGAATTTAGTTTTTGGGTTCAACTATGTAGTACCGATACTTTGTTTCCTGAATAAAATGTACTTTAAGGAAGATTTTGCCTTGAAGTTCTTTTGATGCGTTTCATCTATCGGAACCATGACAAAGTTATTTACTCTAATTACCTGCTTTTTTCTTCTGGTCTGGTATGTGATATGGATTTATTCACAATTTATGACAAATTTCAAAGTTATACAATATTTCTTTAGGTGAAAGGTTGGTGCTCCCCAGTTATTTTGTACATCAGCTCCCATAGAGCCTTATCATTTGCTCAGGCATTGATGGAAAATCCTCAAGCATATAGATGCTATCTGATTTTATTTTTGGATATATAGCCAAGACTAATTGTAAGGAGAAAAGCAGGGACCGATCTCTTGCCCCATGCTCTTTTTGGACAGCTGTGTTGTCGTCCATGCCTGGAGAGAGAATTCTACAGTGGTGAGACTGAGGTAGTTCAGTCTTCTCCAGTGGATACTTTCCAGAAATGTGATCTCCAAATTCCTAGCCAGCATGGTGTTTTTTCCTTATCTTTCCTAACACTTCAACCTATTTTTGAAAATTGCTTGCCTCGCACTGCAATGAGTTTTTAAGATGGGCTCCACTGTTTTTAAATAAACTATTGAAAAACTTTGCTGGTGTATGGAAAGGATATTATGTCTCTTTGACTATGAGATTGTGGATGGTAAAGCACACTGGATATCAATTACTGACCACATGCTTGCCCAGAGTTGGTTTGAGCCACCGAGCAAAATCAATTTCCCATTTTTGATTCATAGAGGGGATAAGACAGGAGCATTGTAATCCTATCAGGATTACAAGGCTTATTTCTCAGGGCTTTTAATGTTAGAGGGGCTTATATACACTGTATATTCTTATGTATTTGCAAACATAGATGTCACACAGGTGCCATTTACATATTCCATGTTAACATGTGCACTTAGTAGTAAACTTAGGTTTTTCTCTCTGTATACAGCCCTTAATACTAGAAGACTAAGTACTATGCCTTCCTCACCTTCAGGCTCCTCTTTTCTTTTCTTTATATTGTACCACCCATGCTGGTGATGTTTATGCTGTAACAACGGCACAGGAGAGATTTGAAGGGGAATAGGGTTTGCTTCAAAAGTCAGATCAGTGCCTCATTACCGGTAGCAAACCACCAGGGTGTATGCGTGTATGCCAAATTAACAAATGATAGGCAGGCAGAAGAGAAAGGAAAAGCGTTCTTTCTTGACATGCAGCTTAGTGCCTACAGTGGATGCTTCTCTAATTAACATCCTGTCATCTCATTTAATACTGGGGTGGTCCATCAGTTGCCTTTGTTATTTGTTCAAGTGAATTGTTTTGGTAAGATATGATTTGTGATTTCCTGCAGCATCCTGAAAGTCCATAGCTCTTCTATGTACTCTAGCGTACAATAGCAGAACTTTTAATCTACTTCAAATGAATACAACTCACCAGCTTCAAGAATTCCATAAATCGATATTGTTTCCTTATTTGGTATTTCAATTGAAAATGAAGAAGGATGATGGAGGGAGGTAATACATCTAGCAATTTACAGTACAGACTGTTGGCTGTGCTTGGTTTATTGCAGTGGTCTTCAAACTTGTCTCTTTTATGACTTGTGGACTTCAACTCCCAGAATTCCTCAGCCAGCATGCCTGGCTGAGGAATTCTGGGAGTTGAAGTCCACAAGTCATAAAAGAGACAAGTTTGAAGACCCCTGGTTTAGTGGATCTTCAGTTTCAGAAGCTTACACTAGTGTATCACTTATCCTGGATCTCCTTCACATGGGTTCTAAAATGCTTTGCTCTGCACAAGATGTCTTCACTTCTGACAGACTTTCAGAATGATGACAAAGTAGAAAGGAAGATTTTACCATTTCCATTTATTTCAGGGTGTTTGAAAAGCTTGTAGCGATGTCTTTTGTTTCTAATTAAAAGACAGATTTATTTGGATTTCATCTGATGTGCTGTTCTAAACTCAAGGAAATATGGATGTGAATCTCCTTAACTACACAGGAATTCTATTCTCATCCATCTTCCTAGACCTTCTAAGCTTAATAGCAATGTTACTGAAATTGAGAAGGACTGAAATTAGTAAGTGTTTTGTCACTTTAAAGGGGAAGCTTTCCTGCGTAAAAAAAAGGGAAAAGCTGAATACAAAATGCACACGAGATGGGACAGCAATTTTCATTCCTTGACTCAGTATTTCAAGTTCATACATATAAGGAGAATCACAGATCACTTTTAATTTGCTTTGAAGGACCTGAAACATGAAAATGTTGGTGATATGGAAGTGCCCCAAGTTTAGTGAGCTGGGCTTCCCTGAAAGCAGATCTCCAGCCTTTCACACCTTGCTGACTTCCAACATGATCAGAAACAGTTGAATTCATGGCAATTCTTCTGCATCACCCCTCTCCTCTCATGGAGTTTAGTATTTTGTTACTTTCAGCATTGGTGCGGAAAGTACCAATGTGTGTTCATTCTTTGTTATAATGTCAATTTGTCAACTGCAATCACAATATGAAAATTAGCCATGACCTTGAAACTGAGTTATATTTATTTGTATAGCTACAGAAGCTTCCTACGCCATGTATACAAATTAAAATGTGAAGTGAATCATGAGTACATAGCATTTAAAATTCTGGCCTAGATACTCCCAACCTCAGTAGCTCCATCTGTTCAAAACAAGAGATTGGCCTTAAAAGAATAATGTTTTAAAAACATATTCACATGTGTATACACATTCAGCTTACTCATATATCCCATTGTCTACATTAGTGTGAACTTGTATAATGTCTTATGTCACCAGCATTGAAATGATCAGGGTCAAAATGCCTGCAACTCTTTTCTTTGTCCAGATAGTTACTTTATAGAATGGTCAGGATCACTAATACTTGCACACTTCTTATCTCATTACATGTTTTAAAAATACTGCATGAATTATTGAATGGAAAAGCTGGGTTGTGGATCAGGGAATTGCTTAGAATCTTTGGGGCTCAAAGAAAGAATGGTTCTAAGCTGAGAAAGTGGGAAAGCAGTCTTTTGGCCTTGGCTGCCTGTTGTTATCGGGCAACCAAACCTGCTATCTGAAACGTCCCCCCCCCCCCAAGTTTATTATCATTCTGTCTAAGATGATTTCACTCTGGGAAGTTAATCTCTCCTACTTCTCAATCAGTTTGCACCTGGACAATAGTTAATTCAATTAACCTTGCCAAATTGGCAGCTGTACCAAGCTGGTTTACTATCTTCAAATGGGGGTTCCTTGGGATTCTTTTATTCCTCCTCTCCCCCCAATTATCAGTTCTATAAGTTTCCTTTGGCCCCATATTCACCTGGGAATGCTTGAATATGAAAAAGAGACAAAGCACATTACATAAATTAGTTTTATTTGCTTGCAAGACCCTCCTATGCATTCTCAAACAACAACCATACCCTTCTAAACTGTGGTGGTTATCTTTATATCTCAATTTCTTCTATGCATGGCTGATCTGTAACTTACATTCAAGAGTAAGTTATTGTCATTGGAATATAGATCGCTTTATAAAAGGTTGATCATTTGGCCATCAAATGCCACTCTGGTAGATAAGGAACCTTTCATCTTTTCTCATGGATGGGTTTGCACATCTCCATTTAGAAGTAGTACATACATGGAATCACAGCACATGCTCAAAGAACAAGTGGCAGCTGTGGCCATGATTGCCTTTGAACAGGTTCACTGGTTTTCCCTCCAAACAGTCACTCACATCCTTATCATCTCCCAGCTCAATTATTTCAATGTCTTGCACACAGAGATGCCTTTGAAGACTGTACAGAAAATTAAACTGGTATAGAATGCAATAGGGCAAGAAATGGTGGGTCTGCCTAGACATTGTCTCACTCACTTTTCAGTCAGTTATTAGAATCTTAGACCAGTACAGACACCCACTTTGTGAGATGCACTAGCTATCTGTCAGAGGCTACTTCAATACCTCATCCTAAGAAAGCAGAACTCGTGGAAGCAGTTTCTTCCAAAAGGAACTTTTATTAGGAGAAGCTGATAGCAGGCATAATAGACAGGATTTGAGGGTTTCCCGCTCAGATCAATAGGTTAAAGGTGTCCCAAGCGAACCCCACCCCAATAGTTCATCCGGTCAGTTTGAATAGGCCAATCCCCAGGTGTTAAGTTCATTGTGGGAAAGAGCTGATAATGCCAGGCTGTCTCAGGGTTGCAGCGATGTTTTGTAGGCTCTTCACACCTTCCCTTCCAAAAGTGGAGATAAACCAGTTGCCGGAGGTGCATTCCTTTCTTCTCCCCCTCTTTCTAGCTGACCTCAAGGGGAAAGATAGTTCAAAGAGCATGTATGCAGAAACAGCAAAGTGTTACAGTGTAGTGATAGAGGAAAATAAAGAAATAGCCCACAGTGCTTTTCCCTCCTCCCCTCCAGGAGTATAGCAGAACCCAGAAGTATAAAATGATTAGAGTCAGAATTAAAGTTAGAAAAGAGCCCCCTTAGAATATGCGTTCTGACACTACCACTATACTTATAATGTGATTAGCTACAGTCAATTAATAAGAAAACTATGCAGATATCAAGGACTGAAAGTTGGACAGGAAGATCATGATCCTATTCTACTGAAATATAAACAGTCACTCTTTAGAGCATAAGTCCCCAACCTTTTGGGCACCAGGGACCGGTTCCATGGAGAGAGGTTTTTGTGTGGACCGGAGAGTGCGTGGTTTTGTGTGCTGCCTGTATCCCACAGATGGGGCTTTGCTTATTTGTGCGGACCAGTTGCTGGAATGCCATGGCCCAGTACTGGTCCATGGACCTAGGGTTGAGGACCCCTGCTTTAGAGGGACTGATGAGTGTATGCACACCTGAAGATTCACTCTCACAAACAGATTAATTGTTGAATGAGATATGAAATACAGGGTTCCCCAAATTAGGTTGAAGAGCTAAACTCTAAAGTATGGACCTTACATATTCTCTATTCAAATAAGATATTTTCACAAGGGGATCAATTGACATGATCAACATTCAAATGATACGATGAAATATGAAGTATTGAATATGGATGGTTAATCAATCTTGTAATACATATTTATGCTACTTCTACAACTGAATATCATGTAAAATTTCTTGTAAAATTCTCATGTTTCTCCTGCTGATATTAGTAAATGTGCTCAAGAACCTTGCAGGATTAGGACTTTTCTTGTTGCAAAGCTAGATTAGCCACCAGTTGCTCACTTGACAGACAAAATACACCCTCCCCCTGTTTAGCAGGAGTGCCAATATGATACACATTTCAAATATATGTTTTGGCTATTTATGATTTTTAAAGCATTGAGCATTTAGGTCATCTTAGTTCTATATCTAAAAATGTGAAACAGTCTTTATAATAGTTATACTAAAAAGGCTAAATATTATCTTTTGTCAGTATAAGCATATCATATGCTAGTCACGTTCTACTGTTCAGTTCTGTTCTTCATAGCTGTAACTATTATAAATTATCTCATTAATATAACAGACCACTCTTTCATTATTTAGACAGTATGTTCCTTTAGGTTCCAGCAACCAAAAGTTATGGCAATCATATCCTTCCTGTTTTGATATTCATGTCACTAATGTACTTCCCATGGCTTCCAAAGATTTAATTAAATCAGCAAAATACTATGTTAAACTAACGATTAGCCTGGCTGGAATCCCCCAGGAAAAATCTCAGTAGTTCTTTGGCTTAGAATCTAAACATGACATCAGATATGACATTATTTTGATTGTGTGCTATTCGTCCTTGTTAGAATAAAATAAGATACATATACTTCTGATGTATTAATATGTGTCATTCCTCCGCTGCTAAATTTTACTGATATATGTAAAATGTTACAGATAGGAAAAAACCCCTTAACTTAATGTTTTTCAAAAATTATGTTGCCTTGGGATGGCGGGAGTTGTAATCCAATGAATCAAATTAGATTCATAGTTGTTATTTGACAGGAAAAGGCCTTTGCTTTCATTCCCTGATTGTGAGCATCCCCCATAGCATCAACTGGCTTTTGAACATAAAAAGCTGCTGTAGATGGGCCTGAATTCAATATAAGAGAGCTGTATTAAAATAGAACCCAAAAAACAATAAATATGGCTCTTTAGGTTAGAAGTAGCTTTTCTATGCTGGAATATTGATTAATCAAATTTTCTACTATTGGCTCTGTCAGATTGGCCCAAGACTGAAAGGTCTTTTTTCAGTCCTACTGAGTTGCTATTTATATTGACATTTAGGATTTTCTATATGATTAGAATATTAGAATAGAATATAGCTGGAGGGGATTTTGGAGGTCTTCTAGTCCAGCCCCCTGCTCAAGCAGGAGAACCTATACCATCTCAGACAAGTGGCTGTCTAGCCTCTTTTTTAAAATCTCCAGTCTCTTTGATCAGTTTCCAACCATTGTTTTTTGTCCTGCCTTCTGGTGCTTTGGTGAATAACGTGACCCCCTCTTCTTTGTGGCAGCCCCTCAAATACTGGAATATTGCTATCATGTGTCCCCTATTCCTTCTTTATTTTACACTAGCCAAACCCAGGTCCTGCAGCCATTCTTCGTATATTTTAGTCTCTAGGCCTTTGATCATCTTAGTTGCTCTTCTCTGCATTTTTTCCAAACTCTCAACATCTTTTTTGTGATACGGTGACCAAAATTGGCTGCTGTATTCCAGGAGTGGTCTCACTAGGATTTTATAAAGCGGTACTAATACCTCGCATGGTCTTGATTCTATGCCTCTGTTTATACAACCCAGGATTGTATTACCTGTTTTGGCTGCTGCTGCACACTGCTGGATCATGGTTAAGTGATCGTCCAGTAGGACAGAGGTCTTCAACCTTTTTATTTTGGCAGCCCAGTGGAAGAGAAAGTGGCACACATGCGCAAATGTGAATGTGGCCACAAGTGCGCACGCACATACAAACAGGCTGTGAGCATGTGCACGATGCAAATGGGGCTACAAGTATGCATGCAAGGCTCTCAATGATGGTGGCGCCTGTGTAAGGCTTCTGGCGCCACCACCTCCAGGCTCACACTGCCACCCCCGTGTGAGGCTCACACCGTTGCCACTGCACGAGGCTCATACTATGTCCCGCAGCAATGCCACACCAAGTGTGAGGATTGCACCTCTGCCCCATGCAAGGGTCACACCGCAGCCCACTGCTACTTGCTGCACTGCTGCCATCCGCACAATACTAGTGGCACTGGCACTACCCGCAGAACACTTGCGGCAACAGTGGCACGAGGGGGGGTGAGCATACGCACATGCAGGTGCACTGCCCAGATACTCACGCAGCCTGGCAGCTGAGGGGCTGCGGCCCGGTAGTGGGTCAGAGCCCACAGGTTGGGGATCTCTGCACTAGGACTCCAAGGTCCCTCTTACAATTACTGTTTTTAAGCCAGGTCTTGCCCAATCTGTACTTGTATCTTTGATTTTTCCTGCCTAAATATAAAACTTTTATTCTTTTCTTGCACTTTTTCCTTCCTCTTTGATTTCTTTCTTTTGCCTTTTTATTCCTTACCTTATATTAGCTTGTGTTAATTTTTATATAACTAGCAAAAACTGAAATACATCAACAAGAATTTTGGAATTTCCTATAAGGATCCGCAAACTGGTTGCCTCCAGAAGTTTAGGATTATAGCTCTCACAGGTCTTTGCCATTAGCCATGACTGCTTGGGAATTAAAGTCCAAAGTATTTAGAAGACATAAAGTTGCCTGCTCTGGATTTTCCTGCATGCAAGTACATATGTGAACATTTACTGTGGGATACAGAAGGTCTGTTTCAGCAAAATAAGCAACACTGCATATT
This sequence comes from Crotalus tigris, assembly GCF_016545835.1. Lineage (NCBI taxonomy): Eukaryota > Metazoa > Chordata > Lepidosauria > Squamata > Viperidae > Crotalus > Crotalus tigris. Next base: position 4,556,343 of record NW_024096554.1, on the reverse strand, counting down.
TTAATAGTTTAAGGAAGTATCTAAGAACCTCTAACCATTGTAGTATGGTGGGTATCTCCCTCACTTCTGGAGTTCAGTTCTCTCTCTTTCTCTTTCTCTCTCTCGTATGAATACATATTAGAATGAAATACTTTTATTTTAGCTTAGGCTGGATTTTCTAATGTTGCATCTGTAGCTTTCTTATCAACCTGTTCTGTAAGCAGTTTGCTTTGTTAACAGTTTTTCCCCAAAATTCATCTGTGAGGTCTGCAGACATCTTGCAGACTCATCATTTCAGTCAAAGAATATTTTTTTTCCTTTATGCCACACTATTCTGTCCTAGGGTATAGGTCATTATAACTAAACCTTTGCTCTTTTTTGCCTGATATATATTCACTCTCACTCTCTGTTTAAAGTACTGAAGACTTTCTTGCAAATATATTGCTTAAAGCCACATATTTAAATTTATCCAGTACTCTTCCCTGACCATATAGTAAATTGAGCATCATGTATAATCATCAATTAATGAGAGGAGACACTGTATGTGCTTCCATTTGGTATGGTAACATATATTGGCCCATAAATGTCACGGTCCACTAATTCTAATGACTTCTTTGCCTCTTTCTTTTTATGCTTAGTGCCTTTGGCTGCTACACAATCTGGGCCAATTCACACAGTTGCAATTTTAGTCTTTTGGCTAAGCAAACATCTGAGTCTCTCTACTCCATTCTCTGGTGCTATTAGGTTATATATTTTGGGGGATTACAGTTCCTTGCTGCCTTTGCTTTATCTTCTACACAATCTAGTCCTTTCTTCTAGAACAGGGGTGTCAAACTGCCGGCCAGATGCGCCACGCCAAGACCGTGCCCAACCCATTGCCGGCAATGGAAAAAAGTCACGATACGTCATGACATGACACGTGACATCACGAGTTTGATACCCATGTTCTAGAAGATGCCTTCTCAGTATTCTCAGTTAAATCACAGTGACTGCCTTCAAATTCTATATCAGATTCTTTTATCTGTGTTGTAATTTACTGGGAGCAGACTTAACTCCAGATCTGCAAATATAAAGCATCTTGAATAGTTAAACTGAACTTCTCTCATTTGCCTAATGCATAAAAGACTTTTATAAACCTTTTCCTGACTGCAGTGATCTTTTGCTTGTATGCCAAGTAAATGCCAAATTTAAACTCATTCAGTTCAAAGAACATTTATTCCCTTTTATGAAATTAGAAACTAGAGAATCAAAATAGATGCCATCAGATGACCCTGTTCTTCTCACATCATTTCTGGCCTTTTCTTATACTGGGCTGAGATGTCTAAGGTGAATCATTAGTGCTAGAATACAATCTAACAGGGTTGTCTTGTTCCTTTTTCTAGGAAAATTGAGCCACTGCATGTGAAGCATTTCCATTCTTTTTTCTTGCCTTAAAAGCATATTCTAGACTAACAATCACATTTTAGCTCTGACAATTACCAAAAGTTGTCAGGAAAGCAATTTATCACAACATTAATTCCTTCTCTTTCATTTCTATATCATAACTTGTTAACTTCTAGGCAATGAATTTAAAATGAAAGCATTTCTTCCTATTTAGTCATTCAAAACTGATTCACAATATATATTTATATGTAGGTTTATATTCCCTTCATCTGTTAGATATTTGTTGGAGAATTTGCTGAAAAAATACACATTGGCGAGCCTGGTTCTTTTCTCATGTAAGTGTCTTTGATTTAACGGAGTCATTCACAATCAGGCAGATCTTGTCAACAGTTTCAGTGTCGCAGGATCTTTGCTCCTATCCCATTTCTCTGGATTTCTCTTTGCCCAACACAAACATGATCCCTTGAGACTTCAGGAACATTTTTATCTTCAGTTATCAGAAGGAGGATTTCGGTCCTTCTAGTTTCTTTATGAGCAGAACATTTTCTGAGTCTGCTTATGAAAATCACCTGCTTTCCTTTCCAAACATTCCTTTAATTGCTCAGGAAACTGATCCTTGCATCTTTACTTCATTGCATCTCATTGCATCTTTACTTCAACCAGCAGAGCCCATAATCATGTTGGAGAGTGATGCATATCTATGCTGTGTGCTGTAGAAGAGAGGTGTTATGTTTTCACACAGTCTGAAGCACAGATTCCAAATAATTTTCAAAATGCATATAACCCTAATATTTAGAATTAACACTATAATTAATTGATCAAGTGACTATGTGCCATAAAATTGTTTTTGATTCCTAGTGACTGCATACATAAATTTTCTTCATGACAATCTAACCCTAACTTGCTCTTTCAAGTCTTCCGATGCTGCACTTATCACCACTGCAGTGCTGCACCCACCACCTTTAAACTCATACAATTAACAGCACATAATCCCAATTAATGTACTGTCATTGAACGTTAATGTACATTAGTTTTTTATTTAAGAAATATTAATATGAATTTCTATGTCCAGTGTATCTTATCTAACCCTGACTTTAAAATATGGTATCATTTTTAATACCATAAACTAGAACTTGTGTTTGGAATTTTGATGGATAGTGGAGGTAGAGATTATCCATATAGCTTTGTTTGTGCTTGTAGCTAATATGTACCAAAATTAGCAATACTGTCTTTACTATTACATGGGAATCTGCATGTGACATGAGTAAGACTGGTCATACATATTTATACATTTTCTAGATCTTTTCTATCTTTCTTAAAAAGTATTATGTGAAACCCTTCAAAATAACCAAAGCTACCAACTTTTTTAAAAAAATGGGGCTATCTGGTGATAACTATGGCACATGGAAAGACTAGGAATGTAAGAGGAGTAAATGTTAAAGAGCAGGAATGAACGAAAGTAAAATAGGTATTATGTGCTGAGAAAGTAAGAGAAAGCATAAGTCTATAATAGATCTCAATAAAGATGGATTGTTCTTGTGGAAGGAAGTTGATGAATGCATGTAGAGAAATGAAGTTGTATATTTAATTATGAATGAAATATGAATGTAATATACAATCAAAGGTAGGAATTGATGTTGTCTAGATACAGCAGTTATGCACCAACTACTTCATGGGGAGTGAGATCCTATCAAGAATGACCAGACATAATCTGATGGATAATAATTCAGTCTAGGAAGGTTTTAATCAAAGCTTATTTTACCCCACCCAGATCTGACAGTTTCCACATCATTCCCAGTTGAGGTTAGGTGGCAATGTACAGCTGAAAACCAGTTTATTGATGATAACTCACTTCACACCAATAGATAATATCTCTTCGTAGCTTTATATAGATACTAGGCAGCATGGGGGAAAGTATTGAGCCCTAAGATATTCTGCACTAGAATAATCAAAGACTTCACTGCTATTCTCCTATGGCTACAAATTGAAACTACCCACTCAGATAGGAGAAGAACCATTACAAAACTGTGCCTTTAACCTACAGCTTTCTTAGATAATCTATGGTTAGTGATATAAAGGGATACTAAGAGATTCTGGTTCTATTAGACTCTTCACTGGCTTTCAATATCGTCAACCATTTTATTTTATTGGACCACCTGTGAGATTTGGGAAGGGAAGATTGGAGACAGGATGGTAGTTATTGTAAACCAGGGGTGTCAAACTGCCGGCCCATGGGCCGGATGCATCGTGCCAAAACCGCGCCCATCCCATTGCCGGCAATGGGAAAAAAGTTGCAACACATCGTGACATGTCATGTGACGTCACGAGTTTAACACCCATGTTGTAAACTATTGGATCTAGGGTAAGGTTCTTCAACAGTAGGCTCACAACTATCTTTTTCTTTGCCATTACTTCCTCCCTCAAAGAAAATTAACAATTTCTCTGATTTAATAACTCACCCACTCACTCACTCACTCACTGAACATGCCAGAAAAAGCCTCAGATCACAGACTGCCAAGAGCTCCATTCACTTCCTCACATGTGGTTAACTTAAAAGAATCTGAGACAATATCATGCAATCTAGCCTGTGTAATCACATTGAATCCTGTTGAATTGGTATCCTGCCCAGAATAAATGTAAATGAAACTTTATCCACCAAGAAATCACAAAACCATCCAGCAATTCTTATTATAATAACAAATATGGGAATGTTGATGGGTGCATAAAAAAGGTGGAGTGAATTGCACAAGTGAAGCAAAATGAAAATTAACTTATTTGGTTGATTCTAGATCCTCACTTTTGAATTTTATTCTCTCATTTATGACAAAATCTTGCCAGTATTATTTAGTCCTGAGGTATCTATTGAATGATACATCTAAAGGCTGTTTCCTGATCCTTCCCATTTTCTTATGCAGATACAAAAGAGAAATATACATGGATTTGATCAGTCAGGAACATTAATTTCTGGCCAGTAGTTTTTAGGTTTATCAGCCCCCAATATGGAGGTGATAGGAAAAAAATATTCTTTTTTCACATTCTCTATTCAGGTAAAGGTACACAATAAATCATATAAGAGAATATTGGTTTTGAGGCAGACAATGTCATGGAGCAGGAAGAGCCCCCTCCCTACTTTCTCATTCTATTTGTTTGAATGTGGGTTGACTTAGCTGAAATATCGATACCTATTTTTTTGTTTGTGCACTCTTCATTCCTGCTGCCCCCAAGTTATGGTGTTTGTGTGTCTCAACACCATATAAATCACTGGAAACTTTATAAAAACAAAAGTTTTTGCTTCCTAAGTAAAGATCATGCCACACAGACATTTAGTGGGTGATTACTTTATGCCTCTTTGGAGAGGATACTGAAATGTACTTGCCTAAGGCTCAGCCTAGAAAATTGCAACATTTTCCCAGAGATAAAGAGCTGAGAATATTGTGTCAATCAAATGAAATGACAAATACTTTTTTGGGAAATAGCAGGAGATATATGCCATGTTTACACAAGTACAATGTTATGCTGCTTCTAAATGGTGACCATTAATGGTGATCCTTTGAGAGATATCTTCTCTGGCAGAGGTCAGATCCAGCTATTTTGAGAATGTTGACAATGATTATGTCAAAACCACCGCATCATAATACAATTTGAAATTCGGCACCTTAAGTCCACCTCTCTCTCAAACATCTTGAATAATTTTGAGCTTAACTCTTGTTTTTTTCCCAGCCCAAATGAATCTATTAATCCCCCTCTGCCATTCTTCTAAATTTGCCTCTTTCTTTAAAATAGGTATCATTTGAAACAAAAAAAAAAAAATTTAGGCAGAAGATTCATTTTCACTGCAGCAATTCTCCCTAATAAAGATAATTGCAATTTCTTCCAGTCATTCAAATCCTTTTGCATTTTAAGCCATAACACTTCATAATTATTTTTATAAAGTTTTGCATTAGAAGCAGTTATATAAACCCCCAAGTATTTTACCTTTTTTACAATTTCAAAACCTGTCAAATTAACTAACATTTCCTTATCCAAATTAGGCATATTTTTTGTTAAAATTTTAGTCTTATTATTATTAACTTTAAAACCAGAAACTTGCCCATACTGATTTATAATCTGCAACAATTCTACAACTGAATCAGTTGGTTGAGACAAAGTTACAACCAGATCATCTGCAAAAGCTTTTAATTTATATTCTCCCTTGTTAATCATTATTCCCTTTATTTTAGATGATTCACGAATTTTAATCAGCAAAATCTCTAATGTTAAAACAAACAACAATGAAAAACCTCAGATAAGCCTCCATTAATTATAAGTTGCGCTGATTGTTTTTGATAAATACTTCTAAAAGCTTGCAATTTTTTTCCCCATAATTCATTTCTTCAACCAATCTCAGCATAAATTGCCAATTCAACTGATCAAAAGCTTTTTCCGCATCTAAAAAGATCAAACCTGCAGGGATCTGGTTGTTTTTGTCCAAATATTCAATTAAGTTAATAATTTGTTTAACATCATTCTTCATATAAAACCGGTCTGGTCTGTATGTATAATTTGACTCAGTACAACTATAAGCCTATTCACCAAGATCTTTGAAAAATTTTTATAATTGTATTCAAAAGAGATATAGGTCTATAATTCTTAGGTAGAGTAAGATCTTGATCCTCTTTTGGAATCAAAGATATAAAAGCCCTTCTCCAAGATGGAGGTACCTCCAAGCCTAATAAGATACTATTAAAAAGTTCCTTTAAAGGCTCAATCATCTACTCATGTAAAGTTTTATAATAAATTGATGTCAATCCATCCGTGCCAGGTGCTTTACCAACTTTTAATTGTTTGATTGCCTTAACAATTTCCTGTGAAGTGATTAGCCCATTAATCTCTTCTCTTTGATCATTTGTTAGTCTAGGAAAATGAGATCTTGTAGATATTTATCTATATCCAAACTCTGAACCTTCTGGCCCATATATAATTTTGTATAAAAATCTAAAAAAGATTTTTTTTATCAATTCTTTCTGAAAAACCACTTTACCATTATAATTTATTTTATCTATAATTCTCGACCTCTGTTTTTTCCTTAACTGATAAGCTAACCACCTACCTGGTTTATTTGCATTACAAAATGTATTATGTTTCATAAAACTTAAGTTGGTTGCAACCTGGTCAGCCATTAACATATTAAATTGTGATTTAAGCAAATTTATAGAAGCCTTAACATTCTTATCCGAAGGATTCATAATTAATATTTTTTCTTTTATTTTAATCTCCTCCAATTATTTACGTTTTTGCATTTGTTTTCGCCTATAAGAATTATTCATTTGAATCAAACACCCCCCCCCCGCATATAGGCCTTACTTGCATCCCAAACCATTGCCATTGAAGTTCCCTTAGACATGTTTAAAGTAAAAAATTCCTTTAGATATTCTCTAAGTTTCAATACATTCACTTCATATCTAAATAGATTTTCATTCAACCTCCATGATCTCCTTTCCTCCTTTTCAGGAGTTAGTTCCAACCATACAGGGCTGTGGTCAGTAAGTGTCCTTGGAAAATTTTTTACATTTTTAACACTCAAGTATAAGTCCATGGTAATCAAGAAAAACTCAATTTTTGAAAACGATTGGTGCCTATCAGAAATGAAAGTAAAGTCCCTATCATCTATGTTGCGCTCCCGCCAAATATCTGTCAATTCCAAATCTTCTTTCAGTTCAAAAAAGGCCTTTGGTAATTTAGCTTGCCCAGAAGGAAGTAAAATAACAGGATAGCTACAAGGGAATAATCTCTGGGAGAGAGTTTTAGGAGTAAATCTACCATTGGGATTGTGGTGTATATATCTATTGTAAATGACCATCATTTATAGTTATAAAACAAAATTGCCATTCTTACAAATCTAAATACACCTCCACTTTTAAAAGAATCCAATCACACTGGGACAATGTACCATGGTGCACCCACTACTGCAGCTGCTGCTGTTACATGAGCCATCTGAAGTTTCCAAACACTCTTCAGAGGCAGCTAGAAGGGCACTGCCATAGGCTAAACAGAAGGTATCTAAGGAATGAGGAATCATGAGTTGTGCCTCCCAATTTAGGAATCTGGAGTAATTTCTTTTCCAGGAAGAAAGATAAAGAAAACGTGGAACCAGTGCAGAATGAGTAGAATATCTCAGTTTCCCTTATCTCATCAATAGATGCATATTTGCTTTAAAAATGAATGTTCTATTCATATGTTTTGTGCCTACTGTATGAGCCTGTCCATGATGCAAATATGCCTGAAGAATAGGATTGGGTTTGATAGGATGGTGTTAGATGAAAATAACCAGGAATAGAAGTTGATTTCAAACTGATGGTGTATTTAATCCCACCCTTCCAGCTTATCCTGCTCATCTCCCACAGGTGGTGTTAATTTATTATATTATTACATTTTAGATAAACTACTATTAATCCAAGCCACTGATAGGCCTCAGTCTCTCTGACCTTCAGAATATGTCAATAAAATCTGTGTATAGAAATTCTGAGATATGGAATTTTTTCTTCCTATTTAAAGAACCACATTTAGGAAGCTAAAAAAAGTGATATCAAATAAATAAAATTCCCAGAAACAGCCTGAAATAGAGTTTGTTCAAATTACAATAGCATGTATTTTAAAAGTTTTAGTTATTTGGGATACATAAAAGTGGAAACAAATGGAAATCTGTTTAAGAAAAGAGTAATTTCCAGTTATTTAGGAGCACACATTTGTATAATAAATTAGTTAGAAATACGTAGTGCTTTCCTATCTGAACTGAGCCATTATTTTCACATTTTTAAAGATTGAAAGAAACAAAATTATTCAGTTCATAGATTAATCAACAAAAGACTGAATTGTGATCACTAAGAAGTTAATTGGTTGCCATTAATGGGTAGAAATGGGCAGTAAAACTAGGTGGTGATTTAAAGTTTCACATTTGCAGCACATTCTTCAATATGAATGTGGCCTTTGAGGTAAAAAGTCCATTGAACACAATCAGTTTTGTGCCACTGACTGAACTTTTATCAGTTACTGAGAAAATATTAATGGGCCATAAAAAGCCTTTGGCTTCATTTTATAAAAGGTCTGCCATAAGGGCTCCTTTTGGACCGACCAAATAGCAGTACTCTGTTATTCAAACAGAAGATTGCCTCTGCTCTTGGTCTATGAAAGCATAATAATTTAAGCTGGTTACTTGTGCCTCAAGTGAGAATTCGATTGATATGTCCTAGGATCTGTTTGTTTTCTTGGCTATCTATGGTATTCTCAGGAGTCTTCTCCAACACTAATGATCAAATGCATCAATACTTTTCTTTATCCTGCACTTTCAAAGTCCTAATTTCACTTCTGTAGAGCAGAGGCCCCCAACCTTTTGGGCACCAGGGCATCAGTTCCGTGGAGAGAGTTTTTTCCGTGGACCGGAGGGGGGGGGGGTGGTGATTTCGCGTGCTGCTTGCATCCTGTGAATGGGATTTTGCTTGTTTGCATGGTTTCTGGTATGCTGCAGACCAGTACTGGTCCACAGACCGGGGGTTGGGGATCCCTGCTGTAGAGTGTCACAGGGAAAACCTACATAATTCTGAACCTTGTAAAAATTGACATGATGTGGCATCTGAATATTTTATCCTTCAATTCTACTCTGCTAAATGCTAGTATTTCTTGACTGCTGTTTTCTCTGATTGTAAAAGAAAGAAGGTATCTATCACTTCAGTATTTTCACTGTCAGTTCTAGAGCTAGTTGTTGTTTTTGTTATTAGTTTGGTTTCCTTTATATTTAAACTTAGTCTCATTTTTTTCTTCTCACATACATGACACTAGGCAACTTACAGTAAAAATAAATAATTTATATACACAATACATACAGAACAAATGATAAAAACACATAACTGCTGAGCATTGTAAAACAACCACCAACATAGCCAGGATACATGCTCTATCCCAACTCTGGAACCCAGGTTGGGCACAAAACCAAATTTTAATGCCTTGTGGAAGACCTAAAAATTCTGTATTACACAACATTTGTTGTTGTACTATTGCTTCTTCCAGCTCCATCAGACATTTAGGCAGACCATCTTAATTGACACCTTTTCCCTTATATGGTTGATGGTACCAGTTAACTCTCATCATTGCAAAAAAGTAATCAGTCCATGACAAGGACTAATAGAAAAATCCCCCCAGTCAGATCACATACAGTATCACTTGGTCCAAGGTAACTATTCAACTATGCAAATACTTCAGTAAGGTATTTGATAAAGTGGTCAACAAACTACTGTTTGATAAGATGGAAAAATGTGGATTAGACAGCATCAACACCAGATGGATTAGCAACTGGCTGACCAACCACATTCAACATGTAGTCCTTAATGGAATTGCATCTTCATAGAGGGAAGTATGCAGTATGGTATGTCAAGGTACTGTCTTAGCCCAATATCTTCATAAATGGTTTAGATGAAGATGAATTCATTAAATTTGCAGACGACACCGAGCTGGCAGGAATAGCCAACACTCCAGAAGATAGGCTCAAGTTCCAGAAGGATCTTGACAGACTTGAATATCTAACAAATTGAAATTGAATAGTGAAAAAAGTAAGGTTTTATAGAAAAAAAGAACAACCAAATGCACAGGTATAGTATAGGTGGTACCTGCCTCAATAGCAGTAACTGCAAGAGGGATCCCAGTGGACAACCACTTAAATATGAGCCAGCAATGTGTTGCAGTTGCCAAAAAAGCCAACAAAGCTGCATTAACAAAGGGATCATGTGAAGTGTTAATACCTCATTATGTCTTATAGCTATAAAAGACCACACTTGGAATACCACATTCAGTTTTGGTTGCCATGATATAAAAAAGCTGCTGAGGCTCTAGAAAGTGCAGAGGAGAACAACAAAGATGATTAGGGGGCTGGAGGCTAAAACATATGAAGAACAGTTGCAGGAATTGGGTATGTCTAGACTAATGAAAAGAAGGACTAGGAGTGACATGATAGCAGTGTTCCAATATCTGAGAGGCTGCCACAAAGAAGAGCTATTTTCCAAAGCACCTGAAGGCAGAACAAGAAGCAATGGATGGAGATTAATGAAGGAGGAAATTTCCTGACAGTGAGAACCATCAGTGGAATAGCTTGCTTTCAGAAGTTGTTACTGCTCTATCACTGGAGGTTTTTAAGAAGAGATTGGACAGCCACTTGCCCAGAATGGTACTGGATCTCCTGCTTGAGCAGGGGGTTGAACTAGAAGACCTCCAAGATCCTTTGCAACTCTATTTTTCTGTTATTCTCTTAAATGAGGCAGTTGCTAAGTGAGGTCTACCTGTAGTAGCACTGGGGTCTAAGTTTAATTTGATACTTAAGGGCATGAAGGTCATCCCACCTGCCCAGCAAAAGCAAACAGGCACCTTATACTGGGCAGCAATGTTATAGGAAGATGCTAGAAGCAGATGACCACTTTAAAAGCATTAATTCACACTGCACATGAAAAGGCAATAGTACATCACTCCAGTATTTTTACCAAGAAAACTACATGGATAGAAATATAAAATGATTGATGATAAGAGTGCTGGGTGATGCATCCCTCAGGTCCAGTGGCACTGGATGAGTATAATGCATAATGCATAATGAGTATAATGCATAAACTCAAAACAAATTTCACAGGTGTTAGCTTTCAAAGCACCCCCAAATAAAAAAGTGACTCTTTCTCCTTGTGTTTAATTAACAGATGGAACTTTTACTGCTCCTTTAATAGTTTTCCTATTTAGGAAACTACCTAAATTCTCTGCATATGTTGCCACAGTTCTTTGCTGCAGTAAAGTTTTTGAACAGATTTGGGATCAGTTTTTTCTTTCAAGATGATACCTGCTATAAATGCCTATTTGGCTTTGTCTCATGTATAAGCAAGGCAAATCTCATTTCTTGAACCTTCGGAGTTCTGGCCGTCTTGTTTAGCTTTAGCTTCTCAAATTAACTTCTGCTTTTCTCCACCACTCATGGTTTAAACTTTTTCTTGTCTCATTGCTCAGCAGAGTTGGCAGCTATAGTTGATTTTAATAGTACCCTGACTTAACCACATTTTATGTTCATAATGAACAATCAATGGGTTTTTCAAATACAAAAGATTCTCTTCCCCTAGTTGTGTTGAATGATTTTTTCTATGATTTCTCAATGGCACAATCTCTGGGGTTTTTGTGTTAATATGAACCTTTGCACAAGGCCCAATGAAGTGCTTGCTTGCTTGCTTGCTTATTTATTTATTTAACATTTTTTAATAAATATACAAACACTTATATGTGATTTCTTCATATTGCAAAAAAGGAGTGAAAGCCTTTCATCAGACAGAACAGAAATGAATTTCCCCCTAAATAAACATTCAAAAAGATTCAACAAGCTAAATAAAGTCCATATGTTGACATGGTAAATACTGGAGAAAAAAGCTCCAGCAATGCCCAACTTTGCAGAAATAAGGACATATCTCCTACCCCTACATACAATTATCAAGTAGTACTTTGGACCCATAAATTTGTTTCTTTCAGGAGATCAAGACAGTCTTTGGTGAGTTAACGTGGCAGGAATTTATCCAGTAATGTGGAATATTAATATAAGTATGGTTATCTGGAATCTATAAGACCGTAATGGTGATGATGATTAAATACACTTTTTTCTTAGTTAAATGTAGTACCAGAAAGGGAGAAAAAGATTATATCCAGGCAACAAGCAGTTTATAACGTGCATGTTTCTTTTCTTTTTCCTTTTTTTTTTTTAAAAAAAAAACCTTTTTGAGTTTGTTAATAACTTCAGGACTATTTGTTTCACCCACGTAGCTCTCATTGGGACATCTGCTATTTTGCATTAGGTATGCCACCTGCTGAGGCTGGCACATGGAAGGCCCTTAAGAGCTAGATCTGATGGTTTTGCCTCATGCTCTTACATGCTGTTTCACTAACAGACATAATCCAGAAAAAAATATTATTTTTCTTTCCTCTGGCTTCACCTCCACTTGGGTTAATCTGATATATGAGTGATTGATATGAAGCTGGTATACTAGAATTAACACCAGTAGCAGAATTGTGCACAATAACCTGGACAGAGAATGGTGAATTTGCTATCAGGGAAAGGGGATGGAAGAAGCTTACAGAAATCACAGGTTTGATCAGCAGCAAACTAACATATCCCTCCCCCTGCCCTGCTTTGCTAATCAGATTGATAAAAACATGAGCAGCTATTTGCAGCAATGAGACACATTTTGTCTAGATCTGTTTCCTTCCTTCCTTCCTTCCTTCCTTCCTTCCTTCCTTCCTTCCTTCCTTCCTTCCTTCCTTCCTTCCTTCCTTCCTTCCTTCCCTCCCTCCCTCCGCTATTTAAGAGCCGTGCTGGCACAGTGATTAGAATGCAATACTGCAGGCTAACTCACTGCTCACTCGATTCTTAGAGGCTCAAGGTTGACTCAGCCTTCCATTCTTCCGAGATCGGTAAAATGAGGACCCAGATTGTTGGAGGCAATATGCTGACTCTGTAAACTGCCTAGAGAGGACTGATTTGATAATTTGGTATCACTAATTGCTGCCAAAGGATCCTAAAAGTTCTCTCTCTCTCTCTCTATCTATCTATCTATCTATCTATCTATCTATCTATCTATCTCTATCTCTATCTCTCATTTTTCTAAAGGCCTCAGATGACTTCTCTCTCCTCCCATGATTTCATTCCAGGAATTCTTGAACTCCTTGGATAATTAATTGACCATGCACAGTTTCAAAGCAAAATTATACCCGATCATCACTCTTATCTTTTACATGAAGATGCATATTTTTTTTGTAAAAATTTTTATTTTCAATTTTACAATACATAACAATCTTACAAATACTTCAGATAAAAAATAAAACAAATTGATACACACCACATTCGGTCTTGCCCACCCATTTCCCCCAAACCGCATCCCACCTCAAACCAACTTACTTCTTTCCCTCTTTTTCTTCAATCACCCCCTCTCCTCCTTCACCTCAACCTTCCTACTTACTTCTCACCTTCTTCTCCTCCCTCTTGATGCGGTCCAGGGGAAATGCCCGAGCAGTTCCTGTCTCAAAATTAAAACATTATTATATACAAGATGCATATTTTGATGCATTGTTTTTTTTTTTTTGCTTATCGTCATAAAAATAGGCATGCCAGCAAGGCCAGAAAATCAGAACATGCCAAAGTCAGATCTAAACAAAGAAGGTTTAAATGATGGTTACGTAATGGGAATCATGCTCCTATTAGCTTGGTCTAATGCAGTGGTTCTCAACCTTTTTAATGCCGCGACCCCAACCGGTTGTAAGTCGAGGACTACCCAACCGGTCGTAAGTCGAGGATTTTCCCTGCCTGGGAGCACCGTGCATGCGTGGTGCTGCCCCTTGCGCCGGCCAAGGCATAACTGGCAAGGGGCAGTGACAGCGCAGGGCGACCACCGGCTGGGCCACCAGCTGGCCCAGCCCAAGGGAGGTAAGGCACCCACCGGGCCCCACGCATGCCAGCAACCATCCCTGTGCCCGCCAGCCTCCCACCTCCCACCCCTGGCCCTCTTTTACTTACATTTTTAGTAGTTGCTCAGCAGGGAGGGGTGGAAGCTTCCAGACAGCTCGCCTTCGCTGCAGACAACTCGCAGCACTGTTTGCAGACTGGGTCTTTGGCGGGCTCAGCAGGGCAGAGACAACCTGGACAATTCCTATTGGCTTTTGAAAGCCAATAGAATTAGACTCTATTCAAGAGAGTCTATTCTAATGGCATTCAAAAGCCAATAGAATAAAAGGGAGTAGCACAGCTAAGGAAAAGGGGAATAAAATGGCGGACTGCGCTGTTTGGTGACCCCCGTGAAATGGTCGTTCGACCCCAAATGGGGTCGTGACCCACAGGTTGAGAACCGCTGGTCTAGTGGTTAAGGCATAATCTAGAAACCAAGAGATTGAGAGTTCTAGTCCCATCTTTGGCATGAAACCTGGCTGGGGGACTTTGGACCTGTCATTCACTCTTAGCCCAACCCATCTCACAGGCTTGTTATTACGGAACAAAACAGGAGGATGAAGTCATTGTAGATATGTTTGCCATTTTGAGTTATTTGTAAAAAATAATAAAGGTGGAATCATAAATAAATAAAGCTAATCCTCAAGATTTTGCTCAAATAAACATATCATTCAACTACATTTATATATATATATATATATGTATTTTAAAAAATGTAAAACAACATAATTTTTTTTAAAAAATGGAGAATTCCAAGATGGGGAGTAGGAGTTGTTAATACATGTGGGGGTTCTCGTGGGGCCAACCAGGCCAACCGCTGCATGGATCCCTATGTCCCCCATGCAAGGCTACACAGCCGAGTTTCAACTCTTTACATAAGGCCAAGAGGTTGGGGGCTTTTCCTCACCTCTGAGAGCAAGGTATTCCACAAATCAGGGGTACAATTTACTCCTCTTCATACATATATACACGCATGCATGTGCACACAAATATACATGGACATAAATGTTTGTTTGTAAAGTCAGATTCTCTGACTTTTTTTCTGTTTAGTGCTGGCTATTAGGAACATCCATGAATTAATGAGTTTAGTAAACTAGAATTTGGAGATTGATTAGCCTGCTATTCAGTGGTGTTACAGAAAATAGACAGTAGATGGCACTTTAGTTGTAGGAAGGAATCTCTTCAGGCAAATACAATCTTTGGGATTTTCAGTATTGTAAAGAGCAGCTTTTCCTGGTTTCCTTGGCCCTCTGGAGTACACCACGTGTACTTCAAATCTCTGAAATAAAACAGCAAAAATAAGCTTTGTGTAGGGGCTATCTGCATAAAGTTTCAGATTTCAAATCCTTCAAATTTCTTTTTCCCATATGTTATAATAATATAATATCATGTTATGTTCTAATATTATATTTGAATAGAATATGTATTAAATAATCCTAGTAATGTCATTATAAACTTATTTTTCCATCTTCACAGGCCTTTTTCAGGGTCACTGATACTGAGGAAATCAAACATTTCTCATATACACTGTCTAAGTGATACCACCTTCTTTTGCGTTTGGGTCTTTGTGCTTCTTCCATCTTTTTCTAATAAAAAAAAACCCCACTCAAAATTAGACTTAAATAATAGAGTGGACAGTAGCACAATTTCTACACATTCCAGTCTCTACTGATGTTTAGAACAGACAAGTCTAAACGGGGAGATTAAGAGAGAGAGAAAGTAGACCTCTAGATGCATTTTTACCTTTTCATACTTTACATATTTCTCTTCCGATTAGCTAGGGTTTTTTTTTAATTGTTTCAAACAAAACCATTTTTAAAAATTGTCTTCTTGATCTTTTTATCAGGAACAATTTCTGATGCTTATTCATTCTAAAGTTTTTTTAATATTTTAATATTTTTAATATTGATATAAAATGCAGTTCTACACAGAATTTCAATAATCAACTGACAGGGGCAATTTGTATTTTTTTAAATGAATGTTGTATATAGGTAAATGGGTAAATGGTTTCTTCATGTCCATGTAGCTATGACATGTTGCTGATGTGAATAAATGCAATACATTTCAGAGAACAAAAAGTCAGTTTCACTTCTTGATGTAGTTTATAGCAGAAAATGTATGAAGAGGAACTTTCCAGTGTAGGGCTGCTGAGCATTTGGAAAAAGGGCTTTGGAAAATTCATTATCAGGCCCACTGTCTTAAAGCATTAAAGTAGCCATGTTTCCCAGAAATCTTGATGCAGCTGCTTTAAAGTATTTTTTCCAATTGTGTGCACATTTATTTTACAGTATTTCCGTAACCATCCACCCACCCAATGACTCAGCTTATTAAATATTAACATAAAAATTATTAACATTCCAGCAATGCCACCCCATTGAAATCCATTTAAAGGTTAAATTAAAACATAATTGAAAGTTACCTGATACAATATTAATTATTTAGGTGCTCAATGCCCAGTTTAAAAGTAAGATTTTCATGGCTTACCTAAATTTCATTAAGTAGAGGAAGTAGATTCCATAGAACAGAGAGAATCATGAGTTTGTTGGATACGAGATGGGCCACAAATAAATTTTATAATAAATAAATGCCCTTCTTACCTTTCATGGGGCAGATCCTCAGCAGTCCCTTTTGAGATGCCCAGAGGTAACATTGCATAGACCACAGTTCTGCTGGAAAGTGAAGGGAAACACCTGTGTGCATGCATACGTGATTAGGAAGTGTCTTTGAAGGAACCCTATCAAGCCTTCCAAAAGAACGCAGCTGCTTTCAAGAAGGTGTGCTTTACTTGGACTAACTCATTTCACGTATCACTCTTTTCAAGAGCTTTGCAGATCCCTGTTCTCCATTTAGAAAGTACTCTAGGCTTCAAGACTCATTTTCCCATTTATTTTGATAAAAGGTATAGGCCACAGTGCACTTACACATTATTATTTTCTATGCCTTTTAAATAAAATAAAATTAAATAAAAAATAAAATAAAATAATAAAGGGAATTGCATAATGGTGGAGCAAATAAAAGCCAAACACCAGGTTAATATTCCAGTGCTACCTACTTATTGACCAATTAACCTAAATTAACTAGTAGCAAAATATATGGGTGCATGTAACATCTATGTTACACAAGCTGCATTGGGTGCCAGTTTGCTTCCAGGTCCAATTCAATGTATTAGTTATGGTCTTTAAAACCCTACACAATTTCCCCATGGAATTGTCTTTGCCTATTGCATCACCCCCTCCCACCAGTCAGGCAGGGATGGTAAGTTGTGGACCCTGTTAAAGAATTCTGATAGGCAGGATCCAGGAAGAGAGCCTTTTCTACTATTTCCCCCACCCTTTGGAGACTCAGTCTCCTCCCCCAGAAGAAAGGGGGACCCCCACCCAACCGGCCTTTTGGAAGAGTGGCTCTGCTGTCTTGCTTGGGGCTCAGATAAGGGGCTGATTAGTGTTTTGAATGTGCTCCCCTTGCCCTTTTTAACTTTGAACTTGAACTTTGAATTTTAACTATGTCTGCCTCCTACTACAACATTTACATATAATTCTTATGTTTTTATATTTTACTTTACCACCCAGAGTACCTTTGTGAGGGAGATGAGTGGTTTCTAAATATGATATGTAAATACACATAAAATGCAATATAAATTTAAAGAAAAAAATCCTGATAATTTGTTTTGTGGATAAACCACTTCAGAAAATTTGACCAGGTTACTAAAAAAATAAATAAATCCTCTTTTGTGTTCCTCTACAGCAGAAGTCCCCAACCTTTTAGGCACCAGGGGCTGGTTCTGTGGGGAGAGGTTTTTTTGCGGACTGGAGGGGGTGTGGTTTTGGTTGCTGCCTGCATCCCATGGATGGGCCTTCACTTGTTTGCTCAACCCAGTTTCTGGCATGCCACAGCCCAGTGCCGGTCCGTGGACCGGGGGTTGGGGGCCTCTGTTCTACAGACATTTTGCTAATCTACTTGTGCAATCAGAGTAAATATACCCATTGTAGGGCAAGCATGGATTAGTTTTCCTACTCCTGAACTGCTTCCCCAATTGCACCATGGTCATGACTAGCCCTTTCTGGTTATTTTTTTGAAGACAATATGTGTGCTGTTAGATACTTTGTTTAGTTGTTAATTCTCTTCAACAGTGTTTTTAGGTCAGGCATTTATGAAATTCATCTAGTTAGCTCAAATGAAAACTGTGAGACAAAACTGTGAAATAATCCTTTCCTTGATTAGACTGTATCATGAACTTGAGCCCATGATGCTGAGCTAGGAAGAGCAATTAATTATTTCCTCATGTGAATGCATGACCAAAAATAGCTATGTCTCCAGTCAGTAAAAACTTTGTATTTCCTGCAAGGGTGGGAACCAGTAGGCTGGTAATTCTGAATTCACCAGAAGCATTAATCACATGCCAGTAGTGGAAATGTTTTTGTTTATAGGCTTGGTAAACCAGGAGGATAATAATCATAGACACCTATAGTTACATACCCCAGACTTGTAAAAATGTCTTAAATCTTTGGAATCTTTAAGAGTGATCCATAAGTGTTTAGTATAATCAGGGCTTTTTTTGGCATAGAACGCCCAGAATGGAGTTCCGGCACCTTTTTTAGATGGAATCTGTAGGGTAGGCAAGTATGATATGTGTGAGTTCTGGCATCTTTTTTTTTTTTTTTTTTTTTTTTACAAAAAATGCACTGAGTATAATACAAGGTGAATCCGTACATCCAGATACAGAATGCCAATGCATGAGAAGAGCTTACTTCTCTCTAGCCAATTGATAGCATCAAAAAAAATATTTGAGCTGAAGCTACTTTTGGGCTCATTAAAGTAGAGATTAAAGTAGCTATATAGTGTTGGTCATTTTAGGTATGAGATGCCAATTTTCTACAGGTTGCTGAATATCAGTGCTATGCACCTGGGATCTGCTCAAGCCTAATAATTGTAAGAAAGAGAAACTCAGCTGAGTTTCCTTGTGGTTTTCCTATTACGTTGACTGTTCAGTTAGTGTTATGCACGTATTGTTTCTTAAAGATGGTGGTTCTATTAGCGTGTCTGGGTTGGTGAGGGGTTAATATCATGGAGAAGTTATTTTAAAGTACTACATAATGTCTGATTGAGGGTTCTTTTGAGGTAAATTCAGAGGGACCAACATACATCTATGATTTGGCTGAAGGTAAGCTCTTTAAGGAGCAGAAAGATGGATCTGGAATTATGATGCAGGACAGTAGATTTATGCAGAAATATTGGTTTACCTCTACAATACATATTGTGAATAAAACAGATTTTAGAAAGCTAGAATATGTTTCTGGTGCTCTTACCAAGGGGAAACTAAGTTTAAAAGTATCATCACTGGCACTGGATATTACTAGAACTGAGCAATATCTACCAAATGAAAACTTTCATTCCTCATAATCTAAATTCTTTCTCCCTAACCGGTCCATCATACTGTGTACCTTATCATTTTGTGTGTGTGTGTGTTTGTGTGTGTGTGTGTTTGTGTGTGTGTGTGTTTCTGGAAGGGGAAAGTGAAAACATCAGGAGTGTATCCCAAGATTATATATTCTTAACAGGTCATCAAAGGCATGAAGGCTATCCCAGTTGCCCAGCTAAACCAAGCAGGCATTTATTTTAAGCAGCAGCGAAATAGGAAGAGGCTGGAAGCAGATGATCACTTCAGTGACAATGGCAAAGGGACCAGTTCATCCTGCATGGAAGAATTGTAAACTACTGCTGCATTTTTAACAAGAAAATGGCATGGATAGAAAATATAATATGTTGCTGGATGATAGGCCCTTATGATAGGGGGGCACACAAGGAAGAGCTGAGGTTCTTTCACAGTACTAAAGGTTTTATTACATGGCTCAATTAAAGCCCTCAAGACATCTACTTGCTGATATTGCCATACAGGAAAAGAAAATCTACAGCTCCAATGACAAAATTATACCGGGAACATGGAACGTAAAAATCATGAACACAAGAAAGCGCAATATAGTGAAAGGTAAAATGAAAGAGCCCCAAATTAACTTTTTAGTTATCAGACTGAGATGGACAGGGATTGGACACTTTCAATCATAACATTATATTGTTTATTACTCAGACATCAAAAACAAAGAAACAAAAAAGGAGCGGTGTTGCTTTTATTAATTAGGAAGTGAATAGGAAGAACAATACTTGGCTACAGTGCAATCAGTGACCAAATGATATTGATTACACTTAATGGACAACTCTTTTATATGATGATCATTCAAATTATCCTCCAACCATCAGAGAAGAAGAGATAATGAATTTTATGATCAAGCCCAATTTGAAATTAACATGCATGTGATTAGAGACTGGAGTGCTAAAGTTGGAAGAAGAAACAAAATGTAGTTGGATCATAGGAAATAAAAATGAAGCAGGAGAACATTTCTGCTCCTTCTATAATGTCTTCATAGTTAACACTGTCTTCAAGCAACTAAAACGATACCTCTATACATGGATATCACCAGATGAAGTATATAGAAATCAGATTTACTATATCATTGCTAAAAAGAGGTGAAGCAATTCATCTGTAGCATCAAAAATATCACCAGACTGGGGAACAGATTATGAACTGTTCCAAATTAAGCTAAAGAAGAAGAAAGCCAGTTGGTTTCTGCAATATGATCTTGAACATATACTGTATCCACCATTTTCAAGGAGACCATCAGGAATTCTTTTGAAATTCTGAACCTCGTTAATAGACAATCAGATGAGCATAGTCAATGAGCATAGTGACCAAACTAATCACAGTAGCCTTAGAATTTTATTAAAGTGTCTACCTTTTAGGATAGTGTCTACCTTTTAGGAGCAACAAACAACAGCAGCAAATAACAGTAAATGTACAAGACATATGCTGCAGACTATTTGTAGGACAGCCTTGAAGTTCTTGGAAAAGATACTGAAATATTATGATATGTCTATGATGTGTTTATACCTACAAATATCAGACTTGTGCAAGCTATAATAATCCCCAGACTATCTATGGGAGGGAAAGTTGGACTCTGAAGAAGTAGTTAGAAAAAGTATTGAACACTTTGAACTGTGATGAAGGAAAGGAGTGGGAAGGCAAGAGAAGAACAGAATGACCAATAACAAGGTAGATGGAATCAGTTACAGTGATGATGGATGCAGCATAGGAAGATTTGAAGATCAGGTTAGGCAATAGAAAAAAAATCTATATCAGTTTGACATCCCTGATCTATATTGTCACCAAGGTCACCAATTTAAATTCTAATTCAATTATTATGCCCAATTCTGAAACATAAATGTGTGTATTTTCTAATTAAGCACCAAAGGGGAACAAATGTACAATAGGAAAGCATGGAAAAAAGTTGTGGTGTTTCTTTGAATGGCTTTGCTTCTGTGTTTATCTCTAGAAAAAGACATAATTCTATTTTATTACAGGGAGTGAGTGGGTGGGGGTACACTATCTGCTACTTTAGAGTCCAAATGTTACTGAAATTAATACCCTAAAGATATTTGAGGCAGTGGAAATCATAATCACTCCCAAAGCACAGAAGTTATATTTCTTGACTGCTAAATGAACAAGATAATGACAACTTTGATAGCAATTCTATCAAGCCAGTCATATAAACCTTAAGCTAACCCTACATCAAGCAAAAAACCATTGGGCCAAAAAAAAGAATTTGGCCTGAAACAGGAAAAAATTATTATGGAATTATGGCCTCACCATAAACTTAATTACTATAAATATAAAATGTTGTAAAGCAGGGAGTAAGGAAGAGCTCCATCCCCCAGATTTTATTAGTTTAGGGTAGCAACTGACCTCAGAAAGAAATTGTTCAGGCTTTATTTAGTTATCAATTGATATTCCAAATGGGCCATGTTAAACAACTTTGCAGCAGCTGTGGAAATGTTGGTTTGCACAGCTGCAGAAGGCTGCAGCCACATCCTTAGGCAATCTGGATGGTATTTTTACTCTGTAGTGATTGAGAATTCAGAGTTAATAGTAGCAGTAGTACATCCCCTGGGTAAACATCCAATCTGAGTTGTTTAGACATTTTGAGAGAGGGTTTTTACCCCAAATCATCAAACCAATGCTATGTATTCTCTAAGGAGGGTACTTTAAAGCACAATTTTAACTACTACCATAAGCCTATGAATTTCTTTCAGTCACTGTAAATTCTCAAGGCTGGCCCCATCCTCCATATTATCTTGAGGGAAATGGCTATTATACATCCTCCATATTATCTTGAGGGAAATGGCTATTATAGTATAAGCAGGTAGGGCACAGAAATGAAGCAGTGGGAACGTCAATGCTGCTAACATTGGATGTTCCCGCTTTGACAACTGATGAAAATGCAGCCATTTTCTCGATTTCTTTACCATGCTTTTTCTTACTTTAGAAATTAGGTGCAGTAGAGGGGGGGATTGGAATGTAAGCTCAGCTAGCCATAACATAACGCTGTGGTGGGAACCCAAGGACAAGCTCATAACGTTTTGGCGGGCTATGGTGCTAAGGAGAAAGCCTGCACTTTAAGCTAATTGGGGAATGTGATTTATGACAGTTTATTGGGGGTGGGAATTGCACTTTGCTACTTTGTATCGGGAGAAGGGAATTTAATTTTTGGGTTTAACTATGTAGTGCCGATACTTTGTTTCCTGAACAAAAGATTCTTTAAGGTAAACAATGCTTCGAAGTTCTTTTGAAAGGTTTCATCTATCGGAACCATGACAGGGAGTTTTCAGGAAACCAAAAGGACCTTTATATTCATACAGAAATTAAAACAGTTCTGTGTGAAAGGAGAGATATTGATGAAGTTCTTTGAGTGAAAAGCCCAATGCTTCCTACAAGAATATTCTGCAGTTTAATGCCAGATTGTAAAATATCCCCATGTAGATCTATTTAAATATTTTAATGTTTTTTTAATGAAATCCATGGGCATGATGTTTTATAAATTAGCTTGAAGGACACAGCTGCTGTTCCTTAAAGCTTTAGAGCAGGGGTGTCAAACTGCCGGCCCGAGGGCCGGTTGTATCATGCGGAGGCTGTGCTCATCTCAGCTCTGACAAATGCAACATGGCGAGTTTGAAACATGTGCTTTAGAGTCTTCATTTTAGTGGTACAAATGGAGGATATTTATGGATGAATATTAGCAAATACTGATATGTTAACTTCAGTGTATTATGTGAACAAGGTGCCAACTTCTTTGTGAAATGTTTGGCTTAATTCCCATTTCAGACTCTGTAGTCCAGGAATAAAAACTGGCCAGTCTAATATCAGCCCATAAGGGAGCCAGGAGGTGCCAGAAAATTACAGGCTTTCTAGTTTAAAGTCTGTGCCAGATAAATTGTTAGAAAGCATGATTAAAATAAAAATTATTAAACATTTTTAGAATATCAGCAAGATTATGACTAAGAGTAATGAGGAAGATATTGTTTAAAGAACTTCTAAAAGTTCTTGCTGCAGTCCTGAACCAAAGACCCTTAGCAAACCAGGCAATAGAAGAAGAGGCCTTGGCAACTGGTTAAAGATGAAAAGGACAGAGTAACAACTAATGAATGTCTATAGAGATTCTCAGTCATCCAGGTCATGGTTGTCTCAAAGGTGCTTTTTCAAAAGGCAACTGGACTATGTGTATGTTTTTCCCTTGAGGAAGATGTTCCACTTCTCATCCAGGAAGCTTCTTCAGTTCTGACTGGATGGCGGTGGTGGTGATGGTGAGATGGAAGGATTAGTTCTAACTGGATGGAGAAAGAGTTCTAAGGACCTGATGATCGCAAAGGAATATAATCTTTCCATCCCTCCACCCATCATCCAGTCAGAACTGAAGAAATTTCTTGGATGAGAAGAGAAACGTCTTCCTCAAGGAAAAAACCATAGTCCAGTTGACTTTTGTGAAAGTACCATTGAGACAACTAATAGAATGATTTCAGAATGGAAGTGCAAAAGGACTTCTCTCAAGGATCGGTATTACAGATAACAACTTTTAATTTGTTCGTAAGTGAAATTAAGGGTTTGTACGATATTGCCAAGTTTGCAGACAAATTGTTTCGAAAAGGATGTGTGTAAAAAGCAAAAGGCAGCCAAGTACAAATTGGGGCAAAAAAAAAATCAAGTTCTTTATGCTAGTGGAGGCTCAGCTGCTCAAGAAAGGCTTTTGTGGTCATAGTGGATATCTTAATGTCTATATCATAACTCTATGTTTTGACTTTTTGTAGAATATTCTGTATGGTTGTAAACCAGCAAAAATGTGCAAGTAAGGAAAACAAAGTTCATCAGGAGACTAGAAAACATTGTAATGAGGAAGCCCTAATGCTTGGACTTTTTAGTTTAGAAAAAGAGTGTGAAGTGGGTACATAACAGAGACTGATAAAATAATATGTGGAGAGAATGGAGAAAAAGATGTTTTTGTCTTTTATAATGGAAGAAACGTGAGATTATCTAATTAAACCATGAAAGATTTGTGAATGTGTGTGTGTGTGTGTGTGTGTCTTCCATCTGTCATTGGCTCCTGGTGAATGACTAGATTAGGCTCTGCAGTTTTCTTGCCAAGGTTTCTTGAAATGGTTTGCCATTGCCTCCTCTCTAGGGCTGAGAGAGACTGACTGGCCCAAGTCACCAGCTGGCTTTGTGCCTAAAAAGGGATTAGAATTCACAGGCTCTTGGTTTCTATCTGATGCCTTAATCTCTACACCAAGCAGGCTTTCTCATGGAAGATTCAGAGTAGGTAAACACAAATCCTTTTCAAACAGTGCACAGCTGAACTATAGAATTTGCTATCACAGATATACTGTAAGGATGGTCATTAGGTTAAAAGTATTAGACAGTGATGGCGAACCTTTTAGAGCCCGAGTACCCAAACTGCAACCCAAAACCCATTTATTTATCTCCGGGTGCCAAGTGGGCATGACCCACTGGATGGCCATGGCTCTGGTCATGGCAGACTGGTGGGTGTGGCCAAGGTGGGTGTGGTCACCTCAATGATGCTCATGGGGGCAGATGCTTATGAGGACTGGGAAGGGTTAGGGGAGATCCAGGGGAGTCTCTGGCAGGTAGGGCAGTGGGCAGGAGGCTCATCCTCAGGGTGAGGCGAGGCAAGACGAGGCAAGGCGAGGCAGAGCGGGGTGCCATTGTCACGGGGCAAGGTGAGGCAGGGGCCGGAGTGGCTGCTGCCTGACACCATTGGCCCCCGCACACAGAGGCCAGCAAGCGCATGGGGTCGACAGTGTCCATCAGCAGCCACAGCCTGCCGGCCCCTTCTGGGGCTCTCCAGCCCACCAGCAGCAGTTCAGAGAAGCTGCCTCTGAGCTGGATGACTGGCCAACAGCTGAGGAGGCGATGCAGTGGATTGTGCCCAGGAAAAGGAGGGATGGGATTGGGGGGAGGGAAAACAGCCATGCTGGGATGCATCTGGCCATGTGGGAGCTCGGTGAGTTAGCAGGCGGCTGGTTGAAGAGGGACAGTTGCCATCTCCAGGGCATGGTGCGCATGCCCACAGAGAGAGCTCTGAGTGCTGCCTCTGGCACACGTGCCATAGGTTCACCACCATTGTATTAGACTATGTAATGGAAAATAAGACATTTACAAGCCTTTGCACTCTCTCCACTTCATTCTGATCCTCCTGTTGATCTTTTTGATGTCTCCACTTCCAGCATAAGGCCTTATTTGTGCTGTTGGTGGCATCTTCTCACCATAGACTGCCTTATGGTCCAGCCACTCCCACCCCATACCCTGCCTGCAGCCACCCCGCCAGGGCCGCTGCCCCGCCACCCACCCCGCATAGCCCCGCCATGTAGAGCGGGCCCTGCAGCTCCCACAGCACCAGCTGCACACCATACTGATGGTGCAGAGCTTGCAGTTGTTGAGCCATATGCCAGTGCAGGGCGGCAGGTGGGTGAGAGCTGCAGGAAGGCCGAGGCGGTGGCAAGCATCATGGGCCAGACACTCCAGGGTGGCCATGTAGGCACACATGGTGAGGTAGTGGCAGCGCAGGTCCAGCCACAATGCACACCAATGGCGCAGAGCTTGCAGTCACCAAGCCAGACGCCAGTGTGGGGTGGCGGGAGGGTGCAGATGGCAGGCAGGCCAAGGCGGCAGCAGGCGTTGCGAGCCAGGCGCTCCAGGGTGCCCATGTAGGCACACAGGGTGAGGCAGCGGCAGCGCAGGTCCAGCACCAGCTAGGCCACCAGTTGGCCCGGCCCAAGGAAGGTCAGTCACCCACCGTGCCCCACGCGCACCACCTTCGCACCCAACGCCCGCCGCTGTCCCACCAGCACCACCTCCGCCACCGCCTTTCCCACGCAGCTCCGCTGTGTCAAGCGAGCTCCGCAGCTCCCACAGCAGCAGCAGCATTGCACACTGATGGCTCATGAGGTGAGCACAAGGTGAGCATGACACAGGCGTGCACATGTTTTCCGTGCTTCAGTGCCAGGCTCTCCATGCTGCAGCGTGACATGGAGAGCCTGGCTGACACAGGTGAGTATGAGGCAGGAGTGCACATGGAGTCCGCTTTTTCGGCAGGGCAGAATTAAGTGCTGCTCCCCGCCTCCCATCTTCTTTTACTTACAAGTAGGAGATGGCGTAGTTGCTCAGCAGGGAGGGGCGCAAAGTCCTTGCAAACTCGCCTTTGCTGCAGACATCTTGCATATGCAACGTTTGCTGGCTGGGTCTTTTGGCATGTTCAGCAGTGCAGAGACAGCCATTAATGACCAGGTCTGGACAATTCCTATTGGCTTTCAAAAGCCAATAGAATAGAGGGAGTAGCACAGCTCATGGAAAAGTTGAAAAAATCCATCAAAAAAGGTGCCGGAATGCTGTTCTGATCATTTTATGAGGAAAAAAAGCCCTGGTCTTAGGCGACCCCTGTGAAACGATCATTCAACCCCCAAAGGGGTCGTGACCCACAGGTTAAGAACCGCTGATCTATATGAATAACTATCATTTGTCACTATATGGAATTATTGTACACTAAGCAACTCATGTCCCTTTGGGTCATCCTTTCAGAGATATTTCCTTAACTAAGCAGAGAAACAGAAAGACCATAGGTGGGCAAAAAAGCAACAGGAGCTGGAATGACTTCTGACTTCCTGCTAAATTCCTCATTGAGTTTCCTTATGGAAAGCTGGCAAGGAGCACTGTAAACAGTACTTCCTCCCTCCCTTGAATTCCTGCTGGCTTCCCCATTTACTTTGCTTATGGGAAGCCTGCAGGGAGAAGGAAGAAAGCAAAAAGTTGCAAGACAAAGAGCAGCAGACAGGTAAGTGGCTCCTTTATGGTGGGGGAGGGAGCATGCTGAGCAGATTGGGAATGGTATGTGGGGTTGCATGAGAGATGCCGTATGGGTTGGGGAGGGTGCATATGTGTGTGCAAGAGTTCAGGTTGGGATGGGAACGCAGTGGGCAGAGCAGTGGGGGGGGGTTGGGGATGTGTATGAGGGAGTGTGTGTGTGGGAGGGGTTGGCATGGGTTGAGAAGAGTGCCTGGAAGTGCCATCCTAATTTTGAACAATAGGGTTTTTTTTGTAAAACATTTGTTCATTAAGCAAGGACTAGCTATATGAGCATAGAAAACTTATTATATGAGAGTTGCTTAAACAATATACTGTATGTGCCATCGAAATTCCTACATAAATGCATGTTGTTATTCTTCAACAAATGAAAGCTTTCCTCTTCCTTTAATAAGAAAAATGGTTCTGGATTACAGCAAAAGATACATAGATATGCACTACATTATTCTCTTCTGTCGTAAAATAAATTATGCAAAAACAGAAAAGGAATAAAAAAGGTTTTTTTTTTCTTTTAAGAAAAAAAGAAATAATCTTAGGCTTTTAACATTCATTTCCTTGTTAGAAACATAGCACTGAAGAACACCACATTTAAATCTGAAAACTGTATTGAGATAATCATCCCAGAAGTTTAGATGCCAAGCCCTAGCCCACAGTCCAACAAATTTTATAACTGCCTCAGTATATGCCAAGGTATTTTTTCCCTGAGAGATATCTAGGGGCAGATTTCCTCAGAAACTTTTGGCTGAAGATAAATTTCTTTCCAGCACTGATGAAATCAAGATATATTCTAGAAAGGGAAGGTGTCAAGATGTGGAAAGGAGTTTAATCTATTATGTTTGAACTTTTCCATTTCAGAAGTATTGCGACTGTTTAAGAAATATAGGTAGTCCTTGACTCCCACAATTGGGATCAGAATTCCATCGCTAAGCAAGGCAGTTGTTAAGTGAGTCATTATGCCACCTTGAGACCCCCTTTTTTGCCATGGTTGTTAAGAAAATCTCTGCAGTTGTTAAGCGAATCCTGCTTCCCCCATTGACTTTGCTTATCAGGAGCAGCTTTGAACGATCACTAAATGGATGGTTGTAAATCAAGGACTACTTGTAATGAAGAACACGGACATGTTTCAGACCCGTTGGTTTTTTTTTATGCTCGTTTTATACCAGTATGAAGGATGCAGGGGGCATCCTATGCCCTTAGGTGCATTTTTGATCAAGTATTAACATCTGTCAGTTCATTAAGGAGGATATGCTAAATTGTGCAGAATGTGGTACTTATTGGGAGATAGCAGCGCTGCATAAATCCCACTTTGTGATCCATTCCCCATCTAAATGGCTTGCCTTAAATAAAGAAACAGAGATTGCAGAGAGCAGTGAAAAAGAGATGGAAATCAGTTCTTGCTTCTTTAAATGAGCAAGTGAGAAGCAGCGATCAAGCAGGGCTTATTTCTTTCTACTCAGTAAGCCTCTGCTCCTATGCAGGTCTACAAGGCAGCCTCTTTGTTCCTGAATAGACCCCTCCCTCTTTCCTCATCTTCCCTGAGAAAATCTAATCTGGTTGCTAAACAGAAGCTGTGAATCTCTCTCTCTCTCTCTCTCTCTCTCTCTCTCTCTCTCTCTCTCTCTCTCTCTCTCTCTCTCTCTCTCTCTGTGTGTGTGTGTGTGTGTGTGTGTGTGTAAGAGAGAGAGGGAATTGAGCAGCGCAGAAGCTTAGTCAAAAGCCATTGTTAGCACTCCCCCTCCATATAATTGTATTAATTCTCTCACAAAAGGTATGTGTGTGGGAGAGCGAGGTGGGTAGTTCTTCCCCACTCCTCATGGAGGGGGGGGATAAGATAATGCTTCTCCTTTCAAAGGGGAAGATGGAGCCGATTGCGAGGAAGTTAAACACTTTGCTTTCTAACTAGATTGGAGGGGACTGCAACCTGTTTCTCCACCTCTTCTTGCCCACGTTTGCCCAACTGCAGGGCTTTCCCCCCCCCTCCTTCTTCCTGACAGGCGGATGGAAAGGCTTGCCTTGCAACCCTTCCCCATCCGATTTAGACAGCCCCTCCAATTCCTCCTGGACTAGACCCTTTGGGGGGGGGTCTGAGAAAGGTGGCCGGAGTAAAGGACAACCCCTATTTTTTTTCCTCTACACAAAGCCAGGAGGAGGAGGAGGAGGAAAAGGAGGAGGAGAAGAACGTGTCTGATTTAAAGCTCAGCCTCAGTGCAGAGAGCTCCATGTAAAAAGGGACAGAACCTGAGCTCTCCTCTCAGCGCGCGCGCGCACACACACACACACACACACACACACACACACACACATTTAACCATTTTCATAAAAAAATTTACTATGGCTTTTGCTCCTAGGTTTGACTGATTTCTTGGTGGAGACTGTCACCCACCTCCCTCCTTTTTTTTCCCTCTTTTGAATGCTTTGTGTTTTGCATTAAGGGGCTATTAACCGTTGGTTCCAGAGGAATGGAGGAGTCATTCAACGCGTGGCTCTGAAAGCATCACCGAGAAGCAAACAAAAGGGGGGTGCTATCTTGGGAACACTACCCCCTCCAACACATGCGCACGCACACCTTTCTTGCTGCTTGCCACTTTGTGGAAAGGAGGGGGCCTCGATTGGATCACCTCTCTCTTTTCCTTCCAGGATGGCTCGCTTCGGTGAGGCAATGGCTGGCAGGCTGGGATCTGGAGATGCAGCCATGGAACAGAACAGGAACCGCCAGGGAGCCCCTGCTACTTCAGGGGGAACCCCAGGAGCATATAAGCAAACTAAAGCTCAACGGGCCAGGACGATGGCATTGTACAATCCCATACCTGTCCGCCAGAATTGCTTCACAGTCAACAGATCTCTCTTCATCTTTGGGGAAGATAACATTGTCAGGAAATATGCCAAGAAGCTCATCGACTGGCCATATCCTTTCCCCTCATGCCTTTTCCCAGCTCTTAGTATACGTTGTACTATTAATGCCACTTGCTGAAACATGGGCAAAGGTAAGCTCCAAGATCCTCTTTCATTCTGTAGCTGGATCACTTGGAAAGGGACATGAAGTGCATGCATGCCCCCACTCACCCTTTCCATTCTCTTGATTTATTTAAGAATGCTTGCATTTTTTTTCTCTCTCTCTGCTGCTCTAACCTATATTTCTTGCCACACTGCTTCAGTTCTTTGCCTGGGCTGATATGCAACGAACGAACAAGTTGATTTGGCTTTAAAAGGACTGCAGCCCAGATTGTTGACTGAAAGAATTGAGAAGAGAGTGCAAGTGATGTGGCCAACTCTAGAAACTAAAACTTCTCCAACACCTAAAGACATAGTTTGATAGGAAAGTGATGACTGAGCAAAGGGGAATTTGAGTTCATATTTAATCATTCTTTCTTTGCAAAGCCATGTTTCTCATAAACTCCGTTTTTCATATTATATGGAAAGGTTTTCGGGACTTCACTACCAAAGTTAGTAAAACATTTTGATATATTATCAGGTATAACAAATGCATGCTAAATGAGCACTGCAGTAGTTTTGACTGAACTGATTTTGACATTATGCAAATGTAGACAAGCTTTCAACTTGCACAGAACACTTGCAAAAAAAAAAGCTTAATTAAGACCAGAGAAGTTGATCCAGTTTTATAAATTGTCTTATCATTTAAGATATGGACACAGGAAATTATGGATCCCTTGTTTTTCATAAACAACCTCTTCCATCCTATATTATAGATAGCAACATTGAACCATATTTACTTCTTTAGTCTTTATGGAATAAATAGTTCATCCTAATACCAATGTGCCATGCATCATCTTCCTAAAAATAAACTTAAATTTAATTAAGATGTCTTTTAAATGTAAATAATAAAGATAATGGCTATGCTATCAAAACATTACACCCCACCCAAATCACTGTGTCCAGATCATTGCCCTGATCCTCAGAAATCTGGGCAACAGAAATCATGCCCTGTAATCTAGTCTAAAACAATTAGGAATTAAATCTAAGCATGGCTGTATATATTACCCTTGCTATATGTAGGTAACTTGTCAACTAATGAAAACATCCTTCCTCTATCCTTTGGGAATCTAAAGCAAGAGACATTGATGCATAGCACAACTTAATTACTTCAAGCCAACCCACACCCACTGTTCTTCCTTGCCAGGCTTTCATATTGCCAGTTCCAACTTCTAGTAATTCTGGCAAACAGGTCCTTTCATTTACTTATTTAGCACACCCATACCACCACTAGAGAAGGTCAGCTTTCATTATAGATAGAAGTAGCCTCCTTTTTTCTCCATATTGAATTGAACAAGCAAATTGCCAAGTAAAAGTCATGGATGCTACTTATTATCACATTTGGTGGTCGTGCAGAGAGATAAAAGCATTTTGGATTAAGATATGGTGGAATATCCAGAGAATTTTTAGAAGGAGGGTAAAATTTACTCCGCAATTATTTTTGTTGGGTATAGTTACTGATTGTGATACAAAGGAGGTTATATTGATGTTAAATTTGATTACAGCTGCGAGGCTGTTAGTAGGACAATTTTGGAAGAAGGAATCTTTGCCTACATTGCAGGAATGGTTTCTTAAAGTGTCTCATTTGGCGGAAATGGCAAAGATTTCGGCTTTTTTAAAGGAACAAACGCAAGAGAAATTTCTTGCTGTTTGGGATAAGTGGATAAAATTTATACAATTTAAACTGGATATAAAAAAATATTATATAGCCTTTTTATAATCTTCATTTTTAT
The DNA here is from genome assembly GCF_016545835.1 of Crotalus tigris. Taxonomy (NCBI): domain Eukaryota; kingdom Metazoa; phylum Chordata; class Lepidosauria; order Squamata; family Viperidae; genus Crotalus; species Crotalus tigris. The sequence continues at coordinate 4,524,515 of NW_024096554.1, read as the reverse complement.
ATATATATATGTTTTAATGTTATATTTTCCTTTTTTATAAATATAATTTTTAATTGTTTTTTAATTAAGCCTATATTCTGCTCTGGGAAGCTCTGGGGGGGGGGAAGGGGGGATGTTTGGGTGGGGGGTGGGTAAAGGGGGTTTTGTTACGTAATGTTTAGGTTTTTTTGTATATGTTGTTTTTTGTCTTTGTATGGTTTTGTTCTTTTTGTAAAACTTATAAAACTTTTTAATAAAAAAAAAAAGAAATAAAAAAAAAAGTATCACAATCAGGACTAAGGAAGGCACCGAGGACTTTTAATGGATTTCTAATAAACACCCTGTTCAGCACCATGGATAGCTCCTGACGTTAGCCTCTCACGATCAGGCAATGCCCATTATTTGTATAAACATTCAGGGTGAGCTCCTCTCTCTCTCTCTCTCTCTCTCTCTCTCTCTCTCTCTCTCTCTCTCTCTCTCTCTCTCTCTCTCTCTCTCTCTCTCTCAATCTCTCTCTCTCTCTCTCTCTCTCTCCCCCATTTTTACATAAGGTAACTATTGTAATCTGGAATATACTTATTATGAAGAAAGAAATAGAAAATAGTGAAATTGAATTCCAAATGAGTACCAAAGGGGTGTGATTTTTGCAATGGAACTGCATCAGACTTCTCTGGTATTATCTTTGCAGCCCCACCCAGGACCATGCATCTGGTTTGATACAGCCCCTTAGAGAGTTTTATTCTTTTTAGCTATCTGTGTGTGGCTCGAATATTATACAAACTTCTGTTATGTTGTAGTAAGGATTTCTATGCTTATGCAGGTGCATTTACTTCATAATGAAAGCCTCTGTGAGTAGGGAATAGATTACCCGGTACAAAGGGAAAAAGTAGATCATATTTCCACCACAAGTAAGTCCTTCCTACAGGATTTGTATTCTGCCCTTGTATGAATGGCAGCCATTCATACATAGAAGAAAATAAAAGAATTATATTTTGACACATTGCTAAGATGAAATGACTATCATATTGTGAGCAATGAGTAATTTTGTTACCTCTTCAAGGTGTGTCAAATTCCACTCTCTGTGGAATTCAGCAAGAACTATTCAGGGTTGTTCCTGTCCTGTCCTGTTAGTTGCACTTTATCTTCTCAGCCCTATCTTGAGTTCTTTTTAGTTATGAGGAAATATGATTGTAAAGAGTGATAGAATCTTGACCAATTGAGGATGTTGACAGGTGGCAACTTGTTGTAACATACATATCATACTTGTTCTGTCAATGTGATTTTCCTGTATCTGCTTTTCTTAGGTAGTTTTTCATGACAAGGAAATTAATGCCTCATTCAGAAATATCAAAGACTTGGATAAGAATCATCTGTGGAGTATTTTAACATTCAAAACATAGTTCTATTTTTCTTGATAAGACAATGTAATAAGTAGGGCCTTGCAACAAACATATGAGAACACACAATAGGCAAGAGATGCCTTCTGCTGTAAGTGCTTGAACTTTTTGGCAGACATTTCTTTCTCATAGTTTCAAAAAAGTATGTGTGGAGTAGATCTTCATCTCTCCCATTACTTACTTAACATTTTTAGTGGTAATGTAACCAAGTGAGCAAGATAGATATATGGACAGATATGCCTCTTCAAGGACATCAGAAAATAAATAACATTGCTCTGCACAATTGGCATGTAATATGAAGCCTCTCCTGTTGTGTACTGTTACCAAGAAAACTATATGGTTGTATCCAGATAGTCACTAAGAGTAGAGCTGGACACAAAGGAGTTTTTACTTTTAGATCTTGTTATACATATAAGGAGACTGGACTGTTGCCTATTCAAGAAATCTGCCAATCTAATTTTGCATTCTTGCTCTAGCAATTCCTCTTGTGTGCTATCCAGTAGCCTTAATATAGCTGGAGACACGAATAGCCGTCTTGTGGGCCCATTTTAGAGTTGTAGCGGTTAAAGTTTCTGAGAATTAATAGAAAAATCTATTTCCATAAAGTTGCTCCAGAGACTATAAAATAAGTCTAGAGACCTATGAAGAATTTCTCTTTGTTTTTTGATTACAATACAGATCATAATAGCTGGCTTGGGAGCTGACAGGGTTTGCCTTGAAGACAGGGTTTTTTGTCTGTCTGTCTGTCTGTCTGTCTGTCTGTCTGTCAATGGAGCTCTGCAACTGGGTTTAATAAAAGAATCTTGCTAGCACCAAGTCTTGATTGGTACTAGTTGGCAGAATCTTGGAAACTGTCAGAAATAATGGTGAAATTGCAACACATGACTATTATAATTGTTTCTAGTCTTTCCACCCTTTTCTTATGTTTGTATGTGAGTGAATGTGTCTCCTAGAAGAAACAGCCTATCAAAGCAGCTCTCTTTACTTTGTTTATTGTTATAGAATTTCTATCCCATTTTGAATTTATTAAAAGCCATCTCAAGGCTACTTTTCCATTATGATGGGGATTTATTATACCGTATTACAATGAACAATTCAAATATTAAATTCTTCCTTATGGCTTTGCATTCTCTACAGCCTACCCACCTATAATTTGGTTTTGCATTATCCTCTGGGATTTATATTTCCTATAGAAATTCCAGAGAAATGAACAAGATTTACATATTAGTCCCTTTTTTATTGTGGGGTATATGGTAAAAAACAACGGAATAATAGCAGTTTAGGAGTATTCCCTGCAGAGGTGCAGAATTTTCAAGTGCTTTTAGTATTTAGCAGGTTATAAAGATCAACTGAAGTGTTTAGGTGTTTAGCTTGTTGGGCCATAAAATATTGAATAGAGGCTACCATGCTTAGTGCAAAAAAGTTATTCAAGCTTGTTTAAATTGGTTAAATTTAGTTTTTTAAAGTTGAATGAATAAACACTTTTGCATGCTATTATTTACAGACCAATATACATATCCAATAAATTCTCTGAACTTGATCTGTATAGTAATTCTTTAAAAATTTTAAGAATTTAAGATTCTTTAAATGAAAATATAAATAAAAATATAGATTTTTCCCCATAAAGCAAAGTGTATAAAGGGAGAAAAAGTGTTACACCAATGACTTCTTATTTATTTATTTATATAATATCTTGGTATAGAATCACAACAAGCAACAAATTATCAAAGCTTTGAGTCACAGAATACCTTTAATTGTGAATTTTGTGAAGCACCTCCTAATATAGAATTCTAAAGGTCCCTTGGTATGCTTTTGCTCTTAAATCATCATTTTGAAAATGTTTCATGTTATTGTCCTTAAATGCAAAGGTATTTAGAAATAATAGTGTGAAACGTTTTTAAGCTTGAAGTTTCAAAAATGAAAATTAGTTCAAAGTTGCCAAATTTCCTATACTATGTTACATCTTTAGACCTATGAGCTCATCTCATGTTCCTAGAATTGGATAAAGATTTCAAATATATTCTTTTAGTCATGAAATATGGCATCATGATTCCTGATTCTATATTCTGCTTGATGAAATACACAGACATATGCATTTCATATTCACTTGCCAAAAAAATCACCCATGCGGCTCTTATGGGGTGCCTACTATTTATTAACTTAATGTGCCTCATTGCCAAGAAGTTGCCAAGGTATTAGTCATCTTCAGTTTGTACATTATTGAAGAGATTTGTTACTTTTCTGCGTTATTAATAGCAATGCATTCTTCTTATCTTATGGTGTACATTGGAAGCTCTTATTTTAATTGTTCCCAGTTCTTCTTCATTAGCAAGAATGCTTTCTCTGGATCACTTTTAGTTATCAAGTGTAAATAGTCTTTGTTGATCATGTTTATTTTACTGGCTGTCTACTACTTCTCAAAAAGAAAGGGATAATACACACACACACACACACACACACACACACACACATACATATATGAAGGTGCAAAGTCTGCCATCTCACCGCATTAAAAGTCCCTAGGAATAAAAAATTGAATGAAATCCAAATAAAATACTAAATGAGTTAGTCATCCCATAAGTACTCATAAGGGGCTCTGAGACTCTGACCTCCTTATGTCTTGTGTCAATATAAAACTTTATTCTCTACTTAAATGTCATCCTGTGTCTTAATTAAAAAGGATTTGTGTTTCATAATCTAACTTCAGTGAACAGTATCCATCCTCTCTTTTTTTAGTGGCTAATGAATCAGAAAATGTTCATAGACAGAAGCTTCAAATTATTCTTGTATTAACATATTAAATATTTACTAAGATAGGGGCTATAGCCAAAGCTTCCCTTCAAACAATCAAGTTCTAGGATTCTAATGGTATGTAAGAAAGACTTTGAGAAATGGGCCAAGAGATTCTGCCTAGGGAATAATCAAATAAGAGGGCATAGCCTGCAGCATCATAATGGACAGAAAAAGAAGGGATTCCAAGATTCTATTAATGTAGCCTTATGATGTTAATTTAGCCACCAGAGTCGCTTCAGGAGTGAGATGGGTGGCACATAAATTTAACAAATAAATTTGATTTAATAAATAAACAAAAACAATACAGTAGAATTAGCTCATCTGCTTGCGTTTCCTGTCTGGTCTACAAAGCTGACAAGTATTAATAAAGGTCTTTGTTTTCAGGGCAAGAGGCTAAAGGGCCATATGGGCAAAATCTCAAACGGTCAATAGGTCAAATAATTTGGTTCAAGTTGGTTAAGGAAGTACATTCCAGAGGCAATAATCAGTCAGAATTCAGGTTCCAAAATATGGCATTTTAAGTAACTTAATTAATTTTAATTAAGTATGGCCTCATACCGGTATTAAGGCCTTACCTGCCAACTGAAGAACAGGTTGTGAGGCTAGTGTTGGAATTTGGACCAGGTGTTTTGGAATTTGGTTCTGAGATCACTCAACAGCATTAACATCACGTAATCATATACAGTAAACAAATCTGATTTGCTACATAATTATTCATATATTTCTATTGGGTGGAAGACACTAGAAAAATGTTGTATTATCATTTGTGCCTGTGTTTGCTTTTGTCTTACAGGCACTAATCATATGGGGAGGGGAGCTTGACCAAGCTGTTTTTCAAACAATTCTTTCCTAGATAATAATCCGAAGCATAATCAATTACATTTGGGGAAAATTTGGTGGATGCCACCCATTAAAACTAATTCTAATTAAAATCCCGATACTGTAGCTATTATCTTTTAAATCTGAGATGTTTAGTTCCAGAGGTTAAATGCCAAATGCAATCGTTCCTAAAAGGCTTTGGAGCTAGAAGTCTGCTCCCATTATTCTCTATCTATCCTGAAGCATTCTGCTCAAACAATTTTATTTGTTCCTTTCCTTCTTATCTTCCAGCATGCCCACAATGGGACAGGGTACTTTACCCAGGTTAAGCAATATTAATATTCAATCAATCAATCAGAATAGAGCTGGAAGGGACCTTGGAGGTCTTCTAATCCAGCCTCCTGCTCAAGTTATTTCATTTGTTACTAGTTATTTGTTATCCCCCTTCATTTGTTACTAATAGTTAATGCTGAAAGTTTGTGGATAGATTCTGCATTCCAGTCAGTGATGGGATTCAGCTGGTTCACACCAGTTCGGTAGAACCGATACCTAATTCTTTGTTGAATTTGGTAGACTGGTTATGATAAATGTGAGTCTCCACTCTTGGCCTTCCTGTCTCTTGTTTTTCCAAGATTTTTTCAATCCAATGCTGAAGTTTTCTCTCTCGGCTCCTCCCTTCAGCTGTTCAGGTCTTGCTGCCCTCACGCTCCTCAGGATGATGAAGGAGGTTCTCCAAAGCACCGACTGAAGCTGATGCCCTGTTCCAGTGATGGCAAACCTTTTAGAGACCGAGTGCCCAAACTGCAACCCAAAACCCACTTATGTATCATTGGGTGCCAGGTGGACGTGGCCCGTTGGGTGGGCATGACCCATTGGGTGGGCATAGCTTCGGTGATAACAGCAGTCTGGGTGGGACTAAAAAGTTCAATCAATCAATTCCAACTTTGCAAGATCATTTTTTCCCGCGAGAAGTTGAAATTGATTGATTGATTAAATCTTTTTTTTTTTTTTGCACATGGCGGCGGAGGCCTAAAGCGAAAAGGTTTTGTAAAACCCAGCTGAAGGCCTAGGACTGGGGTGACGGTGCGTGTGCCCACAGAGAGGGCTCTGAGTGCCACCTGTGGCACGTGTGCCATAGGTTCACCACCATGGCCCTGTTCCATGCCCATGGTAGACCTCCTCCATTACTGTGCAAGCGGAGGCGAGGGGGGGGGGAAGGCAGGCGATCCAGATGTGCTGCATGGCGGCAGAAAGCAGAGGCAGATATTTTAAAGAAGTATCTGTACTTTATTTTTAAAATAAAACTTCAAAAATTACAAATTCTGTTTCCTGGCCCTTAAAAACAAGTCTGACCTGAGAGTAATAAACGATGGGAACAAGATAGCTCAGTGAGCCCTTACAGGAAACACAAATATCACCTATCCTGCAAGCTAAAAACCCGACATCCCAGCTTGGGAATCTTGAGGTGTAATAGAGTTGGAAAGATTTTATTATAAGATAATTTATATTTTGAACAGTCTAGCTGAGTAGCTGAGAAAGCCACCCATTGAGACATTCATGGGAGGAAGTTGCACAGAAGTGTGAAAAAGCAGACAGATTAGCATCAAATGCAGTAAGAAGCCAAATTAATGGTTGTCAGGTAAAGATATGGTTTAGTACAAAAAAGGAAATACATTTCAATTGTTATAGAAGGAACTGAAGTTGGAGCTTAGGAAAAAGTATGCTACCTTTCCCCCCCCCCCCTCATTCCAGTAGCTGAGTGTGGATCACAGTTCCTATGCATAGATTAATATAAATCTTGCAGATTTTGACATTAACCTATGTTTAGAATTCCACTGCCATAGATTCCTATTGGGCAAGGCTGCCTATCTGTCAGTTCACTGGGATGACTTAGGATACAGCTAACTTTACCAATGTTCTAATGAAAAAGCATTGTAATTACATATCATTATCAGATAATGCAGCAATGCCTACTTATTTTCTCTTTTTTAATTGTACAGTGAAAGAATCAGCTTTAGTATCTTTTAACCCCCTCTTGACAACTTGTGTGTTGGTATCTCAACCATCTCTTGAGTCTTTCCTTTTTAGGCAATATCATTGGTTTTAGAAAGGCCAGTTTCCGCAATCAGCAGAATAAAACTGATTAGATTATTACTTCCACCGATAGCATAAGATACTGTTCCCCAGCATGCAAAATACTTCAGTGGTTAGATAGCTGGATGTCAGGGAGAAACTGGAAGGATCTTTCATTCCTGGCAATCTTATATTACAGAAATACCCCATGAGGAGGTATTCTAATATTTAACAAATAATTTCAAGTTTGATAAGGTATTAAGAGTACAAATAGTATGCCCTGAAGTTGAAGGTTGCTCATCAGCATCCCTTTTGGGGCCCTCGAAGGTCCATCAAAGTGAATGTTTAATGAAGCATGATTGTATATGATTGATGCTTACATATTGTAGGACCTTAAGGTTCCACTGATGCCTTAAAAACCTCAAACCTTTCACCCAAAGACAGCAAGTTTCACCACCTTTTGAAAAGTAGGTATTGGCATGCCAAAAAAAGCTGTCTTCCAAATAAATGATGTTACTTATCTGGCTTAGGAAAAGCTTTACTTCTTCATTTTGCCGATTGTGCCAAAATTTCTTAACATTGATGAATTGGAAGAAAAGTGATTGAAGGTTGTAGACAGGAGGAGAAATGGGGTGCTTCATCTAAATCCCTTTGACTAGGTAACAAGGCTAAAAATATCTAGGAAGTGGTGATTCAGTCCTGCATATTTGCTTGGTAAATGTGTAATTATATCAGCATCCTGTGCTGTTTTGCTTTCTAGCGTAAATAGATAGTGATATTGGATGGAAATATGAGACAATAGATGCTTGTTCCCCAGGGAGCCAGCAAGTTTATCTGTGCATTTTGGGCCAAAAAGGCAGATTTAGTAGCATATAAGGAACTGTGCTTCGCTATTAATAAATGGAACGATCATTACATTATTTCTGCTTTTGCTATCAAGCATCATTGTCAGCTGAAAAAAAGATCCTTTGTAGACAGAGTAAAATTGGAGACTTTCAACCTCTCGTCTTCTCAGTTTTCTATCATCCAAGCAGCTATCAGTGGCCAGGCCTCCTGTTTTGACTTTATTTACATGGTCACTTGGAAAGTTACAATTGGGTTAGGATATAAGATGGAAAGTGCAAACCAACCATATCTACTCAATTTATCTTCTATTAATCGTATTTAAACACAATGATAGCCTAGAACAAATATGCTGGCCTCCTAAAGGCTAAGCAGAGAGCACTGGATGCTTTACTGAATTATACATCAGCAGTGCAGGGTTTTTGCCAGGACCATGTGGTTTAGACTGGGGGTGGGGGGGCGCAAATCCCGCAATGCTGTTACTAGTGAAAGTGTATAAGCTTCTTTTATAGAAATGTTAGAAATATATCCAACTGAATAATTATATGGTAGTAATGAGTCTGCCCAGTTGATTTTATTGATGCCACAATCCTGTATCATTGTGTGCAGAATTCAGATTTATGAAATCTCCCAATTCTTCGGGGGTTGGGGCAAGTACTTCGCAGCATAGACTTTCCTAGTCATCAAAGACACACGTATTGATTTGCAACTAGGCATCAGTAATTCTGGGCCCATAATAATGTCCCTGTTACACAAAAAAAGTGATCCACTCAAGAAAGGTTCCTTAGGACTATGCACTTCAAGCGGAGTGTGCATTTTTGTGGCTGCTCTTAGAAGAAAACAATCAATGGAATTTGTGCATTGAGGCCCAAGGAAGATATAGGATTCCCTACCAAGAATTACAAATGGGCTTTCCATTCACAGTAACCTGCAATTCGAGACATAGTGCTAATGCATGTGAATTGTTAGTTAAGTTTAGAAGTTGTGAATATAGTTATTGTTCACATGCTTTATGCTTAGCATATGTGTGAGGTGAGTATATGTTATGTGTGAGTCAGACCATGATGGTTTGTATAACAAGCTATGGCTTAGCGTAATATGGAATTTAGCCTGTGGGTGGATAGTATAACATAACAATTAAGAATAAATCTTTTCTATATCAGATCATGCATGGTGATTATCTTTGGGGCAGAATTCTATTTCATTGGTAAATATTGTCTACCTTGCTATATAAAAATATAAGGTAGCCTAATTTTGTTCCATCATTTGATTAAACATTATAATTTCCCCAAAAGCGATTGAACTGAATATCTCAAATTGTTTTTCCTTTATATTAAAATATATACATCACTTAAGTTCTTGTATTTCTTTTGAGAGTCATGTTTTAGACAACATAAAATATGACTGGCAAACCACAGCTTCTGAACTCTTTTCTGCAGATCTTGGAATCACTTAAGATTCTCTTACTACCGGATTTGGTGGCAAAATGCCTGAAAGTGTAGTGTTTTATTTCCTGTTGATTTTGTGTGATAGTAATAAAGGCTTCCCTTGTCACTGGTGCAGTGAAGGCGAACCTATGACACATGTGTGAAAGGTGATGCAGCATGCCATTTTAGCATGCTGTATGACCCGTGTTGTCAGCTGACAGCAACTATTCTCAAATGCCCCATTCATGCACAATTTTTGGAGGCTGTGGAGGTTGCATGAGAAAATGTGTACTCTTGCACTGCTGCAAACCCTCCAGAGATTCTTGTGTGCCCCCCCCCCAAATCATGTAAGAACAGATCATGGTTTTGCGTGATTTTCAGAGACTGTGGATGCTGTGGGAGAGCATTCTCTGCCACCAATTCAAAAATGAAGGCTTTGTGCAACTCAGAGCTGCCTCAGGTAGGGTGAAGGGAGACTTGTCCACAGAAACAGAACACTGCCTGATGGTAAGTGGTGATCATATGTATAGTTGGACTGTATTTTTTAAAAGTAACTGAATACATAAAGAATTATTTCACATTTGTTCAGGGGCAAGAGGGCAGGGTTGACATACCAGTAGTGTCAAGTAAGGCATTTTCCAAAATTTTGACATGCTAAGCCTGAAGGGTTTGCCATCACTGCTCTAATAACCCCTTAAACCATTGTTCCTCCCAGTAACAGGCAGATTATACTTTTTGATTGTCTACCCATGAATGTAAAGTTATAAAGGGATTCATAAAAATATACATTTTACTAAACTTTTTAGGCAGTGCCTCAAATTTTCTTCAAAGTTAATAATTAGAATGCTTTAGATGGAATCTTGAACTCACTTATTTGAGGAAAAAAAACACTGAATTCTGATACTGTAACTATAAGGTTATTGTTGTTAGAGCCACCATCTTTTGACAGGCATCAAATATGAAATCTTTTGGTTTTCAGGTTTTAAGCCTTGTACAAACACCACTCTATATTTTTATGCTTTTAAATACCCTATAAAATGACAGTGTTATTATCAGATACCATTAAATATAACTGACTGACTATAATGGAAAGAAAAATATTCAGAAGTAGAGATATGGTCAATTTTTCCTTAATTCAATAACAATAACAACAACAACAATAATAATAGAGTTGGAAGGGAAACCCTATACCATTTCTGACAAATGGTTGTCCAGTCTCTTCTTAAAATCTTCCAGTGTTGGAGCATTCACAGCTTCTGGAGACAGGTAGTTCCACTGATTAATTGTTCTAACTGTCAGAAAATTTCTCCTTGTTCTAGGTTGCTTCTCTCCTTGATTAGTTTCCATCCATTGTTTCTTGTCCTGCCTTGAGATGCTTTGGAGAATAGCTTGACTCCATCTTCTTTGTGGCAACCCCTGAGATATTGGAACACTGCTATCATGTCACCCCTAACCTTCTCTTCATTAACCTAGACATACCCAATGTCTATGTAAATATTTGATAGCGATTTTGACAAGAGAAATTTTTTTTAAGAGAGCAAATTAATTTCTTCTGGATGTATGTTTTAAATGAAAGGCTGACAGAATATCACCTTGTCTAAAGATGAAGGATTTCTGTGTTGAACTTAGATTTGAATTTGAAAGAGTTACAGTCTTATTTACTGTCCCTTGTTATTATCTTAACCACTTTAGGTCAAAATTTCACCAATTAATTTATTAAATTAAATAAATATTAAATCCTAATAATCAAGAATAAAATAAATTAAAATAGCAATTAAATATAATGCATTGGTGGTCTCCAATAGTATGCAGATTTAGAAGGTGCTTTTGAGTTATATTCATCAGCACAGCCTTTATATATATAGCTGCAGATATGTCCCATTGAGTTTGGTAGGGTTTCCTTCCATAGAAATTTGCCTAATAGGCATGCAGTGTTCATTCACCATGAATAACAGCTCAGCCATTTTGGAATTGAGAAATCTACTTTGCAAATAGAGAAAGGGAAAGGTGAAGAGGATAGAAAATACAGGCATATGGAGCAAAGTTGTTTTTCCAGAGGAATTTGAAAAGTAATTTTATTTTGTCCCCTAGAAATTAGGGAAAGGCCGAGGAAAATTAGCTATTTGCAGTTTTATCCTTTTGTTGAAAGAAAAATTTTCATCAGGGTCCAGTCCAAGCTGGGAATAAACAAAATGGAGACTGCTTTAAAAAGAAGGTTGTAGTTTATTGAAGAGCAGTACCACAAGACATGAGGCTCTGGAGCAGCTGACCACATGTTGCTGGGAGTGGTGAGTTTTTTATACCTTCTTGGCTTTTGAGGTTGTTTCCTGTTCCTGATTGAGGCTTTGTATTTCCTGTGTCATGTACTTTGACCTGAGTATGAGTGTGCCCTTTTGGAATTGGTGGGTTAATCCTATTATGTTTCCTGTCCTTAGAGTTGGGGTGGGGTATGTAGATTTTAGGGGTCTTTGTCTTCCTAATCTCATCAGCTTCTAGCTCCCTGGCTCCAACCTTTCTGAAAGGATAATCACATCTGCATTTCTAAAAGCTAGTTTCTGCTTGGGGGAGAAGGGCTCGGGCTGGTTTCTGTCTTTTTTAAGATCTTCTCCATTATTCCTTCGGGGAAATATATTCTGCCTTTCTAATATTCCCCAAAATATTTCTTTCTCTGGATTCTTCCCACACTTTCCTTTCCCCCTTTTTTGTGTCATTATTTATAATAATAATAATAATAATAATAATAATGTTGGAAGGGACCTTGGAGGTCATCTAGTCCAACCCCCTGCTCAGGTAGGAAACCCTATACCATTTCAGACCACTGGTTAATTGTTCTAAGTGTCAGGAAATTCATGTCTACAATGTTTCTATAGCCTAAGGCAGGGGTCTGCAACCTTGACAACTTTAAGATTTGTGGAATTCCTCAGCCAGCTAAGGGTAAACATGTTAACTCAGACTTAAAGTGACTGCTCAGACCATGTTCTTGAGCAGCTTAAATCAATTTAAATGGGCTGATAGACTTCCAGGGCTGTTGTGCTCCAAGTCTGCAATATATCATATGCATGAATTAATGCTTGATTTTGTGTTGATCTTTAGCTGTTAGCAAATAATCAGTAATTATTTGCCTTTTTTATGTCACTGTAAAAAACAACCCCTGCAATCTTATTGGCTCCTATACAGAATAATTAGAATTTGCAGTTGGGGAGGGATTACTTCATTCCATTCTCTTGAACCCCTAAGATAATGTTGAAAAAGGTTAAGCTGAAGAGCTCATGACTGAACCAAGGACATCTATAATCCTTGAGACAGAGCATGGATTTGATTAAAGTCCAAAGCTAGCATCCTACCCTGGCACTACATTGGTTCTCCTGTGCAATTCCTGACTTCTTTAGATTTGACCCTATTATAGAGTACATTGCACTGGATTCTATTTATGGATATTAACTCATCGTATATATATGAATAGAATATGAATATAATAGCATTCCTTCACTGATCCTGGCACAAATCTTATGATGTGATGTGAGATCTATGCTAGTAAAAAAAAAAACAGCAACAATAATCAGGGACCAGTTCACTCTAGCTGTGTAGCATGCTTTTGTTTTGTTTTGTCTTAACTGTGCTATGTTATTTTAACTTTCATTCATTTGATTTTAAGCTTTCTTTGGGGATGGATCTTTCGTTTTGACAGTTGAGGCAAACGAGGGAAGGAGAGACACCCTGTCAGATGGTGAATTGAAACTGAGGTAGCGGTTGTCATGGCAATGCCGAGTTGCATCCAATTGCTATGGTAACTGAAGTTTGAAAAAGACAATAAGGCAAGAAAATAAATCACATGATATAACTTTTATTTTAATGAAGAATATAAAATAAGAGCAGTTTTTCAATGAAAGATTAACCAATAAAAGTGGTTCAGTGCTGCATTTGTTCTTGTTAAATCTGTAAACACACACACACATATACACACAGAGAATTGTGAAATTCCATATATGGAGGCAAACTGGTAAATGAATATGGACAAAATCTTGCAAGTACAGTAATACATCGGTGCTGGCATTTGTTTAGATTTGTTTTCCCATTCTAGTTTGAAGGATCAGAACAGTTTACAACAGTTTAAATCTGCTTGCATTAATTAGCACTTGAGGTAACAAGGTGATTAAAGTAGATACATGTGTACATATCAAAAAAATCCCAGTACCTTACATCAGCTTTAAAAACACTCATTTAATTAGGCTACTTTTTGTATCAGTCTCAAATCATAAATTAAAACTGTTGCTGAGATTGTGTAGGTACAGAATGTCCTGAGAAACTGCTAGAATTGGTTTATTTAAAACAACAATGTACTTTCAAAGGATACTGTTAAAATCATATGTACAATTTAATGATATCAAACCTTGTCCAATGTATGCACTGGAAGGGAAGCAGCTTTGCTCATATGGCATTTACAACTTGCATTTCCCATGTTTTTCTGTAAAGCAAGTGTCAAGCGTGACAGCAATTGTGTAGGATGGTATTCTCCAATAGGAGAAAAAAATACAGAAGAAATTAGGGCTTTCAAGTCACCAGACCAATTGTGGGGATTATGTGGACATGATTACCGGTGTGGTCTAGGAATATTTTGGTCATTCTCATTAAAATAGGTAAAAACATTACTGGTATATTTTCTTACCAAATGGAGAAAAAAAATGCTGCTCCTTCACTTTGGAATGTGAAGTGGTCAATTTCATCTCAGCAAGTCCTTATCCTTCCTTCCCAGCACAGGGCCTTGCTATACACTCCCAGAAGCTGATGGGATTTTAAGTCCAAAACACCTAGAGCCAGGGTGTGAAGCTCGTAATGTCACATGACGTGTTGCGACATATCATGACTTTTTCTCCATTACTAGCAATGGGGTGGCCGCGGTTTTGGCATGATGCATCTGGCCCGCGGGCCAGCAGTTTAACACCCTTCACCTAGAGGATACTAGTTTTCCTATCCTTGATATAAGCCAAAGCATCAGCAAAGCACTAGCACTAGCACAGATTTATATACCACTTCATAGTGCTTTACAGCTCTAAGCAGTTTACAAAGTCAGCATCTTGCCCCCAACAAAAGAGTAATGTAATTCTGAATAGCAGGAACTGATAAAGACTATCATAGGATAAAGCATCTATTTCATTCCCTGACTTTTGTTCTTCCCATTTGGTTTTCCATCGTAGGAACTGAAGGCTGGACTAGCTCTGGTAGAGAAAAACTATGTTCTTATGAGGTACAAAACATATGGCTTTTTGTGTCCGTTTGTCCCAAATGATTTAGTGTTGTATAAGGAGAAGATAAGTAAAAGGACCAGATTACTAAGACTCTGGGCCTCATCCCTAGTGCTCCATCACACCATTTAATAAGCATACAATAAGCTAGAATCTTGATTATTTACTCCACATGAGCAGCTGCTGCCTAGTAAGTAACCGTCATAAATACATGCCAGTTGCCAAGTGTCCAAATTTTGATCACATGATCATGGGGATGCTGCAATAGTTGTAAATGTGAAAAATGGTCATAAGTCACTTTTTTCAGTGCTGTTGTAACTTTGATCAGTCATTATATGAACTATTGTAAGTTTAGGACTATCTCTACCATGATCTAAAACTGTTATTATACATTTTCAATAAGCAGCTGAAATGGGAGACCAAAAATACCTCCCAAAAGGGAAGCAATTATAATCTAGTAAAATGGATCAACACCAGGTAACTGCATGGAAAATAAATGTTGAAAAAAAAATAAAGGGGCAAACCTTGACATCATTCATAAAGTATTTTTCATCTTAAATATGTATCTTATTTTTAACTAAGGCAACAGAGGTCTATCAGCTCAGTGGATTCTGCAGTATTCTACTTCTTAAGACTTTATACATATTTAATAGATGATAGGATTGGTATTAGTACTTGCCACTTCTATACATAAATCTTTAAAAGCTATGCTGTTATACGAAATATATTTACTATTACATGATTTTCCTTCTGCCTCCCAGGGAACAGTTAACCAAGATCTTTCTTAGAGACGCCCTGCGTGACTGTGGCCTATTAAGCTGAATGCAGTGAATGCATCTATGGGACTACCAATTTGAACTCTGGTGATGCAACAACTGCCTGTCATCCAGTAAATAAAAACATTAGCATTGTTTTTTTATATATCACATCTAACTAGAGTTTGTATCACGTCAGTCTATAGAAAGGATTCCTATGGTTAATTGTGCCTCCTTGGAAAAAAGAAAGTTTTTTGGGGGGAGGGGTGGAGAACAAGGTTTTTTTTTTCCTGAGGTGTTTCTATTCTTCGGTGTGAGGATATATAGATTAATGAATAGATGCAACCCAATCTAGGATTTGTTCATTTGCAAGAATTAAATCTGAAAAATATGTATCTTGTCAGTGATCATTACATATAATCATCTTCTCTCTGGATCAGACCCTACAGGCTGCTCATCTTTCTCTTTCTTATTTTGCGTACCCCAATGAAAAAAGAAAAGGGGAAGTGTCAACTATAAATTTTTTTTCTTCTGTTTGCTGACCTGCCCTGGTCTTCATTTTGGGGGAAGGAAATGAGCAAATGATAGGCGTGAGGCAATGTAGTGAAGAGCTGAGTCGCTGAGGAAAGGGGTCACCAGTCCCATGGAGGGAAGTATATTAAGCAAATGGAGATAAATCTAGGCAAGGGAGAGAGACTTTTTAAAAATCATTTTCTTAAATAGTTCTGTGTGAAAACCCAGGGCAGGTCAAAACCTGTCATTATTTGGCACAGTAGGAGGTGTTCATGAATAGGCCTGGGTGGAATTAAAAGTTTTATATGATTAAAACACCTGAGAAGGAAAGTGAGGGTGCCCAAGGAAGTCGTGAATAAAGAACAGTGCAGATTATAAAGCTGCAGATTTGTCTATTGGCTTCATATCTTAGAATCACAACTTTTAGTTCAATAATGTTGATTGGCTTAATCATTGGAACATCAGCATGCTGTTCTTATGGAACAGGGCCCAGGGGGATCTTGAACAGGGCTGAGAGGGCCAGGGCTGAATCAAAGCTAAGGCTTTAATCCATTATTTTGCTTCTCATGATGGTTGGTTAGATGCTTCTAGGATACCTTGAAACAGGAGCTGTAGATAGATCTTTTTTTCTATGAACAATATTTGAAGGCATGCTGTCCTCAAACCAGAGGTCACATTGAGTTTTCAAGACTAATAGTCCTGATAGTCCTGCACTCATCCTGTGTTCTGAAATTATACACAAAATAGTATCTAAGGTTTGTAGGTTTCTTTAAGAAGAATGAATGAATGGCTAAAGATTTGCTACTGTTTTGGTCTCCTCCCCTTCAGCATCTGCTGTCCAAGGCTCCATCCTACATTCTTTATGGTAGTGCCGATTGTGTGTAGAGGTAGTCCTTAGTTATGACCGCAATTGATTCCAGAATTGAGTGACGAGGTTGTAAAGAACAATGTCATGTGACTTTTCCACTTAATGATGGTAATCCCAGTGTTCCTAGTTGCACATCATTAAGTAAGGACATCACGGGGCCACCATTCGCGACTGCCTGCCCAACTTCCCCATTGAATTTGCTTATCAGAAACACTAGAAGATTTAATCTTAGGTTGGGGTGTTAGGATGATATTCCCTTGATGACATGTCTTTAGGTGATCAGTTGAGGAGGCTTGCAGATAACCTCCTCAATTTTACTTTTACTCTCCTGTCCACTGAATCTGAGATGTTGTAGATCAGAGGCCCCCAACCTTTTAGGCACGAGGGACCACTTCTGTGGGGAGAGGTTTTTCCATGGATCGGAGGGGTGTGTGGTTTCGTTTGCTGCCTGCATTCATGGATGGAGCTTCTCTTGTTTGTGTGGCCCAGTTTCTGGCATGCCACGGCCCAGTGCCGGTCCATGGACCAGGGGTTGGGGACCTCTGTTGTAGATAGTTTTACCCATTTTGTTCTCTTTTTTTTAGTTACACTTCTCTCCTCCATTAGTATATCAGGATAGGGATGGTGATAAAGCCAAGGAGGAAGTGAATGGGAGAATCTTTTGTCCTCTTAATGGAAATTTCAGTGAAGTTTGCTTCACATTGATATAATAAATGGCCAGGAAATCCCCTCCTATGCAATTTTTCTCTGTCCAGCAACAGTTAAAAGGACATGAGCATGGCCAGTAGGGGAAAAAAAATCTAATTATAATTAAAATAATAATTTAGAAAATCAGTAGTCTCCATATAAATTTTAAAATGTTAATTTACTGATAGATTTGTTAATATAGTTTGTGTTATATCACATCATTAGATTTTCACATTAACTAAGGTGACCAGGAATTTCCTGAGGGGCAACCTGTCTTAATACTGAATAGCAAACTCATCCAGCTGAGAATTATGTGGGGGGAAAAAATGGTTTAGAGAACTTCTTCATGAACTTAAGAGCACATGGAAAGTTCTGCAAGTTTTTTCTTCAAAGAAATGTCAGATAATTTGATCAAAGATCATTGATACCTCATCTAGGTTGGCTCTGAAGTTATTCTTCATTTTAATAATGAACTGTATCTTGTTAAAATGCAAATTCTCCTGCACCAATAATTTAAAAATGCATTAGGTTTTATATTTAACTGAGTATCTAGGAAGCAGAATTGACTAACTACCCTAATTTTAAATTATATTATCTAGGATTGAAAGATGAACAGAGTACAATTTAAGAGTAAATTAATAGTCTTCTGTCATCTGTCATTTTGCCATCTGAGGGTTTATTTATTTTATTTATGTTTTGTATTAATCAAATGCCCATCTCCCTCAGAGGAGGGAGGGTTAAGGTTTTCCTCCCTTTTCTAAAGATGTTTTGACATTTTGCAAACCTTCAAAAAAAATTTTACATCCAAATAAACTTCACTTTGTACTGCTTTCAACCTATATTTTGTTTTAAATAAGAACATAGCCAGTTTTCATAATTGTCTGGATACAGAAACATATTGTTGAGTTCAGTTTGTCATTTCTCATTATACTTCAGCCTAGCAATTAACACTAGTGAAGCATTTGTTGCCCCCTGCAGCCTTAAAAGTTGGGAGGGAGGGAGGAAAGAAGGAAGGAAGGAATATAAAATAGGAGAGTGGGTCTAGTCCAAACAGTTGTGAATTGGAGAGATAAAATGTAGGCATACTCTGAATAGAAAGCAGCCATTATGTAGATGCCATCCCAGGAAAGACAGATGTAGTCTATTATCTAGTTAGCTGTTCAGGAAAAACTTTTCAATAAACTTAAACTGAAGTTTTTCCTTAATACCCTATTCTGGTAGCCATGTGCCTCACTTTATAACAGTCTTCTTTTTAAAGGATGCATACTCTATGCCAAGTTTCAACATAAAGAGTCTTTGAAAGGAAGGGCAGGATGCTTGAGGTAGTCCATCATCTAATTAGCATAGAATACTGTAGCTGTAGCTTTTGCCACTCTGTTGAAATAAACTGCAGTTTATTTACAGAAAGTATTTATACATTTGCCTGTCTATATAGAAGCAAATGTATAATTTATGTAAGTAGTACATACAAGTTTTAGGAAACTGAATATTTTTTATTTTTATTTTTTGTGGGATGGGGTGATGAACTCTACTCAACAGTATTATTTCTCCTTGTGTGGAGAGAAATCATATACTTGCCATGACCTGCAGCATATACAATTTATGGCAATACTAAGTGTTTTGATTACTAAGAAAATGGGAACTAGAAGAAGATAAATGGGAGAGCTTTTTGGCTTTAATTTCTTTTTGGCTTCTGTGTGTTCGGGTCTCATTCTGCCAGGCAATCTGCCAAACTTAATAGAAGAGAGGAACTTCCAATGTAACTTGTTAAGTGTTAGAAATTGAGAGAGTTGTGTACTGTGTTACTGGTTTAAATAGGAATTTCAAAATTGCAATATACGTATAAAAATATGCTATGCACTATATGCTGGTATTTCCTGGAGTTAAAATCTGAAGATATGAAACTAACTTTGTAAAATCCTTATCACTTCTACATGTACAGAAGTTAAGGAATGGAATAGAATCCCCAATAATGTATTCAGTAAAGAAAAGAGGAACATTTAAGGAAGATACTTAGACCAAAGAAATATTAATTCTCTAAAACCTAATTCTTTTTCTGTGAGAGTGTTCTGTTTTTAAACCAAAATCTCCAAAATTGCTTTAATGTTTTTAAAGAATTATGTTGAAACTCTATTTGCTAGTACGTGATATGTTACAAGCCCCTCGGCCTCTAGTACGTTTGTGCAAGTGGTAACTGAATGATCCCAGCTGGGGGATCTGGGCCTCAATAACTCGTAATTATTATTACTGATTATATCAAATCCAGGTTTATATTAGGAATCATTGTCAAATTATCAGTTCTGACATCTTCCTTATACAGTTCATTCCACCATCACCTTCCTCTGGCACTTTTATACGGATGAATAGGATTTTCAGCTTAGTTCCTTCTGGTCTTTCATGAAATATGACAGAAGACACTTCACATATGGAAAATCTCTGGCTGTAGTGATCCAGCTTTCACTCCTAGTTCCACATTACAAGGCATTTATTTTACTCATGTTTTCTCCATCCTACCCTATCCCCGCCCTCTTATTAAGGAAAACAACAACACTGGCTTTTTAAATTCCACTTGACAGTGGAAGAGAGCAGTCTATATCCTATATGGCGAGCTCCTTCTCTCCCCCAAAGGCTCCCTCTTTCAGTTGCTGGAAATGCTATTGTTATTTATAAGTGGAGAGGAAGACTTGTTTTCCCTCCATTCAATCATATCCAGTTCTTGGACAGGATAATAAGTCCCTGCGCTTTTCTTGAAAGATTTTTCAAAAATGATTTGCCATTGCCTCCTTCCTAGGGCTGAGAGAGAATGCTTGGCCCAAAGTCACCGTTAAAACTCTCCTGTTCCAGCAGGCCTGGGGCTGATGTCCCCGGGGGGGCGGGATATGATCGGACTCACGGTATGACTGTATTATTTTATTGTTTTATGATTGTTTTAACTCTGTACGCCGCCCTGAGTCCTTTGGGATTGGGCGGCATATAAATAAAATTAAATACAAATAAAAAATACTCAGCTGGGTTTATATTTAAGCAGGTTGAGGCTAGTGCAACAATTGGAAAGCAAGGATGAGCCACTCTTTCCATGTTCTGCCACATACACATTCCAATTATTTTCATCAAAAAAACCCAACCCTGATTGTTTTGGAATAGCCTAACAAGAGTTTTTGTTCACTGCAGAGATGGGATGTGCCAGAGATGGGAATTATGAGCTTTTCAGACCAGTAGGTAGAACTCTCTTAGCGAGGCTGTCAGTGAGCAGAAAGTACCAGTTGCTGCAGGCCAGCTGGAGAAGTAGTTGCTCCTTTGTGCCCTCCTTTCCCTTCATATCTTTTTGAATCTTTCCTTACAGAGCTCTGAGGTCCTGTGAATTGAATAAGGAAGCTTTTGTTAAGAGGGTAGAATTTAACTTCCTGAGAGGTTTGAGGGCCCAGTTTACAGTCAGAAACCACTTCAGGTGCAGGAAGTAACAGGAGTTTACAATGTTCTCTCACACTGTGGTAAATACTAATAGAAAGACTCCAGTCTGATCACGTGCCATATAAATAGCAAAGTCCCAGCCTTTAGTAACTGGTGCCTGAACAACAATGGAGTATGTTTCACCTGCTCTATTTCAGGACCAGTTCACTTGCTCTCTCCAAGTCATGCCACTAGCCTTGGATGACCCCTGACTCAGTGTAGATGTGGGTATAATTTCTAGTCAGGTCCCTAGGTATTCCACTGAGTATTGACCAAAGTTCCTGTAATCAGGACAAGAGATTCCTGCAGCTTTGCTTCTGAAAGTGTGCATTTGTTATAGCTACTACAGTTGAAAAAGGAAAACTAGGAATCAAAGCAGAGACAAAACTGGACTTCGATGTGTGAGGAAGGACAGAGATTGAACCATGATGCAGAGAAAAGGACGGGTTGGGAGGTCAAAACCTGCCAGTTCTACATGGATAATTTAATAGTTTGAGAGATTAGTTCATCCTTGTCTTAATAACCTTGACAACTCAGATTGCCACTTTAAAGTCAATCTCCACCTACACAGCTAATTGGAAAGTGGAAGTCTATGGCAACACAATATTAATAATAACAACAATTTTATTTCTCAGCTTTCTAAAGCTTCAAAGAGACAGCTTCCCCCTCACACCCACCCTTGACCAACAATGGAGCTGGCAATAATGGACGGTGACAGATCAGTCTTTTCAATAACTCATTCTGAGCATTTAGTTTAATGCAAAAAAGAACCTCTTGCTTAGCATCAGCATGGGATGAACTCAGCTACAGTTTTGCTGTTCTTTGGATGGCAATCAGCCAGGGCTTACTTGATGACTGTTTTATGTTGTTGAATTGGCTAAAGAAACTGACAAGACTGAGATACTGGGGCCAACACAAAAGGAAATTATACACTTTCCATGGACAATTAATTTATAAATAAATAATTAATAATAAAAAAGTTGGAAGGGACCTTGGAGGTCATCTAGTCCAACCCCCTGCGCAGGCAGGAAACCCTATACCATTTCAGACAAATGGCTGTCCAGTCTCTTCTTAAAAACTTCCAGTGTTGGAGCATTCACCACTTCTGGAGGCAGGTTGTTCCACTGGTTAATTGTTCTAATTGTCAGGAAGTTTCTCCTTAGTTCTAGGTTGCTTCTCTCCTTGATTAGTTTCCATCCGTTGCTTCTTGTCCTGCCTTCAGGCACCTTGGAAAATAGCTTGACTCCCTCTTCTTTGTGGCAGCCCCTGAGATATTAGAACACTGCTATCATGAAATCCAATCTATAGCTTTACTGCAACTCATTTATTTATTTGTTTTGTATGTTATTCCATCCTTCCTTTGAAAATTTCTAGTCTGCCTACATACACTGGCATTATTTTGTCTTATCTTCATTACTGTCTTGTGAATTTTATAGATGTGTAGAAGTCTGGTTCTTCCCACTTTATTTGAAACATCACACATCATAAAATGCTAAGGTGATTTGTTAATAAGAAGACACCCAATTGTGTACAAAAATATCTATCATTGTACTTGGATATTTCCTTGATCACCTATATATCTTCCAAATATATTTCTCAAAGTGTTCCACTTTACTGCTCACTCAAAAGTACTTATTTTTCTGGGATAAATGATATTAATGAGTATTATGGTGTAGACAGGGTAACAAAAAAGCATGTTTGAAGAAGGATAAATTGATATAAAGTCTGGTTTTATTTCTGCTATTCTTTTTGTATTCCTTAACATAATTCTGCACTCCTTTTGAATACATGATTCTGGCAACCATCATTGCGAACTGCATCGTTTTGGCCTTGGAGCAGCATCTCCCTGAAGATGATAAGACACCTATGTCTCGCAGATTAGTAAGTTGACTTTGATTCTTGTTTGATTTTCCTTTCTTCTAGATATTACTGCAGTTTTTTGACTGTATAATTGCTATCTCAAGGATGATAGATCAGCAGTTTTGTCTTGCCTTCAGAACTTGGGGGGTTATCATGATTTAGAATAGTCTTCTAGTCTTTTAGCAGAGGCTGGAGATGTTCGTTGTAACTTCAGAGTTCCAACTCCAGATGGCACAGAACACTCTTGGCTCTTATTTCTTCTGAAAATTAGTCTAGGCCAAGTTGCCATTTTCCTCGTTGTATGGAACAAGAAACTATAAAATGGCTGGAAGCATACAACAAATTCAGCCAAAAGATTGAGGTATGGAAACCAGGATTTATTCCCAGGATTTGTTGTTTGAAACTGTTTCCTGTTTCCACACTCTGCATGGAGCCACTCTGAATTTGGACAAGTTAGTAAGCCTAAGAAGTAAATGTTGTATGGGATGGGGAGATAAGATAATGGATAATGGATGCCCACTTGTCACTAGATGCAGTGACATAAAGGATTATGTCAACACTATTAAAACGTACTATATGATCTAACTAATTGGAATTCTACTGGTTTTTATTGTTGCTTTAAATATTTAGAGTGTGTGTGTGTGTGTGTGTGTGTGAGAGAGAGAGAGAGAGAGAGAGAGAGAGAGAGAGAGAGAGAGAGAGAGAAAGAAAGAAAGAAAGAGAGAGATGGAGGGAGGGAGGGAGAGAACCAGCAGGCAAGAATGTTTTCATTAATCACAAAGAGCCTAAGTTTAAGGAAAGGAACTCTTTGGATGTTGACATGTCCATCCCACTTAAGGAAAATTCTTCTGAAATCAATAGGGCTGGTTAGATCTTGTCTGGATAATTAATCAGAACTAATGATTTGTGGTTTTTAATTTACTGAATATATTCTGAAAAAATTCAAGATCATCTCAGTAGATAATCTAAGACTATGACCTTATTAAATCCTAGTGAATTCAATTGGACTGAATAAACATAGTTAATCTAAACTCAAATTAGGAATTAGGAATTGCAATTAGGAAGTTCCAAAAATTTCTCCTTGATGTTTGCTAATTACAGTTTCTGGTCTGTTTGTTTTCTCTGTTATTATAGGAAAAAACAGAACCTTACTTTATTGGGATCTTTTGCTTTGAAGCTGGCATTAAAATAGTTGCATTGGGATTTGTTTTCCACAAGGGATCATACCTGCGAAATGGATGGAATGTCATGGATTTCATTGTGGTCCTAAGTGGGTAAGTTCATCTTATTCATAGTCATTGCATTATTTAAAGCTGCTGAGAACATTTTCAGACTGTTAATGTGTGCAAGAACAATTTCTTTTTTTTAAGTAAAAAACAGGTTCAAGTGAGAAAATTTACAATAGGAATGAAAGACATACTTAGCTGTTTTTTTTAGCAATCCGCTTCATTAATCATTCTTCAAGCCTGATCACCTCCATAGGATTTTTTTAAAAACAAATTTATTGTTTGTAGAGAAATAAATGTAAAAAAATTTAAATGTGCAAAAAGGGGCAAAAGTCATGAAAAATTACAAAAATAAAATAAAGGGTGAAGCTGTTGATGTATATCACATACATCTACCTGAGGGGGGTAAAATTAATTCTTGTCTGATATTACAAAATATCATGAAATCTATGCCACAGAAAATACATTGAATCAATTTTTTCAGTAGATAAAAATGCCTTTTCAAAAACACATAAATCACACATCTCTGGAATTCAATCCTTAATATGAAGAATATGAATAATTTTCCAATTTCTCAGAACAATTTTCTAAGCAACATTGTAGGCTCAACCATAATACATCAAAAGTAGTCAAATTCCAAGTACATAATTTAACACGACATTGCAATGTGTTTGTATATAATCTATAGTTATGTTTATAGTTAATGTTATGTTACCAAACATGATTGTGAAGATTCTGTATAGAAGAGAAGAGAAGAGAAGAGAAGAGAAGAGAAGAGAAGAGAAGAGAAGAGAAGAGAAGAGAAGAGAAGAGAAGAGTTGGAAGGGACTTTGGAGGTCTTCTAGTCCAACCCCCTGCTCAGGCAGGAAACTCTATACCAGGTTGCTTCTCTCCTTGATTAGTAAAAATTATCTAAAATAATTATCAAATATATTATTTCTATCTATAGGATAGCCACTTACCATATGCAATTTGTCCTAAATTGTAAGGAATAAGGTGGCAACTATATCATGCCAAATAAATATGTCTGAACTCAAGGAAAATGTTCCTATTCTCAAATGGTAATTTTAATTTTCTAGTTCCTAAAGCATGAAGGAAAATTCCATAGGTTCTACAAATCTCTACTTGTGAGGTCTTTTAATCTGTGAATGATCAATTCTCTGACATTTATTCCATGTGTGGCAAAGTACTAAAATTTTATGCTGATAACTAAAGAGGCTTTATTGTAAGGCATAAAGCTGGTAAGGCAGGAACCAGCTCTTTACAAGCCAGAAAGCAACTGTTATGTCAACCATGAGGAAGTACCTTAAAATCTCAATGAAGCAACAAGTAAATGTCCAGTGATTTGAAAAGGTGGGATGAAAGAGCATAGAATTAAAAACATTTTATTATAGGTTTAATATATCGGCTTGTTCTCTCTCTCTCTCCCTCCCTCTCTCTCTCTCTCTCTCTCTCTCTCTCTCTGAATTATATAAATGTGTGTGCATGTAGGCACAAATGCACAGGATGCATACAACAAAGGTAGGAAGTATTATGAGTATTTTGAGGCAAAATATACTTTGGATAGATCAAGAGTTAGTGGACTAGTTAAGACATCGGGTTAGCTGGAAGATTCTAACTCCTACCTAACACAAAATCAGCTAGGTGATCTTGGGAAAGTCAAGGTTTCTGAGCCCTAAGAAGTAGGCAAAGGTAAAATCACTTCTGAAAATCTTGTCAAGAAAACTGCAGAGACTTGTCCAGGCAGTCATCAGGAGCTAACATTGACTTGAAGATACCTTCCCCACTAAAACAAACACACAAACAAACAAACAAACCCTTTGGGTATCTTAGATTCGTCTCTGGACAATAAAATCTCCCTGTATGTTTATGGTTGTTTAAAATATATAAACATGCAAAAGCTACTTCTTTTAGACTGGGAGTGGAAACACCTCATGACTTCTTTTGTTTTTTGAAAAAGTCCAGTGCAAATTAGAGAAAATATTTATGGCATTCTCCTCTAGGAGGAGAATTTGATTCAAAAAGTTACAGTAATTTGCTCTTTGGGGTGTTTTTCTATATTGGATATGGAGAATATTCAGAGGTGCTTTCTAGAATTAGGAGGGAAACTCAGGAAGGGAATGGAATTCAGAATATGATTCCAGATACACCATAATTTACTATAGCTTTTCATAAAGACCTAATTCCAGTTAAAATAATCTCAGGCAATTAGGGATAAGAGATCTTTACCTCAGTGTTGGAGAGTCATTTCCAGTCAAAATAAATAGCACATTGGCAAGAAGCACCATTTAACAAAATAAGAGCGTTGGAAGTCTTGGGGTTCTTCTAGTCCAACCCCTGCTCAAGCAGGAAATCCTATAACATTTCAGACAAATTGTTGTCCAGTCTCTTCTTAAAAACCTCCATTAATGGAGTATCCACAACTTTTGGAAGCAAGTCGTTCCATGATTAACTATTCTAACCTGTCAGGAAATTTCTCCTTAGTTCTAGGTTGCTTCTCTACTTGATTATTTATGCTTTAATTTATCTATCTATTTAGTATCATGTAAGTTTCTTACATATAGCATTCTTATTAATAAGGCTACTGGCTTGAAAAAAAAACATCCTAGTTTGTTGGGAGCTGACTAAGAAATGCCTGAAAGATGAGCATTTATGAGAGATGAACATTTATAAATGAGCATTTATGTCCATCCCTATACCAAAATGAAAAAACATGTTTCTTCATGATATTGCAATAGGTCGAAGATATATTTACTATGTCATGAAGCATGTTTGATCACTTAGACACCTTACTTGTCTTTCTGTAGATGCAAATGGGTGTGATGAAGAGATGTCCTCCACTGCTAGCCTGCTTGGATTTAGACTAGATACAGAGGAGAGAGAGGGTGCTTCTTCTCTCTAATATTACTACTATCTCAACTACATACGATTCCTAATTGTCTGTAGCCTAGGCTAACATACAATGTTTACATATATAATCAGTGAAGTTTTATCCATCTTCTCCTCTGCTTTATTCTTCCAAGGGCAACACAACTTTGTGTGTTTATTAGCTTATAATAGAAAATACGAAAATCCAAAACAAATAGTAGGGAACAAAGTTAAGGGGAAGGGATAAAGAGAAGTGTGGAATAGAGGGGGGAAAAGAAAAAAAAGTCTTTGACTTCTGATTCTCTCTGTTGCAGTAAAATAGGCATTAACATCGAACCTCAACTTTTTACATTTCTATAGTAGTATAAACTACCAATTTCTGTAAAACAAATCAGTCTAATCAGTAAAGCCCAAAATCAAAGTATTATTTTTTTCCATCTCAAGCACAAAGTCCAGAAACGGTTTCCAAGTAGAAACAAAAGTATTTCTATTCTTTTCTTTTGTCAGAACAGTCAGTTTAGCCATCTCTGCTAACTCCATCAAATATATAGCCATTTATCTATGATGGGAATTGAAACATCCTTCCATTTTTGTGCATAAAGTAATCTTGCTGCCGTCAACATATAAAATCAGAGTTCCAAATTTTTTTCCCCAAGTCTTTTTCCATTAGGCCCAGAAGAAAAGTTTCTGGTTTTATCTTTATATTCACTTTAAGAATTTTCTGTATTAAAATATGAACCCTACTCCAATATTTCTTTGCTTTATCGCAGTCCACCATAAATGATAAAACTAGAATGTATACATTCTATAAAGGGTATCTCAAATGAATGTTGGAAATGTAAATGTAAAGAGCAAAACAACTTTGTCATTGCCTTCAGGGAAGATGGGCCTAGTGTCAACAACTGGAAAAGTATGGGATAGTGCTTTTTGTGATATTACCTATAATAGATCAGATTAGGTAAAATGTATTATGTGCTTCTAAACACCTGACTGGAATTATGACAAATGACAGAAAGTGGAGGGGGGAAGGAATCTGGTAATAACTCTATTGATAGGAATAGGATCTAGATCAATTTGGAGAAGGTAGCAAATATACTGTACATGCAGAATTACATATTTCATTCCAGGCTGCATGGAAATTTTTATCTGTGGGAAAGGAACTTTTTTCTTTTGCATCATTACAATGAATGCTAAAGTGTATTTGCTTTTTTCCCCAGTTCCATTCTATTAAAGAACTAAATTGAACTTTACTAGGATTAATCAAAATATTAGGTCTCTGGCAAATGTTTGGTTCAGTAAATAATAATATTGACAGTTGATTTGCATTAAGAATTTATAGATTGTTGCTTATTAATGTTGTCAGTTGTGTTTGGTCTTGGACCATAAATACAACTTTGTTAAACATCACTGTCATATCTTTTGAACTCTTCCCCCTTCCCAATTTCTCTACTTGTTTAAGCTCTCACATCCATTGTGATCTTTATAGAAGGCAATCACAAATTATTTTTAAAAAATAATATTGTAGCTTAATGTAATCTGGATTTGCAGAATCATAACTTCCAGTAGTTACTGCCGTTAGAATCTAGCAGCTGGAAGTTAAATTGCTCAGATCAAAGGGCAAAACTTGGGAGAATAAGAGACCATTGCCTGGATCACGTGAGCAGATGCTGAATTAGATTAGAGTAGAAGTGCAGAGTTACTTGATGTTTTCCTGGATAGCTCTGAGGCTACATCTGGCTTTTTGAAGACTGAATGCAGTTCTCTTAGCTGTGCAAAGGCCTATGAAACTTGGGATCCAGGTTTCCTCAGAAGAATTGTGTGTATGAGAGATTCTGTAATAAGCCTGCCTTCTTTTTTAATGCCATCACTAATCACAGTATTAATTTTGAAACTGATGTGATTCTATAATTTGAAGCATAAGATATATTATTATTATATTTAAAGGGGAAAAAAGTGAAGCAGGTATCATAACATGAACTTCTCGTTTCTGTTATTAAATAACACAATCTTTTATCTAGTTGTGTTTTATAGTTTTTAAAATGATTTTTTATGTTCTTCTTAATCTTTGATTGGGAGCCACCCAGAGTTGACTGAAAGATGGGCAGTTATATAAAGGCAGGGCTTTTTTTTTTTTTTTTGTCATAGAACGCCCAGAACGGAGTTCCAGCACCTTTTTTGGATGGAACCTTGTAGGGCAGGATATATGACGTGTGAGTTCTGGTACCTTTTTTTTTTTTTTACAAAAAAAGCACTGTATAAATGTTTTAAATAAATAACACCACGATTGGTATATTGATTAATGTGCCCTTCCTTGTTTCCATATTAATTTAATGCAATCTAATTCTTAATGGATGCCAGTGTTTTGAGTTAGGCCATGTCAGGAAACAGATATCACAAGAAATACTAGATCTCTACTTCATTGATATAGGCAAAACAGAATTTCGAAAGCATGCCAGTGTTTCTCCTTCCTTCTGTTTTATATCAAAGAGGATCAGTGCAGGGCAATATTTAGTTTCTTTCTCATGCTTCGTTTTCCCAAGCTAATCCCATGTTTTAATAAAGGTTGCTATTTTTTTTTCCAAGATTGGTTTTGTGCTGTCTACAATGGATTTGTGTTACTTTAATAGTAAGAAGCATTTGTATTTGGAATTCAGAGCCTTATAATTGCAGATAGAAAGGAACAGTTTTGTATGGCAAAAATTATAGTTAACTATTTCTGTTGGGGCTTTATGTTTTTATAACATTAAGATTATTGCCAGATTATGGGCATGGTTTATTTTGCATAGCCGGACCAGGAATAGAATGTGCTTTGCCATTTTTCTCTCTCTCTGTGAACAGATAGGAGATACATTTTCCAAAGACAGAGTACAAAAAAGCCTAAAGAAGTTAATTGCACTGGAAAAGCCCTGTCTTGTTCAAGTGGTAACCTCCTCTGGCATTCTTCACATCTGGCATTTAAATGTTGAGGGCATTCCGGACTAGCTATCTATTAGTCCTCCATGGGCTGCTGCTTGAGTTATTTTTGTTTAAAATCAAGTTATTGGTTTTTGTTCTTAAATTTGTTAAATATTCTTCTGTCCAGTATCTTCTGTTATGTAGCCATATTTCAGTATTTTAGTATTTTAAATACATTGCAACAACACTGAAACAATGTGTTTGGTGTGTTAAATACACTGAAATGAATACTTATAATCCATTTCTAATTTCCTTGTGTGTTACTGTTAAAAAAACATTTTAATCCATTTTATTAGGATTATTCTTTTTATTTGATTGCATATTATAAGCTGAGATAAATATATTTCTGAGAATTAATTACACACCTAAAAACTATGGAAGTAGTGATTACCTCTCCCTTTCTAAATTGAATCCAGCTGGTCACAACCTATTGAGAGGCTCCAAACATATCAGCTGAGAAAAAGATCAGATTTCATAGAAAACCCAGATTAAAAAAGTAAAATGAAAGATTAGAAAAACTAGAAGATAAAGTACATATTGCTTTCCCCTCTTTCATCTAAGTCAGGGGTGTCAAACTGCTGGCCCGCGGGCCGGACGCGTCATGAGGAAACTGCACCCACCCCATTGCCGGCAATGGGAAAAAGCTCCAATACATTGTGCGACATCATGTGACGTTGCAAGTTTGACATGTCTGATCTAAGTAGGTCGGTGAATAAATGATAATATAGATTGCTCTTGACTTATGATCATTTGTTTAACAACTGTTTGAAGTTATGAGAAAAGTGACTTATGACCAATTCTCACATATATGACCACTGCAGCATCCCCAGGATCACATGATCAGAGTTTGGATGCTTATCAAATGGAATGTATTTGTGACAGTTGCAACATCCTGGGACCACATGATCACCATTTGCTACTTTCCCAGGGGCTTCTGACAAGCAAAGTCAGTGGGGGAAGCCAGATTCACTTAGCAACTGTGTGATTTACTTAATAACCACAGCGAAAATGTGGTCATAAAATCAGGCATGACTCACTTAATTGACATACCACCTAGTGATGGAAATTCCAGTCCCAATTGTGGCTGAAAATGAATATTAGACCTTGGCTAAAATGCTCTTAGGAATTAGATTAATGAAAATTGTTCCAAAGATGGAGGAAATCTTGGAAATCCACTAGGTTGTTTTTCAGTAAGTATATTTGACTCAGGTTGCTTACGAGAATGGCTGATTGGAAGTCTTCACTTGTGTGTGACAAACACAGCTTATAAAAAGATAGGGGAAAAGGTTTTTTTCCTTTCTTGCAGTAATGACAAAAAAACCCTAATTTGATTTGCAACTCAAAACTGGTCAAACATTGAAACAGGAATCATTAGCAATCACTAAGTGGGATCAAGTACAGAAAAAACATTAATTCCTAATCAGCATAATTATCGACATTAGAAAGTTGCTTATTAAACACACATACAATATTGTCATTCAGCGTCTATGAGAAATAAGATACTATTTTGCAATTAATTCTAACTAGCATTTTTGACTTCTATTCTTAGGATGGGAAAAACGAGAGGAAAATTATCTTAGTGGGACCATTAGAGTGGAAAGTGTAGCTCCTTGATGGAGGAAGAAGCTATGCAGCATTGAAAATGAGAAGTTCCCAATTTATATTTTAGCTTAGAAACAAAATCTCTGAATTGTGCTATTAAAAACTGTAACCTTAGCTCTCAAGTGGTTTGTAGTGATCAAGGCAAAGCTAACACAGCTTGGCTTGTTTCCTGCTGCAAGAAACCAGCTTACTCCTTTTCCATCATAGCTCTCCCAAGATGAAAAGAAAGCAAGGAAATGCAAAAGTAGGTGAATAGGAGACACAATAAGAACAATTCTAGCTAAATGACACAGCAAGAAAACAATTTGTGTGCCTGTGACTGGAGCTTAAAGGAAGCCCAGATGAAACCATGATGGAGAGTGCCAACAGAGATACATAAAGAGAGGATCAGGCCCTTCAGTCTTGGGAATTAGAGGCCTTTGGAAAACAAGGAATGGACCAACCAGTTTTTCTTTATATGAATGTGGGGGAAAATAATTGAGGGTCTGTGTCTTAAATAAAGCCTAGTGAAAGAGAAGAGAACACAGAAGAGAAGAGCACAAAGCCACGATGACTTTGCTTTTTACGCGAATGGCTATAAAGTAGTTCTGTTCTTACTGGAAAAAGAAAGGAGTCAGATACATTCCCCATGTAGTTTTGAAACTTAAGGAAAGTAGAGGAGATAGGTGGGGGGAAAAGATACGTTTATTTATTTATTTCATTTTTATCCCGCCTTTATTAAAAGATAGTACTTTATTACCATTAGAAGATTGTTGACTCAGGTTGACTCAGCCTTCCATCCTTCCGAGGTAGGTAAAATGAGGACCGAGATTGTTGGGGGCAATGTAAATATATATATACATTGCTTACTGGTGTACACCGCTTAGAGAGTGCTTGCACTTAAAGCGGTATATAAGTCTCATAAATAAATAAATAAATAAATTGTCTCTGTTATAAGTAGATATTGTGCTAGTAGATTTTAACCATCACTTAGAGAGTATTTTTACCGACTAAGAATGATTGAAAGGAAACTACTGTTGAAGGAAAAGTCTTCATCAGGGTCCAGTCCAAGCTGGGAATAAACAACATAGTGACTGCTTTAGAAAGAAGGTTATAGTTTATTCAATAAGAGAGCCAGACAGAAACATGGCTCTGGAAGAAAAAAAAGCACATGTAGTAGGGAGTGGGATTTTATACCTTCTTGGGCTTTTGTTTGGAGTTGTTCCTGTGTCATGTTCCTGTGTCATTACTAAAAGCCAACATGGGTTTGTCAAAAACAGATCATGCCAGACAAATCTTATTGCATTCTTTGACCAAGTGACAAAATTAGTGGATCAGAGGAATGCTGTGGACATAATTTACTTGGACTTCAGTAAGGCATTTGATAAAGTAGATCACAACCTACTACTTGACAAGATAGAAAAATGTGCGGTAGACAGAACCACCACCAGATGGATCCGTAGCTGGCTGACCGGCCGTACTCAGCGAGTGGTCCTCAATGGAACTGCATCTATATGGAGGGAAGTGTGTAGTGGGGTGCCCCAGGGCTCTGTTCTGGGCCCAGTACTCTTCAACATCTTCATCAACGATTTGGATGAAGGGATAGATGGGGAACTCATCAAATTTGCAGATGACACCAAGCTGGCAGGAATAGCCAACACTCCAGAAGACAGGCTTCAGATACAGAAGGATCTGGACAGACTTGAACACTGGGCACTAACTAACAAAATGAAATTCAATGGTGAAAAAAGCAAGGTTCTACATTTAGGCAAGAAAAACCAAATGCACAAGTACAGCATAGGTGGCACCATGCTCAATAGTAGTAACTGTGAGAGGGACCTCGGAGTCCTAGTAGACAATCACCTACATATGAGCCAGCAGTGTGCTGCAGCTGCCAAAAAGGCCAACACAGTGCTAGGCTGCATTAACAGAGGGATAGAATCAAGATCACGTGAAGTATTAATACCACTCTTCAATGCCTTGGTAAGGCCACACTTGGAATACTGCATCCAGTTTTGGTCACCACGATGTAAAAAAGATGTTGAGACTCTAGAAAGAGTACAGAGAAGAGCAACAAAGATGATTAGGGGACTGGAGGCTAAAACATATAAGGAACGGTTGCTAGAATTGGGTATGTCTAGTTTAACGAAGAGAAGGACAAGGGGGGACATGATAGCAGTATTCCAATATCTCAGGGGCTGCCATAAAGAAGAGGGAATTAAGCTATTTTCCAAAGCACCTGAAGGCAGGACAAGAAGCAACGGGTGGAAACGAATCAAGGAGAGAAGCAACCTAGAACTAAGGAGAAACTTCCTGACAGTGAGAACAATTAATCAGTGGGACAGCTTGCCTCCAGAAGCAGTAAATGCTCCAACACTGGAAGTTTTTAAGAAGAGACTGGACAGCCACTTGTCCGAAATGGTGTAGGGTTTCCTTCCCGAGCAGGGGGTTGGACTAGATGACCTCCAAGGTCCCTTCCAACTTTACTAATATGAATATGGTATTCTGATGGTGGTGGGTTAATCCTATTATGTCCTGTCTTAGAGTTTGGGTGGGGTACGTAGATTTTAAGGGTCTTTGTCTTCCGGATCTCTTCAGTTTCTACCTGGAGGGCTCCAAGCTTTCTGAATGGATTATTACATCTGCATTTCTAAAAGCTGGTTTCTGCTGAGTTGTCTGGCTGGTGTGTGTGTGTGTGTGTGTGTGTGTGTGTGTGTGTGTAGAAGTTTTTGCCTTTTTAAAATATCTTCTCCATTATTCCTTTGGGGAAATATGTTCTGCCTTTTTAATATTCCCAAAATATTTCTTTTCTCCAGATTGTCCCCACAGTATAAAATGCAAATTTCAATTATTCATTTGGTCCCAGAGAACATTCACCATCAAATATTGCATATCTACTTTTCTCTATAGTACTAAGTAGATAACTTTAGGAACTGGCAACGCTATTAGACCATTAGGAGTTTTGAGAGAAAGTCATGACTACCATAGAGGAAGGACCATTGCAAGGGGTTTGGGCATCTAGGCATTCCATTTCGTATGTAGTCACTATAATGTAGTCAACATTATCTTGATGTTACATAATCTTTTAAATAAACATGCATGCTCACATATGCATAACATTGATTTCTTTGGGAAACTCATATGCCTTGAATCTGCTTTGGCCCATTCTTGGGAGAGGAAATAAAGATTCTCTGAAAGACCCCTATAATTAGTCTTGCTAAAAGAGAAAAGGGATTAAGTTAGAGAAATCTTAATAACTAGAAACTTTCACTTTTCACTTTGAATTGCTGAAATAAAAGTTTATTTGTATTTATTTTTTGCTAACCAGTCATCAATAGATGAGAGAGGTAGCCATTTAGTTCCATGATAATGGTAAAATGGACAGATGTTCCGAGATTGCATACTGCTTGGTTTCACTGAGATAGTTTTTATAAAGGAGGTTAAGGTGCCTAAAAATATAATAAACAGCTGCTTTTGGTTGTCCAAAGGCATATAAAAGCAAAAGAAAATAAGAGTGTGCTGCAGACTGGGAATGAGCTAGGACTCAGTTTATTTTAGTTATCTGGGAGGAGTTTGATCCTGTTGGATCTGCTGAAGTGGATGGTATCCTTGTGACTGTTAGCTTGGCCATCTGTATATTAATTCCACTTTACTTCTGGCTAAGGTCTCTGGGAAGGTGATTTGTAATTATATTTTAACAGTGATGAATTCTTCTTTGAAAGAGAGGGCTGTCCTATTATCTCGTAAGCAGGCAGTGGTTCTCCCCCTCCTCAAGAAGCCATCACTGGACCCAATTTCTGTACTATTGTCAGAAGGTTGTAAAGAAAATAATTCTGTAGCAGCTCTAGAGAATTTTGGAGGATATCTAGACCCCTTTCAGTGAGGATTCAGGCCTATGTATGAGACCAAAGTGGCAGTGATCGGGCTTGTAGGTGACCTCTGAAGAGAACAGGATCCTTGCTCTTCTTGACCTCTCAAAGGTCTTTGATATCATTGATCAGAATATCCTTCTGAATTGGCTTATGGGGTTGGGAATGGGTGGTACTGTGCTATGCTGGTTCTCTTCCTTCCTCCTGGACTGGCTTCAGTTAATGTTGGGGGAAAGAAGTACAGCCAATGGCCCCAGCTTTGAAGGTTGCCATTGGGCTTTGTTCTCTTCTGCTCCTGTTTATTGTTTACATAAAACCACTGGGTGAACTCTATGGTATGGGATGAGGTATTATCAGTATATCTCCCCTACAGCTGCCCAAGTGATAATCTAGAAGTTCTTCCTTGGAGCCTACAGGCTGCAGGGGTTTAGATGGGGAACAACATCTAAACCCTAGTTAGACTGAATGGCTTTGGCTACTAGGATCTCCTAGTGCTGGAGACTTTCCATCTTTGGTTCTGGATGGGACTTCACTATCCCAGACAGGACCGATGCATAGTCTAGGGAGTTTCCTGAACTCATGGCTCTTCTTTGAGAAGCAGTGCCTGCTGGCCCAGAAAAAGTTGCAAAGTTTCAGATGTTGCTCCTTCACAAACCGCAGTGGGTGATATCCCTATAAGATCAGGGCAGGAATCTGATGCTGCTGATTAGCAAGAACTCCATCCACAATGAACAAGGGTAAAAGAAGGTAAGAGCCATTTATTTATTTGTATCCTGTTTTTATTATTTTTTTTACAAATAACTCAAGGCAACAGACATATCCAACATACCTTCCTCCTCCTATTTTCCCCACAACAACAATCCTGTGTGGTGTGTTGGGCTGAGAGAGAGAGAGAGAGAGCGATTGGTCCAAAGTCACCCAGTTGGCTTTCATGCCTAAGGCAGGACTAAAACTCAGTATCCTAGTTTCTAGTACGGGTGCTATAACCACTAGACTACACTGGCTCTATTTTAAATTATGAATCCTAATTTAGCAACATCTAGATAATAAACATTGCTTAGCCTGATAATTATGTCTTCCATATGAAGCCATTTAAAAAGCCGTTTCTATCTTTGCTAGTGTAAGAACTGAAAAAGGTATCTTTGTTTTTGGCTTTACAAACCAGCAGTAGATTAATTAGTAGCAGCAATAAATTAAAATAACTGCTGGCTTTTCTGTTTCTAAGGGAGAATAGACTTTGTCTTAACACATTTTATTGTAACCTGAGATACAGTGGTGGCCAAAATTGTGGAAACCTTTTGTGAAAAGTGTACAGTAGAAATGCCACATTTGGTTAAGTTTCCACCATTTTTTCTTCTAATTTCTTTATAACTGTAGCCTTGTTCACTTAATAATACTATTTTACATCGCTTTCTGGGCAGCCAGTCAACTCTTTGCACCATTACTTTAATTTTATTACGTTTTACAAGCTCACTAAATGAAAGAACACAAAAAAAACCAACCAACTTGATAGCAGTCACATAACACACTGACAATTGTCCTCCTCTCAACTTTAATAGTTGACATCAATAAATGAATCCTACTGTGATCTGATTGGCTCATTACCAAAACAAGATGATACCTGATTAGCTCTCTAAACACTTGTGCTCACTGGCTACAATCAGATGAAGGAAAGCTACCTGATATCAACCTAAGCAAGTTGTGCTTCCTTTTTCCGGTTATTTGGCTATAACTTTTCATAGAATACAGATAATTGAACAAACTATGTTGCATTACATTCTTGATTAAATTATATTTCCATTGATATATAATTTTATGATACTACTCCAAAAAAGTCATGTTATTAGCCATCAAACCTCAAAAATACACTTTTCCCAAAAGATTTCCACAATTTTGGCCACTACTGTACTTTTGCAACACACCCAAAAGCTCAGATAGAGAATCCTTTTGATTATCAAATGCACAAAATTAACAAATACATAAATTTTAGCAGAATAGAATATCCATCTATCCATAATATCTAAAGCCCAAGGCTGTAATGTAAGAATAGAGGTGGTAGGTGTACAGTGAAGTATACAAATTTTTATAAAAGAGAAACTGGAGAGCATGTAATACACATTTCTTTTAGACTTCTTAAGAATTGCCTAACAAAGCATCCACTCTATAGAGTCTGGGACACCAGCATTTCTGGCTGGAATCATAACCTTCTTTTGTGACTAACTTCTGCATACATAGAAATTTAGTGCTATGCTATTTGGTACAGGCTGGCTCTTCTAGGGGAATCTTTCCTCTGCAGGCAGGAATTCAGTTCCCCTATCAATGTATCCCCAGGTGATTCCTCCGTATTTGCAACTCTTTGTCTCAGGCTGGGTTTCATGTGAGACTCCCTGCTAAGCACAAGACAAAGAATGTAAAGCTTCTGAAAGGATGGGGTGGAGGGAGGCCAGGAGAGTGTGAATGGGAAATTAGTCATAGTTTGGGGGAAGAATGATGTCAGCTGGGATTTTAGGGTGCAAAAGTGATAATGAGATAACCTGTTAAGGCAGGGGTCTTCAAACTCAGCCAGGCTGAGGAATTCTGGGAGTTGAAGTCCACAAATCATAAAAAGGCCAAGTTTGAAGACCCCTGTGTTAAGGTAAACTAGACTTGCCAGAATTCATCTATAATTTTTACATTTTAAATTTTAACAAGTTTACTATTTTGTTAGAGTATTTTCCTTAGCTTTTTTTTTACTTTCAAAATACAGCAATTTGCAAACAACAATAATAAAAACATCATCTTCATCTTCACCTTCTGCTTAAAGTCAGAGTCCCTGTTCTAGGGTTGTTAGATGGGGGGGGGACCCCTACAAATTTTGAAATGCTTTTTTCTTCCTAGTCATTTGGTCAGGTTTCAGAATTTTTTTTACAGAATGCCTTTATATATCTGACAAAGTGGCTGAGAAACGTAAACATGTAAAGCATTATAAATTTGGTGGCCTTTAAGCTTAGCACATGTATTTTTCCTTCAACAATTTGTCATAGGATAACTTTATTCCTCCATGTTCTTTTATACTGTTAATTGGAATATGTAGATTCAATAGCCGGGAAAACTCCTCATACTGCCCATTTGAAACATTATGACTTGATTACTGAGTCCTCTGCTCCTTTCTTAAATATAAATATCACATGGTTTTTAACCATTGATGAATAAGTCATTACATTAAATCATTGATATGATTTATAACCAATATGGCTGGATTTGCACAGGGCACTAAACTACAATAGATAAAACAAATATGATTTATGACCACAGGGTCTTTATTTAAAATACTTGTATGGCTGCTCATTTTATCTGTTACAACTCTGGGTGGCTCATAACAAAACCAAAGGAAATATTACAATCAATAGCCCAAACTGCCAGAACCAAATTCTGACACCCTAACTAGTGCTCCCTAATCTATCAACAATTGCAAACACAATTAATGGGCTTCGGCCTCATTTAATCCCAGGTGAGGGAAGAAAGCAAACCACAAGAAGAAATTAAACAGAGCTTTGGGTCAAAGTGTGGCTTCTCATTTTATGATCACTGGAAGATCAGGCAGATGTGCAAGATATGAAAGTAATCGCCTCCTATTCCCCCTCTTAAAAAGCTACATATACTTTCCCTTTCATACCCAGTGAATACATATATTTAGGGACATACATTTACATATGATAGCTATTTAAAAAGCTATTTGTTTCTGTTAGAGAAATACCTTGAGAAAAGTCTTCAGAACCCTTCCTCCTTCTCTGCCATTTTGGTTGGGAAGTTAAAGTCCATGCCTCTGCTCAAACATGACACAGATTAAAAGTCTCCAGCACAGGTTAAATAAAGTTCCCAGGTGAAAGGCTCTGAAATACACCTATAAGCAAGCGTATATATAAGGCACTTCAAAGGGTGGAGTCGTACAGTATTAGCTAATCCACATTTAGCCAGTGGAACTTGCAAACATACTATTTTTATTTGCACAAGTGTATAATAATTGTATTTCCATAGCAATCAGTATATAGTCTGTCTCATTATTATCTATCTATAGCAGCGGTTTTGCCCCATGGATGCAGTTGCAGCATTTGAACTGTGCCCAATGCCACTGCATCCATGTAAGCATGGTAACTATTTGCTTATCAGTTCTGTGCGGTCTCAGCTAACTTTGCATATCAATAATGAAGTTTGTTTTGCTTTAGTCCTTCTTATTAGGACTAAATTCCTCACGAATCCTTAAATTTACCTGAGTTCACCCATCTCTTATATTTCATTAACAGTAATTACCAAGTGGATAAAATAATTGGGGGGATACTAAATGGCAGGGCAACTTGTTCAGACAAAGCAAGTTTTCAGTTGAAATGGAATGGGAGTATAATTTCAAAACTGAAGTACCTATATCTAGAAAGCTTTCCTGCTGCCACAAATTTGTCTAGCTAGTCTGAGTAACATATGAGGGCAGCCCCATCTGGTTTTAATTGGTGAATACATAAAAAGTGGCTAAAACAATCCAGAATATATCTAGAATCCAAACTGCATGCATAAGAATAAGCCTTATGAACTAGGCCAGTGATGGCGAACCTTTTAGAGACCGAGTGCCCAAACTGCAACCCAAAACCCACTTATGCGTCGTTGGGTGCCAGGTAGCTATGGCCCATTGGGTGGGCGTGGCCCATTGGGTGGGCGTATCTGCAGTGGTAATGGCAAACTGGGTGGGACTAAAAAGTTCAATCAATCAATTCCAACTTTGCAAGATCTTTTTTTTTCCCATGAGAAGTTGAAATTGACTGATTGATTGAACCTTTTTTTTTTTTTGTACACGGTGGCGGAGGCCTAAAGCGAAAAGGTTTTATAAAACCCAGCTGAAGGCCTAGGACTGGGTGACGGCACGTGTGCCCACAGAGAGGCCTCTGAGTGCCGCCTCTGGCATCCGTGCCATAGGTTCGTCACCACTGAACTAGGCTGAGTAGCATACAGGTAGTCAGTACAGTTTCTTTAAATAAGTGTAATAGGTTTGTAATACATTTTCTCCTTTAGCAATCTATCTAAGAGAATTTGTACTAGAACTAGCTTTAAAGGTAGTACTATATAGAATGTCTTATAATGGTCTATTATTGAGATAACAAGTACATAAATAATCAGGGCTAGAATATTTGTGTTGAAGAATAGCCAGAGCTAAAAACCAGGAATATTGTAGTTTGCAAAAAGCAAAATATTACTAATTAACAACTAAAAGCTACCCACAACCACCCACTATATAAACAATGCTTTTTTTCTTTAAAAAAAGGTGCCGGAACTCATACACGTCATACAACCCGCCTTTGCCTACCCTACAAGGTTCCATCCAAAAAAGGTGCTGGAACTCCGTTCTGGGTGTTCTATGAGAAAAAAAGCTCTGTATATAAATATAACATGTAGAGCAGCCCACTGCAAATATTCTGGAGAGAGGTTCCCTGAAGATGGGCTCCAGTACATGTCTGAAAGTTTATACATTATTATACTATAATGCTGTGATCTTAATTAAAAGTGATCTTCTGTATATTGATCTTCATTAAGTCCATTATTGCTTCTGGATGCTGATGTGGGGCTGCATGAATTTCCTTTAACCAGAAGATTCAGATAAATAGTTGGCTACCATCAGAATGGGTTGGAATCAGAAATGGCTGAACTTCTATAGCCAGCATCTTTTTAAGCATCTTCCCTAAGAAGGGGATATTGTGATAATTAGTTTTCACATGGTCCAAAGTAAACAACCAGATAGATCAAATTAGTACCAAACAAGGAACAGATGGAAACTGTATCTTGTGTCAAAAAATAGCTTTGAGCCTTTTTAGTAAAGCAGGTGGGAGAGAGAGGTATAAGAAATTGAATGTTAATTGTGGTATAAATAGAGCTTGCATTTGATATATTATAATACATGAAAAATTTTCATAATAGCCTCATAGCCTCACACAATCTATTTAACTGAGCCTTCATGTCCTTGGAACTATGTTCTTGCAATATTTTGTCTTGTGAACTGAAGCAGGCCTGACTGTTGTCAGCAACTTGGTAGTTATGAAATTAGTTTGTAACTATGATTTAGGGGAAGATACAGGTGAATGAAGCAAACATATGCTTTCTTTCTCAAATTGAATGATATAGGCATGAATGAGATGGCAAGATAATAATGTTGTGATCGTTGCTATATCATATAATACATAATGGCCAAGTTTAGCCCTGTGCTTGAAAGATAAGCTTATCTGAGGATTAACAAATGATTAATCCATTTATCCATCAATTGGTATAGACAAATTCTTACAGCTGTCCTCTCAAAATGAGGATTCCCTAGGAAATCCCTTCCTGTATTAACTTTTTTCAATTTCCCCAACTAAACAGAAAAAGGAATAAAGTAGGAAGAAAGGCCATTGTTAGTTTGATATGAGACATCTGTGATTGTGCTGCAATAATGTGTGTTGGGGGGGTATTTTGACTGATCTAGCTACATTATATGAAGGAAGTGAAATGGACAATAAAAGATTTGAGCAATACATAAGCATGGTTTGGAAACAGGGTAGTTCAATCTGTTTTACAAGGAAAAATAAAATACAGAAAGAACACTTATGCAGCTCTTACACGATTACTTAAACAAACTTAAATAAGTTTCAGAGGGCTAGGCAATATTAATCTATTGCAATAAAAACACTGACTAGTTTTAATATATTTTAAAAACCAACAAATTCATAACAGTATAATAAACCTGTTTTTCCAAAACTATATAATATACTTCTGTACAATTTATTTATTATCAAATTTATTTGCTGCCCATTTTGTGGCTCAGGTGACTCTGAGTGGCTTACAATGAGAGGACTTGCATTATGTTGTAAAAATTTATCTTCAGAAGAACTTGCTCACTACAAGTAATCCTCGGCTTATGACCACAACTGAGTCCAAAACTGGAGTCCTAGTAGACAATCACTTGACTATGAGCCAGCAGTGTACAGCAACAGCCAAAAAAGCTAATACAATCCTGGGTTGGATAAACAGAGGCATAAAAATCAAGATCACACGAAGTATTAGTACCGCTTTATAAAACCCTAGTGAGACCACACCTGGAATACTGCAACCAATTTTGGTCACCATACTACAAAAAAGATGTTGAGACCTTGGAAAAAGTTCAGAGAAGAGCAACTAAAATGATCAAAGGCCTGGAGACTAAAACATATGAAGAATGGCTGCATGACTTGGGTTTGGCTAATCTGAAAAAAAGAAGAAATAGGGGTGACATGATAGATATTCCAGTATTTGAGAAGCTGCCACAAAGAAGAGGGGGTCAAACTATTCTCCAAAGCACCAGAGGGCAAGACAAGAAACAATGGTTGGAAACTGACCAAAGAGAGAAGCAACCTGGAATTAAGGAGAAACTTCCAGACAGTGAGAACAATCAATCAGTGGAATAGCTTGCCTTTAGAAATCATGGGCGTTCCATCACTGGAGATCTTTAAGAAAAGGCTAGACAATTACTTGTCTGAAATGGTATGGTTCTCCTGCTTGAGCAGGGGGCTGGACTAGAAGACCTCCAAGGTCCCTTCCAGCTCTATTCTATTCTATTCTATTCCTGTTGCTAAGTAAGGCAGTTAAATGAGTTGTCCCTCATTTCATGACCTTTTTTGCCACATTGTTAAGTGAATCACTGCAGTTCTAAAGTGAATCATTAAGAGAATCTGTCTTCCCCCATTGACTTTGTTGATGGAAGCTGGCTGGGAAGATTACAGGTGGTGATCACATGACCCAGGGACACTGCAACTGTCATAAATACGTGATTTTTGTCATAAATTACCTGAATTTTTATCTTGTGACCATGGGGATGCTGCAACGATCGAAAGCATGAAAACCAATCACATTTTTTTCAGTGCTGTTGTATCTTTAAATGGTCATTAAAAGAATAATGTAAGCCGAGGACTATCTGTATACATGTATATGATTTATTCATATCCACTTTATTCACTTTTTTCTTTTCTTTTATGGTACTTTTCTGCATTAGTTCTGATTTTTAATTATTCTTATGAAACAATACAACATTATTACCTGCCTTCAAAGAAGGCTGTTTGTTTTCTACCCACAGGAGTAGTACATCTTTCAAGATGCTCTTTCCATCTGGAGCCCATTGCCCTAAGAAATTTACTGAATATGCTTCCAGGTTTTTTTTTTTTAAATGGGAAATCTCAAAAATACAGCTAGGTGCTGATTACTGATTCAGTCATTAAGAGTCAAAAAGCCCATACCCATGGCCAAAATATTCATATTCCGACTATGCATATTGAATAAACATATTGAATCCTTGCAAATCCATCTCAGCAGTCATAACATTAAAATTGATTCATGGAGTTCAGTATACATTTCTCTTGAATCAAGGAAAAAGAAATAAAGCTGAAAGAGTCTGGGAGAAAGGGGGGAGGCATTCTTGGATGCCTTTTTGTTGCCTTTTTGATTAGAAATGTTGTTTGGAACAATGGGGTATTCCGCTGGTGTTAGAATTCTATCTTTTATATCTCACTGGATTTGCATGTCTATGTCCCTAAATTGATACTTCCTGGTTCTGTCCTATTAAATGAGCCAGAAAGAAGCTATCAAGAGTTATTGAGAACTTAGAAAGATTAGCTGTGTTGTACTCATTCAGTCCAATTCAGAACACATAGTGTATTATTCACTAAGATGACTGGAAACAAGGTTTGAAAACCTGCTACTAAAACTGAACCATATTCTGTTCTATCCCCCTTTGTTGCTCTTTATAACTTCTTGAGAAACTCAACATTATTGCAACAATATCTTTCTTCCAGTTTATACACCTAATATAGTCAGTGGTGGGATTCAAATATGT
Source organism: Crotalus tigris (assembly GCF_016545835.1). Taxonomy (NCBI): domain Eukaryota; kingdom Metazoa; phylum Chordata; class Lepidosauria; order Squamata; family Viperidae; genus Crotalus; species Crotalus tigris. The sequence goes on along the minus strand of NW_024096554.1, from coordinate 4,480,449 downwards.
GAACATCTGCTTCTCTTCCAGAAGTCTGTTCTGGGTCTGGGCAACAAAAAATTAGTATCGGTTCTGCTGAAGTGGTGTGAACTGGTTGAATCCCACCACTGTATATAGTCCTCCAGATGTAGTAACATTTGATGTGGGACAACTTTAGGTTTCAGGATGATGTAAAATGTAGGCCCTTGTGTATGTTATTCATTGAGCTCTGTTTTGGAAAAGAAGCAGGTAATCAGCATAATGTGAAATGGTTTAAAATCTCTTATACAGGTTTCACCTGCTTAATCTCTCCATATCTGACTGTTTACAACAGAAGAATAGGGTCTGGGATTTTTATTTTTTTTTAATGGTGAGGGCAGCTAGAAAAAGTATTGATGAAATTGGGTGAGGATAATGTGATTTAACTGGCATCTGAATCCATTTTATCCAATTCTTTTAATTCTGTTTCCACAGGCTTGTATGTATCATGCTAGATGTATTTCATTTTGCTTATGAACGGAGGTTGTCTTAAAAGGTGGTTGAAGGTTCAGATTGATTATACTAAGGCATCCATTACGTTCCATTCCATTCCATTCCATCTCTCTTTCTGTCTTTATGAATCATGATGTCTGATTCCTACATGAGCCTTTCCAGTCCTCTCTGTTTCCCAGACAATTAGCAAAGTGTTTGGTCTTCTCATTCGGATGAATATTTAATTTGCCTACTTTGTGAATGATTCATAGACCATATGCCAGGGTGACAGGATGTGTGTGTGTGCGCATGCGTGTATAACAATCTTATGAAGAGTACTATTATTTCTCTCTCCCTTCTCTCTCTCTGAGGGAGGGAATAAGGCAATGTATTTGTGTGCTCAGGTTTTTTTTTTAACTATCCCCTATTTTGGGGCCTTTAATAATAGCTTGAGCTACAGATATTATCATACGACAACGCTTATCTCCATGCCTTGAAGAAAAAAATAGCCTCCTGATTTTTGCAGATTTAGCTCCTGCTAAATGTTTTTGTTCATTCTGTTGCATAGAAAACATGGGTGGGAGAGTAGAGATTAGTATTTGTTTTAAGGTGCACTATTTGTTCCAGAAATGTTTCTGTCCCCTCTAATTTGTTCCAGGTAAATTGTGTTTCTGTTATTCATTGCTTTCATTATCCAGGCTTACCTCCATTTTTTTTTCATTTTTTATATTCCAACTCCATTCTAAATACTCCATTTTATTTATACTACTTCTTCCAATTCTCAAGCATTTCCCTTTTGTAGGTTTACAATAACCACATTTAAAAGGCTAGTACAGAAGTTACTTCCCAAACTGATAAAGGAGTCAGGGGACTGATCTATCAACTACCATCTGCAAGTTTCCCTGTTATATCACCAAACGGTAGTCATCTTTTCAGTAGTCCATCGGAAGGCTGTTAGGAATAAAATCAGGAAGTCTGTGTCCACAGGGATCTATGGGTTCTAAACTGAAAAAAATTCTACACTGAAAATGGTTCAGTTGCTGGATTTCTTGTCACCTCGTACTTTTTGTTTTGATAAATCTTGTTAAAGAGAACTCTCTCAAAATCTGGCTTGGAAAAGCATCTCCTTCCCTTTTAGGTAGTTGCCAAAGAACTTGACACCTACATTTATTGAGCATTTTGACTGAACAAACTTTCTACTGCAGTAATCACTACCTGCAGAATGGTAACAAAATAGAAGGGCTTTTTTGAACCTCATAATAGTTATAAAGAAAAAAAGTTTTCAGCATGTAAACTGGATGTAGTAAAGAGAGTGGTACACATAAGCTAGCAAAGCAGAACCAATCAGCTGAATAGTACAACTATTCATGGCTTTAAGTACAAGAAGAGAAAGCTGAAGTGGGGGAAAGAATCATTTCTTTTTCACAACTCTAATCACAGCTCATACAAAACTGTTAATCTTTTCTTTATTTAAAAAAACTGCAAGAATAGGTGAGACTAGCTGACACAATTGCAACATCACGCTCTGAATAAAAGTGCCAAAAACTCTTCTCTAGAAGGAAACTTAAATAATATTGCAGGATGTTACCTGAACATCAACTTTCAAAATACTGAGTTTGTCTGATTCTATTGTAGGGTTCTGTAACTGGAAAAAGAAACAAATTGTGTAGCCTAGCCTAATTATTGCTATCTCTCTTCTGTAATCAACATTTGTGTCAGGGAAAAATTTCATGCAAGCATGGGAAACATGTACAGGGATGTGATGTACTGAAGGAGGGAATAAGGGAGTGTACAGGAATGATTGATTTCTTCCTTATATTGTAATAACTCTGTTGTCTGATTCTCATTGGCTAAAAAAGTTTATAAAGCAATGCTACTAACTTTCTAAGGTGTGACACTTCTGAACGCAACTGGTGCCAATGTTCAGATTGGGTTCCCACCCAGGATTTATTTCAATCGAAAATAAAGTTCTGTTTCTTTAAGAAGCTTCTGCTTGAGTTTTCATGATTGGATTTTTATGATTTTGCCAAGGGCCAGTGACCTTAAATATTTGGCACCTGGAACAGGGACTTGAAGGTTTTTTTTTCCTTCAAGATGATCCCCCCCATTGGGACCCCCCCTGTGAATGAGTCCCTTTGTGATTCACAACCTTCAGCTATGACATCCAGGAAAATTGGTGCAGGTCAGCTATAAGAGTGCTCCCAGACTCTTTGTGTCTGGTGACTTTGAATTGGCCAGCTGCCAGCAGACCTGAGTTTGTCTGAATCTGAATGTTGAAAGAGGCTTCCATCTTATCTCGTCCCAATGAGGATAGGAGGAGACGAGAATACAGGAGGAATTTGGTAAGTAGAAACAAATATTCCAGAATGAAGAGGTTGTGGGAAGTGAATGAGTGCGTGTCTGAAATGCCTGGAATGCAGGGATTTAGTTGCCTGCAATGTGATAAAAATGGGTGACTGTTAAATCTATAAAGATTCCTGCATGAGAGAGGGTTTTGGCCAATCCCAAACTGATAGTCTTTAATGTAGATAGAGACAAGTCCAAGAAATCTCTTGGGAATCATTCATTTGCACTGGGCAAATGAACCTGTGTTTAGGAAAGAGGAGGAGCCGTGTTTCCAGTAGGCTGCGTATTAGCCACTGGAATGTACTGAAACTGATTGTGGCGGTAAAAATAATCTTCAAGAAAGCACATTTGAAAAACTTTGTGCATCTTAGTTTGGCTAGCTTATCTTTTTAATAACCTCAGACATGGAAGAAAAGAAAAAAATCAAAGAATGGAATGCAAGCTTTTGTTTTCTCTAATCTTTTCTTTTTGGACAGACATTTTTTTTCTGTTAGACAACGGTGCCATCTACAGTGAATTTGCTGGGGTGGGACTTGCTGGAAAAATTGGGAGCAACATTCCCCTGATGAACTAAATTAAAAAGAAAGGCCCCAATTGGCCTCAAACTCCAAATTGATGTGTTTCTTAAAAATGAGCCTTGTGGGAAATTAGAACAAGTGGAAGCAGAAAATTAAGTGAGCTTCTAAGCTTGTGCTTGAAGTGGTGGGAAAAGCAAGCAATGGTTCAGGGCCCAACAGTCACATTTTGATTGGGATCATTTCTTGAGTTTCCCACTTCTTGGAGAACAAGCAACAGGCCTGGAAATATTGTCTTAACGGTATCTGTGTATGTACATCTGTGTTGTTTTGTGTTATTTCCAAGACTTAAGAGAGGAGCAAGACTCTCTAATAAAAAAAACCCCAAAAGGCCTTATTTAAAAACAAACAAAAAGAGATTTGGAAAAATTGGAGCTCATTGCCTTGTGAAAAGCTCCCTGACTGGTTTGCCTGGAGAAAGCATGAAATTTGTCCCTGACGCAAATGCTGATTACAGAAGAGAGATAGCAATAGTTAGGCTAGGCTACACAATTTGTTTCTTTTTCTAGTTCCAGTTACAGAACCCTGCACTATATTGGGCTTTTATTTTATGTCATCAATCTTCATTGAACTTGCATTGTAAAGCTGGTTTTCTTAAGTTCAATCACAACATTTTGTCTGGACCATCTTTTGCAGAATAATGGTAATACTGTGCTACTCCTTCTCCTTGTTTGAAGATACCTTTTGAAAGTAACATTGCGTGATTGTGACTTCACATCCTGATGGTTATGCCACAGAATGTCACAAGTTATTATTTTGTCCCTGGAGAGTGATCACTACAAATTTGCAGTAAGGCGTCATCAGTATCTGGATCACAGCTGAGCTTTTCCATAACAACTGAGTCAAAACACTGATTCTAAATGAGTGTCTGAACACAGTGATAGAATATCTCACTATTTTATTAGCCTAGATAGATATGTCTGGTCCATAAAGCTCCTTCTTCTTCTGAGCTATCTATTGTGGCTCTCTAGCCAATTCTCATCTGTAACAGACAGTCACTGCATTATGAGTTCAGTACTTCTTTCTGTGAGGAAGTTCTGTGTTGCTTATTGTAAGTCTAGTGGCTTCTGTGGTTCGAGGTATCAAGTTAAAGATTAGGATTTCCCGACAAAGCCTATTCCTACCCTTTAGCTAATTTTTTCCTTCCCATTGTTTCATTCTGGAAGTTGATTTTCTTTGCTCTATGTTTCTTGTTTGCCTCAAAATTAGGAGAGACATCATTTTTAGGTTTTTTATCGTAAATTGTGTTATTGCATCTAAATTATTTTCCATGTGTGGCCCTAATTTGTTTTTAAAAACCTAGCCCGGTGTTTAATTTCCCAATCATCATGACCCAAGATTTTTCTTTTACATGTTTGTACATAAAAGGGTGAATTTTGCTATTACAGACCATCTAAGTTGATCTCCCATTTTAAATTTGTGATATAAAATCAATAATCCACAGGATAGCCTGAGCTATAATTGGTTAGGACCAATTATTTATATTCCCTGTACTTTTAAAACTAGGTAAATATCTATTTCTTTCCTCCATCTTTATTATAAAGTTATAACATGATACATTTCTATTTCTCCCATTCTATCAATTCAACTTTTCATGTAATTATTCATTGTATTAACACTTGTATTTACTCCTGTGTGGTTTTATGAACCCTATCTCATCATTTGTATAGCACTTTCCCTATCCTTATTTAGTGAAGCTAATTAAGGGAAGAGGCATTGGAGAAGGTTCTAATGGGAAAATGAAAGTCAGTAAAAAAGAGGCTAATTGAAGAGAAGGTGCCTAGAAACTATCCCTCATGGTAAAAGCATAAATTTAGAATTCGGAGAAGCAATTGCTGCCAGACAATCCTGAAGAAATGTTGTACATCAACTTATAAAGAGTTGTAAGTGACTAAACAACAACAAATGCATGTTCACATTCCTCTTTTTCTCTGATAGCTATTAAAAATATGCTGATCTGTGCATTAGGTGTGTGGAATATTAATTAAGCATTTGCTTCTGCAAAATACTTTGTTTAAAAATAAAGGTTGCACTGATCAACTTCCATAATTGTTTTCAAGCTAATTTCCAATTTGGAAAAGTGGTTTCCCCCATTTTGTTGTAATGTAATGTAATGCAGGCTTAGCATTTTCCAGGATGTCTCTCTCAAAAGGCTCTCTATATTACAGATTTGTAAGTGCAAAACCTGGTACCTGAGAAGGAGAACCATTATTAATATGAGACTAGTTATCACCATGAGCCCAAATCTTAGGCCTTGGTCTGTCATTTAATCGGGGTGTCATAGTCCACCGAAAACATGACGTTATTCTTTTGATTGTTAGGAAGAAATTGGAAATATGCTTTTATAAATCACCACTGCAGCTTTATTTTTATTGTTCTATATAGCCCTATTTGCCTTATCTCAAACAAGGTGTCCTAGACTTGGAAATGGTAGAGGAAAGCATATCAAAATGAATAGATGTGGAGTGCTTTCCTTATGACAAAGATAAAAATGTTTGGGACTTTTTGATATAAAAGTTAACTAACATGTATTTATTGCATTTTATGTAAAGTGTAGAAAAATAATAAAGACATTCCTGGCATTCAGTATTAGAAGTTGTAGTTATTCAGTAAAATTGGCAGTAGATTCAGGTCAGACACTAATCCCATAATTAAACTATGGCGCTCATTGTCACAGGATTATTGAGATACATTCATATTTGCCTATTGTAATTATCTTATTCTTGGCTCTTATCTAGTCTCACATAAATTTTTTTGACACACATTTGCTTTGTGAAGTCACTATTCTTAAAAGTAAATAAATAAGGAACATTCTTATAGTTGGGAAATACCTATTTGCTTCCTGCTATGTTACTATTGTCTTCTTTAACCCATTTCCTGCTGAGAGAATAATGTAAGATTGTGAATGTCTAGCTACAGATGAATACTTGCCACATTACCAGTTTATTTTACATCAGTTTAAAGAACAATATATGCAGGGAGATGTTTAAAAATGAAGAAATCTGAATAGACTCACCTAGGTGTTGTCTTAGCAACAAATTATTTGCCAAACTTTTTTGCCAGTTTAAATTTAAAATGTAAGAATGTTTGTCAGGACTTTTTTTTAGAATAGAATTCCAATGTAACTCTTAATAAGCATACCGGGAAAATCTGATGTTTGATTAGATTGTTCTGTCTCTGATCCATCAGTTGCTGCCAGCATTGCTGTGCATCTGCTTGTCTGTCTTCCATCAGCTTGAATCCCAGGGGCAAGACCAGAGGTATTTAATAAATATAATTGTTACAAAAGCACAGGAGAAAAAAGTTTAAGTACACACTTAGTAAATTTACACTTCTTGAGAAGCTTTTTATTTTCTTAAAAACAGTTATTTATGATTAAGAGGGTATCTTGAGACTTCTAGAAGATGAGAATGAGATTGGTAGGTCTCCGATGGAGATAGGGTTGAAGAAAGGGTTGAACAGTGGCATGCTTGGTGCTCTCCGAGCTTGGTTGTTTGCTTGCAGATGATTCATTGACTGGCTTGGTAACATTATCAGTGTATTGATGATGTTACTTAGTTGACTGACAAGAGCAAGAAATCAGGTCCACACTGATGCTTTCATTTAACTCCTTCCCCTGGCTCTACTCTTCTCTCTCTCCCCTACATTGGGTAATGAAATGTTAGCAAGCAAACAACCAAGCTCAGAGAGCACAAAGGACTCCAACACACCAGTAGGTCTTTCATGCTAAGTACTCCTCGAGGTTTTCGTGCAGGTATTCTTAAGTTTCCTCATTTGTACTAGGTACCTATTGAGCTCTTCATAATGTAGAATGTTTTATTTAAAAAATGCTAATCTGTGATATTGAAAATCTAGGCTCATTTCTGCATTAAAGCAGTTCTTTCTATACTATGATCATCTCATCTATCCCCTGCTGTTTGTATTTAGACATCTGATATTCAAAGGTAGGCTGATTCTATTCTTTACGCTTGCCATGCCTGCTATCTTCCCAACAGCTTATGTTTCATGAATATGTCTAATCTTAAGGAGAAAAGAGATTTGAGTAGAGTTTATGCGTGATGCAAGTGAATCAGAATGAAACATAAGATACAATCTGCCTGATCATAACCCAGTCATAAAAGTTTGTAATTATTTTTAAACATTTTTGAAAATTTTGTATATAAATGAAAAATCTAGTTGAACTGCATGCTTATCATCCCACCCTCTCTCTTTTCACATCTCATGCCTAATATTGCTTACTAATCTATTTCACCTTTCTCTCTGGTACCATCTTCTCCCACTTCTGCTTTGCAGCAATTAGCTTTTAGCTACTGCTACTTTTCACTTTGATTTTTTTCTGTAGGAGTTAACAATGTATCCTTCTGCTTATCTAATCTATAAAAATTAAGCCTGCTATCTCTTCTCTTTTGATGAAAAAGCATGAGATCACTGAGGGTTTTTTAAATTGAGAAATTTAACCTTTCTAAATGGTATGGCAAGATATAATTTATGCATTTAAGCAAGGCATAATTATTAACATTGCTTTTAATTACTAGAAAAGTATGGGCTTACAGTAGTGGCCAAAATTGTGGAAACCTTTTGGGAAAGGTTTTGAGGTTTGATGGCTAATAACACCACTTTTGGGGGGGGAGTAGTACCATAAAATTATATATCAATGGAAAGATAATTTAATCAAGAACATAATGCAACATAGTTTGTTCAATTATCTGTACTGTATTCTATGAAAGATTATAGCCAAAAAAACAGAAAAAGGAAGCCACAACAAATATTCAGATAAAAGTAGGCTTAAAATTGGTTTGTTAAAATAGTACAGTAATAGTATTTCAATAGAGATTACCTGAGGGACTGTGTTTTTCTGAGCGTCCCTACCAATCCTATACAATCTAGCAGTTTGGGCATGCTGCATTTCCCATCAGCCAGACGGGTCTTATCTGCTGCAGCCCCAGCCTTATGAAATATTCTCCCCTCAGATATTGGAATGGCCTCAACTCTATTGGCCTTCCTCAAATCTTTAAAAACTTGGGGCTCATAATGTATTAAGGGCTCTGTTACTTGACTTTATTGTTAGTTGTTTAGCTGTCTCGGCTGCATTTAATATAATTTTATAATTGTAAAGACACCGAGAGTCACTCGACTGAGATGAGCAGCTATAGAAATTGAAGAAATTGATTTGAATTAAACTGGCTCATGAAAGTGCTCTTGTTGTAGAAGTAGTATGATTGCTAATGGAGAGAGAACATGTTCATAGATTTAAACTTTAGATTACCTTACTGTATTTAATTGTATAAGCTGCAATTAGCTTGTTCACATCACCTTAAGCATTATTTATTTTTAAACCATGTGTCTGGGTTCACCCAATACTATAAGTCAAACCAAATAAACTCCATTATCCTTTAGTGTGATCTGAGAATCAGGCCCTACTTTTTTTTTTTTTTTTTTTGATAAAAATGCTTTTTCCAAAGGAATTTGGTTATCTGTGTAATATAAGTAGAAGCCCTAAATCTTGGGAGGCAACTGTTTGTATGCTATATATCCTATGGGAACCGATTCATAAATTCCGATTAACAATATTTTTAATCCATGCTATTAATAGCGGTTTTATGTATTAAAATCTTATACACTGTTGAAGAGAGATTTCTTATGTTCTCAATTCCAGGCTTTTTTTCTGCAACATTTTTTATTCATCTCTGCGTTTTTCTCTCCTTGGTCTGGGTCTTACTAAATTTTAATACACTTTTTTTTTAAGTAGCCTACACTACCATTTTTTTTAACCTAATAAAGGTAGGAGTCAAAAGAACTTTCAATATTTCTAAGTGATTTCAGAATCTGATTTTTTTTTCCGTATAGTAGTTTAGTATATAGGAAATTAGAGGAAAGTGAAATGCAAGATTATTACTATATCTAAAAATATGTGACTATGCTATATTAAGGCATTTGTCCATTGTCTTATTATAATGCTAATCAAAGCAGTTTAATTGAAAGAAGATATATAAAAACATTTGTGGAGAAATTGCAGATTGTGGTATTATGTGGTACATGATATTTTGAGCCTATCCTTGCTGAAGAGATTTGGGTGGCTAGAGTTACTTCTGGAGAATGCTCAGGCTGTTGTAACATTTGGATTTGAAGAGTTTTTCTAAAAGTATATGGGAAATCCCTGCTAGATGTTTCTATAGCAAACCACAATTACATCAAAATGATGACAGGTGCAGTGACATCAAATAAATACCATAACTATATACTCACATCCTGATTTTGGAAGTATATAAGTTGTGGTATCTGAATGAAAACATTGCACGTTATTTACCTCCTTTTCTCCCTGCAAAGTAGTTTCCAGTAGGTTTATAAGATTTTCAATAAGAATATCAATACGATATTCAAAACAGCAAAGGGCCTTCACTTAATTTACATATTCTTTACTTTAATTTGGAATGAGGGGTTCATGATGCTCTCTGAGCTTAGTTGTTTTCTTGCAGAAATTTCATTACCCAAACTAGGTAACATCATCAGTGCTAGTGATTCCATATTTTGGAATTCATGCAGAATTTGGATTGCTGGAATTTCAGATTTTTTTAAAGCTCATTCATATTTCAAAATCCTCTAAACTATCTCACTTAGTTTCATTAGAGTTTTTTTTTTTTAATTCAGTGCATATTTTTGCTTCTGGCTCTTTGGTTTCTTAAAGGCATCAATAGCCTTGTGGTTGCTGTTGAACAATGGGTCTCAGCCTCCCTCACCATTGGCAGTACTGGTCAGGGCTTCTGGGAGCTGTAGTTCAGCACATCTAGAAGACTATGGTTTTTTATTATTCCTTTCTGAACGTCATTTATTATTCCTTTCTGAACGTCATTTAAAACAAACATTTTGACTCAAAAGCAGAAATCATTTGAAACCATATCTAGAAGTTCATAGAGTTTCAAGCTAAATTTATCTTATATACGAATGCACAATAACCCAAATATTTACATATTTAGAGAAACTTTTTTTATAATTAGTAATGGTATTCTTCACAATTTTAATATGAGAAAGGACATGAATAGAATTATGTTTGGTTTTATTTTTTGAAATGTATTTTCAGGATATAAGCTGCATTTCTCTTTCTATAGCAAGATATCCATACGTGTGGTTAGCACAAATAGCTGTTGCTCAATTAATGAGTTAGACTTGTTTAGTTTTCCTTTGATTGGTGTCTATTTCTTCCCTCTCTTCCTCCAAAGCTATCTATTGCATCAACCTTATATTTATCTCTTTACATCATCTCCTCAATCTCCTGGATTCCTGCTCAGCTATATACCTTTTAGATCTACCACGTCATTGAGACCTGAAAGAAATTGTAGGTCTCCATTCTTTCCTTAAATTTAATAGTTTTTAACTGATTTTTATATCTATGGTGTATTTTCTTGGGTTTTTATTTATACTCCATGTTCCTCTTAGCTGGTAGGATATGGGACAACTTGCTGGCTTGCAAAGTTGTCTCTATATTACAGATCTTACCTTGCATAAATTAGTATAAGCATTCTTGCAATAAAGCCAAGCTTTGATTGTGCTTGGGTCAAAACTGACCCAGTATTATCAATATCCAGTATTGAAAATGAGAAAAGAGCAGAATATATCTGAATGAAAGCAGACTGATTCTGTGAAATGGAGTTGGTGAATATAGGTAGGGAAATGAAGGCATAGATTTAATTATGAGCAGAAAGAGTAAACTATATAATAAAGTATGAAGTGGGGTCACCTAGCTTGTTAGGTGTACAGATGAAAGCAGAAATCCATAGTTGGATTTATATTATGCTCCAGGTAATGGGGATGGGTTTTGGGGGAAAATATACCATATTCTGTAAGTAAAATTATTCTGTCAGATGGTATAAACAGATGTGTGGGAATATAATGAGATGGTATAATGAGATACCCAGAATGAATGAAAATTGTGACTGCTTCAAATACATGGTTTAAGTGTAAGCTCATTTATATCTACACACAAATGAGAGATAAATATAAATCTAAAAGTGCATTTTGGCTGATGGTTTATGACCAGGGCCCCAAAACTGCCATGGTACCCAAGGATGCCACAGTGAATTCACAGAATATTTTACTATCTAATAAACTGAGTGGTTAGTGACCTTATTATTGTACCCCGGTGTGCACACAATCTGGGAAACTGCTAGGGATGTTGTGAACTGATAAAGTTTATGATGAAAAAAACAGGAAATTAGCAAAGAATACAAAAGTGATAATAAGAGTATCTGAATGTGAGACAGACCATTTCTTGGTAGTGAAATGTGTAAATCTATGGGTGGTGAATAAACACAGATGAAAAGGAAACAAGAGAAAGTAGAATGATTTCAGAAAAATAAACTATGAGTGTTATATGAAAGAAGTAGATTACTCTCCCAATAAAATTAGAAAGTAGGCATAAAGAAAGAAGAGATGGAAGCTGCTTAGGATGAAGTAGAAAAAATAACTTTCCCCACTGATATTGCTTATTGAAAGCCAGCTGGGAAAGTCTCAAATGGTGACCCCAGGACTTTGCAACCATCGTAATATATTTTGATTGCCAAGTGCCTAAATTTTGATCACATGCCTGGGTGTGATGCTATAAAGCTTGTAAGTGTGAAGAACAGTTGTAAGTTACTATTTTCCGTGTCATTTTGAACAGTCATACTGAGGAATCTGATAAGGAAATATCTTTGAAAAAATGACCAAATAGAGCATGGGTTCTACTTAGAAGTAAAAGTGATTAAATGATTTGGGATGGAACTGAAGAGTGTAAATAGTGGAAAGAAAATTTTAGATATTTGATACTGATATGCTTGAAAATAAAGTTGAAATACCTTCCCTTTCGGAGGTATTTTGCTCCTTGGGGATCTTTTCCAGGAAATTAAATATAAAATAGAAAAGAGAAAATCAAATTCCTCACCCAGTTTCAAGCACACTGTTCATAGTTGTGCTGGTTAGTGCTTTTAAACTTCAGTTGCAGTAGCTTGGGCTTGTTGATGCAAGCCCTTTCTCTTGTTGGGTTAGAAGGCTTTCCCCAAATCGAACAGAACAGCTGCCGCCATTCCAGAATCGCTGGAACACCCTTCTTTCTTCATCGCCTCATCGGGGCAACTTAGACCCATTTAGGGTCCCCTGGCAGGGCAAAATTAGGCACGGGGGGGGTAGAGAATCCACAGGACCACAACCAGTCACTACCATGCAAAACTGTAAGTCATTTCTCTCTCTCTCTCTCTCTCTTTCTCCTCTCTCCCTCTCCATCTCCATCTCCCTTTATCTCTATCGGGACTTGTCCAAGCAGTCACCAGGAATAAAGGATAAAGGCACAAAACAAAACAAAAAATAGCAGAGAGAAATCTTAAATTCAAATCAATCAACAAGAATGATTCAATTTTGAGCAGTAAATAAGGCAAGAATGTGTTCTGTCCTCTAGATTTTAATGTACTTATGGACAAACATATAAGAAATGGTTCTGGGATTGTTAGAGGTGTGTTGACTGTGGGTGTAGATGTACTTGTACTTTTGTATGCTGATGAATGCCATATTGTTCGCTGAAAGCTTTGTTGATTGTGGATGTGGATGCAAGTGTACTTTTCTATGTAGATAATGCCATATTGTTGGCTAAGAACCCAAATGATTTGTTATAAATGTTACATTGTATAATGCAAAGTGTAAGGATCTGAAAATTAATGTATCAAAGACCAAACAATTTGTATTTCACAGGGGAAATGGAATGAACAATTGCAAGTTATAAATGATAAAATACGTGATCTGGTAGACCTTGGTAATTTTTTTTCTAAAGATGGACAAATGGAGAGATTTTAAGATGTGGAAATGTTAATAGAAAAATAGTGGATAGCATATAGTCTGTGAAAAGAATGAAGGAATGTTGAAAGAGGATAAAATGGCTGTAAATAAGAGCACATTTCTACCTACCTTATTATGTGAAATGAAAGTTGAACATTTTAAGAGAAACATAGAAAGAATTGGAATTCCATAGATAAGAACTAAGTGAAATTTAAAAAGTGATAAGGTCTAGTATGAGAATTACTAATAAATATAGACTGTTATACAAAACAAGCAACAGTATAAAAAAGTATAAAAAAGTGATTTGGTGATACAAAAATACAATAATGAATAAAGATTGAATTGCAAAATGGGGTATGAAGGAAAGTGAATGGATTGTAAGAAAGAAGAAGATGGCTAATGATGATGTTGGATAGAGCTGAAAGAGAAAGAGAGCAGATAGAAATTTGAAGAATAATCAATGTACGAAACATACTATTGGTAGAAATAAGGATGGTTTGCAAGATATTATGAATGGTGTTGTAAACCAGTTGTATCTGCATTTCCTTTTTCTCAGGCCTTATTATGCTCTGCATAATATTAGTTACATACATGCATCTGGTCATTTGGTTTACACTGCCCCTATATGGTAGACCCAGTACAGGTGATAAAATTAACTCATACATTATTATTAATAGTAGTAGTAGTAGTAGTAGTAGTAGTAGTAGTAGTAGTAGTAGTAGTAGTAGTAGTAGTAGTAGTAGTAGTAATAAAGTTGGAAGGGACCTAGTCCAACCCCTGCCCAGGCAGGAAACCCTATACCATTTTAGACAAATGGCTGTCCAGTCTCTTCTTAAAAACTTCCAGTGTTGGAGCATTCACCACTTCTGGAGGCAGGTTGTTAATTGTTCTAACGGTCAGGAAGTTTCTCCTTACTTCTAGGTTGCTTCTCTCCTTGATTAGTTTTCATCCATTGCTTCTTGTCCTGCCTTCAAACACTTTGGAAAATAGCTTGACTCCCTCTTCTTTGTGGCAGCCCCTGAGATATTGGAACACTACTATTATGTCCCCCCTTGTCCTTCTTTTTATTAAATTAGACATACCCAATTCCAGCAGCCGTTCCTTATATGCTTTAGCTTCCAGTCCCTGAATCATCTTTGTTGCTCTTCTCTGTACTCTTTCTAGAGTCTCAACACCATTTTTACATTGTGGTGACCAAAACTGGATGCAGTATTCCAAGTGTGGCCTTACCAAAGCATTGTAAAATGGTATTAATACTTCACATGATCTTGATTCTATCCCTCTGTTAATACAGCCCAGCACTGTGTTGGCCTTTTTGGCAGCTGCAGTCTCATATTTAAGTGATTGTCCACTAGGACTCTGAGGTCCCTCTCACAGTTACTACTCTTGAGCAAGGTACCCCATATACTATATCTGCACATTTGTTTTTTCTTTCCTAAATGTAGAACCTTACTTTTTTCACCATTGAATTTCATTTTGTTATAGTGCCCAGTGTTCAAGTCTATCTAGATCCTTCTCTATCTTAAACCTGTCTTCTGGAGTGTTGGCTATTCCTGCCAGCTTGGTGTCGTCTGCAAATTTGATGATTTCCCCATCTATCCCCACGTCCAAATTATTGATGAAGATGTTGAAGAGCACTGGGCCCAGAACAGAGCACCCCACTACACACTTCCCTCCATGTAGATGTGGTTCCATTGAGGACCACACGCTGAGTACAGCCGGTCAGCCAGCTACGGATCCATCTGGTGGTGATGCTGTCTAACCCACATTTTTCTATCTTATCAAGTAGTAGGTTGTGATCTACTTTATCAAATGTCTTACTGAAGTCCAAGTAAATTATATTCACAGCATTCCTCTGATCTACTAATTTTGTCACTTGGTCAAAGAATGCATTAAGATTTGTCTGGCATGATCTGTTTTTGACAAACCTGTGTTGGCTTTTAGTAATGTCTTTGTTTGCCTCTAGATGTTCACTGATTCATTGTTTGATTATCTTTTCCAGAATCTTCCCAGGTTTTGAGGTCAGGCTGATAGGTTTGTAATTTCCTGGGTCCATTTTTTTTCCTTTTTTGAAGATGGGAACTACACCAGCTCTTTTCCAGTCCTCCGATAGTTCCCCAGTGCTCCAGGAACTTTGAAAAATATAATTCAATGGTTCTGAGATCACATCTGCCAGTTCCTTGAGAACCTTGGGGTATAATCCATCTGGTCCTGGTGATTTGAACTCATCTAGGCTGGACAGGTGTTCACTTACCGTTTTCTTGCTTATCTTAACTTGTTTTTCTATTCTGTTTTTTATGGCACTATTTTTGGTAGGTTGATCTGTTTTTTCCCTTTGTGTAAAGACAGATTCAAAAAATGAGTGAAATAGTTCTGCTTTCTCCCTGTTGCTTGTCACCTTCTTGCCACTATCACCCAAATATTATGGAAGAATTAGATTTAGTAAATTATAACATTAGAAATAAGTAAACTAAGCACATATATTTAGAGTTCTCTTCCTTTTTAAAAAAAATAATTTATCTACAAATCAGCAAGTCCTGAAGTCCAGTCGATATCAGTGCGAACTTCCTTTGTGTCTAAAAAGAACATGCATTGCTGCTATGCACATTAGCTGTGCTGTATTATTGCTGAGATCTGTTAAATATATTTAAAAAGACATTGGACTTATCTTCAATAGTATTGTCCTACATTTCACAGGACAAAAAAGGAAACACTCTCATAAATATATAGCATTCTTGCTCTCAAAGGATTTTTTTTCTTGTACACCTCAGTATAAACAGAAACACTCTTCCAGTTATGTTGATTAATACTTTTTTATCTTTTAACAAAGTAATATTTAATATTGTAATAGATGTGCTTTTTAACTAAAGAATAACTTTAACACAAATGCAACAATTGCATTGACTTAGGAAGGGCAAATTTATGAAGAGGAGAATAGAAAAACATGCTGCTCATGAATGCTTACAAATAACTGACTGAAAAAGTCTTCTCCAAAAGAAAATATTACGGATAGGCAATAGAATTTTTGGGGAAATGTCACTTCCATTTTGTGTTGGAGTTTAGTTCTTGGCAGAGAATTAGGGTTTTCAGCAGAGAAAACCTGACCACCATCCAAATGAAAGAAGTTTGTGGGAAACTCTGTTGTGGGGAACATTCTTTGTCGGCAGATCTACTGTTTTGTATTTGTTGGCATTTGCACTTTTGAGAACTCGAGCATAATAAAATCTGGTTTGGGGTACGATCAGTGGTGGGATCCAAATATGTGAACAACTGGTTCTCTGTGTGGAAGCCATGTCCGGAAGTCCATTCTGGGCCTGGGCAACAAAAAAGTAGCTACCAGTTCTGCCGAAGTGGTGCGAACCAGCTGAATCCCACCACTGGGTACGATGATGCATCTCCCATATTGGTGCTGCATCTCTGTGATCATACCTTATCCTTCTCCTCCTTCTAATTTGGTTCGGGTGCAGCTGAAATTACTTGTATTTTACCAAGTGCTACACTTAGTCTCTGCAACAAAATGGGCAGCTTCCTATTTTATGGGAACTTCTGCTTTATCCAAACAAACACTGTCCTAATGCTTCATTTTCTGGTTAGTTTCACAATCTCTCTACAAACACTGCCCAGCTTAGTTTTTCTTGCTTATATAAGGGAGTGTAGTAAATTCTTGTTTTACCTCCCAATCTCTGGGCTCCAGCAAGGCATTACTCATAAGCTCTAATACAACTGTATTTGATAAGAGTGCAGAGTTGTAATTGTTACACAGTACTAGGTTGTCATAAAATATTTAATGGATTTGTATGTAGGAAGAATGACATTTGATGGCCACACAACCTTTACAACATGTTCAGTTCAGATTTTGGGGGAAATGGCTGGAAAAATGCTCAAACATATCCTGAAAGATGGATGTGAGCCATGATTAGTGGGCTTTTCAGAGTTAAGAGCTGCTATAGTTCAGGAATTACAATACTGAATTAACTGGTTAACCAAAATGCGCACTGATTGGCTCATGGTATTCTCTCCCTGTTCTCAACATTCTGAGGTCACCAGAAGTAGTCCTCAACTGCACTACATTCACATGGAGAGAAGTAAGCAGTGGGGTACTACAAGTTTCCATCTTAGGCTCAGTACTCTTTAATATCTTCATAAATGACTTAGATGAGAGAATTGAAGGGGAACTCATCAAATTTGCAGATGACACCAAACTGGCAGGAGTAGCCAATACCCCAGAAGACAAACTCAGGATCCAAAAAGATCTTGACAAACTTGAACAATGGGTCCTATCCAACAAAATGAGTTTCAGTGTGGAGAAAAGCAAAGTTTTACATTTAGGCAGGAAAAATCAAAGGTATAAGTACAGATTGGGTGAGATCTGGCTTAAAAACAGTAACTGTGAGAGGGACCTTGGAATCCTAGTGGACAATCACTTAACCATGAGCCAGCAATGTGCAGCAGCCGCCAAAAAAACTAATACAATCCTGAGTTGTATAAACAGAGGCATAGAATCAAGATCATGCAAAGTATTAGTACCACTTTAGTACCACTTTATAAAATCCTAGTTATGCTGCAGCCAATTTTGGTCACCATATCACAAAAAAGATGTGAGAGTTTGGAAAATTTCAGAGAAATGATCAAAGGCCTGGAAACTAAAACATACGAAGAATGGCTGCGGGACTTAGATTTGGCGAGTCTAAAGAAAAGAAGAAATAGGGGAGACATGAAAGCAGTATTCCAGTATTTGAGGGGCTGCCACAAAGAGGGGGTTACATTATTCACCAAAGCACCAGAGGGCAGGACAAGAAATAATGTTTGGAAACTGATCAAAGAGAGAAGCAACCTGGAATTAAGGATAAACTTCCAGACAGTGAGGACAATTAACTAGTGGAATAGCCTGCAGAAATTGTGGGTGCTCCATGACTGGAGATTTTTTAAAAAGAGGCTAGACAGTCACTTATCTGAGATGGTATAGGTTCTCCTGCTTGAGCAGGGGGCTGGACTAGAAGGCCTCCAAAGTCCCTTCCAGCTCTATTCTATTTGAAGTGCAGATCACCACTCAACTAAGTTCAAAATGATTGGGTGTGATTGGGAAGTGGAAACGGATGCATCTTTTGTAGGTACTGACACATTCTGATTTCTCAGTTTGCATCATGACAGGTAGTGAATTTCTAACTTTCATTTAGAAAATGCTAACCAGTTTTAGTGAGATTTCTTCTGAATCCATATTTTACAGAACAAAAAGCAATTATCACAATAACCCAGAATGCTTCACACTGGATAGAAAATGATCTTTGCCTATTCCATTTATGTCTTGAAAGGCTTGAAAGGTTTGGGCCTCAGTAAAAGTGATTTGGTCATTTTTTGTGTGTGTTTATTGAATTTGTTCTGCTTTGTAGTCTTTGTTTTGGAAACTGTTGAATCTAGCCAATGATATCAGAGTAAGCTAATGGAGTTCTCCTAGGTTAAAATAGCAATCAAAATCCCCATTGCCTGAAACAGCAATGTAGGTCCAATAGAAAGATACCTGAAAATAATCTCACAAAATGACCCATTTTAATGATGAAATTCTAGAGACCATTTGCCAAATATTATTTAGAGGAAGAAATTTTCCTGCAGTTTCTTGGTAATATGATTCACCTTTTAGAACCATTAAAAGAGGGAACAGCAACTATTTATCTGGTTGCCATTGCTGACGTTATTCTGACAAATGTGTTGGCAGTCTCAGTGTCATTTTCAGAATACCTGAGATCTAGCATCATTATTTACACACAATATGTATAAGAGCAGCATTGGACCATATTTAGTAATATAGCTTTTTGGCTCACTGTGCTCCCACATGGCATACTGGAACATTTTTGATTCAATGTATGTTGTGATTTGTGAACTATATCATCCCTATTAACCAACTCTGTCACTGTCCCTGACTTTTCATGGAGGAGGGACAACATGACGCTCTGCTTTCCATCTTTATTCTATTGTATTAGGAATTTAAAAAGTTTAAAACTGGAACAGTCAAAAGTTATTTGGACTATTTAGAATCTATTTGGGACTATCCATATTAAGTATAGTTTCCAATAGTTTGGAAGGTTCTGTTTCTGTAGATATACAGATATAAAGATGCATAGATAATATAAATTGTTGCCTATTCTATCTCTCCCTGCTTTTACTTGCTTTTTTTAAACTGTATTTTATTTTGCCAGTTAACTGTTTTTGATGTTTGCTAATCTTTAATAAATGAACATCAAGCTCTGTTTTTTACAAGCTGAATTGAATGGTGCATATGTTTACTTTGATATCGATATAGAGATTTACTGGGAGTGTGCTAGATACACATTTCACTGAAAAGTATCCACTGTGATTTTTTTTTAACAGTGTTAGACTAAAAATTGTGGAAAAGAATGGTGAGGTGAAATGTTTGATATAGAAACTGTGACTTTTCAATACATTATAACTAACCTTATTAACTAAGAATTAATCATTCTTAGTTGTTTGATCCATGGTTAAAGAGTGAGATGCATTTATCCCCATTGGAAATGGTGCATTTAAATATGCTGAATTGTACTTCAAATGAAAATGCCAGGATTAGCTGTGTTTTTATTTGACACAAGCTTTTTCTCCAATTTAATATATCGTATAAGTAAAGATTGTAGGATATTAAAATGAGAGCCACAGATATCCTTGAGCAAACATATTTTCTAAGAAATTAAGAAGCTCACGGTAGCAAACCTCCATTTTATCTGCCTTTGCAGTGTAGTCCTTTTTTTAAGCACTCTTTCATTTGTTTGTTACTGAGACTTCTTTGAATCAGGTGACACCCCTCAGTAATAAAGGACACAATTTGAAAACAATGTAATTTGAAAAACAATTTCTAATAGTTTTTTTCCTTTGATGAGAAAAATCACAAATGGTGTTGCTATAGGATTGTATGTTCTAGAATATGGTATATGCAGTTGTAGGGGAAAAATAGTTATAAAACAAACCAAGACGATTGAATTCTATGACTTGAGTCATAGGTTTGAGTGACAATCTCTGAGTTTCTTTCAACTTAATTTTTTAAATTGACTTATCTCTAAATAGCTTGACTGTACAATTTGGAACTTGTGACAGAATTCTCTTTTGTAAAAGAGACACTATAATATAATAATTAAGATATTGGACCAAAGTTCAAACATACCCTCATCCATGAAGATCATTGGGTGCTTTGTCACAGTCTCTTAGTCTATTTTAATCCCTAGAGTTGATATGAAGGATGGAGTACTATTTATGACAGCTAGTCATATTGAAGGAAAGATAGATCATTAACATAATGAGTAATCTTTTTCATAATATACTGAGCTGGTTCTCTTCCTTCCTCTGGGGATTGGTTCCAGTTGGGTTGATTGGGAGTAAGATTTCCTTGCCCTTATAAGAGCAGTAGGCAGCCACGGCCAGGAGACCCTTTGTACAACTTCCTGGAAAGATTGTTCTGCCCTCTCAAATGGGTTATTATAATTGTTCTACATTTAGGCTGCCCTTGAAGATAATTCAGAAGCTGCAGCTGGTACAAAATATGGCAGCATGGCATATGGGCAGTTATGTGCAGACCTCGATCAACACGTTACACAACTTGCATTGGTTGTCAGTTTGCTTCCATGTTCAAATCATGGTGCTGGTAATGATCTGTAAAGCCCTATATGGCAAGAGACTATGTAATCTGAGGTATCGCCTCTCCCCCACGACATCTACCTGTCCCATTAGGTCTAGCATGAAGGTCATGTTACAGGTTATCCACCACCTGAAATATTATAATTGTTCTTATTGCCTTTTGCAATGGCACAAGATGACTTGCACACACACAGCTGTATGAGTCTGCAAACCAGCCTTCAAAAGTAGAACATTGTTCTTGGCACAGTGGCCAAAGAGCAGAAGAATTTGATTTTAAATGTGTAGCAAATCAGAAACAATTCTAGAATAGATTTTTCAGAATTACCTCCACACACTGTATAGTTGTCATTAAGTCTGAGCATTTCCTACACGGAAGAAAGTTTAGGCCATCTATTCTTGTCCTTTCCAATGTTCCTATGTTCCATCAATCCAGCTTGAACAAATACGTCTTTTGGGTCTAGATTCACATAATCTGTTTCACAACCCACTCTTCCCCATATTTTATGATATGCATAGTCCACCCACTATACATAGTCACATTTTATTATATTAATCATCAGCAGGTTTTATTTTTTCTTAGTTTTTGATTGTACTAGCAGTGTTCCATTGCTGAATATTGAATAAAATTGCTTCAGATAAGTAATTCTGAAATGATCTCCATTAACTGTATTTATAAGTGCTACTCAGACCACATGCTGCAATGCTATGAGTTGTAGTAATTACCCATCCCCTGAGAAGTTGTGTGGATGGGTTTGTTAGTCAAGATTTAGATTACTTTTTTAGCTCATTTCTGGAGGATAAAGATTTTGAATTCAAAAGTTTATCTTTGGAGTTTAAGCAAAAATGCTAGGAAAAGAACTGTGTGTGCTGACTAAGTAATGTGTTTAGACAATTAACGATGATGATGAATGAATAAAAAAAAATATGTATTGTACCGCAAGACCCACTAACCACATCCTAATGAAAAACAAATGTGATAAAGGCATTTTTAGCCTGGATATTTGTTTTGACAACCAGATAAATTTGAAAAACTGAACATTTGCAATCCTTGCTAATCTATTTCAAACCTCCCAGAGATCTACCAGAGATCATGATCTTCTTTTTCTATCCCTGTCCAGTGAAAGAAACAATAGTGCATAAAAACAGTAGACCTCTATTTTTACTACATCTAATGCCTAACGGTTACTTCCACTGATGATAGTTCTATGTACTGTACATAGTTTACCATATACTGCCATGATTATAACAGTTATAGGAAAAGCAACTTGCTATAATTTATAGCAGTCATTGAATTAGCTTTAAATTGTATAAGACCAAACAGTTTGCTACAGTTTGCTGCTTTTGTAGATATCAGTGGCAGAATAATTTCCAGTTCTTCAGGATTACAGTATCTTTTGTTACATCAACTTTTTTTTTTAAGTAACCTCCTTCTTCAGGGCATAGAGTTACTCAGCCAAATCTTGAGTATGTGATTTTTTTTTTTTTTGGTCTTCAGCAATACAGGTAGTCCTCAACTTACAACCATTCATTTAGTGACCATTCAAAGTTATAATGACACTGAAAAATGTGACTGATGACCATTTTTCACACATGACCATCGCAACATCCCCATGGTAACATGATCAAAATTCGGATGCTTGGCAACTGGTTCATATTTATGACGGTTGCAGTATCCGGGGGGGGGTGTCAGGGGTTCCCCCTTTGTGACCTTCTGACAAGCAAAGTCAATGGGGGAGCCTGATTCACTTAACAACCATGTTGCTAAGTTAACAACTACAGTGATTCGCTTAACAACTGTGGCAAGAAAGGTCATAAAAGGAGGCAAAACTCACCTAACAAATATCTCGCTTAGCAATATAAATTTTGGGCTTGGTTGTAGTCATAAGTCAAGGACTACCTGTAGCACTATTGGAGGCAGCTGTTCTCAGGACATCCTGAATTTTTTTAGTAGCATTCAGTATTTAATATCAGCATTTGTTTCTGATTATTAGGGAATACAGTTCTCAGGACAATTATAAGACTTTTGAAATATGCAGGGAATTGATATGGTTTAATCCTTTCTCTTGATAAGATTTCTATTAATAGCTATTTTGTTTACAGGCATCCCTTTTAGACAGGGAAGTAAGTCCTTTGGTATAATTGTCCTATTTGGCTTTCTGATTATTTTTCTGCAAGGAAATGTACAGCACATATAGAGTTGACCACCATGATACTCGAATCACATTTACTACAACAGCTCAGTATATCAATCTACTCAGTGGTGAGATTTAAATATGTGAACAACCAGTTCTCTGTGTGGATGCTACTTCCAGAAGTCCATTCTGAGCCTGGGCAACAAAAAATTAGCTACCAGTTCTGTCGAAGTGGTGCAAATTGATGGAATCCCACCACTAAATCTACTGTACATTTTGCATTTTTAAAAGAACTTTGATTTCACTGGCCATTTTCACATAGCGGAGGGAAATTAATAAAATACAGACATAAAATGAAATCCAGTATACCTCTAGAGGTCTATAGTTTTGTTCATAGACAATATAAGATAAAAAAAATCATTGTGAACTTTTCTTTTGAAGGCTAAAGTATCAAAATGAAAGTTGGTGGGTTTATTCCAAATACCATAAAAAATTCTAAGTATAAACTTCAGGACAGACTCTGTTTACATTTTTAGAGAGGCAATAAGAAAGAAATACCATGAAAAATAAGCCTCTCAATACATCTATACATCTTGTTAATGCAGAAATTTGGGAGAAATCAAATATTTGACAAATATATGTAACAAGAAAAAATGATATCCAATGTAACATATATTCTGATTTCTTCCAGATAAAGTCATACAGTTGGAAGGAGCCACTTTGGCCATTAAGTCCAAAACATTGTTCAGTGTTAAAATCCAAATTAAACATCTCCAACTCTTCTCCCAGGCTTTTGATGAAGGAGACCCTTCACTTTGTCATGCTGCTTGTCATATTTTACATCTTATTTTATTGTAATTTCATTATTTGATTGTTATGAGTTGCCAGAGTCCCTGAGAGTCAGGTGGCATATAAATTTCATATATTATAGTTGTCCACACAGATAGATGTTTAGACTGGATTTAGCATTTTTGTCCACCCGTCAAGTCCTTCCATGGGGGCCTGGAATAGGCAGATGTTGTTCAATAATATTAAAAGCAACATCAAGGATGTAAGTTGTTTCAAGTAAAGTTGCCTTTTGCAATTGACTGATGGTGATTTTATAGTGTTCAAGTAGTATTCCAAATGTTTTGGGATTACATCCAAGGCACCTTTCATTATTGATACTATCTTTCCTTTTTTGCCACAGTGTTTCTACTTTTATTTGTAGATCTTTGTATTTTGTGATTTTCTCTAGTTCTTTCTATTCTATTTTGCTATCTCTGCAACATTCACTATCCAGACTTTTATATTGTTTTTATCAACAGTTGTTAGGTCTGGAATGTTCTTTGGCAGGTGCTTGTCTAAATTCTGAAGTCATGGAGCACTTTAGCTTTCTTCATTTTCTATTTTGTGGTCCTTCCAGTTCTTGCTTTCAGACAAATGGTATTTCTTGCAGATCTTCCAAAGGCACCTTTGTTGTTTGTAATTAGCCTGTGCAATCTTCTTGCAGCACCTAACTAGGTGGTCCACTGTTTCTTTTTCAACTTTTTACAGAGGCAGCATTTTCTATCTGTTGATGTCTTCTCAATGCTGGCTGTACTTTTGGACTTGTGCAGTCAGAATTAGCTCCCTGTCTCTATTTTCAACTTTCCTGCTCTTAGCCATTGCTCTTTTCTGTAAGCCAGTTTGGTCTCTCCAGCACTTAGCCTTCCTGGTATACTAGCTTCAGTGCATTTTCTTCACTATCCTTAAGATAGTCTTCCAACACATTTTTTTCTTCTTCAACCATCCGGTGTACTTGCAACATTCCACATCCATCAATTTTCCTTGGTAAGTAGAGATTGCCAAAATCTCAGGGTACATGAAAATTTGATTTATTGTCATTATTTTTCTAGCCATCCAGGATTTTTACTTATGCTTAAGTCTAGTCCACTATTCTAGCTGCATATCTAAGTCCTGGAATTGCCTATTTCATGCATATCTAAGTCCTGGAAATGGTATTTCCTCTATTGAGTTTGGACTTCAAGATCTTCTTCAAACTCATGATACTGTATATTCACTTCTAACCTTCTGATATATTCAAGTTAGTCTTTCTTCTCTTGCAGTTTTCCAAAATCATTTTGTCCCTCTCCTTTTTTGGGCAGTTTTCTTTCTGTTCAGGTGGAAAGAGTTCATTTTCGACTGCACCAGCTACCACAATAGTTAGCAATTTGAAAGTTTCGGTTTATTATCAGCTAGATTTTATCAGATATTAACCAACCTCCAATTTCATCTCCTTGTGGTATGTATGTGGTATGTTATTAAACTGCTTGGCTATGAGTGAGAGTGGAATATGTTTCAACAAAAAACCAGGCAGCACTTCAAATGGTGCTAACTAATTTTTGATCTTCCTTGTCCTTTCCCCCACCATATCTGCTGTTATTACAAATTCTTTCATTTCAACTTCTTTTTTATTCTTATCCATCTCTATGTCAAGTGTTGGAGTTCATTGTATTTTCTTTGAGTTGATTCTGTAATATATCGGAAGATTCCAAAATTCCCAAATATTGGTAGCCTTCTTCTGGTGCTACTGCCTTTATCAAATCTTCATGGTTAAGCCATATTCCATCATCTTCAATCATTTTTCTTACTTTTATGGTTGTAGACTTGCCATGCCTAAATTATATTCCAAGAGTTTTACTGAATTTTTTTCATGCTTTTTAATAAAGAATCTAGTTCTAGTTTTTGTTTCATAAATGAAAAACTGTGCATGTGTAAGTTAAATTTAATTCTATTAGTTTCAGCCCATTTCCCCAGCCTAGCAAATTGGGTTTGAATTTTATATATGTCTTTTGCTACCTTATCCAGCCAGTGTCATTTATAAACTTGATAAGTGTTCCCTCTCCTCTTTATCCTGATTAGTAATCATGGATGTAAGAGAAAAGGACCCAAGACTGATATTTTTGGCACCTCCTTTTCTCCACTTTGATGAGGAACCACTGATGAATCCTCTTTGAATCCAATTTTTGAATAAACTATGTATCCATTGTACAGATTAAGGAAATTGTGGTTAAGTGAAGACCTACAATTTATTGCCAAGTTTAGGTGTGAAGTTTGACACCACAAACTATTTATTATACAGATTAAATTATATATGCATTTTATATCTCAACTGCATATAGTCCTCTGGGCATTGATTAATAGATAAGGAAGGTCGTGATCTTTATGTTCTTTCTGGTTTTTCACTGAATCATCTGAACAGTCCATTTCATCAACCTAGGCACTTTATTTTCATCTGAGGACCTTTCCATGAGATTTTTATTTTTAGCATCCATAGGGTTCAATTTAAAGCTTTCCAATCAAGCTTGCAATGCAAATGCCAAATAATATTTTCTAGCTTTTGTGAGGTGCAGTTTGTGCCAGCAATCCATCATTACCAGAAACTACAGTAAGTCTGATCCATCTTTTATATAATTAAGCATTTATTTGCAGTATTCTTTTCATTTCTGGTCCATTCCCCCACACTAGAAGGATAGACGAAAGAATCATTTGAACACATTGAATCTTGAGCCTGTTGCTATTTCTTACTGGTAACCTCCGTCACCACCCAGTAGAATAATCCCTGCTCTCCCTCACTCTCCAGCAGTTGCCTGCCTGCTGCATGCAAGGCTATATCCTTGTTCCACATTTTCCAGAAGACCATGGAATAAGCCCTTTTCTATGTGATTGCTTCAAATCCTTGTTCCACACAGAGAAAGAGCATGAGAGAAGTCAGTGATCTGTGAGGTTCCAATCGCTGTTGCTGTGTTCCATGCTTTCCAGAGGGAAATGGACTTGGCGTTGGAGAAAGCTGCTTCTGGAAGGATCTGTGCTTGGGCAACAAACAGAAGATGCACAAGGAAAGAAAGGGATTCATGGGGGGCAGAACCCCTCCTTGCTTCTCTATCTTCCAGTGGGCTCCTCATAAACTATAGCAGAAACTATCACCTCACATATATGTGTGGGCAGCAGCTTTGCACTATGATGTCTGAAGCACAAGAGGAATGTTATGGGGTAGCAGTTTCTCAAGCAACACACCTTTTCCAGTTTTGAATGCAGGAGAAAAGCACACTGAAAGGGGAGTGAGGAAAAGCCTGCCCATAGACCACCTACAGATGTACTGCATTTCTATCCCAGTTATAGAATTGTGTCTAGATTGCACCTATTCATGTTTAATAGAAATCTACAACTCTTTTGTCCCATTTGATCAAGAAGTAAATAACTGGCACACCTGCCAATCAAGGTAAAAATGCTTAAAAGTGGAATTGAAAATGGAAAACTGAATCTGAGTATGGCTTCTGTATCCTCCCATAGAATCTAGCCCACACAGCCACTGAGCATGGCTTCCATGGAGTTGTTGACAAGACTTTACAGCAGTCAGTCTGACAAGAACCTCAGCCACAATCAACTTTTCTGGTTAACCTAATGATGGATTGGCTAACTATACTTCTTAATTCACCCCTTTCAGATTTGTCATAATAAACGGAAGACGAAGAGGGGGAACAAATCTGTTACCGCAGCATATTTAGTTAATGTGAAATAGTTTCTTCTTTCTTGGTATCCTAGGAAACAGAATTGTTGTTACTGAAGGGAGCCAGGTTTTTTTTTTTAATTCAGCTGTATACTGGAGAGAGAGAGAGAGAAATAATCATAATAAAAAATAAAGGTGTTAATTGCCCAGCAAGGATGACATTGCCAAGAGTAATGCTGGCCTGTAATTAGGTGAATTAGTAGAACAATGACCCAATTTTCTCTGGTTTCGGGATGGCTGCATAAAACCTGAAAGGTTGATTCCCTACTTTAGGCAATGTAGCCTGTCCTCTGTTCTTTTCTATTTGGAACCTCCTCCAATTTTTTGCAAACTACATTTAGACACCTAAACAGAGTCAGTGCCCTGGGATGTTTTCAATCAGTACCAGTTGAGAAGGCAAATGATGAAGACCTGGAACCAGTCTTTGAGGTCTCTATCATCCCAGGTTTAGCCTATCCCATTGCACTGAGTTTATAAACTCTTTCACAGAATGTAGTACAGTGTAACACTTCTAAAAAGGATCACTTACTTGTTGAAATATACAGTATGCTAGCTCTCTGTTCTCTTAGCATCATTCAAGGTAGATGAATCTTCTAGCCAGACATGTTTGAGAGCCAGTATAAAGTGATTTGCAGCATTTTTACCTTAGGCCTCTAATTAGGTTTCTTGGCCTGATTATCATGAGATTTTATGGCTTTTTCTTCTTTTTCTTTCTATACTCAATCCTGTACCCACGATACACCAAATGTTAAGTCATCACCACCTCTCGCTGAGCTTCAGTCTGATTTTTGTTTTTGCCTCCATTTGATCTCTGCTGGATCCTTTCTTTGAGTGTTTCTTTTGCTTCCTTCTTCTATCAGATTCTGCCTACCCATCACTGTAGCTTTTGTAAATGCAAATGTATGTATAAACTTTTGGAAAGGGAAACATTGTCCAATTTTTTTTTTTTTGAAATAACCATCTTGCCTAATTCCTTCAAAAGAACATATTAGAAGCCATGCAGAGTGAAAAAAGATAATGGCTTGATAATAGAAAAATAAATCTGATGTATCATCAATCTTTTTTTACAAAAATTGGTAGTCAAATCCTAGACAGATATGCCACAATTCTTTTGAAGTGATATTGAAGTGATATTAATTTCAGCACATATAGGTACATATAGGTACATATAGGGTATTGCCCATTGAGTCTAGATTTTCTCAAGGAGCCAACTTAGGTCTTGTTGACCTTTAGGAGCCAACTTAGGTCTTGTTGACTTTGTGTCTCCTGTTCATCTTTCTACTAAAACCTTGTGTGTTCATTTAGCACTTTATGACACTGATGATTTAAAGGAGTGTGTGCCTCCTGTTGAAACAATGTCACGTTACCTGAGGAAAGAATCCTACTTTAACAGGACTGTCTCTATATTGGGCTGATTGTACCCTGTGGAAAAATTAAATTGATGTCAGAAACTAGCAATTCTCAACAGCCAATACCTCAATTACTTGAGGAACCTGGGATTTAATTATACAAAATAACAAATGGGTTGGCACATTTTATGTTTTTTGAAGGAAAGAACTTTTAATGGCCTTATGCAGTATAGTGATTGTGAACTAAATATACCCACCATACCCAAATTAACAAAATGAAAAGATACATATGATAAGAATACATAACCTACATGAAATTAATTCAGCTGTTGGGCTTATCATTACATCTGGACCATAGACAACAATGTGTCATCTTCTCAACAAAAAAAGACTTTAAAAATTGTTAAGAAACTATTCTGGATCCACTCCTTGAAATCAGAAGAATGACTTCATTCCAGTTATGCAGGATTATCTGCTATGCCACAAGACTGATAAAGGAGTACAATTTAACATCACATTGAAATCCTTAAATATGATATTTAACATGCATTGACATACATGTTAACATGAAACCAGAACAAAGCTAAAAACAAAACAATAGCAATTTGGGTGAGTTAAAGAACTTTTAAGTTTCTTACATCCCCAACTTAAGCAATCTAACATCCATCTATTTAAAAATATTATCTAAGGTCCAACAAACCTAAAATAATATTTTCTGATAAATTATTTTCATTTTTAAATCATTAATATATTTCCTGTTTTTTAAAGACCTGGACCCACTGATTTTTCAAAACTGGATATTCCAAATCTTTCTTCCATAGATCAAATATATCAATAACACTACTTTTCATTTCAAGATTTAATATAATAATAAAAAGCTGCCTTGTTGAGTTCTGTTAATTCTGAGCTGTTAAGGACCATGCTGTTTAATTAACACACCTTGCAGATGTGCAGATCACAAAATATGTAATGAACGCAAATCAAACTCAAAAGATAATCTTGCAAAATCTTTCAAACAACATAAAAAAATTGATTTAAAGTATTAATCCCTGTTTAGCCCAAGCATTCCAATAAAACATCTTCCCCACTGTTTTCAGATTTGAGTAATTCTACAATATCAGCTTCTCATGTGATTTGGGATCAAATCATAACTGCTTACTATTAATGACAAAATATGCCCAACTGCTTTTCAAGCATAAAATGAAAATCCTGGTTTAATATTCTAACACCTGCCAAATAGGCCCAGGTCTAGTTCCAGAAAAAAATATAGATGTTAAGATAAAAGCCTAGTTGATATAGTTGAAAATTTGGTAGTTAAAAGCACCACCCTCATAAGGTAATTACAGTATGGCAAAAGGTATTCTAGGGACCTTAGTCAGCTATTTTATTTTATCATTCAGTTATTTATCTGAATTAAATCTAATGGGAATTAACACACTTCTTAAAATATATGTTCATCCCAATGTAATATGCATTTTAATATCAATCTTAATAGTTTTACCATCATGTTATATACATTGAAATTACATTGATACATTTAGACCTATTTAATTTGGCATATTGTGACACAGGACAACTGGGATCAGATTTTCATAAGTCAAAGAACCCATGAGACTGAGTATGACTTTATGACAACAATGACCTGGATGACTGAGAATCTCCATAGACTTTTACTCTGTGGAATAACATATTGCTGATTTGCATGTGTTAGTTCAGAACGTTGGCTGGAATGAAAGTAAATAACGTTGAGCAGTTCAAAGCTCATTCATCAGGGTACCTTGGAATTGTTACAGGATCTACATTAATCCAATTCTGCTTGGGGACTGATGTAAGACTCAAGAAATTGCAGCTGAGGATAAGCAAAGAGGAAAATGCCACTATTTTCTGTCATTCCATCCTTCCTCCTTTCAGCATTGAATTGCTGCAGCTGGGAATTAGTAGAACTCCATTCTCTACCTAAGGAAAATGTCTTAAGTTATGGAGATTTGGCTGTTTCACAAAGAAGTGTTGTGACTCCTTCTTCCGGGGCATCTATGAGGTGTTGCCTTGTGGAAAAGGAGATCTTTTGCAAGTAGATACCCTTAGTGGAACATATATGGCTGGTGGGCAAATACGTTCGTGTCAACTTCAAGTGGCTCAGAAGCTGGGACATTGGGAGCCCAAACATGTGGTATACTGCATCAAAATTTAGTCATTCCTATGTGACTTTTCTGGTCCAGACCAGCTTACAATATATCTGAAGATCTTTAAAGGATTCTGGGGCTACATAAATATGTTTGCCAACTAAGTTGTCACTTTGCCTACAAGAGTCAAAATTTGGTTGCAAATTACTACAAGGCAATCTCAGAGTACACAGAACTTGAGCTATTATACTTGTCAGTGCATGGTTGAAAAGGATTCAGGAGATGGTTTGTAAACAGCCACTACAAGCGCCTTTGTTTTTAGTGGAAAAAAATCCTAGCTGGTTTATAGGAAACTTATCAAAGAAACTAAAGAAGAGTCTGCCTTAAAGTATTAAGGAATAAATTAGTTCTAAATTCCAACAGAAAAGAATTCTAGGGTTCTGAATTGGAAATAGCTTAGTTATCGAGATTCATGTAATTCTATCTCATTCATCTCAATAAATATCATTTTAAATATTGATAAAAAGCACCTGTCAGTTTCTGAAACAAACAAACAAACAAGCAAACAAGTAAATCTTGTTTGGAAAAATCACTTTGGGTTGAGGCAACTGCCAAAGAATTTACATACCTGCACACCATCTACAATTGTGAAAGGTCAGCAAAGTCCTATTTTTACTCCTTTTTACATTTTTATACCATTTGGGGAAATCCTTAAACTTCCAATACTGGGGAGCATTACGGTTTCCCCCTTATCTCTGAATTCTTAGAATTGCAGAAAGCACACATTTTTACCTAGTTTGATTTCAAAGGGGCTTATAATGTAATTTGCTTGAAAGAAAATCTTATTGTTCTATAGTCCTTGATATTATTATGAGAAGTTGGAATATAGTTATACCATTCATACAGTTTCTTTGTCTTCATGAGTTTTATAAATTGTATTTATTAAACCTGTTGGACATATTTTTAATTGCTTATTTGGATTGATTGATCCTTGACCTATAAGGATCTAGCTATTTACATCAGATAGCTTTTGTGGTTCTTCGGTGACTTTTACATTAAGCTAGAGAAACATCTTTAATTTGCCAGCCTTAGTTTAGAGTATTTCCTCAAAGGGAAATACTTTCTGCGAAAGCTGAGCTATTTTATCTTGGAAAATCCCCGCCTCCATACATATGGGTGCTCAGAGTGTAATGTGATACTTTTTTTTTAAACCAATTATCTCCAATTCTGTGCACTCATCATCCCGATCTTTTGTCATATGAGATTGGTGTTCCAGAGATATTTCCTCTTACTCAAGTTGACTTTCATTTCTCAGCTCATTCTCTGGCCTCTAGTTCAGGAGTTCCCAACCCTTGGGCCACGGACCGATACTGGTCTGTGGACTGTGAGGAACTAGCTGGAGGTGAATGACAGGTGAGCGAGTGAAACCAAAACCATCCTTCTCCTCCCCCCCCCCCAATCCATGGAAAAATTGTCTTCTACGAAACTGGTCCCTGGTGCCAAAAGGAAGGCTGATCAAATCTGTATTCCAAAATAGAACCCATGTATGCAGTCTCAAATAGATTACCTATCTGATTATTTCATTTCTTCTCTCTCTCTGTCTCTCTTTGTCTCTCTCTGTCTGTCTCTCTCTCTCTCTCTTTAAGAATGGGGAGAAATAAGTACAGGTAGTCTTCGACTTACAACAGCACATTTAGTCATCATTTGAAGTTACAACGGCACTGAAAAAAGTTACTTATGACCTTTTTTCGCACTTACGACCATTGCAGCATTCCCATGGCCACATAATCAAAATCTGGGCTCTTTGCAACCGGCATATACTTGTGACAGTTGCAGTGTCGTGGAGGTCATATGATCACATTTTGTGACCTTCTGACAAAGTCAATGGAAAAATGACCTTGTTACTAACTTAACAACTGTTGCAAGAAAGGTTGTAAAATGGGGCAAAACTCACTTAACAAATGTTCCACTTGGCAACAGAAATATTGGGCTCAATTGTGGACGTAAGTTGAGGACTACCAGTAATAGCAAGTAGTTATACAATTTCTTTCTTTGAGAAGGATGTCTCTCAATTCTGCCATAACACCCTGCCAACTGAAAATTTTTGAGTATTAAAGTAATCCTCCTTTTGCTCCATGTCTTTGGATGATGCAAAGCAATATAGAGCTGACCTTGAGAACAGAAAAATGAGTGAGATGTTGGGGGGGGGGTGGAAATCTGTGAAAAGATTATTCGGTTGTGAGAAAGAGGAGGAGACAGTGAAAAACTCAAAATTTTAATGTGCAATAATATAGTACTTTTTTGTTTTCTTCCATTCAATAGTATCCATCTCTTGGAGTCTGCCTGGATAAGTATCTGCCATTTTCTTGGAAAATTTTTTCGGAAGTGGTTTGCCAAAGCAGGACTAAAACTCACAGTCTCTTGTATTCTAGCCTGAAGCCTTAACCACTACTCCAAACTAGCTGTCTATATAGTACTACCATACTGCAATAAATTTTATTTCTGGAATTCTTGCTTTGCCTATTTCTTAACTTCACTTATCTCAGAGGGTTGAAACATGTTTTCGTGTTCCAGCAAATATCAAGGCTTTTAATTATTTTTCCCCCTAGCTAAACTTTGGGACAAAATTTATTTAGTCTATTATTCTTTCTCCATATATTAGGCACAGAAAGTCACTTTGACAGTAAATCATCTTTACTAAGTCATGTTATTTCATTCCTTCTCATGGCTTTCCCATTGTTCCTGAGACTGTCCATCTGATTATTCGCCAAATCTTCACTTCTTGCTCAATCATCATTAGATCAATAATTAACAGCATGCTTTTGGAATGTATTATTTCAGATATTGTTTGTTAAATTCATCTATTTTCAACCTCTCATCCACAATTGTATGGTGAAATACAGTGGATATATGCCACCTTGGAGCAATACTTTCATTGTTATGTAAATTATTAGCAAGTTAACTGCCTAAACTTTTATTTATAGTTGAATTCATGCTTCTATTGGTTGTCTCCAGGCTATCTATGGCTACTCATCCTCCTGTTACTGAATACTATCCAATTCTTACCCATTTTAGAGTTTTTTTTTCCTCTAGAAATCACAATCCACTTTGTGTCTCCTCAAGGAGTAGCTAAATTGAGCCAAAACATCCTACAAGCACTCTGTTAACCATCATCACCAGGAAGGTCTACTCATGTGGTCACTGTCCATATGGCTTTCTACTCTACTGGACTGCCTGAATTTCCCTCTTGATAGCTCCTGAATGCTGTTTGTTTCCAAAGAGAATTTTATTACCTTGTCTTGGATGAAGCTCTGACACACTTTTAGTGTTATTATAATTCCCACTACATTATTCTTCATACTGTTTATTTTTAAAATACATATATAATGATTTAAGGAAAATATACCCTTTCACTAAGTATTTTCCACATACGAACAGTTATATGCACCTTTCAAAGAAGAGAAATACTTCAAAAGATCATATCTCTTTGCAATATAGCTTACTAGCCTCCTCCATTGATTCCATTTTCAAGTCTTCTCAATTGGAGGTATATTTTTATTGGTCTTTTCAAATACAATTCTTAAATTATTTTAGTGGGTGCATTTAAGTCTGGATCCAGATTTAGTTGGACTTAGCACCTGTTGAAATTATTGTAACATTTTCCAGGAAGGAACTATACTTTTGTGTTTCAGATGAAACCCATTTTTTTTCAGTAGTGTAATATGCAAAATATTTCATGGTTGAAATGTGCCAAATTGGAACTCCCAATCCAATTACAATATACTATAATGACCTTGGAATGGGCCATTATAAATCTACTGAAAATGACTCCATCTCAAAAGTATTTGGGTTGGCCTGTGTTAGAGCAGTATACTCAGAATGTTCCATCCCCAAGTCAAAATGGAACCTTCCATAGGACCACAAAATATTAAACTATTTATGTCATGGGTGTAGGACATGAAGCACATTGTTTACATTATGAATGTATTTGGATGATTGCACAATACTGAAACTGCAAGATCAAGACTGCTCATTTCAAACAATTGCATTAATTCCAATACATTTACTGTAATTTAAAAAAAACACATTTTTATTAATTTTCAATTTCTTATGCCATCTTTTCTGGGGATCTCTTTTCATTCATTCATTCATTCATCCATTTCATAAAATGTATGTCCTGAATTTTCTTTATTTGTTTTTTGTAATAATTCTAAAGTTAGTTGGGGGTGGATGTGCTTTAAGCAAGATAATCACTCCTGTAATACTATGAGAAAGTTCACTAGTTTATCCTATTATAAAAGTTACAGGCGCATTCCTTTAGTAGTGTCTCTCAAATAAAATTAATAATCGTCTTTGAAACATGTACTTGGCATAGTACAAAGCCAATGTTATTTAGAAAACTTGTGATAAAAGTATTCAGGAAGAACCATGATTTTGGAAGTGAAATAGCAATATAAAACATCAATTATATATCAGTTTGTTGTAGTGGTTAAGGCTAAAAACCAGGAGACCATAAGTTCTAGTTCTGCCTTAGGCACAAAGCCAACTGCATAACTTTGCGTCACTTTCGCCCAGCTTTATGAAAAAGGCAAGAGCAAACCACTTCTGAAAACCCTTGCCAAGAAAACTGTAGGGGCTTGTCCTCAGACACACCTGAACGGAAGAAAAGTGAGGGAGGGGGAACACTGAGCAAATGTGGACAAGATGGAGCATGTGCTCCATTAGTGATGCTGTAGTCATGTTGCTAAGATATAATCCACCCTTACTCATATTTAACTTTGCATATTGCCTCCAAAGGGATAGTTGTACAGCTGAGTTCCAAAAGATCCAATCAATATCTTCTCCACAATTAAAAATGCCTAAGGTGACAGATAGAAACCATTATTAAACCACACTAAAACAAAGTCAGTACTGTACACAAGCTATGCATCTCAAAAGGCAGTCTTTGATGTAGCTTTCATCACCTAACTTTCCTAGAATTTCAGGCCAATATGTGGCTGCATTTCCAATATATTTGGTGACCATTAGCTTGTATTACTGCAGAATAGGTACTCATGGACAATTTGGAACTTTTAGTACCTAATTTATAGCCCCAGACTGGCAGATATCCAGCATTTCAAACTTTGGGGCTTTTTGGGGAAGGAGGTGTTCAAAGGATAGAAGTGGTGTCTTAAAATTATAGAGACTAACAATAGCAATAACATCCCTTCAACCCTTTTTTAATTTCCACAAAATTGGCTGCTTTTTTTAGGGTTAAAGGGCAATAGTAGTGCCTTGAAAATTGTTCTAAAGCTAGTGTGTATTTTTTTTTAATTGCTGCTCTGCTAAGATTAGGCTAAGAACTAGTTGTTGACTCACAGCATAGGGTAAGGTGCACCAATTCCGGCTGTCAGGTGCCTGGTGCGTGTTACACCTCCTCCTGCAGGGAGGGAGGGAGACTGGCAGGCATATGTGCATTACCCAAGAGCTATGTTTAGTAACTTGTCTCTTCCTGTTTGTTTCTAGCATCCTTGCAACAGCAGGAGCACATTTTAACACCCATGTGGACCTGCGGACTCTGCGGGCAGTACGCGTGCTCAGACCCTTGAAGCTTGTCTCAGGCATTCCTAGTAAGCATCTGGTTTATCTCCCCCACCTTGCCCTACTGTTGTTCTCCTTCCTTGCAGAGCAGTGTTGGTGTTTCCAATGGGCATCTTTATTTGCTATAGGGGTATTCTGTTAGAATCCGAACATTTGTATACAATTCTAGACTGACATTTAGGAAATTAAGTGACATTAAGTAAAAATACTGATATTAAATAAAATATATCTTCAACAATCAGAATGCCAGCCTTCAAGTTCCTTTGATCCTGAGATCCAGGAAGTCTTTTGTTAGATCAGTAAACTAAGGGGGGGGAACTGACTTGGTTAATTCTGAATATACTTATAAGGTGATGCTGAAAAAGGAGAATGCTGAGAAGAATTAGTAATCCATCTATTTCTCATGTGTTTAGAATACTATATGCATACAGTATATAACTACTTGGTGATTTTACCAGATTACCATATCAGTGCTGCCCAAATTGATCTGAAATCTAATGAATTAAGATAGTATCAGGGGTGGCAATTATGACATTTTAGCTGGCTCTGACAAAAAGGAGACATATTAAGGCAGTCTAATAGTAAGGTGAGCTAATAAGCCATTAATCAATTAATGGTGCTTTGAGAAGATTTTCAGTCTTACTCGATAACGATTGCAGGTAGTCCTCATGTAATCACTTGGTCCGCAACTATTCCAATTTCCACTAGTGTTGAAAGAGTGATACTTACTGGACCTTGAAGTTCTGTCTGTTGCATATTTCCCACAGTCATGAGATTGCCATTGGCAACCTTCAACACTTGCTTCTGACAAGTGAAGTCACTGACGAAGCTGGCAGGAGATTGCAAATATTGTCCATCTATTCATGCTCTTAACAATGGTGTGGAATTCACTTAATGATGGCAACCAGAACTGCCATGGCTAAGCGGCACTATCATGTGATGTTGCACTTTTCTGACCATGTTGCTTAACAACAGAAACTCCAGTTGCAATTGCCATAGTTAACTGAGGACTACCTGCACTTTTTTGCACTGAGGAAAAAAAGCCAGAGTTTTTATTTTGGATTCAGAGGAAATTCCTGAGAACCAATGACTAAAGCATTGGACTTGCATTGGGGAAACACAGGTTTTAGTTCACCCTCATCCATGAAAATTTACTGGGTGATTTATGGATAAGTTATTGTCTCTCAGCCCAACCCACCTCACAGAGTTAATTGTGGATAGGAAAACAGCACTTTCAGCTTCTGAATGAAAGGTGAGAGACCACCCTAATGAAGCATCCTTACCAGTTCTGACTCAGCAATTTACAGTTGTTCTGCATTGTGCTGCAAAATTCATTGTGCTGCAAAATGTGCTGATCAGTGCTTTTTTTAAATTGCACTTTTCTCCTTTTCCTTTTTTCAAGGTTTACAGATTGTACTAAAGTCCATCATGAAGGCAATGGTGCCTCTGCTTCAGATTGGTCTCCTTCTCTTTTTTGCAATCCTGATGTTTGCCATTATCGGCCTGGAATTTTACAGTGGAAAACTACATCAGGCTTGCT
The DNA here is from genome assembly GCF_016545835.1 of Crotalus tigris. Lineage (NCBI taxonomy): Eukaryota > Metazoa > Chordata > Lepidosauria > Squamata > Viperidae > Crotalus > Crotalus tigris. The sequence continues at coordinate 4,442,393 of NW_024096554.1, read as the reverse complement.
ATGTAAACAATTCAGGTAAGAGGTATATGTTGTCTCTTTTTTGATTGCATTCTAGCCCTGGAATTTTAAAATATAGCGATGGATCTAATTAACCTACAATGCTTCAGAAAGATTTGTTCTGTAGGTCTGAACATGCCCTCTGGGGCAAAAATACTTACTGTAATTTAAGCAGCAGAAATGGTTTGAAAACAAAACATGATTTTTGTTGTTGTTGTTCCCCATGGCCTGTTAACCATGAATCTTGAATACTGCTGTTCACGTTTGTGTTTCATGCTAACTCCTGATGATACAAGGCAAAATAGTAGAAAAATAAAATCCAGATTAAAGTGTCCTTTTTTACTTTTCTTTCCAGTCTCCTCATTTGTCCCTGGCAATAGTATCTTTCCACACTCAGGCCAGATCTTCTCTAAACTCAAGATGTAAGAATAGCTCAAACCTTTAACTGTCATATTAAAGAATAAAATAAAGAATGAATATTTAAATATTTTTTTAAATTTCAGAATTTTTTTTAGTGTAGTGTAGTGTAGTGTAGTACAGTACAGTACAATACAGTACAGTATAGTATAGTATAGTAATATATAAATACACAGCCAACCTGGAAGACCACAAGTGCTTCATCAAATTCCATAGACAAAACTCTCTCACAGTTACTGTTTTTAAGCCAGGTCTCACCCAATCTGTATTTGTACCTTTGATTTTTCCTGCCTAAATGTAAAACTTTGCTTTTCTCCACACTGAAACTAATTTTGTTGGGTAGGGCCCATTGTTCAAGTTTGTCTAGATCTTTTTGGATCCTGAGTTTGTCTTCTGGGATGTTGGCTACTCCTGTCAGTTTGGTATCATCTGCAAATTTGATGACTTCCCCTTTAATTCCCTCATCTAAGTCATTTATGAAGATGTTGAAGAGTACTTCACAACCCTCGCAAACACAGAACATAATCTGTATCACTTTTTCCTATTTGTTATTCCCTTTCCACCTACTCCTATATACATATTTCTGGAACGTTTTCCCTTAATTTAATTTAAATTTTTATTTATCTCAATTATTTATTTTAGCCTAAAGGAATTTTGTGAATTATTAGATAGTCAGCACCAAGAAAGATGTTTGTATTGGGAGAGATCTATATTTTTTCCCATTTTTAAAAAATGGATGCCATTCCTTATGGCCAAAGTTAAAATGCTAGATTTGGGAACAAAATCTAATGCTAGGATTTGCTAAACCTCCGTGAAGGAGATATGGTGTGTTTCAGTGTGCTTACTAAAGAGATACCTTCTTTGGATTTTTGCAATAGAAAAGCTATAGAAATGTAATACTTTCTTAAGATCAACTGAACTGTCACAATAATTACAAATACTATGCACAACTCCCAAAGGAATCTATTCCATTTAGCTATTTTTAATTTTTTACAAAACTTTTTTTTCCAAATCTAGTGGAAAGTTGAAAAAAATATGCAGAGATGCTCGGGAACTGTCTATGAGCATACACATTCTCTAAACAGTGAAGAAAACAGAACCAGATTTGGGGTAGGGGGAGAAATCAGCCCCCCCAAAAGTTCCAAGTTTTAAAATGAGCCCAATCAAGCTGGGGACTGCAGAAAAAAAATACTTGCAAATGGTGGGATTTATGTTTTCCCACCTTTTTCAAGAAGGATAGAAGTGTTAAGATTTGGGAATGACGTATTTGGGTGTCTCTTTCAGCAGAATGATAAAGACAGGTGAGCATGCTCTCCTTCTTTATCCTCCCATGCATATATGATCAAGACTGGGCTTAGCCCTAAAACAATACTTGATGCTTGGACAAAATTTCTAAACTTCTATCTCAGTGAATCCATTTGCTGAAAATTTTCAGCTAAAAAAGTCTTTATTCTTCTATGAATACACCTCTGTTGTTGAGAATTGCTCAGAGCCAGCTTAGATAAATCACTGACATTAATATTTGATGCGACCTGATAAGGCATCTCAACATTGAATGATGAGGCTACTGTGAAGATAAGGAACATCTTTGTTATTACTTGATCATGGATTGTGTGCCATGAAGTCATTTTCAGAGGTGACTACTTAGATAGAACTTCTTCATGAGGACCCATACCTAAACTATTCTTCGAAGTATCTCAGTGGTGTACTCACTGTTGCTATATTGTAGTCCAGCTATCTTGCTGCTGGTTGTCCAGTACTGATCTAGTTCCATTTTCTAGTACAAGAAGTTCTGGTAAATAAGAAGTATTTTCTAAGGTATCTTGGATGTTAACATCTCGTTTCACATTCAACTTTAACAACTTTTTAAAGTTCATTCCATGTTTCTTCTGGTTCTCTTTCAATGAGCAAATAGCATGTTCTTTCTCAGTAGCATCCAAACTGAGGGGCCCATCATCCAGCACTATATCGTCATCATTTTATATTTTCTATTCACATAGGTTTTTTTGGTAAAATGCAGGAGTGGTTTATCATTGCCTTGTCCCTTGCAGTGTACACTGATGCCTTTACCATTGTCACTAAAGTGGGCATTTGCCTCCTGCATCTTCCTTTATAGGGGCCTGCTTGGACAGTTGGGATAACCTTCATGCCTTGGGTGACCCTGCTGGGAATATGCAGTCTTGGCATATACTTCCAATGTTCTTCATTCATCTAAGAAACCCATGAGGAGGCAGCACAGCAGAACTGGAGGGAGGGGTATTTGCTAATTATTTACCTTAGGAATAAGCAATGTCCAAAAGTAGTGACCAGAAACAGAACATGCTTATATATGCTCTCCTTTAGGGCCATTATACTAACTAAGAAGAAAAGATCAGTACAACAGTCAGGTGGAAAGATCAATACTACTGCTTCTATCATTAGAGCTAAGAATGTCAAAAATCAGCAGTTCCTTGGATCTTGGCAGTGTGAACACCTTTGATAGTGACCTAGCTGATCACCATGCAAGGAACCCAAACTTTCCTGGGAGAGAGGAACTATAGATACTCAGTGTCAGGCACAAATTGCAATGCTAGACTTGGACCAGGTAGCTGGATAAATGGGGCCAATTGTGCTTTCTCAAGCCAGCCCACTTCACAATGTTTTTGTGCTGATAAATTGGGAGGAGGGGAAATCCTCATGTTCTTCACCTTGTGCTGTTCAAGGAAAAGGCAGGATATAAATAAAATGAATACATATAGAAGCTTCCTGTTTTATTGTAACTTTCTTGGTCGACATTGCTCCTTTACATATATGTATCTTAAAAATGATTTCACCTCTGTCTGATTGCAGGTGAATTACAAGAGCTGGACCCGCCACATCCCTGCGGGGTGCAGGGATGCCCTGCAGGTTATGAGTGCAGAGACTGGATTGGTCCCAATGATGGGATAACTCAGTTTGACAACATCCTCTTTGCTGTGTTGACTGTCTTCCAGTGCATTACCATGGAAGGATGGACTACAGTGCTGTACAATGTGAGTAAGACAAGTGAGGAAATAGAGGGCTGGTGCACAATTACTTCATTGGATATTGTTTCTGATTGGTTACAATTGACCAATCATTTCATTACATTTCTCACTGTATCTCATATGAGCACTATGTTTCAATTCTCATGCATTATTTTAAAAAACAACACTTCTCCTTTTAACCATAACTTTTGATACAGTAACACCAGACTGACATCCAATTTCCAAATGTTATCAGTTCAAATAACATTTATTGTTTGCAATGTATAAATCTTATCCTACTAATTTCCAGACAAAAGTTATTGGCCGTTAGGCCAGCACTGATCCATCTAAGTCACAGATCTTGGCAAATCATTTGTTTGCCAGCATCCACTTACAGAATAATAAAATCCCACCCTACATATCAGAGTCCCATTTTGTGGTATTGTATCATGATATCAATTCTATTGAAAAGTTACTGTATTATTTTCACTTTTCAGCTGCTGCAAAGAGTCCTTACCACTTCTTTCAGGACTATCACTGTTGTTTCTAATCATGAATGTGACAGAATCAGTTTTAATACCTGCACTTGAGTAGATATTTTTTTCTTTCTTTTTCTACCTTTGCTATATGGCATGCTCTATAAACCTGTACAGCTGCTGTCAAAATATTGGCCTAGCAGGAACTCACAAGGCATATAAGTTTATAACAGAAATTAAGTTTCTGACAGAGTAAATCTGTTGCAGGCAAGCAGAGTTGGTAATTATCTAAATGAAAGCTTTGCAGCATTCTCCATCAATTTTTTCTTGTCCCTTCCCATTGCCTCCTCCTCTTCCTTGTCATGAACTGCACAACTCTGTGTATTGAAGCAGAATAATTGCATTATAAGTACTTGACATAACTCCTATAGAAATTTGATCATGTAACTGTGCTTAAAGGCCTGGCAGACGCCCACGAGTGTAGGCAGTGAGGAAAATATCGCTTTTAATGATGGTGTTGAACTTCAGCATAGTGGCGATGCTCTTCCTGATGGGAAGGAATGGTGCTACCAAGTCCTGCATTAATACTTTCCCCTTTTTTTAACTGGGAAACAAAACGATTATTGGTTCCCGCTGCCTGTGCTATTGCATATAACTGCAAATACCAGCCCTTGGCAATTTGGCAGAATTAGAGATTAATGATTAGGGTTCTGTCTGCATGTGAGAGACAGAGAGATTGCACTCTGACATGCTGCTTTCAGTTTTGAGACTAGAAGTAAAATGATGTTAAAATAGGTTTATTATGCTTTATTTATCTGATGATAAGGCTATTCCCTTAGATCAATACTTGGGCAGAAAAAAGATTACGAACACGAACTCTGTATACTGCAACTTCTCTAATATGTCAGCTAGGGTGGCTGACTTTGGCTTTTCCCTCAGGAGCTGGACCAGGAGGTTCATGGAGTTGTCATAATGCAGTGAATTTATTTGGACTGTAGATACTATTTTTTCACTTAAGTAATTTTTAATTACTGTGTGCTGTTTTTAGTTTTGTTTACCACCCAGAGTTCTTTTTAGTAGATGGACAGACAAATAAATTTGTTAAATAAATAAATAAAGCTACAAAAGTGGATAGCAGCAAACAGATACAGAAACTCTTTTGACCATATAATAGATATCAGAAGTTTTGGAAGACTGATATAGGAATGATAACAAAGAAATATAGATACAGCAGAAACATTGTATTAAGAGCCATGGTGGCACAGTGGTTAGAATGCACTATTGCAGGCTAATTCTGCCACCTGTCAGGAGTTCGATTGTGACTCAGCCTTTCATCCTTCAATAATTAGAGAGTGTTATTGCTAAGCGCTATTACTATTGCTATTCCATGAGTTTAATTCCCAGATAAATACATTTCTGTTATGCCAGGAATGGACCTATTAGTTCATGTAAACTAGAGATGAAACTGGAGTATAGAAAAACCTCATTTAGTGACTGCCTAGTACAGAGTGACTGCCTACTCCAATTTGAAGAGACACTTGTGCGGCATGTTGAGGCAAAGAGGCAGTCCCAGAACCAGCAAAATCTGGGATCTGGACAAGGGACAGGTTGTATCTGCCCTCAGTGTGGAAGGGACTGGCATTCTCGAATTGGCCTTTTTAACCACACCATGTGCTGCCTTAAGACCTCTTTCCAGAGCATAGTCTTTTGAGACTGAAGGATGCCAACGATGTACAGAGAATGTTTGCAGTTATGATGCTAATGAAACAATAACTTTGCTACTAATCCTTGCATTAATAACCTCTGCAGGTCTGTAAAATAAAAGAAAGCTGAAGTAAGATTATAAGGACAGCGTCAATGCCTAGACTGAGCCTGAGGGAGGAGTCAAACATGTCATCAGTCTTGAATAATTTTGCTTCCACGAGAAATCTAAGCCCAGCCCACCTTGAATTCTATTAACTCTTATTTACTACCATTTTGCTTTGTCCATTAGTAGTTCAATTCTTCTAGAGAGGTTAAGCTCATTTGAACTGTGTGGATTTCCTGATTTCCATGCTTGACAGATTGGCATGATTTCACTTAGCAGCTGCTTCATTAACGATCAAATTGCAAGTCCCTATTGTGGTTGGTAAATGAGGACTACCTGTATCCAGTTTCTCTCTATGACAGGAAGAATCAGTCAATCAGTCTGTATAGAAGGACTAGTTTCACTCTCTTTCCATTCTACTTGATATTTCGTCTATGGAATTAATGAATGAAATGAATTTTTCTTTGTGGAAGTTTTCCACTGATGTTGCATCCTGCTTTTCCAAAGTCCTCATTTGTATAGACGGTTTCCATGGATAAAAAAGGCTCTTCATTGCCATAATAATCTTTTGATGGGGAAGTGAAAAGAGGAAGAAGCCAGGTCCTCTTTTTTTCTTCCATTTCTCATCTCCTGCCCATTTACTAGCTTTTATGAATTTGATTATTAAAAGGATTATTCCCTAAATTCATAAGTAATTTTTTTAGAGAGAAACTTCATCTTCCTTTCCAGTAAATGCAGTAACTCCATATTTTGAAAACTGAGATTTGCAGGTAAAATTTTCATTGCCAAAACTCAAAACATTGTACCATATGTGTACTGTATATTGAATGGGGCAATTTAAATATATTTGAATGAGGCTATTTTGAGACCGGATACCATTTCTGCTTTGACATATTCAAGTTATTTCTGTTTGGAACTGCATAGAGTGGGTAGTTTGGATGACTGGAGGAAGAAAGTGATCTTTTTCTAAAATAATTCATCAGTGTTATTTTTATACTTTACATTTTTACTGAAGTGATTTTTTTTGTATATAAATGTAAAATAACTGTACGTGGAATATAATGTCCTCTTTTCACATTCATTATTCCACTTTTCTATCTTTGCTTATAATTCCCATTAATAATTACTCATCCTTTTTTTTCTCTGCTCTAGAGAAAATAGATACAAAACGTATAGTTACATACAGTAAGTCATCCAACTGGGGAAGAAACTCAAACTGCCTCTATTCATCAGATGGGAATTCTCAGTTAGACTGTCATCTACTTTAGGTCAGTTACTTTGAATTTAAGAAAAACTGCAAAAATTACATTTTCTTTTTGCAGAAACCCTTAATATGTTTTACATTGACCTAAATATAGATGGGCATTTTGGTTAAAGTGGAAAAAATATCATGCTTCTGAAAAACTGGGAGGAGTTGTGATTTCTGGAAGGATTAAAGTGATACAGTATGTGCAATGAATTTATTCACCTTTCAGGCAAACCCATAGTTTTCCCTGGTTTCTCTTTGCCCTGTTAAATTCATCATTTGTATTTGTGTTGAATCGATCTGTCTATATGCTACTAAAACTGTCATTCCTATAAACTTTAACTGGGGCGAAATGGTGAATCACAGGGCAACAATTTTTGAACCAATGCATTTTAGATGCATTCTGCTAATTTACAGAATGCATCTAAAATTAGCGACCAATGACTCCCATTGAATTGAACTTTGGCAAATTTTATAAACCTTATCATAAAACAGTTTATTATTCCAAAAGAGCACAAAACACTCCTGTGCTGATGTTTGATGATGCTATACAATTCAACATGAGCTGTTTTTCAAAGCAGATAATCCCAACATTTCCAGTGAAGGCAATGCATTAGAAGTTGGTCACTGTTGAAGATATTGAGGAATCTGATAATAGAATATCTCTCAAAGGATGACCCAACGAGTCATGGGTTATCTAATGTAACATGTATTCAACATCTGCCCTTTAAGTACTGCTTCTTCTCAAAGGATTTGCAATTGACTGGAGCCTTACTTGGGCAGGAGACTGAGGTGTGATTGATTTGGTGAAACTGAATGCATCACTTCACTCTAAAGTAGGAGACACAATTTCTGCTACATGTAGAAATTCTATGCAAGTAAAGAATAGTAAATAAAAGAAAGATATATTAGCATGTCTACTTCCAATGCTAGTCGTCCCTAGTGGGACCCATTACATTAATCTAAAGACCACTGTTTGGCTAGTTTTCAAAATGCCAGAGGATGGGAGTCATATAGGGAGAGAGTATTTCATAAAATGGGTATTGCTGCTATCTAAGTGCTTTGGTGGTAGCAAACTCATGAAACAAGAAAAAACTTGGATTTCATGAAAGTCTTTATTGCTAGCTGAGTAACTTAACAGAATCTTAAAAGCCTGCCAAAGCAATTCTCCAAATCATCTTATATTTAGAAAATGTAAGGTGGGGTTTGGGGGAAATAAGGTGAGTCTTTCTTACACTTTCCCCCCTCTTGGTCTAAGAAAGTTTTTCTGCAATAATCCTATTCCCTTTTCCATACTTGAAGGGTCTGGTGGACATTCCATCACATGGCAAGCCTATTGCTGGCTTATACCCTATGAACCAACCATAGATGGTAACCTGCCATAGTCCCTCTCCTGGTGACCAGATCAAATGGACAGATTCAGTTGCCTAATGTCTCCTGGTGCTGCAGGAAGCTTCATAAAGGTGATAACTAGGACTTTGAATTGGGTCCAGGCAGCTTTTGGCAGTTTATAATGTGACTTCAAAATGGGTGCTAGTCTAGCTCAATATCACATTTTCTACAAATGCAACCTCCAGATTTTCTCCAAAGGTAACCCTTTGTAAAATGCATGAATTATAACTGGTACACTAGCTAAGGATAGATAAAGATTCCCTGGCTATAACTTCCACACAAGTAAGAGTGGGGAGTTGGGAGAATATGTAAATTATGAACCTTTGGGTGTTCCAGACTGCCCTGATATCTACAGCTAGTCCTTGTTCATTAGCCTCAGTTAAAGCAAAATTGTAGCTAATTTTGAGAGAGAGAGAGAGAGAGAGAGAGAGAGAGAGAGAGAGAGAGAGAGAGAGAGAGAGAGAGAGAGAGATGCTAATTACTGCTGCCTCAGTTAGATAAAGATCTATTGTGCAGCAACACAAGCATTATTTTCATTCTAGCATGTGTTGTCAGTTGCAGAAATTTGGCAGTAAGTGCATGCCAAAGAATGATTTTTAAAATACCATTTACTACCATTTATGTATTTGCAAACGGTTGCCTAATGAGGCAGTTAGTAGATAAGGACAACTTGTATTGAAGATGGTCTTTGAAGGATTTACTCTGAATTTGTTTCACCTATCCAAAACCTCACAGCCTTCAGGGATTGGTTCAAGAGTTGAATGGCACTTTCAGCTGGAATTGCAGGAGTCATATGTAAGTGAGGGACATCAGTATATTAATGACACATTACTCTGCACTGCCAAATAATCTCCCAATTTATTTCATATAGATGTTAAATTTCCTGGAAGAAGATGCTTAGCACTGAGATAGCCCACATTGTAGATTCCAAGTGGTGTCTTAACCATTCACCAACTAGTAGTTAAACCACCATAAAATAATACCTCTGCCTCCCAACCCTTTCAAGACAATCTAGAACAGGGATGTCAAACTGCTGCCCTGCGGGCCGGATGTGTCATGCCGAAACCACACCCATCCCATTGCCGAAAATGGAAAAACAGTCAAGATATGTCGTGACACGTCACGTGATGTGAGTTTCACACCCCTGATCTAGAAGAAAACCATATGTAATGTTATAAAATACAAATAGGACCATGAGATGCACTTCCCCCAGTGAAGGTCCCAGTGAAGATGATAAACCTAAGCAATCAATGCCATTCAGTGTATCTTCCCTTAAAAAGATCCAGATAATACATTTTACAGTATTCAGGATCTTCCATAGTTGATTTGCCAATAACTTTTCAATCAACTTTGCAAGAAGGTTGGAAGCTAACCAAAAGTTGTCAAAATAGCTGGCTTGAGAGAGGATTTTCTCAGACCACACTATAACCTCTTCCAGAGTATTTTCCAGGTCTGGCTGTTAATGGAACAAGCCAAAAAGTTCATGAGCCCCCTGGGGCCAAATTTTTAAAACTAGCATACATCGGGATGTCCCAAAGGTGCTTTTTCAAGAAGCAACTAGACTTTCTTTCAAGAGGCACAAGAAAGTCCAGTTGTCTTGAAAAAGCACCTCTGGAACAACCATGACCTGGATAACTGAGAATCTCCATAGATATACATCAGGATGTTTCAACTTCCTTGCATCATAAAATCAAAAGAATCCTGAACTGGTATACATAATGTATATACAGTATAGCCCGGTGTAGTCTAGTAATTAATGCCCCAGGCTAGAAACCAGGAGACTGTGAGTTTTAGTCTCGTCTTAGCATAAAAGCCAGTGGGGTGACTGAATTAGTCACTCTCTCTCAGCCCAACTCACATCACAGGATTGTTCTTGTGTGGAAAATAGGAAGAGAAAGGAGTATTAGATGTGTTAGCTGCCTTGATTTATTTATCATTTATATAATAAATGAGAGAAATAAATTAAATGTAGCATATTTGGATGGAAATTTTTGCTATTGATTTTAGGCTCGTCAAACAATGAAATAGAACAATTCCCCCCCCCTCATTTTGGTTGTTGTTATGGACGAGCTTAGTGGATCAAGAAAATCTGTTTCAGGATGAACTGCTTCCTTCTCAAGAAGGAGCTAGTTATGTTTGATATAATTGATTGATTGATTGATTGATTATGTGCCATCAAGTCATTTTTGAGTTCTAGAGACCACTGTTTGATCCAAAGTGTAGTATATAATATACTATGGACTGATTTTTTTTTTATTTGCGTCTTGGCATGTAAGCTTGTTTTCAGTTCTGAAACAAACATATGGGAACACTATGCCAAGAGTTTGTGCACATGTTGCATATTTCATATGACAAAACAGTTGCTCAGCCCAGCTGTAACTACATCTACTATGTTGCTGGGAAAACTAAACTTTGTATCACAACAGAAATCTGAGCTACATTCCTCATTCAGTTGTTAGTTTAAAATTACTTTGAGAATATGCATGCAGATCAGAGTGTCATAAATCCTTGTAGAAACCCATAAGAACTGGAGCCCTAAAAATATAGGGCCCTCATGTATCTTTGTATTATTGTTTGTCTCCAGTGATAACCATTATCTTGGCAAAAAGGAAAAAGAAATTAGGGAGAATAGAATGGAATAATAAATAGGAGAGTTGCCTTAACCAGTCTTGCAGGATTTCTTGGAGGCTACAAGATTAAGTACTCTGCTGTGGTGACACCCTTCTACAATTCATTCTTTGTTAAGAAAAGCTGAATCACACCTGACTAAATAAATGCGCAAACATCCTTTTAATTTCATAAATCTCTATTGAATCTTATGCAAATTGAGGGTTTTGATGGTAAAAGTATACCAAGCAGACTTTGTTTCAGTACGGCTTCTACACATGTTGTTGTCAATGAATCTATATATAATACTAAAATTCTCCTGTTTATCTGTTTGTAACCTTCAGTGCAACATAGGGCAATAGTTTTTGAATTAGTGTACTTCAAATGGGCTAGCTTTAAGAATGCATCCAAAATCTAGGACCTGTCAGACTGAAATTTGGCAAAGTTTTGACTGCTTCACATGGCCACTTGATCATTATTTTCAATTCTCCTTGCCAGCTTCCCACCAGCAAGATCAACGGGGAAGCAGCAGGAAGTCAGCTTTGACTCCCAGTGCTTTTTGATGGTCATTCTATTTCTTGGTTTAGGTAAGGAAATATCTCTGAAACGATAATCCAATAGGTCACAGGTTGTCTAGTTTCTCAAAGCGTAGTCAGAGGTAAAGGATTCTGCTGAAGAGGTTATGTCTGTAGGCCTTTAAGGACATTTCACTAGGTTGTATTGAATATTAAATATATTTTGCACAATTATTTCCAAGGCTAAAAGCAGTATTGGTAGTAGAAAGTCTTGAAATCTGCCAATAGAAACAATTATTTTTAAGGATAGTTTATCTGAAATTTGCATTGTTAGTAGAAAAGCCATGATTCTGAAGACTGCCATTATTCCCCATCAAAGGAAGCCCTTCTGAAATAACCCAAACAATGTATTTTATCAGATATCATAGAACCCTGTGAATTTCTCTCAAATATCTTCAAAAGTATGTAAATAACAACATTGTGGAATGAAATAAAAATAAGCAAGTGAGAAAAGTTCATGGTTATGTTTAAGGTAGGAATGGATTTAATGTTGATCATAAAAAACAGTTTCTGTAAGGGGAGATGGGAATTCAGACTCTCATGTTTCAGTTACATTATCTTGTAACTAGTTAGTAGACCAAAATAATTTAGCATTGTCAGGATTTTCACACAAAAATTTGCTGATTGGACAAAGTTCATGCAAAAAAACAAGTCTATGAGAAATTGAATATGTTCACAAGCACATCTTCTCATAAGACAGAGACAGAGAATGTCACAGACTAGCACATATTAATAAGAATTCTTATAATTGGAATTTGATGGATAGCAACTTTACAAAAAAGATAGGAGATGGCAAACCAAAGGCTGGTGGTTGGCATCGGAGCCTATGGGAATTAAGTTGAATGACACAGTTTCTCAGGGTAGAGATGCTAATTATGTTAACAACAAACAGCTACCTCAGAAGTACAGGGCACAAAGACATGGGAAGTATAGAACAAAGCAGCACTAAAATTGAACTATGGCAGATATAAGCAGAGAATTATATCTTCATACTAACAGAGAATAATCCACTATTTTATTCTTCCTACTGTACAATACACATTCTTATTTAACTGTGCCATACCATCTTTTGGAAAGGCTTAAGCCAAGTATGATCCTAGATCTTAGTAAAATCTTGCTTGGTCTGGAGTTTCTGCTATCAGAAGGATTGTAAGATTATTAGCTTGACTATGTTGGTTTTGGAAATGTAGAACCACATGAAACAGAACATATATTTTGAAGTGGTAAAACTAAATTGTTGCTACACTTTATGCAGTATCAAAATGGCACAAGCAGGAATTGTAGGTAAACAAATATGAGGATTGTTAAGTTTGATTTGTCTTTTGTGCCCAGTCAGAAATACACATCTCTGCCTTTCCACGACCAATTCCTAATAGGCTCGTTGTTATTTCCAGGCCTATACTGTATAAAAGGTATTTTCATATCATATGTAAAATAAGTAATATGATCCGGTATTAATGTTGCTTGCCTGAAAAATAAGTGAATGAATCTCCTTCAATTGGGATACAATATAGCAAGCAGAATAGTTTTATTTTCAATTAGATATTGTAGATGTTTATGACTTTCATTGGGGTTGTTGGGCACATAGTACTCTGTTGTATTATGGAGTGGCAAAATGGATACTACCATTGTTCTATACAGGTGTTGATCATGACTGCCAAGAATTTCTGTGGACAGATTCCAAGCTGATCAAGGATGGATTGAAAAACAAAAATAGGTGATGAAATTTTTATAACATGCCACTATCACAAAAGGCAACTTGTTTTACCTTGACAATATGAATCAAACCTTAGAAACAAACGATATTTGATTATAGACCTAGCTGAACTGTGTCTCTGTGAACTGGGCTGAATCATAGCTAGGCTGGGCTCCAATTATAGTTAAATCCATATAAACTACCAGAATGTACTGGCCTATTTAGCTAGACAATAACAATAATCCAGACTCCTAGATCAGTATCTACATTCAACCTGCCAATAATCTGATATTGTGCTAACCTGCTCACTTTTGCATATTTAAAAAAAATCTTTTGAAATCTGAGCAGCAGTTATTCATCACAAAGTTAAGCTCAGAGGTTCCCTTTTAAGATGAAAATTATTACTCAGTTTGTTAATGTAAAATTAGGTTTAATATGTCTTAACTGAAGCTTCCCTGAGATTAGTATAATGTGCCTGCCTCTATTGTTTCTTTATTAAAAAAAACATTATATAGAAGCCTCAGTTGACCAAGGGCATGATGGGTAAGAAAAGTAAATATTCATGGTTTATAGAAGATTACAACTTGGAATATAAAAGGACTATATGTAGAAAAAAAATTCAAATTCATTTCTGAAACTAAAAGAAAGATGAAGGTTGTCTTGTTCTGTGGGCTGGAGATGATGAATACTTGCATGAAAGTGATGGTGTAGGTTTAATTATGAAGGAAAGGGCTTACACATATGTTAGAAGATACAGATTTGTTGTGGGTGCAGATGAAAGTAGAAATCCATAGGTTAGTAATATTTAATGTTTTGTTCCTATTTGAACAAATTTATACTGCTGCTCAATGGAAGTGGGCAAAGATCAAAAGATAAAATCATGTAATAAAATCAGTTTAAAGAACCTAGTTGGAGCTCCCATAATAATTTCCCTAACCACATAATAAATACACCCATTCAAAAGAGCCAATGTGCAAAGGTGTTTCCATATAGTCATTTTTAATCTATGATTTTCAACCAGGTGCAAGGTGGGCTGATATTTTTAAATCTCAAAAAAAGATAAAAAACCTCTCCTGTGGAGGTGCAAGATTGAGATACACCTAGAGAGCCAGATGTATCTCAATCTTGTCAACTTTAAGATGGGTGTACTTCAGCTCCCAGAATTCCCCAGCTCCTGCTGAGTCCCCTGGGACAGGGTTTTTCAACCACAGCAACTCAAAAATGTGTGTATTTCAATTCCCAGAATTCCCCAGACAACCAGAGATTAGAGATTCCTGTATGGAGGAATGAACTTTACAAAAAGAAAGACTAGGGGTGACGTGATAAAAATGTCTTCAACACCTTTTGGAAGACCAATAGCATCAAGGGTATCTGAATTTAGAAGGGAGCCAGATAATATCCAACCTCTCATATCTGGTGGGACAGGTAGAATAAGGGTCCTGCAAGTTATCTGGCACCTTGCCATTTAGAGCTTTACAGAATTAACAATGCGAGATCTCTAAATATGGGAGGCCCTAAAACCCAAACCCATTCAGTCTTCTTAGGTTGAGCTGAAGCTTGTCTGGCCCACACAGCCTCCAGGCACTGGGAAAGCACTTAGTGGCATTGCTTGAATGGCCAAGGGCAAAAATATATAACTGAGTTTCATCAGCATATTGATGGTTCTTAACTGTGTTCCCATGAACAACCTTGTCCAGTGGTTTCACTTAGATGCTAAATAGAATGGGAAGAGAATAGAATCCTGTGGTATCCCACAAAACAGAGAACTAAGGCTGGACCTATCCACTAAAACACAAAACTCCCTAGAATCAGCCACTGAGGAGGGAAGCAATCCAGTTCCATGCCCCTCACTCCTAGCCTCCCTCAGCCAATCCAGAAGTATATCATGATGGTATGGAAATCCACCAAAAGATCAAGCATGGTTAGGATAGATGCACCTGTTCTGTCCTGAGCCTACCAGCGGTCACAACTATGTGATCAATCTATCTTAGTACTATAACTTGCCTAAAGCCCAACTGAAATGGGTCCATATAACCAGCTTCTCTAGAGCCCTTTGAAGAGAAAAGTGTATCATTTTCACAAAAATCTTCCCCTGAAAGGAAAGTTGGAGACTGGCCAAAATTTTTTCCAATGCTACTCGAACTTGCAATAACTTCTTGAGGAGGGGATGGACCACTGCCTCCAGTGAAGGAGTCCCGGTACCAGTTCAAGGTAGAAGATAAACCTATAAACTTTGATCTGAGTGGGAAAAAAAACCTAGCACACATCCGAACAATTCTGACACACCCTCCCAATGCTGATATCAATATGGAAATGGGTGGGAATGACAAAACTATGGAGAAAACCTGGTATTATGGTAAAAGAAATATGAATAAAGATGCTTGATGGAATGATAAATAGGATGAGGAAAACAGTGCACGTAAGATAATGAACAGGAAATAGATGTCATCCTTTCAAATTTCTCCTGTTGTTTTCAAGGAGTAGCACCAGTAAGGGATTTTAATTTGATTAACAGGCCTCTGAAAATGTGTTTTCTTTTTTATAGGGATTGTTATGTGTTCATAACATGACAGGACGGGGTATAATTGTTAGCAAAACAAAACCCATTGTTACATAATAGCTTTCATTTAAATTCAGACTGTGTTACAAGAAATTTCTGCTTAACTTTCCATTCAACAGCTAGCTTGGTTGGTCTTTCAGACAGAATGACTCATTTCAATGACCTAAGACCAGGCAGAATGTAGAATGGAATTTCATTTTTATGTTTCTGGATAAATTGTGACAGATCAGCAAGGACTTCTAACTTCCCCATTAACAAAATTACAGCACTCCTGCTCTACCCCACATTATACTAGTGAAATAAATGCAATATGAAGTGGATTTTTCTGGAAACAAATCCCTGCTCTTTCTAAGTATCAGTTCCAGTCTAGCTACTAGTGGCAAGATCATTGCTAACCAATTTAGTGACTGCAGCAACACCAGCTTGCTGAGATTGGCTATTTTCCAGACATCACATCTGGGGTTGGGGACCTCTGCTCTATAGAATGATTAAAAAAAGACTTTTTTTTTGCAAGACTGGTTCTATGGAGGGACTGGTTCTATGGAGAGAGGTTTTTCCACAGACCAGAGGGTGTGTGGTTTTGTGTGCTGCCTGCATCTTGTAGATGGGGCTTTGCTTGTTTGTGCAAACTGGTTTCTGGCATGCCATGGCCCAGTACCGGGTGTTGGGGACCCCTGCCATAGATGAACTTAATTTTAAAAAATGGCAGCAGAGGGTGTAGAGCAGGGGTCCTCAACCTTGGCAACTTTAAGACTAGTGGACTTCAGCTGGCTGAGGAATTCTGGAATTGAAGTCCCCCAGTCTTAAAGTTGCCAAGGTTGGAGACCCCTGGTGTAGAGAGTAGCCACAAGTGGCCAGAGGGAAAGGTAGATTCCAACAATAATCAACTGGGATAGAAAGATTTACTTATACAAAGCATTGCAAATCAGGCAACTCAGGTTGTCTCAAGATAAGAAGCATGACTTCTGAGGCAGAGCCAAAAAATGTGTTGGTAGGGAGTGGGCTGAGTTTTACATCATGCGTTCCTGTCCTCCAGAAAAAAAGAGGGTGCCTCACACTTCAGTCTGGAATAAAGTACAGATTTGGACATGGGGGAGCAGTGCTCAAAACTTGCCTAGGGTTTTGCTCCTCATTTTGTCCACTACAGTTTGAGAACCGGTGCTGAAGTACAGATTAAAAGATGGCTATTCCAAGTGGTGAATTTATTTCTCTGACCCCCTATGATCATTTGTTTTAATCCTGAGGTAGAATATTTCTAGTCATTATTTTAGGAGAGTGCAGTATTGCAAAATTTGAGAACCCTTGGCTTAAATGAATCGATGCTTGTTCAGGGAGGAGGTGGAGATACCATTTGAAATGAGAGAGAGAGAGAGAGAGAGAGAGAGAGAGAGAGGGGGGGGGGGGGAGGTTCATTGGTACTGAAAACTTTCATTTAAACCAGGGGTGTCAAACTGCTGGCCCGCAGGCCGGTTTCATCATACCACAGCCGCGCCCACCCCATTGCTGGCAATGGCAAAAAAGCTCCGATACGTCGCGTGACTGGAGACTGGAGACTGGAGACTGGAGTTAAATTACACTTTTCACAAGGACTATGTTGGGGGAGGATTCCCCTATTCAGGATTCAGGGGAAGAATGTTTCAACTTCTGTGGATTATAGATAAGAAGGTGATGATGAGATTGAATTAGTAGTCTTCCTGAGTGTGCTTCTTAATATCTGCACCAAAATATACCCCGTCTGAGTCTCTTATATGGACCCAGCATCTTCCCTGCCTTTTAATTCTTTATTTTACTGGGTAGTGATGGGAAGTGCAGTATGGCGGAAGAGGAAAGAAAGGAGGAGAGTTGTCCTTGCATCCTCTTCCTTTGCTTGTTCATGCATATCAATGAGCTGTTTTGGAATGTCTCTGTGCAAAGGTATTTTCTCCCAAGTGTTGCAGAACGTGATGCCTATTCTAAAGTTACCACAAATAACAATGGGAATATGACTCACAACAGTTATTTAGGTCTGCTTTCCAAAAAACCAGTGCATCATCAAGTACCCTGAATGAGCAACATCCAAAGCATAACATCTCCCCAAAATAAAGGTTTTACATATTTCTAATTAAGATAGCTTCAGACAGTATGGCCATTAGCATATCAAACTCAACATCATTATTTACATAATTTCAGTGTATTTGTGAATTGTTTCAAAACTTATAGGCGGAAGGTTTTACATTCAAACTGCAACTCTAGGAACAGTAAACAGCTTTTGGATAGCGAAAGAAAATCCAACAAATATTGTTCAGCGCTTAATTCTTATACTTTTGAATCTCATTCACTCTCTAGTTTCTTTTTGGTAGCACTATTTGATTATCAGTTTTTGGACACATTTAGCGCTAGCAGTAGTTGTCAAGAGAGACAACTTGCCAATTCAAAGGGCATAATAAAAAGCATAATGTGTCACCTGAAAATGTATTTATTTCCCTATCAACCCATTTCCTGTCCAGTGATGCATTTAAAATAGTATGCAACCTATTTGAAAGTTACATTTCTCTATGAAGCTGCTGAATGCTGAGTCAATTACTGAGTCAATTACTGAGTCAAAGATTAAACAAATGCACATCACTTTTTTTTATTTGCTGCTCTTTCCCCATTTTACTCCTACCTGCTTGCAGGTTTGGCATACTTCAAAGCTGCTAATTTCCCCTGATATTACTCACTTCCTCCTAAGCACTGCTAGGTGGAACTCTTCCTCCCCCCCCCCCAAGACTTGATGTATAGCCACAATGAGAAATTTCAGGAAGTGCCAAAGGCTGGATGAAAATAAGTAGAGCCTCCAAGATAATTCTGCTCCTCTGGCTTAACTGGGCAGCTTTACAGGGCCTTTGATGGGACATTTCCAGGTGTAATGCTTGATATTTTTTTTTTTTAAAAAATCAGGAATGGGGAACATTGTGGGAATAATTACCAAGCTCCATGCTAGTAGCATCCATCTCCTAGGAAAAAACATGTTCAAATGCTAAATGTAATGGCTTTATCTTGGGAACAGTTCAGCAAAGAAGGTACAAACCATCCAAAAAGAATTGCCTTGATGTGCTTTGCTTGGTGTACCTGCAAGGAATAGCAGTGACTTTCTCAGTTGTCTTATGGATAGCAAAAAGTGTGACTTGGCCAAGCTGGAGCACCTACAGTACAAAGATGATTGTCACTGCATTCCATTGCTGTATGCCTTCTCGTTGCAAAGGAAATGTCTATAAAGATTGTTCCTGCCACTAGGCAGAACCTCATTCAAGGCCCCTTTACCCAGATAAATGGTTAACAGGTCAAGGATGAGGTCCATGGGCAGAAATTCCCTGCATTGCTTTAACTGAAGATACTAGAGAATAAACCTGGATCTTTCTGCATTTAGAGCTTGTATTTTCTCTGTGATCTCTGCTTCTACTGACAAGCCAAATGGAAAGCTTGGGGTTTTTAATCAAGAATTTTCAACGCAGTTTTAAAATTGGCATGAAAGCTAAGTGTAGTTGACACCAATTTCAAAGTAGTTTATGTACATGTACATTCTCATTTGTATTGTTCCTGTTCTTTACAAGTTCATAATCAGTGTCTCTTGTTCCTTTCTCTTACCCCCTCTTTGGCATTTTGTGCTGTAATGTGCTGTGCTTTTCATCATCCATCCATCAAGCTTCTATTTTTTTCTCTCTTCCCCATTTCATCTTAAAGGTGATTATTCCAATAACACCTGTTCTAGTTAATGTAGTCTGCTCATTCTGATATTATTGAGGTTACTTGATCATTCCTGTATTTTTGGCTGCATATTATTAAGACATCCAGTACTTTTGGCCTTATTTTTCTCAAAATGTTAATGGCAGAATTCATGAAGCAGATAGCCTTCCCTAACCTTAGAGCTCTCCAAATGTATAGACCTCACCTCCTAGAATTCTCAGAAAGTTAGCTGGGAAATGTTGGGAATTCCAAAATTTAAAATTCACAGTAGAATTAAAAGCCTGCCTTTCAATTAGACAGGCTGGATGGAAAGATTCTGTTTAAAGGAAATAAAGAAATAAAAGAGCTTTATAGTTAATAACCAGCATTCTGACTGTAAAAAGCAGGTCAAAACAGGTCTGATCCATCAGCTGCTGGGTTGCTGTATTTTGGATCAATTAAGGCAACTCCAAGTGAAGAACATTACAGTCAACCAGCTCTAAGGTGAGAGGGCTATTGTCAGATTCTAAAACTGAAAGTGAATATTTTCCGAAAGCATTTCACTGTTTCTTTAGAAAAGTTTATTGAAAAGAAAGGAAAGGTTATAATACAAGAAGTGTGTAACCTAATTTTCTCACTTAAACCCCAAATGTCAGAATATTCAAGAACCGATCTCGTTGGACTTATGGGAGGAAATTTGGACTAGAAATGTTAAATTTACGCAGGCGCAGAATTTGAGGGAAAATTTTTACAAATTATTTTATAGATGGCATTGGGGAGGGGGTGGGGGGAGGGGGATGGATGGGTTGAAGTTTTAGTTCAGATAAAGTAGAAATACTTATTGTATATAATATTAATGTTTTAATTTTGAGAGAGGAACTGCTCGGGCATTTCTCCTGGACCGCATCAAGAGGGAGGAGAAGACAGTGAGAAGTATGTAGGAAGGTTGAGGTGAAGAAGGAGAGGGGGGTGAGTGAAGAAAAAGAGGGAAAGAAGAAAGTTGGTTTGAGGTGGGATGTGGTTTGGGGGGAAATGGGCGGGCAAGACCAAATGTGGCATGTATCAATTTGTTTTATTTTTTATCTGAAGTATTTGTAAGATTGTTATGTATTGTAAAGTTGAAAATAAAAATTACAAAAAAAAAACCACCAAATGTCACCAAAATACATTAGGAAACACCTTTCTTCATTTTGTTTTTAACTCCCTTTTAATGAGCCAATAAACTGGTGGATATGTCTCATTCGTTCGATCGTTTGTTTTGTTCATTCAACCAACCAACCAACCAACAGAATGTCTTGCTTCCAGAAGTTGTGCGGGCTACATCAGTGGAGGTTTTCAAGACGAGATTGGACACCCTTTTGTCCAGAATGGTACAGTGTTTCCTGCTTGAGCAGGGGGTTGAACTAGATGACCTCCAAGGTCCCTTCTAACTCTGTTATTCTGTATTCTTCTCTATTCCATGAAACCTTTTAATCAGCACATCTAAATCACCATTTCATTTTCTTACATTTTCAGTAAAAAGTCCATAAAAGTAATTGTTTTATCTCTGATCAAACAGGCCAACTTCTGCAAATTCTGCCACTTTCACAATCCATTTATTTCTTCAGTGTTGTGCATATAATAGTCTTGTACAGTCACCATATAACTGATTTTTACAAAATTGTAGAACTTCCTTGGAAATCAGGATATAACTTGCAAAGAACTGCTAACTGAACTCTTTAAGTGCTTTGAATTTTTAGTTTACAAAACAGTTTTCCCTAAGCTGATTGGCTTTTTTTTCCATGAGGGAAAGCTACCAATTTTCTTATTAAGCCATTGTGAAAAGCAAATGCATTAATTCAAATTCACTGTATAGCAGATGGATACCAGGAATTAATTGCTACAATGAAATATAACTTTTATCAAGCAATCAGATTAAAGTTGTCCAAATTAAAAGAGAAATGGGAAACATTTCTGAATTGAGATACCAAAGTAATGATTGATTAGGAAGAGGCGGAGGAGGCTTTAGTGGGCAACAAAAAGAACATTTGCTCTGGAACAAAATAGGTTTCAGCATTTTACTGTTACTTAAGGAATTTAACAGAAGATTTTTGATTTGATTACTAAAGTCTATATGTTAAACTATGTTACACCATTAAGCTATAACTGACACAGTTTGGTTTAGTCAAAAAGATTTTTTTAAAATCTTTTTTGCAAATCTTTTTAAATTTTTTTTTAAATGATGATGATGATGGTGATGGTGATGATATGGTGGTGATGATGGTGTCATTCATTCAGTTGATTCCATCTCTTGGCAATTCTATTGGCCAGGTCTCTCCACATCTTTCAGTCTTGCACTGCTTGAGTTGTTCTATGCTCTGGCTGGTGCCAGTTTTGATGGTGTCCAACCACTATGTTATTTGATGGTCTGGTTTCCTTTCACCTCTAAGTCTTCCAAATATAATTAATAACATTATTTCCAAATAATATACATTAAACAAAGAAAAAGGTTACCAGTATTAGTTATAAATATGTTTATACCTCCAGGTAATATATTTTATTGCCATAAATCAACAGAAATTCTGGTCTTCTTATCTTTATATAAAACAATACTCTTTGTTTGTTTGTTTGTTTGTTAATATATGGAGACCAGGGAGTTTCTAGGTGAGATTTCATGGCAGAGTTCCAGAGAGTGGAAATGGACTTTGTGCCTAAAGCCATCCTGCTCACATTTGAAATGAGCTGGTATTCTAAAAATAGGAAGCAAACCTAGATTTTACATCCCAAAATAAGGGGAGGAGTTTATGGGAGAAAGTGCTTTCTGGAACACAATCTTAAGTGGCACCAAAAGACAAATAGCAAGAGGACATATAAAAATAGTGAAATGTCGACTTATTTTTTTAGTTCTGTAAATAAAAACTTATTTTATAGGAAACAGTATTGACTAAAAATAAAGCTTGAACTTTATCACTGATATCTTAAAGATCATTATCATATAGGGCTTTTTTGGCAAACATATGGAAATGATTTTTCACCAATGTCTTCAATGATGTTTTTTCAGTTTCTAATCTAACGCTAGATCGTATGTTATTTACTGAATGTTGTCGTATTGGATGACTAATTGGTCACGGGGTGCATAATTCTTTAAGACGTGTGTGTGTGTGTGCATGTATGTATGTGAAATAAACATTTATAGACGCACACACAGAGAAATTTATTTATGATAACAAGGTCTTCTATTCCAGAAAATCATTTATATTCTGTCTTGGCAAGGGCAGATTTCTCAGTCAGCCAAGATGTAAAAGTGATTCTATAGTTAAGCCATTTGGTAGTATTATATTTTAGCAGTGAAATAAATAAATTCTCCTTTGATCAAATATTTCCCAGTAATGCAAATGCTCAGTCCATTAGATCTATTTTAGAGGTTATATCCTAGAACTGGAATGAACTCCCTCCCTCTTTCTCTCTGGATGTGTTGGGAGATGGGGGGGGGGAGAGAGAGAATGATACGCAGAGAGAATGACATCCACACACATTATATTTGAGCATTAAACTTGTCTATTTGGTATGGTTGGCTAACTGAATGAACGAATGAAATTAGTTTAACATTTATGCATTCTAAATCTAGCTGTCAAAAACCTATTACAATCGCATGCCATCTGTCAGACGTAGGTCAAACGGTGACTACTGTGTGTCAGATATTATCAATATTTAGAGATATTGCCTGCCAGTTTTCAGTTCTAGACAAATGCATATCGGGTATCATAAAAATCAACTTAAATCTTACTAACTGGAAGGATATTCCCAAACACTGCCTCCTGCATGTCAAATATTATTGAAAGGCAGCTTGCAGATACTATCATGTTTTTAAGTGTTACTACAAATTATTGGTGGCAGATTCTGGAAGTATATATAATGCATCCAGAGAAGATTTGAAAAATATCATCACACTTTTGCAAGAATATTAATAGTGGGTGAAGAGATAATTTATTTTAATTCTGCCATCTTCTATAAAGCAGGTCAGAATTGCTTAATGGTACAGAAGACTGGAAATTAGAAATATATCATTTCCCAATGGAGGAGACACTAGACCTGTAAGAACCATCAATCTGCAGTGAGGCTGGGCAGAGGGTGCCAGTTGGAATTATGGTGGATCCATTTGTAATTGGCTATTTCTAATTTAGAATATTGGCTAAACAAGAACAAAAATATTTTGTCTTTTTAAAGCAAAAGAAAAAAAGATAAGAAAATCAGCTATGTAACAATGATTTTGTTTCTTGCTCTCTATGCAATCTCAAATTTATTCAGACTAACATTGGAAAAGTTAACTCTATGAGCATTTCCAGAGAACCAGCTTATGCCATTCTCAGGAGGCTGTTCTAGGACTGTGAAATCAGACTTCTTGGGCTAAGCACAGAAGGATAAACTAAAATTTAGGAAAGTGACATCATTTGGTCTCACTTCCCAAGTAAGAGTGCCAACTGTTCATTCGGAGATAAGTGATAATAACTTCTAGCAAATGCCACACATTTAATCTAAAGCCATTATTGAAGAAGGTAATAAAGATTTTGGGTGGAGTTTTAAGTGGAGTTGGCTTTTGAATGAAATAGGCTTATTGGAAAAGTTTAGAATTGTTTTCAGTGAAACTTGATCATATCCAATTGTTTTCAGTGAAACTTGATCATATCCAATGTGCACAGGAGGTGGGCAGCAATAATTCATGTTATTGTGCTAATCAGCTTTCTTTACATTCATTCAGTAAAGCTTAGCAGGAAGAACAGCATCTCTGTCTTTGGGTAGAGAATTAATCTATATTCTCAGCCAGTGCAGTTGCCAGACAATAAAAATCTTTTGTTTTGTCAGCCTTAATGGAAATTTTATAAAGAACCTTATCTTCTATTCATGCCCTGTCAACACAGCAATAATTTTAGTTTGTTCCAGACACTACATTCTGAAGCATCTTGATCTGAGCACAGTTCAGCCAGCAATACATTATTTTTAGCCCAGAAAGTCTCTGTTTCACTCTGCTGAAGCAGCCTCATGAGGCTCTCCAAACTGTAATTCTTGGTAAACTGCAATGTAATACTTCCTTTCCTCCATTCTTCTTTTTCCTTTTGAATTCCCTTCTGTAGAATAGTGTGATAATTGCCATGTGTGACTATTTATTTAAGGAAGAGTTAAGCAGTTAAGTGAGTTTATCCCTGGAGAAGATATTGCTACCGTCCTGGCTTCAAAGTGCCGTTAATTGAAAGTATATTCCCAGTGCAGGTGCGCAGTGTCCTTCAAGCTGCTTTTACTGTCTGTCATGATTCCACCTCCTCTTTATTTGTATATGATCATAGGAAAAGAACCAGTGATAATATAATGATACAGTGAAATACGTAATTGAAATAAGTGATGTGTCATTGAAAATTTTCCTTCATTGCTATATTTACTGTTTATACATTCTGTTCACTTTCTCAGACCTGGTTCACAAAAGAAGTCCAGAAAGAGCTCTTATGTTTCCACACACCTCAAAACGACACTAATGCTGTCTGGCACTCTTATCAGCTGAGAAGTCTTTTATTTATTTACCTATTTGCTCCCTTACCATTTCTCATCACTAGGGAATTCTGTCAGTATCAAAAGAAAGGAAGAACCAAAGCAACAGCTTCAAGTGGTTCTCAAAAAGAAACCATTTGGTGACAGTGACAGAGAAGGGGCTATTCTTATCAGTGCCTCAGTGCCTCAACTTGCCCACTTGAAAATTCTTTGTAGATCTTATTGAGTAATCCAGGTAATCTTGGTAGAAGTGGAGATTTACACCCAATCCTAAAAACACTTTAGTTAGAGGGATTAAGATTGGATGGGGGTTATGATGGTTACAAAAAAGGTTTTTGGTACTTCACATCCCATTCTATTCTCCTCCTTTATCTGTACTGTACATAAAACCAGCTCCAGCATTTTCAATTATATGTATTTCTATTTTAGAATGGGATAGTGAATCACAATAAAAACAAACCTCAAAAGTGTTCAATATGGGTTTTTAGAAGGTGGCTAGGTTGCAGCTTGTGATGCCCATAAGCCAAGCACATAATATTTTCCCCACTTGTGTTTGGAGATTATGCCTTTTAAGAAGCTCAAATGAAGATCTTACACTTCATTGATGTACAGATGAGTCAAAGAGATGAGGTTTAATTATTGCCAAGGACATTAATAAGATGAAGATGGATGCTGCGTTTCTCAGACAGTCACGTTCTGCTGCATCATTGTGCTGACCAACATCATGGGCAAAATCCTTGCCAAAAGGACAAAAGAGAGATCTGGAGAGAAGAGAGAGGGCAGGCCCTTATTAAAAGGCAATGAGTAACCATATTATAGTCCTGGGCAACCTTGCCAGAAGCCTTTTAAGCTGTCAGTCTTTTGCTTCATGACTTGTTCTTTCCTAAGCAGCTGCCTTCTTTTTTCCTCTCTGTTCTGCTCCCCTGAATTTTAGTTAGGATGAAATAATGCTGTTTGGGGGACATTAATAGCTACATGCAATTAAGTGATGAGAACATTATGCTCTAGGTGAGCTTGCAACAAATGCAGTCTGGAAAAAGTGCAGTCAAAATGTCACAAGCTTCCTCTTGTTATCCCTACTGTTTGCAGTCCTTTTCAGTCCACCTATGCTGAATAGGGTCAGATGTGACATCTTGGGTAACAGGCCTAAGAGTTCTATACTATACCCTGTGGAAAGTTTGGCAATTCTATTGAGAACATTAGAATTGCCAAACTTTCCACAGGGATAAAGCTATTGAGCACAAATCAGTTTTGGAGCCATATTAAAGGGCATTTTCACATGTCACTGTTGCGTGGATTTTAAACTTGGCAACAAAATAGGATTACAAATATAAGACATTTAGTAAAAAAAAAAAAGACTTCTTTGTGTACAGCAAAGGCTGCATGTAGTGCAACTTCAGGTTATTTTTTTATTTTTGTTTTTCTTTCAGACCAATGATGCCTTAGGAGCCACCTGGAATTGGTTGTACTTCATTCCCCTCATCATAATTGGATCGTTTTTTGTTCTCAACCTTGTCCTGGGAGTGCTTTCTGGGTAAGCCAGTTCTTTGACATGATGATGATGATGATGATGATGTCGTCTCACCTTTCTGCTCATGTGGCACTCATGATTACAGTTACATCAGATGTACTTAATTACAGTATACTGAATGTTAGATATCTCCCACTCAATACTACTGTATATGATTTTTCATCATTTCTTAAACCTGGGTAATTAGCAAAATGTAAAGTTGGAACTTTAGCAAAAGGAACAGTCTAAAGCAGTAGCCATGCTGATTTATTGCAAAAAAAAACCCACCCCATCCTAAGAAATCTTGTAGCACTTTAAAGAAAGACAGCTTTATTGTTGCATATCCTTTCATGAATTGCATCATAATTTGGCAGTGGGAATTGTAGAAGGAGGAAAAATCCACACTAATTTATGTTATATCATATCTATTAATCTTTTTAAGATGGTGAAAGTATTTCATAGGAGCTTACCTGAAGTGCCTAGGTATAAAATGCTAGTCCCCAGAATACTGTATTTCAGGTTTTACAGTTTCAAAAGCACAGAAAGCAAGAAACACAATAAAATTCTGATCCGTTATGATTCTTCGCAGGCCATGAACATATTACAACAATGAACATCCTTGGTGAGATTTTCTGGGGCTCATTTTTCATCTACGGAGGATTCAGCACTTCTTTAAGCTATTGTTGTTTAGGAACTAATTTAGAGATATGACATATTAGGCAAGTTACTCCTTTCTCAGACATAATGAATTAAATAATTGACAGCTCTGCTTTTATTTGCATTCTAAATTGTGACGTGGTTACCCATTTTCCATAACTGATGGTGGCTTTATCCATCGTTTCAAGTTGTGTGAAGTTCACATACTACCACAGAATTTGTATTTGTGAACTGAAAGTTAAAAAAATACAACAACCCTAGGTATCGGGTGCCTATCCCACAAAAGGCCTGTATGGAGAATAACCATGTAAAATATGTTGTTGGATAGGTATCGAGACTGCCAAAGCATATTAATATCAAATATAACAATCCAAATAGTGTCTCATGCAGACTCATGAAGCAGCTTATGTTCAGTTGAGTAGAGTTTGCTGAACAGCTTCTCGGTGGGTTTGATTATATCTCATCTGTTTCCAACTGTGCTACCCCAGATAACTGTGAAAAAAATCCTGGATATAGTCTATGAATGATGGCATATGTACGGAAAAAACCTTGATCTCAAAAGTCTAGGATAGAACATTGCAGTTTTCACATCCTAAAATATATAGACACATTTATAAGAATGCAACAACAGTTCTTTTTGAATTCCTTCAAATCATGCTGAAATTCAGGTATACAGTTATGTTTTCCCATAGTCATTATGTAAACAAGAAAATCCAATGTTCAAGAAATAAGATAGTCAACAAACTATCACAATTGCCTTTGAATCCTGTATTTCATTTGAATTTGTATCATTCAATTGTAGAACTATTAAGATTTGGCAGTACTGTGAAATAAATCAGAGCAGCTACTGAGGGGAGAATTTAGATCGTAGTTGTGCTAGTAGAAAATTGTCTGAGTAAGACTTAAGTGAATTAGAGTACAATTCTGTTTGTGTGTATGCATTTGTTTTTCTCTGTGGAAATGGGAGTTGAATGCAAATCATCAGTCCAGATTTGAAAAGACAAGAGTTTCTCATCACTATGGCAACAGATCATGTGGTTTGATAGGCTACCAAAAGCTTCAAGCATCTGGAAGTATAAAATGAGATGACAAATTCAAGGAAATCTTCCCATCCCCCTAGCCTTACTAGTTCTATATTCACCATCTATGAAATGAGGTTGCACGTCTTGTCTTTGTTTGAGCAGTAATGCAAAATGTCTTTGGCCAGATCTATAAGGGCCCTACATAGGATGACATTCCAGCTATAATTTTCTGGCAATTTGTTTCTTATGGCGTGCAAAGAAACCAAGTTTTTTATCATTATTCATAGAACAGTAAACGAGAAATTTTATTTACCAAATTAGCCTATCTCATCCTAGCTGAAAAGGCATGTTTTAAGCAATTCCAATAGTTTTTGCCATCAAATTTGTAGTTTATTATGTTCGGTTATTATTCTTTCTGTATAATTAAATTCATATTTAAACGGTGGAAGAGACAGGATCAGAAAAAGAAAAGTAGTTGAGGTTGTCGTGCATGAATACTAATTTGAGGGCTAATCCACATGGACCTCCATTTCCATCTGTCCTGTTTGCCATCGTTCGCTCCCTACAGACTAAAATGAGCTGGCCACAAACAAGGAGTGTATATTGGAGGTGATGAGCCTTTGAGAGCTGCATGCAATGAAATTTCATTTTGATGTACATTCAAAGTGACTATTATTGTTGTTGTTGTTATATTTCAATATTTAAATAAATTTTAAAAATTAATTTAAGCTCATGGGCCTCATGAGCTTAAATTCCTCAAATTTATATGTGCAAATGTATGGATCTTAATACAACTACCAGTGTTATTCAGAAACAATAAATGGAATAGTAAAAAAAAAAAAAACGGGAGGCCAAGCAGCTATCCATAGAATATGTTGCCTAATATATATCTGGATTCTATTTTCTTCTACCATATTCTCTATAACTCTGTTCTGCCTCTATATTGGTGTAATTAGATTATTCAGTCACTCCCAGCAAAAAGATGCAGCATTATTATTTGCACCCAGAAAAGCCTGTGTGATGAGACATGGTTACCAAGTAACCATGTTTTTAGGTATAAGAGTTGAATTTGCCTTCAGTTTTAACTGAAGTTTTAAATGTCTGTCTGCCTCAATTGTTATATGATGCCTCTGATTTACTTGTTCAGGTTATCATACTTTTAGGACTTAGTGTTTAGTTGATTAATCAGTTCAATATTTTATTTTGTTGGTAATTAAAAAGTCTCATTGCAGGCTGTGGCCAATGTACTCTTTTGTCATCCCTTTTTCTCCCTCACATATACCCTATATATGGGACCACATTTTAAGGGTGGTTTGAAAGCATGTATGTGTAGGTCAGTTCCAATCAAACAGATACTTACTGTTTCTAAATAGAAGGTTTGAGAGACAACGTCAAAGTGCGCAACCTCCCTCTTCCACCCTCCTGCTCTAAATCCAGAAACATTGAGTGGGAAGGTAAATTTAATTTCTTTATAATCTATTCATGTTACATGATAAAATTAAATCCAACTATCTACATGCTACGAGCTCTTTTTTAAAATCTTACTCCATTCCCCACTAAGCCTTTGAAAAGAGTAAATAGTATAATTAATGGATCAGTTTCTCAACATTTGCTGTGTGGAGCTCAACTTCATTCAAGATTTGTTTTCACACATCAGTTTCCATCTCTAAAGAGCATTCTCCAGATTTTAAGGCGGAAAAAGATGAAGCATTGGCAGTTAATGATAAATTGTTAAAAGGTGCTGGAATATGTAACCTTTAAAGCAGTGGTTCTCAACCTGTGGGTCGGGACCCCATTTGGGGTCGAACGACCATTTCACGGGGATCGCCAAACAATGCAGTCAGCCATTTTCCCCCCTTTTCCTTAGCTGTGCTACTCCCTTTATTCTACTGGCTTTTGAAAGCCAATAGAATAGACTCTCTTGAATAGAGAATTGTCAATTCCAATAGGAATTGTCCAGGCTGTCTCTGCCTTGCTGAGCCCGCCAAAAGTCCCATTCTGCAAACGGTGCTGAACCAGTTGAATAGTCCTCGACTTACGACCGGTTGAGTAGTCCTCGACTTACGACCGGTTGGGGTTGCGGCATTAAAAAGGTTGAGAACCACTGCTTTAAAACCTTCTATGGCACAGGGCTTTCCCTGAGAACATCTACTCTTCCTACCAGGGACACTCCTAGTCCCTTCCCCCAAATATTGTCATCTAATGAGAAGCATGCTTTTCCATGGCAGTCCCATCTCTATGTAACCCTCTTTCCCCTAAAATTCAGCAGGCCTCTAATCCTCTAGTTTTCCAAAAAGGCTTCGTTTTATCTGCAAAGATAAGATGAGGTGACTCCATGTTGGAAGCTTGATTTGGTGCCAGGTTTTTCTTTTTAATGTTTAAACTTTTAATAGTTTTTACATTTTTTACATTTTTTTCTTTCAATTCTTGCTTGGGAACCGACCATTGATTGGTAGAGGATGGGCAGATAGCTAAATATTTTAAATAAATAAATGACATGTTAAAGCATAATTTTCTATGTTCTGTTTAAGATGTCTAAAAAACAATGCTAAAGGGAAAGAGAAAGGCTTTCCCTGAGAACATCTACTCTTCCTACCAGGGACACTCCTAGTCCCTTCCCCCAAATATCGTCATCTAATGAGAAGCATGCTTTTCCATGGCAGTCCCATCTCTATGTAACCCTCTTTCCCCTAAAATTCAGCAGGCCTCTAATCCCCAATTCTGAAAACAGCATTAAATGAGAGATCGTAAGACCAAATATGCAGTTTATTGACTTGACTTGAACTTGGTTTCTTTTCCCTTAAGAGATGCAACTTCTGCAGAAGAACTGTAATGAAAACTCTTGTGCTGCACTAGTGTGTGCTTTTATTAAAATATGCAGTGTAATATCAGGTCAGAGAGGGAAAATAAACTTTGAACATTGTAGTTTCCACGGTAACCAAGAGCGCTATTAAATGAACTGCAGAAGTAGCCTCTTTCAGTTCCTTGTGAATTGAGAAAAAAGGAGTTGTAGTGTGGAAGCTGAAAAGCATGGATGGAAGGAAAAAGAATTGCAGAAAAGAAATATAAGTCACCCAAAAAAACTCCAAGAAAAAAAATGTTGATAGAAAACTCTAAATTAGCCCTTTCTAACTCTCTGAAGTGTTAGACTAGAGCTCTATGCTTTTCTCCTCCCAACACATCTGGAGGTTATCAAATTCTGGTAATATTGTTAACATAATCATGGAACATTGCATACATTTTCTGTACTTGATGGAGGAGAATCTCAGACATCTCTATCTATATTCAGTAGAGACTGGTCTAATTATTTCTGTGCCTTTGAAGATTCATACCTTATAAACAACTCTGTGTTACTTGTTTTTTCCTGTAGAATAGGAGTAACAACATTGCTTGATGCTGTATAAATAATTCATAACAAAGAAGACAAGGACACATTCTTTCTTGGGGGGAAAGTAGATTATTTTCTATGGCACATTGGACTCTATAGGTTATTTGTTGAAATTTATAGACTGAGATCTATAGAATTAATATAGCAGCATGCTCTTGTTTGCTTTCATTGCACATTAGACTTCCACACCTCATGATTATCCTCATTTTAAGGAGTAAAATGACTTCACTCCGGACACAATAATAGGATACATGCTGAGAGTGAACAGTGGAGAAAAGAGAGCCAAATTGAAGATCAAATGTAAAACAACTGTTTACATTTAGTGTTTTGATAAAGATGACTTTTTAAAATTATCATATTCTAATTTTAATGCATAATTTTATGTATATTATTTAAGCTGTAACAAAATTCTTGGCTGCAATAGTTTACCATTTTGAAAATATTGAAATGAGATGCAATCCCCTTCCTATAAGATGAGAAATAATGGTTGACGTAATGGAAAGTAGAAAATAGAGTTGGAATTAATCTTTTACTTCATACAAACTGCCAATATTTAAAAAAGGCCACAAACCATTGAAATGGATCTGATAGAAGAAACTGTGCAAGGAGAAAACATACTCATTTGTTGATTGGAAAATTTTATTGCCCGGAAGTGGTATGATATCTTCACAAAAATTAACTGTTAAACTGAACCAGGTCTTGGAAAGCATTGTGGTGTTGCTTGAGAAATACAAAAGAAAATTACACCTACTTTTCCTCTCAGATATACAAAATGTACTTGCAATTCTAAAAATTCCACAAAATATTTTTGCCAAATTGTAAGTTTAATGTGATAAAGGGAGGGAAATGAATGGAATGGAATGGAATGGAATGGAGTAGAGTAGAGTAGAGTAGAGTAGAGTAGAGTAGAGTAGAGTGGAGTAGAGTAGAATTCTTTATTGGCCAAGTGTGATTGGACCCACAAGGAATTTGTCTCCAGTGCGTAAGTTCTCAGTGTACATACAAGTAATAGTAATAAACCATGATAAACAACATGCTGGGTAACTGTTGCCAGGATCAGCACATGCAGCTGATCCTGTTTTAAGGTTAGGGAATCTTTGGGGGGAATAACCAACTAGCTTACATCCGGTTCCGAGACAGGACATCTGCCTATCCCAGGTCCTTGGGAAGGACTCAGCAGGTGGAGAAAAATGCCAAATCCATTCTAAACATCTGTCTGAACATGTGACTAGCCACAGTTTGTAGGACAGGAAAGAACAATCTGTTTGTGCTCTAAATACCCAGACAGTTCAGACATGCTATTAACAATGGTGCCCTGTGTACGGAAAGACCTTTTTTTATTGAAAACTTTTATACAAATTTTAATACAGTACAATATCTCCCCCTACCTTGATTAGGTGAGCTGATTCCCATAAACTATCTTTCAGTTCTCCTTACAATTGATCAGAAGTCTTTGGATATTTCTGATCTTTCAGTAAAAGCACTTAGTCATATAAATGTAGAATATTTAGACTAAAAATTTGCTATGCAACAAAATACCTCCAAGGTCTTGTTCCATATTTCTTCCTCACAGGTAAAGCTCATGTGTGATGAGAAACATTTTGGATTAGTTTGATAATCATGATTGTCAACAGAAAAATAATCCTTATCCAGTTTAGCTATTAAACCCAACAGTTACATAATTTGGTGCTTTAAATTGGAAGTTGGCTGATTGTTTCTATGACAACAATAATCTAACGTCAAATGTAAACAAATGTTTAAGGAAGGAACAAGTCCCTCTTTTTAAGAAAAACTGATGTTCTGCCAAGGTTAATAAATAGGGACTATGAGCATCTAATTGTAGAAGACAGTAGTAACCTTTCTATTAGGTTATAGAAAGAAGACAGAAATTTTCTAACAATTGCAAGCATTCTGTGGAATTTTAAACACTTATAAAACAATTTGGTTGTCAATTTGCATTATTTAGTAGATAGTAGAAAAACGTATCTTCTATATCAGTGATGGCGAGACCAAGTGCCCAAACTGCAACTCAAAACCCACTTATTTATCACCAAGTACCAGGTGGCTGTGGTAGTCATGGCAGACTGGGTGGGTGTGGCCAAGGTGGATGTGGTCACCTCAATGTTGCTCATGGGGAGAGATGCCTGTGGGGGCTGGGCAGGATTCGGGGAGATCCAGGGGGTCTCTGGCAGGTGGGGCGGTGGGCAGGAGGCTCGTCCTGTGAGTTGAGGTGAGGCAAGGTGAGGCAGGGCTAGGGGGCCATTGTCGCAGGGCAAGGCGAGGCAGGGACCGGGGCGGCTGCTGCCTGACACCATCGGTCCCCGCACACAGAAGCCAGTGAGCACATGGGGGCCCACAGTGTCTGTCAGCATCCACAGCCTGCCAGCCCCTCGACTGGTGCACTCTGGGGCTCTGCAGCCCGCCACCAGAAGTTCAGAGAAGCCGCCTCTGAGCTGGACAGATGGCCGACAGCTGAGGAGGTGATGCAGTGGGTCATGCCCAGGAAAAGGAGAGCATGCGAGGCCAGGAGGGATGGGACAGGGGGGAGGGAAACTAGCTGTGCTGGGATGCATCTGGCCACATGGGACCTCGGCGAGTTAGCGGGCGGCTGGTTGAAGGACAGTTGCCATCTCCGAGGCATGGAGCACGTGCCCATAGAGAGGGCTCTGAGTGCTGCCTCTGGCATGTGTGCCATAGATTCGCCACCACTGTTCTATATTATGTAATGTTATATTATCTTGCCTTTCCTATGATGCTGAACTTTTAATCAATTGTACTACTGTACAGCCTCAGATGTATTATGTTAGGATGTTAAAAAAATGTTAGAAGTTTTTATACAGAATAAATATTATATTAGAAAGTACCATTTAGCTTTTGAATAATGTATATTTAAGGGTAAGCTTTCGAACAACATGTTTAAGGATGGTAATTTTTGTTTTTATGTACTGGAGTTAAAGTGTTTAAAATTTTGTTTTTGGGATGTATGTATAATTGTTTGATGTTCTTTTAAGTTCTATGTTTTTTGTTGTTTTTAACCCTGTATTCAGCTCTGGGAAGTACGGGGGGGGGGGTGGGGGGGGTTGGGAGGGGGGGAGTATTTTATTGTAAAATTATATAAACTTTCAATAAAAAAAAATGTTAGAAGTGTCTTAAAACCCTTCCTCCCACTTCCAATAATTTGATCTTTAGATATCACATTGATTGGCAATGTGATATCTAAAGAAACTATGTACCATCTGAATATTCACGAGGAAGAGCTGGGACAAGGAAGCATATTGAATAATTTAGACCAATCAATCTCCCAGCCCAAAGCACTTCATTAGTTGTTATTATGAGGATTAAGTGATAGGAGAATCCATTTATGTCATCTTGAGCTCCTTGAAGGAAAGATGAATTGTAAGAAATGATAATTATTAATAAATGTAAATCTGACATTTCAATCTAGTCTTCAGTCTGCTTTTGAAGCCTTGACTTAAAAGTGTAAAGCCAATACACATGTGTAATATAAATCTACAGTTAATATAATAATAAAAGTATCACTAGACTACTTTTGTAAACATTTAAATTGTCACTTTCAAATATTTTTTTAAAATATTTTACTAATACATGTTTTTTAAAACATATTCTTTGGAAAAGTCTCATTGTCTGCAAGCACTTCATCATCCCTTCTCTTACTCAGATCAATACTGTTTTCTGAAGAGTTCCTTGTTTGACACTTTCGCCTACCAGCTTTCAGTTATGAACAGCCCTATTCACTTGCATCTCCTTTTCAGATGGAATCATTTTATTCTAGTGAATAGATTTTTCTTTTAGGCTTTTCCTAATGGACAAAAGCAATTAGCTCATTTTTGAGATTAAATAATAAATTTTTTTATTTATTTATTTAAAAAATGTACGTATTTGAACGTAACTTACTTTCAATGCATTTGGTGGGAATCAGAACAGGAATAATTTTGCATTTATACCACATAGCATATTTCTTTACTAGATTTATCCAACACAGAAGATGAGTGTCTTTTACAAGCTTGTACTATCCTTATAAGGAGGATAGATTAAGGATGACAATATTTTTGTATTTAATCAACTCTGTCTTAGAAACCACTTCTTTCAAGAAAACAGTTTTACAATTCCTCATGATTGAGAGGATATTTTTGTAAATTTTCTGTCACCATTGTCAGTAAAGGATTTGGCACATGGATGGAGGTAGAGTTCTCCCTATTCTGTTCCTGAGCTTTTATTTCCTGAAGTACTCCTACTTAAGAACCGCATGCCAGATGTATACCCATTTAACATTTGTTACTCCCTAAAGCCAATCAAATGCCTCTAGGCATGAAAGTGAGAAAAATATATTCTTTTCAATGCTAAATTCATAATTCCATAAACCTAATAGCATAACCTTTTCCTATCATGATGCTTCCCAGATGTGTTGGATAGCAGATCGCATACTTCTGAACCAACAGTCTTTTTTAGTTCTTTTCAATTAAAATAATAATACCAGTATAAACAGATAGAGCTTAGAACTGGCTCCTGTGGATGCATTTTTTCCTTTCATATTGCCTGGCATTGTTTCTTTTTGGTCATGATACAGAAAAATTATAAAGTATCTAGAAAATCACCAAAGAGAAAATGAAGATCCATAATTCTAGCTCATACATCCTCTTGGCAAGACGCAAAGAAATACAAGGGACTTTGTTGACCCATACGTCTAATAGAAAAATGAAAAATGTAATTTGCTTCTGCATGGCAAATGGTCTATTTATAATTTTCTATTGATTATATGCTGTAAGATGTCCTACATTTCATCTGATTACTTCAGAGTTACATGGCACAATGATATCCTCTTTGAATCTCACTTGAATTAGAGCCTCGAGGCTATACAGAGAAGTTCATCAGGCAAGACAAATCATGAATTTAGAACTAGGGACATTTTCTTCCAAATAAGAGGCCTTAAAATCCACATAAAAGACTTACAGGAGATATGGAATTAAATAAGCTGTACTCTTTTCTGATGCAATAGTATTTCATCTACTGAAACATGAATTAATCAAATATTCAAAAAGAATGTTCATGTTTCTCACCCCTTTTAAAGAAGATGATCAATTAATAGAATGCCTCCTGATATTTTCTAGCCAGCTTATTTTTAAAAAAATAAGAAACAGACATGTTGCAGAGCTAAATATTCTGGCATCATCTTTATTCTGAAGAATGCCTCTAAGACTCAGTGTAAGGTCAACTAACCACCCAAGAAAGCAAAACGCTTGAAGCAGGCATTGTCTCAAAAGGATATTATTTTATTAGGGGTCAGCGATAGGGAAATCAAGGTGAGATCTGGGGAAAAGCCCACCGAAATGGTATAGTTAAGCAAGCAATATTCCTCCTCCCACAAAAGTCATAATGTCCATTTGAAATCCAGCCAATCCACAGGTGGTCCGATGAGCAGGTAACTAGCACAGTTGGCATGCATCTCAAGGTCTTCTCCAGTTTTGTTTCTCTGCAACCATCTCCCTGATAAAGAGGATGGAGGGAGGAGGGGAATATAGAAAGTGAAAGTTATCCCAAGCACATGCAAGCTCCCCCTCCCCTCAAGAGAATGGTAGGCTCCAAAAGCAGCATATATGGCTATGAAAAAGGGAAGAAGGTTTTGAGGTCCTGACACTCAGGTGAAGTATCTAGGCATTCTTACAAAATAAACTTGGGAATTGGCTACCTTATTTGGAAATATATACACTTGCCTAAGAACATGACAAATTAATGCAATGAAATACTCAAACCCAGACTAAAAGGAGACTTATCATCTTGTGAGGAAGTTGAGATGAACTATTCTTTCATAACTCCAAGAATTGAAAATAATGACATTCCAGAACTACACAGAGGAGTATCCTGTAGTTTTTATTGAGTTAACAACACAATCAAATGACGCTTCTAAATGTTCTCAAATTAATGTAATTGATTTGTCTGACAGTACAAACTGTTGGAGCAAAGTACAAGAAAGAAATATCCAGAGTGATACAATAAAATACCTCTTATGTCAGATGATGGCTTGGCCATTAACAAATGCAGGATGCTAAGAGAATGCTGGAATAATAACAATAAGAGCTTGATGGAAATAACAAATAGAATTGAACCAAAGGATAAGCCTGATTGGAAGCACATACACATACACAAGATGCAAAAAGTATCATCATTCCCTTAGAATGCAGCCAGAAGTCTTACTAGCTGTCTTTCAGATGGAGCAAATCCTGTAAATTTACCAATCTCCAAAGTGGCATAAACACCATCACAAATTCAATGATTTAGTCACTTAGAATATCAGAACATAAATCAAATCATAGGAACCTCAGGTTTATAAAGTATATAACAAATTATTGTACTCTTCAGGCGGTCTGGTTATATGTGGGGATTATATTTTAAAGCATATTATTCAGTCTCCTTACTATTCTATGTAAATGCAAGTAAAAATGCACTGATGGAAAGATGTGCCATATATCCTAAGCTGCCCACACGGAAGATGTATGCAGTTACAAAATTAATTAAACAATTGCTGCACAGTAGTTGCTAATTAAAGTATCTTTCCCCCAATCTGCACCCCAGTATTAGTTGCCTTTCGTTCCATGTACTAAAATATGTGAAGGTAATGTAGAAAAGAAATCTAAGGCACATATAGTCATGGGGGTAATTTTTATAATAGAATGGGCCCCAACGATAAGGTTCCCATGCAAAGTTATTTCAGTGCCTCCTCCCCACCAATTCAACAGAAGTATCTCCCTTGCTACAGCATTAGTCTGACAAGTTAAGAAGTAATTAAGTTGGCCTAACATTGCTAAGCATTCAGCAGTGTAGATCTATTGAATTTGAATGGGACTGCAAGAAAGTGCCATCCATGGGATTATAAACTTTGGGCATTTGTGAGCAAGATTACTTTTATGTAGCCATGTCCCTCAGTCCATTACAATTGCTCCATAGATTTAAAGTGGATGGTTGGCTAGGCAAGGACCACTTACCACTGCTCTTATGTTACTTACAATGGAGCAAAATTTATATACAAACAATAGTAGTAATCTGAAAGGAAGGTAGAAGTACAGAGATGCAGGATCTAATTCTCTGTCAGGCATGAAAGCCAACGTGGGACTTCAGGTCAGTCACTTAGCCTTAGATTGGGAAGTTGAAAAGACATCTAATTTTCCAACCTACATTGGACCGTCATGGTAAATTATGATCCATAACCTTCACCATGCAAGTGGATTTCTTCATGATGAAAATATTAGTGAACTCATAGACGCTGATGAATTAGGACTTGTATTGTAATCTTAATAAATAACTCAATAAAATGTCTTATTAATCAATAGTTTTTAATTTTCACTATTTTAGTGTGTTGCAAATTTAAAAACTTCAGTAGTGTAAGAAAATATTTTAGTTAATTAATTGTTAATAAATACTTAATTGTATTAAAGTGTTTTATAATGGTGACAGTAATATTTCATTCATTCATTCATTCATTCATTCATTCATTCAGGAATAACTAAGACAAAAAGCAGTAAAGGGGCTAATGCAAATGGCCAGGAGCAAGCTTAAATTTTCTTTGTGGTGAACATGTAGTTTTAAACATGCTTTTACCATTCCAACATAAAAATGAACGAATGTGAATGATTTTACCGCATCTTATTTCAGCTTCCCATTTTCTTTTCAGCATTACTGTCATTTATTCCTTCCACTTCTTTCTGCTTTGCCTGGGTCCTTTGCTTTACTTTTGGGTGATGGCCACTTGGATGCCACCAAAAACAATGCAATGACAAAGGAGGAGATGCAGATGAACAGTAACATTTCCATATATGTTAACCATACAAATGTTTAATTGAAATCCAAGTTATGTCAAATAAAATTATATCTCACCACTGAGGAAAACATTTTCATCCTTTTGCTCAAAGAAAGCTTTTTTTAATGTGATACTCTTTTTAATTGGTTGAACCTTAATGCATAGCATCTAGACAACAGTATCTTCCATTTGTAATGCAACCATATTTTTCCTCTGCTTTTTCCCCCGATGTTATTCCTTTCATAAAGCTTGATTGATGAAGGAAATAGATTTATAAGTGAGCAGTGCCTTGTTCAAGAAATCTTGTCTCTGGAAATAGAATAGAATAAAATAGAATAGAATAAAAACTTTATTGTCACTTTAAATGTATGCTAATTAGCATACATTAAAATGAAATTTTGTTGCATTCAGCTCTTAAAAAACACACATTTATGACACAGAAAAAACATCACAGTCTAGTTCACGGGTGTCAAACTCGGTGCATCATGACTTTTTTCACATTGCAGGACCTGAAGTGGGCATGGCCTCCACATGATGCAACCGGCACGCAGGCCAGCAGTTTGACACTCCTGGTCTAGTTCAAATGTATACATATACATGGCAAAAAAAAAAAAAGAATCTTGCGAATTTACAAGACAGATGGCATAAGGAACAAAGCTGCATGGTGGCATCCAGTT
The DNA here is from genome assembly GCF_016545835.1 of Crotalus tigris. Classification (NCBI taxonomy): domain Eukaryota; kingdom Metazoa; phylum Chordata; class Lepidosauria; order Squamata; family Viperidae; genus Crotalus; species Crotalus tigris. The sequence goes on along the minus strand of NW_024096554.1, from coordinate 4,402,365 downwards.
AAAATAGACTTGGGGCTTCTTGGCCCTATTAGCATCCATTCCTTTCATCCTTGAATCAGATGAAAACTATGTGGGCAGAATTCGTATTGCTCTGTTAGCTGATTTTCTACTGTCTGATTGATAAGGGAGGTACTTGGCACTTAACAAGCAGCGCTTTTTTGTCATAGAATGCCCAGAACGGAGTTCCGGCACCTTTTTTGGATGGAACCTTGTAGGGTAGGCAAGGGGGTTGTGTGACGTGTGTGAGTTCCGGCACTTTTTTTTTTTTTTTAACAAGAATCCTTAGTTGTCTGTAATGGGGGTAGGGGGTAGGATAGGCTTGAGTGACTATGAGTTGTTAGCTGGAATGGTGCCTTTTAGCCACCTTTCAAAGCTGCTGCAGAATTACCCATGATAATAACCTCTCACTTGGAATATTTCTGAAGAAAGGTTTGAGTAGACCTGTGGGCTGTTTATTTAAATATATGTCTAGCACTCTTCTGGAAACTATGGGTAGTCCTCAACTTACAACCTTTCTCATTTAGTGACTGAAGTTACAACGTCACTGAAAAAAGTGACGTTTTATGACCATTTTTCATACTTATGACGTAGCATCCCCATAGTCACGTGATCAAATTGGATGCTCAGCAACTGACTCATATTTATGACGGGTGCAGTGTCCTGGGATCATGTCATCACTTTTTGCCACCTTCTGACAAGCAAAGTCAATAGGGAAGCCAGATTCACTTAACTGAACAACTGCAGTGATTCAACTCACTTAACAACTATCTCACTTAGCATCAGAAAATTTGTGCTCAGTTGTGGTCATAAGTCGACAACTATCTGTACTGAATTGCTATTCATAATATAGGTATAGCCATCATATGTGTAGCCGGCATATGCGCATCAGCTGAATTGTGTGGGAGTACTTTCAGCAGGCCATTAACCAATTCAAGACTTCCTACTTCTTTCCACCTTTCATGCAACCTTCTGTTGAACTAAAAGGAAAACAGGCACATTTTTTTGACAGTGATGGCCATAAATGGGAACTGCTGATGGCACCAAGACATAGCTCAGTGCAATAGAGTATGCCAAATCCATCATCCCAAAATAAAAAAAAACAATAGAAAATTTGCAGCCCTATGAAATCCTTTGTCAATAGAAGCAGCAGAAAACTCATAATGTACTTGTTTGGAAGAGATGATTGACAGAACCTGGCTCATTTTGCTGACTTACATCTAGTTTCTAGAACTGTTCTAAACGGAGCTAAGGAGCCCATGTGCCCAGTCAGGTATTATGCAGGCATGCGTATTGGTAGGAAATAAGAGTCTGGCATTTCCAGTACTCAGAGCCCAAATGACCATGGACAGCAGTCCCCAGCCATGGGATGTGAAGGAGTGGGCAACCAATCCAAGCAGTCATATTCCAGCCCCTAAGTGCAACATTTATCAATGAGGCCTTGCAGAATGTTCATAGAACAAGAATTTCTTTTAAGAGGACAGGGGAAAGACTATTTATAAAAGTGGACCAGCTAAGCATGCCTCTAAACTGCCGTTGGTAGGCTCAGGATGATTGGAAGGTGACACAAGGAGGATATATGCCCTGTAAAAATGTTTAATATCTTTGTGCTACTGTTAGCAAGTTCTCAGAATGGGTCCTTGGATTGGATACCTTCTCACACCTTCAAATAAGACTGACATTTGGAAAGTAGGGCACATGGCCTCCACACTTCCATTCTGTGAAGGTAGAGAGAGATATTCTTTTTAGCCTAACATCTATAGATATGGCGGGGAGACTTACAGAACAATGCAGCAGAGAGCTACATCTGAGGTGAAATTAAAAACCACTTAACAATCAGTAGAGCTCCATCAAGGCATTATGTAGATATTCAAATATTTTTCTCTTTTGCATGCATACACACATACGCACACACACAAATGCCCCCACACTCTTATAAATGTGTATGGGCTCAGCTTGCCTAATAAACTGCAATTCTTCTGGGAGCAGACTTACCAACTTCTTAGAACTCCTTTGGCGCAAGAAAGGTTGCTGCTGGGCTCTCACAGAAGAGAGACATTTTCGTTGTCTGTCAAATGGTGGAAATATACATGGAAATGTATCCGACAAAAATGTAGATAACAAAATTAGGTGCAGCTGCCAACTGAATGTACAGTATGTAACTTAATGTTGCAGAAAAACTTATGTCAAGAACAATTGCTTCTTAACTTCTTACTTCAAGCAGAGGATTGAGGCACCACTTAAGAAAACCACCTTTAAGTAAAGATCCTTAAATTGAGGAAGGAAGTGTGCTGTCTGATTAAGGTTAGGAGTATAAAATTATATTTATTTTATTAATGTTATCAATCCAACTATTATTTTCCTGATAAATATTTTTCAAAAAGCTGTGTTGAAGCAAAGATGAAATTATTTCAAAAATAATTTGGGGAAATTTATCAGATCTCATGGGAGTCTCAACTCAGCAGCCTTCTGCTTTACAGTAAGGCTGTCTTCTGCTGCTTTAATGGGATCCTTAATGTGATTCTTAAAACAGTGCTTTGATTTCCAGGTTCCTGCAGAAGCCACCCAAAAGACTTCATATTTCATACACAGCAGAAGATTGTGTATAGTACAGTTTACTCAGGTTGTCATATTTTGGCTTGTGCTTGTTCAAGTTACCCTATCTTTAGACAACCAGTATATCATAGAAAAAAATTGGAGGTTTCTTTATCTGTTTCCTGCTATCTAGTGATCATCTGTATTTGTGTAATGCTTTGGCCTTTGTAATGCCTGAAGCAGTTCTTTTGAATAATTTTCAAAATATTACAGACCAAATAATTATGTTATTGACCCCCTTATGCACTCAATTGGAGGTACAGTAAACAAAATGAAATTAGGTGGTACAAAGAGTGCTAACTTAATTTGATATAGTTAGTTTTGCCTTCTTGATTCCCAAGTCCTACTCTTAATCGTTCATTGACTTCCTTTCTAAATCCTTTATCCACGAGAGGGTGTTTTGTCTATTCTTCTTCTTCTTATGCCATATCTGTTATCGGACGTTGGCGATCATGTTGGCGATTCTGTTTTTATCAGCAGCTGCACGAAAAAGTGCTGCTGAGTTTAGTCTATGTCCTTCTTTAAATCCTCCTATTGTTGGCTCCCTGGTCCTCTGCTTCTTCTTTTTCTAGGCTAACCAGGAGATTGTTTCCCACTTCCAACCTCCTGTTCTAGTTTTTCAGTTTCTTCTTTCTTCACAGATCTGCATTGTCTAATCTTTTTCTTAAGACTTCTGGTTTCTGTTGAATGACATTTTTAAATGATGCATTCAGGACACTTTTGCGATTGCAAAACTGATTTTAGTTAACATAGCAGACTTTGAACTGATAGATAAAATTTTCAGCTGGCAAGTTATAATGGCCTCCTGTGTTAGAGCTCAATACTTGCTCAGTATACCATTAGGCAGAATGGCAGAAAAGGGATTGTCTATAGGCTGTTGAGTTCATAAAAAGGTTCTTAGCCCTGAGCCTTTTTCAGTATTTTCTGTGATCTATTACCAGATAATAGAACAAAAGAGGACAAAACATTAGACGAACTAGGCAAACATGTTTCATATAGATGCAAAGCTATAATTATTTATTGTAAATTATGTAGAAATATATCTGATTGTTGCAGAAAAGAATGTGCCATATAATCAGTGTGCCTGATGTGCCATATAATAAGAATGTGCCATATAATCAGTTTATGGGCAATTTAAAGACTTCTATTTATCCTTATTTTTTATCTTGGAATCAGATGCAGGCTAGATAAACTTCAAATCAGGAGAGCATAGAGCTGCAGATGCAAACTGTAAAATATGTGCGGTCATTAGAGTGCAGTAAACAATGTAAGAAAATCTCTGTCTTACTACCTAATCTTGTATAGTTTTACAGCCCAGTTCTGGTAGCTCAAGCTATGCACAAATTTTTCTGGGGCAAGAGCTATATTCTTGGCCTGAAATGTCATATTCCTAATATAGTTATGGACTAATAAGACAAGTCAGGTACAGTGGCCAGGAAATTTCATTTAATTAAAATTAAGTACAGGTGAAATTATTAATGTCATGTGTTTAATATCTTTCTCCTTCTGTAATAAAATTGCAGTTTGATGGCAAATATTGAACTGACATTCGAATTATTGGTTGTAGCCTGGTGCTTTTAACTTTTTAACTGAATAGTATTTAAAGTGATAGTGGGAAATACTTTTGAGTCTGTAGGCCAGCTGGTATTTGCTTTAGTAGAGCTGGAAACCCATAGTTATATAGCCAAAACAACAGACTCCGTGGAATGGGTCCCATAGATTTTGAAGGCAAGATAGACAATGGTTGCAACTGAGCCCCACATCTTCAAGGATAGCAGCCTGCGAAGTACATTTCAATAGTCCACTTAAGAGGTGACTAGGACATGAGTGACTCATACCTCCCAATCTAGAAATGTGTCTAATTGCTATACAATGTGTACTTATGTGAAGGCCTCTTGGCCACAGCTATCACCTCTTCCTTGAGCAGGAACCATGAGTTCCAGAAGACACCCAGACTGTGCTCCAACTTTGCCTGAGGGAGTCATCACATCCAGAATTAACAATGCAATATCATTAGCCCTAAAATTCATAGTCATCCACAGGATTGTCAGGATTGAGGTGAAGCCTATCTAGGCCCTGGAAAAGCGTGGATAGGACTTAGTCACGTGGATAGGACTTAGACTTATGTATTAGACTTATGTGCTATATAGCCCTCTCTGAATAATTAGCAGAGTCAGCATATTGCCCCCAACAATCTGGGTCTCACTGGATGGCCCAGGGAAGATAACACAAACAAAAACATAGCTGAAGCTGTGGAGTAACTATGCATACATAGCGCATGCCAATTGGAGGAAGCTTTCATGTGGTGGGTAATATTGGGAAACGTTAGAACGTTATCACAGCATTTAGAATGTTGCACGTTGCACAGCATTTAGAATGTTGCACATGTTGTGCAAGTGGCAAAGATTTCTTAATGGCTCTGCGATAGTAGAGCACAGCAAAGCAGCTCTGTTGAATGTGACTAAAGGTTGATGTTTAAGAGCTATACGACAAACTGCAAATTAACAAGTCACTCAACCCTGTAGGAATTCACTGGAGAGTTCTCAAGAATCCTAATTTGAAAGTTCTATTTCTTTTTAAACAAAATATGAATGTGACTAACTCAGTGAATGTGTTGATACATTCACAATACATATGCAAGAATAATGCAGAACAGATGCAGAAAAGGACAATCATAAATATTGAGAAGTTGAATCCTTTTCCTACAATGAAGTGTGGGCTCTTTTGAAGTAGGAAGAGATAGAGGTAATTAAATTCTACTTGTGATTTATATGACTACACCACCCACTATAGATCTGGTATTTCCAACATGATATCTATGGACTCCAATGTGATCATGGATATTTCACCAGGTGCTTCTTGCACTCTTTTTTTTAAAAAAGACGAAAAGTTGGGCTATTGCAAAGAAAGTTCCATCTTTCCTAATCACCTTTGTTTCTAAGCATGCCCGTAAATTGAATGTGCTTCCCACTACAGTACATATGTTGATTATAGATCTCTTGGTTTTCTTTTTCATCTGTTTTGACTTTTCATTGGGAAAGTAGGAAGGCCTTGTCTTTGTCAAATGCCTACTTACCTTCAAGTGCTGCCATCTGACGTTCTTTTTTTAAAATATATTTTATTGATTTTTTAACATAAACACCTTACTATTTGGTAAACAGCTTGTTGCCTGGATTTATATTTACAAAGCAATCATTATCAGTTCCTATATTCCAAAATCCACATAATAACTTTGCTTGATTTTCTCTTCTTCCAATAATATTCTCTTTGCAACCTTAAATTAATACAATTCTTATTAATTTGATAGGTAACAATTAAATATAAAGATTTTTTTTAAAAATTCTACCAAGAAGCTGCATTTCTAAGAGAGTTTCATAAACATGAATCAATCTCTTGTCAAATCAGTTTGATTCTGGCATCATCTCCAGCTTCTGCTTTTTGTATTTGTCTTCACTGCAGAAGACACATTTAGAAAACTGACATCTAAATGGATTGTATACCAAATAAGATAAAACCTGAAAACACAGTATGAAAGTTTTATTTTCTTGACATATTAGCCGATTTTACATCAGGAATATCTATTATGGTAGATCTGGTTGACACATTTTTATTTTTAAATGCATATCATGGGAAGTCTCCTAAAACAGGAGAGCTGACTTGTTTCTATCTGCCTCTATCTCTTAGGGCAGGGGTCCTCAACCTTGGCAACTTTAAGACTTGTGGACTACAATTCCCAGAATTCCTCAGCCAGCAAAGCTTTGCTGGCTGAGGAATTCTGGGAGTTGAAGCCCACAAATCTTGAAGTAATCATCATCATCATCATTATCATCATCGATGGAGAAACTGCAAGGAATCAGTCAGTACCTGACAAGGAAGAAACAGTGCAGTTCTGGAAGCAGATATGGGATAACCCAAAGAAATACAACAAGGTATGGTTGGTTGGTTAAAAGAGGTGGATACAAATAAAACAGAAGTTGAAATGAAAGAACTAGTAATCACAGTAAAAATGGTAGAAAAAAGAGCAAGGAAAATCAAAAATTGGTCAGTACGAGGTGAAGATGAACTGCATGGGTTTTGGTTGAAACATCTAACTGTTATACACTCACTCATTGCCAAACAGTTCAACAATATACTACAAGGAGGAGAAATTGAAAAGTGGCTAACAACTGGGAAAACCTACTTAGTAATGAAAAATCCAGCAAAAGGGGAAACACTAGGCAACTACAGGCCAATTACCTGCTTACCAACAAGTTTCAAATAAACTAACTGGTGTGGTAGCTGACGCAGTACAACAGCATCTAGTTGAAAACAATCTCTTTCCACCTGAGCAGAAAGGAAACCGCCCCAATAGCAGAGGAACAAAAGATCAACTCCTAATAGACAAAATGATCTTGGAAAACTGCAAGAAAAGGAAGACCAACCTGAATGTGGCATGGATTGACTACAAAAAGGCATCTGACTCTCTGCCACATGACTGGATAATCAAGTGCCTAGAAATAACAGGAGTCAGTAGAAACATCGGAAATTTGTGCAAAGATCGATGGCACAATGGAAGACACAGTTCCAGATCAAGGGTGAGAGACTGGGAGAGGTTAATATCAAGAGAGGAATATTTCAAGGAGATTCATTATCACCATTACTATTTGTCATTGCACGGTTTCCTCTGTCAACAATACTGAATAACTCAGGACATGGCTATCAAACATCAAAAACATCTGCCAGACTATCCCATCTCCTTTACATGGATGATCTGAAACTGTATGGAAAAACATCATCTGAAATAGAATCGCTGCTCAACACTGTCCGTATATATAGCCAAGATATTGTAATGGAGTTTGGCTTGGACAAATGTGCCACACTTACTATCAAACAAGGAAAAATAATGAAAACTGAAGGAATCAAGATGCCCCACGAAAATAACATTAAGAGTCTGGATGAGGAAGATTACTACAAATACTTGGGTATCCTTCAAGCTGACAACATCAAGCACACTGAAGTCAAGAAAAATATTAGCGGTGAATACATCAAGAGAGTGAAGATCTTAAAGTCCAAACTCAATGGAGGAAATACCATAAAGGCAATCAACACCTGGGCAATTCCAGTCATTAGGTACACAGCTGGAATAGTGGACTGGACTCAAGAATGGATAGGCAGACCAGAAAAATAAATGAATCATGCCCTTCATCCACGCAGTGACATTGACAGACTTTATCTACCAAGGCAAGTAGGTGGACGTGGAATGCTACAAGTACATCAGATGGTTGAAGAAGAAAAAATGGCTTTGGAAGAATATCTGAAGAACAATATGAAGATGCACTGAAATTAGTATATCAGAAAGGCTTACTGACTACTGGAGAGACCAAACTGGCCTACAAGAAAGACCAAATGAAGAACAGAATAGAGGCATGAGAAGACAAAGCACTACATGGCCAATACATGAAAAAAAATAGCTGGGAAAGCAGATAATAATAAGACCTGGCAATGGCTAAGAGCAGGAAAATTGAAGAAAGAGACCGAGGGACTAATTCTGGCTGCACAAGACCAAGCCTTAAGGACAAATGCATACAAAGTCAAAATTGAGAAGACAGCACAGACAGTAAGTGCCGCCTATGCAAAGAAGCTGAAGAAACAGTGGACCACTGGTAAGCTGTTGCAAGAAGATTGCACAGACTGACTACAAGCAGCGGCATGACAAAGTAGCAACAATGGTGCATTGGAAGATCTGCAAAAAATATCATTTGCCTGTAAGCAAAAACTGGTGGGATCATAAAATAGAGAAAGTCATAGAAAATGATAAAATTAAACTGCTCTGGGACTTCAGAATTCAAACAGACAAGCACCTGCAACATAACACCCCAGACTTAACAATTGTCAATAAGAAAGACAAAAAAGTCTGGATAGTGGACGTGGCAGTGCCTGGAGAAGATAACAATGGTACCATTTGTAATAGGCTCCTTGGGTGCAATCCCAAAACAACTGGAACACCACTTGAACCCATTGGCATTGACAAATTCGCTATTAGTCAATTGCAAAAGGCGGCCTTACTAGGAACTGCTTCCCTGCCTGCGACGATATCTGTAATACCATCAAACATCCACATCTGCCTATCCCAGGTCCTGGGTAAGGACTCGATAGGTAGACAAAATGCCAAATCCAGTCTGAACATCTGGCTGACTGTGTGATGATCCGATAATAATATAATAAAGTTGGAAGGGACTTGGAGGTCATCAAGTCCAACCCCCTGCTCAGGCAGGTAAACCTATACCATTTCAGACAAATGGCTGTCCAGTCCTCTTCTTAAAAACTTCCAGTGTTGGAGCATTCACCACGTCTGGAGGCAGGTTGTTAATTGTTCTAACTGTCAGGAAGTTTCTCCTTAGTTCTAGGTTGCTTCTCTCCTTGATCAGTTTTCATCCGTCACTTCTCGTCCTGCCTTCAGGCGCCTTGGAGAATAGCTTGACTCCCTCTTCTTTGTGGCAGCCCCTGAGATATTGGAACACTGCTATCATTTCCCCCCTCGTCCTTCTCTTCATTAAACTAGACATACCAAATTCCAGCAGCCTTTCCTTATATGCTTTAGCCTCCAGTCCCCTAATCATCTTTGTTGCTCTTCTCTGGACTCTTTCTAGAATCTCGACATCTTTTTTACAGCGTGGTGACCAAAACTGGATGCAGTATTCCAAGTGTGGCCTTACCAAGGCATTGTAAACTGGTATTAATACTCACGTGATCTTGATTCTGTCCCTCTGTTTATTGGAATCTATCTCAGTACTAGAGTTGTACAAGAAGAAATTAAGTTACACAATATTATATTTGTATTTGTGTCAACTATGTTTTATTTTGTACTGCTGATCATTTCTATGTTGTAATGTTAGCTGTAGGAGATGTAATGAGGAAAAATTCCAGAGCGTTGAGTGAACTCCACAGAGCTTAATTCATGCAAAGATTGTGTTTGCCAAGGAGATTAGAGTATTACTAGAGGGACCTTGCTAGTGTTCCTGCTCTTTCTTCAATCTTTTCTCCACCCCTGTTTCACACCTTCAGCAGATCCTGAGGCTATGTAGCAAAGCTTTGGTAATGTATATTTCTTTTGAATAATGCATCCACACCCCCAGCCTATCAACAACATTTCAGCTGTAGGAGAGACAGAAAATGATTTGCTTATGAAAGCTAAAGCATGAATGTGTAGAATCATAAGTGTCCATTGGAGAGACACTGGTTTGAGCAATGGAGAAGCAATAGCCTTCTTATGTACAGGGTCTACAGTCTGCCAAATCTCCTGGATCATAAACCATGTTTTTCCACTTTCAAGCATGCCATACAAAATCCTCTATTTTTCTCTTACGAAGAGGAAAGAAAGCTACCATTCTCCCAATTACATAATCCATAAAGTTGTATTAGAAACACTACAGTCAACAGACTGAGGATGATTTAAAAGGAGGCTTTTAATAACTTCGGAGCAGTTTTAGAAACTAAGTTCAGCCTGCAGGTAGCTCATGATATACTGAGCAGAAGTTACAGGATGTCAAGTAAGTTCAAAATCTATAATTATGGGCTAAAAAATTAGTGTTGATTTTTAATGACTACATAGACAGGGCTTTTCTGGAATGACCTGTCCCAAACTACTTCCTCTATTTTTGTAACTCAGATTCTAAAATTAGAGGAAATATATTAAGTACATAAGTCACTCTTTATTGGCTTGAGAGTGAGAAGTAGTTTAGACCAGCATGCAGCAAGCAGTATGTTAGCACGGCATATTGATTAGTTCATAGAGAAAACCAACAGTCTGATGGGTCTAGTTTATTCAAATGGTCACTCACAATTGCTTAGAGAAGAAGGAGAAGGTACTTTCTCCCTTTGAACATGATCCATTAATTTGGACTACTGGATTAGGGATATTTCTTTTTAGCTGTGGTGCTTAGTGGGTAACTGTGGACAAGAAAATGCTGTTTTAGGACAGCAGATACTGTTTTAAAAAACAAAGTATGCAGTAAATTGGCTTGTACCCAAGAATAGTCTATCCTCCCATTGGAGAGGATGCTCATCTTTCCTGGGTTACTTGTTCTAGATTTGGTGTCACAGGAAGCCTGTGAGGGTTTTCAACATACATATCTGGTATTTTTTAACAAGTGACACCCATTAGCAGTTTCTCCCTCAAATTACCTCTGGAATTTAGAATAATAGACAAATATGCACAGATGAATGCAAATAAATATATAGAACATGGGAGATGATGCATTCTCTCTCTCTCTCTCTCTCTCTCTCTCTCTCTCTCTCTCTCTCTCTCTCTCTCTCTTTCTTTCTTTCTTGCAAGGACCCAATAAAATCAGAGAAGAAAAGGCATACAACTATTGGCCAGCTTGAAATGATAGTAATTGTCTATCTGCCATTTTTCTCTCTATATACTTGGCTGGAAGGGTTGACATGGATTGGCTGCTAATTCTTTGTGAAGTGTGAAACTTATATACAAGATTCTAATCCCTTCAGTTCTGAATAGCTCTGCAAATTTCTAATACATCTCAAATCAAACTTATTTTAAAGATGAAAAAACTAGCTAATGAAAATCTTGCATTCTGTTAGGCACTTAAAACAGCCCTTTTCCTTCCTAACCTGTCAGAATACAGTCCAAACTGACTGGTTCTTGGCCTTCCCTTTTTACAGAGAATTTGCCAAAGAGAGAGAGCGAGTGGAAAATCGCCGGGCTTTCATGAAACTGAGGAGACAGCAGCAGATTGAGAGAGAGCTGAATGGTTACCGGGCCTGGATAGACAAAGCAGGTAACAAGCTGTGCTGAGGCATTTCTAGGGCCAATTAGATCAGTGGAGCTGCTCCCTCAGAGAGCCACCATGAACACGAGACAATGAAATTACACTTTTCCCTATGTTCAGTTTTGTTCCATTTGCTTTCTTTTTTTAAAGTTCCTTTTCATAAAGATTTATTGTTCTGGATTGTTATCTTATTTGTAAATGACGTATTCTGCTGCACACCTCTTGTGTAGGTGTGAGCATCTGGTAAGTTTTAAAAAAAAGTTTTTGCAAAAATATGCCATGCCATTTTTAAAAACACATTTATTTTAAGCTTAAACATGTTAGGAATCTATGTAGAACCATCATAGTGCTCTTATAAATCCCAGTAAAATGTATTCCTTGTTCCTACACAATATAAATTAAAAATTTCATATAATGTTGTGATGTTATAAGAGAGCTGGGGAGAAAGTTGTTTCATGAAAAATAAGTGAAATTGACACTGTAGTTCAAGGAGAGATCTTTTTACTTAAAAGAGCAACTAGGATGTATTCAAATCATTGTGATTTTTCTGAATTATTTTTGATTGTAATTACTCATACATAAATACCAAACAGCAATGTCACATGCCTTTTACAACTTTTATTTGTGATTTTTGTTTGTTTGCTTATTTATACATTATTATAAACAAAGAGGGGAGAAAATCAAATATTTTTTCTATACAGATCCCAAAGAATGTTGCATAGAAACATACTAACTTCACCTTTTAAAGAAGTGTATTTCAATTATTCCCCTTTTTTCAGGGTTATTGCTTGATACTACATGTCTACAATAATAACATGAATAAAAATTAATGATGAAATAATTCATCTTCTCTGCAAATGTATTTGGTTTCTTTCTGTAATAATTCAACTGTTTTCTCCAGATAATTGGAAAAATGACAGACATTTCTAATTGTGGCAGCCAATCTGAATTTCCCATTTTTTAAAAAAGTTGGAAAAGTACTTTTCAAGAAAAAGAAAATTTCTGTTGACCTGAAGTCACATCCCCTGGTTCTATGTTATATATATATATATATATTATATATATAATCTATATATATATATATATATATATATATATATATATATATATAAATATATATATATATATATATATATATAAAGGGAGCAAAGGTATTTGACATATCATCTTTGTATCCACTGGCTCATTGATTTACTTCCACATAACTTCATTTCATAGTTATAAATCATACTATTGTTCAGGGATGGAGGGCTTTATTTATTCCAAAACTGACCAAACAAACAAACAAACAAAAGTGAGCAGAGCAATCCCTTCCAATGAATGGTATCCTTATGTTTTGTTCAGCAAGGGAAAAAAGAGCTGGCACAAGATAATTTTAAGCAGATAGTGAAAGAGAAAAGGTTAAGGGTTTGTTATCGTATCCCATTCCTCTTTCTGCGCCTTGAAAAAGATAGATTGTTCATTTTTTTCTCTCCTTCTTCTTCCAAGTGCTAAGTTTACTGTTTTTATCAATTGAGTATTGATCCATTGGTTGCAACAGGAACTGACCAACTTGGCTTGTCACCCAAGCCTCACATTGCTGGCTGAGAGAGAGTGACTAGAATTGAGAAGTGAAACTAGAATTCACAGACTTACTCTGTTCCATTGGAGTAATTTCATTTTACTGAATTTCCAGGCTTATTTAGTGCTGCTTCATTTTCTTACCTCCTCCTTTTTATTAATCCTCTTTCCCCTATTTCCATGGATGTGAGAACCGTTTGCTTCACTGAAGTTCAAGAAAACCTAGACAACTGTATAACTAAACCAATTATAAATCTTTCTATAGAGGAAGTGATGCTGGCTGAAGAGAACAAAAATTCTGGCACGTCAGCCTTAGAAGGTAAGAATCCTCCTTTTCTCTCTCTCTCAAAAAAAGTATTCTCTTCTCTCTCATTGATTCACATTACTGTCACAGTCATATATCAGTTAACTCCTTATGCACAGCTCATGCAAGTTTGCCAGTAGAAGATAAGGTGAAATTGCCTCCATGTCACAAATCCAGGTTTTGCTACTCTTCTGTCTATTTACAGAGACAAACAGAAGTGAAAAAAGAAGGAATTTGCAAGGGAGAAGCAACAGGGCATGAATATGTGTCTCCCACATAAGGGGGGGGGGGAATCTAGCAGCCAGGAAGCATGGCAGGTTTGTCAAGTGATCCAGATGTTGGCATTCTCAAGCATACCCGCTGACATTTGAGTCAGCTCAAAATGTTAACAAGCAAGGTAGCATGTGGTTTCCATATCAGTTGATAGTCCCATTTCTACTGCACCTAACATTGAAGAGTCAACAAATGTTAGGTTTTGGTAATTTAATATAATATCCATTTAAAAAAGAAGAAAAATTGTTACTTCTACAAAATAATACAGGTAGTCCTCTTTTAGTAACTGCCTCATAGTTTTCATCACAATGGTGATGAAAAAATAACTTTATTTTTTTTACAAATCTGTAAAGCTGAAAGCTGGAATAATTGCGCAAGCACAGTTGTGGTTTCATTTTGTGACTGCCTTGCATAGTGACCAAGTTGCTAGTAATTGTGGTAGCTAAGTGAAAACTACCTGAATATGGAAAAGAAAAAAACGGAATAAATACATAGGAAAAATTGTTAAAAAGGAACTAACAAAGCATAGAAACTGTATACAACTGTGACTTTGTTTTTTAAGAGTGAATTAATCTGTACAGGATCATACTGATTGGTCTTTCCATTATTTTTATAAGGAGTCCATTAAAAGACTGAAAACGAGCCCATCATGAATCCAGTATTTCAGTATGAAGTAGACAGTTCTTTCCAACAAAACAAAGTGCTACCTTCTGGCAACACTCCAAGTTCGATAAATCTAACACTTTTCTTAGACAAATGTATTCCAAGTTTTCAGTACATAAGTTTTCAGACGTCTCAGATATGGGTCAGCTAGATTAGAAATTGTATTGAGACAAAAATAATGTTGTCTCAATGAATAGTTATAATAGGGTTTTACAGCCCTGGAGCCATGTCTTCTACCTCCTCCCAAATGAATGGATACATAGTATAACATTTAATGGTTTTGGAACTAAGCAGTTCTTGTATGCATACATAATATTTATCTCTGCCCCAGGAACAACTAGTTCCTATTTTAACCCTCATAGTGATTTAGAAATTATACTTAAAGCAAACTGTCCAACTTTAATTTTAACAAAGAATAACAAAGAATTCATACACTAAAATTACAAAAGTATATGGAGTTAAGTGATGTGTATTATATCCTAAAGCAAAGCATAGTGTATATACCCAGTGAAATTCCTACCATTGTTGGCTCTCATTACAACTGTACCTCCAGGAAGAATTAAGTTTCTGCTCAGTTATTGTAAACTAAAAGAGGAACTGCCCACTGTTACTGCATAATATAGAGGTAATATTTACTGATGTGCTTTTTCTTCTCCATTTTTAGTACTTAGGAGAGCAACTATTAAAAGGAACCGGACAGAAGCCATGAATCGTGATTCTAGTGATGAGCGTGTGGATATCTCATCTGTGGGTAAGATGAAGCTAACAATGTATGTCCTTTAGTCAGTTAAGGTACCTCATTCTACTACAATATAATATTTGTCCCAAATCATGAAACCACATTCAAACAGGAGTGAAGAAACAGATCAGCCCTATTGTAAATAAACTGGACAACTATATATTTGCTATAAACAGCTATACACTACAGTTGCTGTACAGTCAACTGGAGATGCTATTGTTTCCTTTGATGTTTTGTGGATAGAAGGTAGGAAGAAGGTAGGAAGGTAGGAAGAAAAACTTCCAGACAGGTAAAGAAAGGCCACATGACAGAAGAGACAATGACAGAATAACTGTAAGCTTTTTAATAATTAAAGCCTATTGTGCATTCTAATAGCTCTCAGCACTTCCTATCCCTCTTATTCATTTCATTGTAGGAACCCCACTTGCTCGATCCAGCATCAAAAGTGCAAAATTGGATGGAGCCTCATACTTCCGACACAAGGAACGCCTCTTGCGGATCTCTGTTCGTCATATGGTGAAATCCCAGGTGTTCTATTGGCTTGTCCTGGGCATAGTGGCCCTCAACACTGCTTGTGTGGCTATTGTCCATCACAAACAGCCTGCATGGCTTACACATCTGCTAAGTAAGTGATGGAGTTCATGCAACATTTTTGCAACCAATTTGAAGCAAACAAGAAACACTAACCTAGAACCAACTGCATTATAAGTAAAAGCGTCTCACCTCCAAGCAGAGACTAAGCATTCCCAGTTGGAATGTTGGTGATTGTGCAGCATAATCATATTGTGACAGAAATTTAGATCAAAATTATATTCCATTGAGGAAATGTTCTCATGAGGAAGTATATGAGAACAGCGATAAATTTCTTTCTTACTTCCACAATTAAGTTAGGGAAAATCCTCAGTTGCATTCACTGGAAAGAAGGGTATTGAAGTTTTTCAATACATAACCCAAAAGAAATGCAACCCAAAAAGTAGTTATATGGAAATATCTACATTTTCGTGAATATTGTAATGTAGTTCACAATTTGTTAATGTGTGCAGAATGGATATATTAGGAGAAAGCGAAAAAGAAAATGCATATGTTGGGAAAACACAGAATACATTCAAATTTTCAAACAGATCAGTTTTTAGAATTGCAAATTGAAATAATAATGTTTTGGTTATCACTGACTTCATTTCTTTTTATACTTACTAATAAAATGGGCAATCTGCATTATTTTGTTAATGGTGTCACAAACTTAATTTGGTAATGGCATCATGGATGCTTATAAACAAAATTGTATAGGCCACAAGAGCACCCCAAATAAATAGCAGCCAGAAGAACAACAGGTCTGGAAAGAATAGCAAGTCAAAATTGTGAAATTATTGATAAACTTTTGTAAAAAGCCTAATCTGGAAAAGAATATTTGACTCTTGAGTTCCGAACACCACAACTGCTAACCCAATCCGCTAAAGTTTTCCAAAATATTGCTTGCTAAAGTAAAACTAAATCAAAATAATTCAAATCATTAGGTGTCTAGAAAGAAGAATGCTTGAAGGATAGTTAAAGCAGAGATGGACTAAGTTCATCTCATGTTACCATTTATTTTTATTGCAGACATCTGCATTTTAATGATACTGAGACGCTGACTCAAATAAAATATCTTAAATTTCTGATTTGATAATATAAAAATGCAACTTAATTTGTAAGAATACCAGCAGGCAAAAGTGCATCAGCAGAAATTGATGATCCCCTGATGGGCCTTCTAATTGTGAAAACCTTTTGGGAAAAGTATATTTTTGAGGTTTGATGGCTAACACCACCACTTTTGGGGGAGTAGTACCATAAAATTATATATCAATGGAAAGATAATTTAATCAAGAATGTAATGCAACATAGTTTGTTCAATTATCTGTACTGTATTCTATGAAAAGTTGTAGCCAAATAACCAGAAAAAGGAAGCACAACTTGCTTAGGTAGCTTTCCTTCATCTGATTGTAGCCAATGAGCATGAGTGTTTAGAGAGCCAATCAGGTGTCATCTTGTTTTGGCAATGAGCCAATCAGATCACAGGATTCAGTTACTGATGTCAAGTATTGAAGCTAAGAGGAGGACATTTGTCAGTGTGTTATGTGATTGCTATCAAATTGGTTGGGGTTTTTTGTGTTGTTTCATTTAGTGAGCTTGTAAAATGTAATAAAATTAAAGTAATGGTTACCCAGAAAGTGATGTAAAATAGTATTATTAATTGAATAAGGCTACAGTTATAAAGAAATTAGAAGAAAAAATGGTGAAAACTTAACCAAAGGTGGCATTTCTACTGTACAGTTTTCCCAACAGGTTTCCACAATTTTGCCCACTATTGTAATTTATTCTTGGAAGTTGGATAGAGAAGCAATTTTTATTATTTTCCCCACATTTTTATAAGCTCCTTGTTTGATTGGATACCCAATCAGGTAGAGAAATTTGACAATGTCAGCCTGATATTTGAAGGTATATCATTCATTAAAAAAAAATCTTTAAAAAATGAATGCGATAGAAAGGTAGAACTAGAATTAACTCACTGGGATGGCTTTCTTTCAGACTATGCAGAGTTTATATTTCTGGGGCTGTTCCTCCTAGAGATGTCTTTGAAGATGTATGGAATGGGACCACGTCTTTATTTTCATTCTTCTTTCAACTGTTTTGACTGCGGGGTAAGCAGGGCAAATGATAATGAAGGAAATAAGTTAATTAGAGAAATGCACTGATGTGAATAAACCCTTATAAATGAATAGGGCAGAGAATGTGGGGCCAAAGATGACCAAACGAAAGCTGGTTCAGAGGAAAGTTTTAGAGTAATTTGATTAAAATGATGGTTATGCATATAGTGCCTCTATGTAGTCTGTGTATGTCAGAAGGAAGGCATTTCTTCAAACTTACCTTTTAATTGGCTATCAGGGTGCAGCTCTTTCCTACAAGAGGATTAGGAAAGAAGTGGATTTCTGGGAAGATGTCAGTACTAAAAGTAAAAAAAATAGCAGGAGACAGTCTTATTATATAGAGCCAGGAATACAATGAATGGATGGATGGATGGAAGCAATAATTTTGCTCACTGGAAATTTCCACCAGTGAAACTGGAAAAAAATAGAGTAGATAAATAAAAACAGGGCATAGTGGAAAAATAAAAGAGAAAAATAAAAAGAAAAGATTACAAGGAAGTGGCTTCTGATCTTATTGACAATGATTATAAGTAGATTTATTTTATCTTCTCTCTTTAAGATTATATCACACTTTCCTGCTTTATGTATGCTATCCTTTCAAATCACCATTTGAACTCAGAAATTACAACTTTATTTTGTCTTTTTTTTAGCAAAATGTCCACGTGGTTTCCAGTTACTAATAAATATAGTTGTTGATCTTTCTGTAATCAAACAAGTCAATTTTGCCATCTTTGCTAGTTCTATCATGTTCATCATTGAGTTCTCTGCTGTAGGTCTTTCCATTTTTCTGCAAATAGTAATATAGCAATAATAATCATATATAAAAATAGCAAAGTCATTACTTCTTAATCGTTTTTCTTGTTCTTATTCTTAATAGACAAACTCCAAGAATACCTATATTTAGCCTAATTGGTTAAAAAATAATTTCTCTTCAGAAAATAGTTGGTACAACAATTCTGTAAAGTAGAAGACACCAGCTATTTGGCATTGCCAACAAGCCACAGTTTTTAGGATTCTTTGAAAGAAGCTCTGATTATTGAATTGCCATAAAACTAGCCAGTGTGTTGCTTCTATTAGGGTTTAGTAATTCAGTACTTTACATTGTTTTCTGGTGATATATTTTGTACAATTTAGAACACAAGGTAGCTCTAAAAAGAATGAAATAAAATATATAGCACTTTCATTGTTGCTATTGCTCAGTTTCATTTCACAGTGTAAATATATGTGTTGATCTTGTGTGCACAAGAGAACACAACTGTGTGAAGCACCTTTTGAGAAAGGGAATTGTTCACATTGATTGAAAGAGACAATTGGGATTATAGTCGAATATAGTATTCTCAGAGGGATGTAATTTGGAGAACACTATATTATTTCAGGACCTGCATGTGTTTTCTCTCTTAGGTTACAGTGGGGAGCATCTTTGAAGTAGTTTGGGCTATCTTTAGACCTGGGACCTCTTTTGGGATTAGTGTCATGCGAGCCCTACGACTCCTACGGATCTTTAAAGTCACAAAGTGAGATTTATTTTACCTGTTTTCTCAGTGTTTCCTCTGTCCTATTCCTCTGCCTTTTTTTTATTATTTGATTGACAGATAATAACTTCCCCCTCTTCATCATCCTTAGTGTTAATTATATTGGGCTATCTACCTAAAAAAAAGTAAGCAAAAATTTAGAAAGCTAAAACTGATCTAATATAATAACACATCATTCTCCTTAATATACACACACTTATGCTCACAAATTTTCCTTGGAACATAGTGGATGTTCTAGAAGACTGGAAAACAGCCAGCATGGTTCCAATATTTAAGAAACAGAAAAAAGTAGAGCTGATCAGCATGACATCAATACCTGAGAATATCCTACAAAAAATAATTAAGCAGTGGGTGTTTGAGCATTTAGAAACAAATAGGGTAATTATCAGAATCCAGTATGGATTTGTTAAAAACAAGTCGCATCACATGAATCTTATTGCTTTCTTTGATGAGGTGACTAGATTAGTTGACCAAAAGAATGCTGTGGTTATAGTATATTTAGTCTTTAGGAATTGATAAGGCAGACGATAGTCTCCTTTCTTGATGAAGTGGAAAAATGTGGGCTGGATGTTTCCACTATAAGATGGATTCACAACTTGACTGAACAACTACTGTATATCCAATATGTGATCCTTAATATGCCTCAGGATTATTTCAACATCTATGATTTAGATGAGGGAACTGCTGATAAAATATATGGATGATACAAAATGGAGGAAAGGATCAAGATTCAAAAGGATCTTGATAAATTTGAACATTGGGGGCTATTTTACAAATGTTGTTCTGTTGAGAAATTTAAGATTCTGCACTTAAGTAGGAAAAGCCATATCTAGAGAATACAAACAAGATAGATAGTATCTGACTTGGTAGTAGTATTTGCGGGAAAAATCTTGGACTCTTGGTGCATCACGTTAAGAATGTTCTAGCAATGTGTTGCAGCTGCCAAAAAAGCCACTACAATTTGGGCAGCATCAATAGATGTTTAGTATCAAAGTCATAGTACCACTCTATGATTCATCTGTCAAGCCACATCTGGAATACTGTATAAAGGTCTTGATTCCATAGTACAAAAAAGATGCTGAGGAACTTAAAAGAGTGCAGAGAAGAATAACAAAGATGCTAAGGGGATTGGAGGCTAAATCCTACAAAGAGCAGTTAAAGGAACTTGTTGTGTTTCTCTTAAATGGATTAAGGGGAGGTATGATAGAATTCTTCTGATACATGAAGGGGTTTCCCAGGGAAGAGGGGTTAGATATATTCTCTCTAGCTCCTCAGGGTAAGACAAGAACCAATGGGTAGAAGCTTTACAGTGAGAGATACTTGAACTAAAGGGAATTTCTTGATTGTGAGACTATTAAACAATGGAGCAGCTTGGCTGCTACAGCATGGTTGATGCTTTTGGAAGCAGGCTATAACAACATCTGGATTTTCCAGGTATTGGGCTTCCTTGAGGAATTTGGTGGTCTCTCTGATGAGTTCTATGAAGTCTATTATCAGCCTGCTCTTCCTCCTTTTCCTCTTCATTGTAGTCTTTGCTCTACTTGGGATGCAGCTTTTTGGTGGCAGGTAAGTATATAAACAAAGAAAGCTTCTTTAACATGTTACCCAAAATACTAGATTTTTCCAAAAAGCTTCCATAAGGTTTTCCATTAATGCTACTTAATGCTGCAGTACACTAGGAGAGCAATTTCTTATGGGCTTCCTGCAAGAGATGAGGGCCTGGTTAAATTGATTCTGAAATTTTTTTGGGGAAGATATACCTTTCTTCTATTTTGCAGATTTATTGCAAAAACATAATATGCAGTAGCTGTCACAGAAATAAGCATTTTAGCAGTCTTTCAGTTGCTTTTTAAAAAAATGGTTTGAAAGATTCATAGCTTTTACTTCTGCATTTGGAAATTTGTACACATTGGCAATTTGTTAGACTCCAGAGAAGCGGCAGAAGATTGAGATCATGCTTTCAATGATAAGGAGTTACAATTAAATATCTAAATCAGATCGTTGTTGCTCTCCATTGCTCTTCAAAGATAATTCCTGAATAATCTTTTCAGCTATATTATTACTCTATATTACTTTTGCCCAGATTCTATTTTTCTGCCATGCAGGGGCCATTAGACTATCAGCTCCCTGCAAGAATCCAAATTAACACATCCCAGCCAATGACTGTCTGGCTTTCATTTGAGCCAATCCAGTAAAAGGAAGTCCATCACCTCTCTGAATTTGTAGAATTAGAGAAAGAGACCAGTAGGTTAGATAATTCAACCTTTTGCTCTTTTTTGTAGGCTGAATAATAAACAGGTCCTAGCATTAATGTTCACATTTGTGTTTTTTTTTTTTTTGTAAACAGATTTAATTTTATGGATGGCACTCCTTCAGCAAATTTTGATACCTTTCCTGCAGCCATCATGACAGTTTTCCAGGTATAACTCTGTGCTTTGCAACCTGGTATTAGAGAAATTAAAAGCAACATACAGGCTTTTATTACAATAATTTATTTTCATGGGGGGCATTATATATCAGAAAGGTACTGCTCTTAAAATGATAATTAAATGTCAAAGTGCTGTCCCTTCCTCTTTGTTATTTGCATGTCCTGATTTTGTGCATTTCCCCAACCTTATTGATAATAAGGAGTATGGCTGCTATAGAGGGGAGCCCACTAAGAATGGAAAGGCATTTGGGAAGGACTGGGAGATCTGAGACTAGGTCATCAAAATATCATTTTGGAAGAAGCAAGTATTTTTTTCCGGAACCAAACTATCATCCCACCTTGCCAAATCCAAAATAATGAGAATAGTTAAGTGTCAATTAACAGATGTGAAATGTTTGAACAAACAATCCAAATATAGAGTTTTCTCCCCATCAGTCAGCTTGGAAAAAAAATAATAAAACATTGTGGCCTGGTTTACAGATCATGCTAATCTATGGCTTGTTTAATTGTGGTTGTTGAATAATCCACAATGCCTAGTTGCAGATCACATGCTCTGCAAAGCCAACGTCAAATCACATTATTGCTTAGTAAGATGTGTCAAATGTTAAGAAAATATTTAAATAAGAAAGAGCAAGATACAAGCCTTACATTGGGTGAAATTGAAAGTGCAGATTTTAACTTATGAAGCCCTATGTAGTTTGAAACCAATGTACCTTTAAGACCACCTACTTCAACTAAAATCAATTTTCCCTATAACATCTTCAGAAAAATTACTTTTAGATCCACGCTACTGTGCACTTGGAGGGATGAGGCTAGTAAGAAATATTTTTGTCATATTTATTATTAAACTTCTATGCCATCCATGTCACTGAAGTGACTCCAGGCAGCTTACAGTCATACAATAAAAAACCCTCAATTATGAAACCCTTCCCTGAAAAAAATTATATTAAAAAGCTACATCAGTTCCACTGTTATTGCCCTCCTGGAAACAAGTCAAAACAGAGCTGTTCCAGAGGGCTTTTAAAATTTAATTTATTGAAAGAACACCATAAATATGTTTTATAATATTCTTTGTAATTGTTGTTTATTATATTTTAGATACTGTATGCTTATACATTTTGTAATTATCTTTGTGCAACATGGAGAATCATTTGATTGTGATGTCTTAGAAATCAAATCAGTTCAACAGTCAGTACTGAGTGGGTACAAAAGCAGTATGGACTTTAAGCTAATTGCATAGAACTCAAATACAACTCCCAAGATTGGGTTCAACTCCTTTTCATGTTTCATTTTCTTTCTGTCAGGCAAAGATAACAAAATTCTTTATAAAGTTAGCCTCCACAGCAGTATTTAATAAAAATGCCCACACGATTTAATAGTTAAATAAAACTGAATTGTAATGGCAAGAACTAGAATTCACAAGAGGACAATTATATATATATATTTGATCAGACCAACTGAAAACTATAACTGTAACTATAACAACTAAGTTATTAATTATTAGGCATCTCTGGTTAAATTTTTTTTAAAATGAACTCGTCACCAGAATTGGGGAAAAATAACTTTTTGTGTTTTGTGTTTTATAATTTAGTATTAATAATCTGCCTATGCCTGAAACAGTAGCACTCCTGCTTAAGGAATTGGAGTAATACATGGGAATCCTTAGCCAATGGAATTAACTATATGTGGTTCACTCTCTTTTGGCCTGTCCTATCTTGGTGTTATGAGATAAAATGAATGGAGATCCCTCTGAAAGTTCCCTTGAACTTCAGAATAGTAATCAAATCAACTGTTTGTTTAGATATTAACAGGTGAAGATTGGAATGAAGTGATGTACAATGGAATTCGCTCTCAAGGTGGTGTCAGCTCAGGAATGTGGTCATCCATCTACTTCATAGTCCTCACATTATTTGGAAACTGTATCCTTCTTAATGTATTATTTTGAAATACATGGAAAGTAGTAATGGAAAGTAGTAATGGGAGCACTCTGTTAACACCCGTAAGACTCATCATTTAGGCTATCCCCACATTTAACATTTGCCAGTCCTGAATTGATTCTGTGCCACTGTGTTTCCACATTATCATCTCCATTCAGCAGACTTCCTGTTTCAGTACTCAATAGTTTTTGTAATTGAAATATGAAACTTGGGAGCCTTGCCTCTTGGCTTCTGGGCTCTCCCTACTCTCCTCAAGAAATTAAATTACTATACATCAAACTAGCGCCTCACAGTTGGTTTTGATAGGTCATCATGTTGCTTAACCCCTTTTCTTTTAAAAAGCACTAGACTCAATACTTGGATGGAGAAATGGCACACTGGTTGGATAACTTTTTTGTATTCTTTTTTTATAATGTATTGGTTTTTTACGATAACAATCTTTGGGGCTTGATAAACAGCATGTTCTCTGGGTTCATATATTTAAAAACAACCAATAATGATTAAGTTCCATTATTCCATAATCAATATAATCAATATATTAATTAATAATATATTTCCTTGATCTTCTCTTCTTCTAATAGTATTCGCCTTTGTCAACATTAAACAAATATAATTCTTAATATTTTCGATACTCTTTTGCTGGCCAACCAACTTGCATGATGTTCCCCAAGTTTCAAGGTTGTCATAGTAAGAATACCTGTAACTAGTTTTAGGCTGTTTCACAGGATTTAGAAGGTAAAAAGATGACCTGTTCATCACTCTTTTTCCTTAGGCCATTTTTTTTAATTGAAATTTTTATCCATGCTCTATTTTCTTTTCCCCATCAAATTATTGTTTAGGTATTGTTTAGATTAGAAAGCTACAACCCTTCCTACTTGAATAAGTAGTAAATTTCTACCTGGCAGGTTGATTCTGCATTATGTCCATCTAGCTACTTTAATGTGAAGTTTCATTCATCCCTCAACTATTCTAGATACCCTACTTAATGTATTCTTGGCCATCGCTGTGGACAACCTAGCCAATGCACAGGAACTGACAAAGGTAATAAATTCTAGCATTAACATCTACTGTATCTTAATAATATAAAAGTCAATGTATTCTTAATCATGATTATATCATTTTGATAGGATATAGTTTTAAATCTGATTTATCTGACTTAAATTTTAAGAGACTGTCATGAGCTTAACCTTGGCATGTATAGCATTAATATAAAACAAAGGATCTTTTTCAGCCAACACAAGGAGCTTTTTATCAGTAATAAGGAGTCCTCTTCTACTCAAGCATATTTGGAATTTAGGAGCTGGAGTTTAGTAATAATGGCTTTAAGAATAACAGAATAACAGAGTTGGAAGGGACTTTGGAAGTGTTCTAGTTCTGCCCCTGATCAGACAGAACACCCTATACTATTTCAGACAAATGATTGCCCAATCTTTTCTTAAAAACTTCCATTGTTGGAGCACCCACAAGTTCTGGAGGTAAGTTGATTGCCTGTTCTGTCAGGAAATTTCTCCTTAGTTCTAGGTTGGTTCTCTCCTTAATTAATTTTCACTCATTGCTTCTTGTCCTGTCTTTGGAGGATTGACCCCCTCTTTTGGAACAGGGAGAAGACTTCACTTCTCCAGACTTTTCATCCTTCTATAGCAGTTATCGCCTTAATAGTTTGCAAAACAATAAAAATAATCCAATTATGTACAAGAAGAATATTGCACAATAAAGAGGCAAGCAAAACAGGTATCCATCATGTATGAGACATATCCTTAGACTCTGCCTTCTCCCATTACTTAATATTTTCCCCATTGATTTTATTTGAACAGCTTTTGCCAGTTTCTTCTACCAATAGGCAAAAGCTCTTTTCATTTCAGCTAGGCCTACATTCTTCTTATTCAGATTACTTAGTTCATAGATATAATCATTCTTTCTCATTACAATCATCAGAGTCTATATAGCTATCTCTTTAATAGCTCAGCATCACAAATCTCAGCATCACAAATTTCACATTTTTCTCCAGTTTGCCTGTTGATACTTGTGCAATTATTAAATTACAGTTATAAATTGGAATCATGCCTAGATGAGTTTCACTAGAAATTACGTGCTTACGACACGTTATTAGAAAATATGCAATGAGTCAAGTTAAGAAACTGTGACCACTGCTGCTTTCATCATGCTGTTTTGGTAGAAATAGAAATATAATGCTAATCATTTGTACTACATGGATGTTAAGCAGACCTCTGTTAGAGACAAACCTCTGTCACAGTCAATGGGAATGAAACAGAACAGAATCCATTTTTTCTGCCTCTTGTCAGATAAATATACTTCTCAAAATGAAAAAGACCTGTGATATTTTGTATAAGTAATTCATTCAAGTATTATTTATCATTGTTATTTATTATTCAAATTTATATCCCACCACACTCTTAAAAAAGAATCAGTGAATATTTCCAAGGAATATTTACAATCATCTCCATCTTCAGAAGAAGATTGGATAGCCATTTGTCCGGGATGCAATAAGGTCTCCTGCCTTGGGTGGGGGGGTTGGATTAGAAGATTTCCAAAGCCCCTTCCATTCCCATGATTTAAAGATTTAAACTGGTATGCATTGGAAATGAGCTGTAAATATACCATTTCTCATGGTACAATGTCACAGTCTTCTGTATTGCCCAAAATCTGATTTAGAAAAAGTCCTATATAAGACATCATTTGAAAATTACAGGCTAGCTACTATGAAGAGTTTAGAGGGGACATTGTGATGGAACTCCAAAGAGTCATAAGTTACCATTCATTCTGCACCAAACCAACTTTGAAAAGTCACTGAAAGAGTGGTTATAAACTGAGGACTACCTGTAGATTGGATATATAGATCTTTGAAGTAGTCTGAATAAATGGGTTTTCCAGTAGGGATGTTTATGTACTGTATAGCATAGGTATGTCCTATAGATGACCAAAGCCCATGCACCTTTCTTATCCATGATCTCAAGCATATTTAAAATGGTAGTACAAACCTCACTGTTGCAACTTGAGATCATTCATTCATTCAAAGTATACAACCTTTTCTCCTATTTAACCAGTGCCTTTGCCTTTTATTTAGGATGAGCAGGAGGAAGAAGAGGCTTTCAATCAAAAGCATGCTCTACAGAAAGCCAAAGAAGTCAGTCCAATGTCTGCTCCCAACATGCCTGCTATAGAGTGAGTTTCCAGTCTCATTCATCATGGGCCACATTACATCCCCAAACTTGCTATAGTCATAACTCTGAGAAACAAAGAGTAGAACATATAAGATTGAGAAAATATAAAACAAGGCATAATGTTTGCTTGGCATATGGAAACTTCCAAGGACAATCTTTAGAGGTTTTTAGCAGAAAAACCATGTACTAGTAGAGTTATTGCTAAGCTAGGTGAATCAGTGGCCTGACTCTATATTAAATAGTTTCTTATTCATGAAGGCAATTAAACTTTACTTTTTAGAAGTCCAGATAAGGATGGAAAAAATATTTCCAGCTATTTGATATTGATGATTTTTTTTTTCTTTTCAAGTAAGTTAAATCATTCAATCTCTTTCAGCCCCCTCAATCAAAACTGCTGATACTGTTTCCATTAATATTTTCAGCAGATTTTTTTTATAAATGCTTACACTAATGAAATATGTTCTCAAGTGGTAGAAAAATGAAAAACAAAAGAGAGGTTCTTATGCTTCCTATCAAGCAACTGTAACATCTACCAAATTTCTCATGATCATCACTAATACTAACAATGCTACTAGTAATTTAGAAAAATATTGCCAGACTCCCTCCTTTTTTCAGGGAAAGTTGTTGAGAAGATAGATGGGCAGAGGGCTGCAAATGAATCCAGTGTGGATTCAATTGTCAGAAATGGACAGAAGCTATATTGGTCAGTCTTATGGAGGCTTAGAGGTGGAGAATGTACCCCTCTTTGTACAATGGCAGAATTTGAGATATTCAACCATGAAGGTGTCTCTTTCAACCACCTGTAAGGATTGGCAGAGATATTATTTTATAGTCTTTCTCTTCCTCCCTTAGTGGTGTACTCTAACTGCAGAGAGAAGAGGGAAGAGATGTCTGCACCATTGGAAATTTCTTGTGGGGTACACCAGGAATCACCTCTCCCTCACTGTTTTTAATATCTACATAATTTTTTTGGGAGAGCTCATCTGCAAGTTAGGAGTGAAATCATTAATGACATACTCCAAACTGAACAGTGGAAGTGGTAGAAATGTTGTCCCGATGCCCAGAAATGTGAGAGGCTGAATAGGACAGAACAGGCTTAGGATGAATCCCAGAAGCCCTTGGGGTACAAGCTTCCTTCTTCTTTACCTCCTGATGTGGGAGGGGCACTATAGCTCAGCAAGTAGAAATGTTTTTGTGACTCCAGCTAGTACAATTGGTGGACTTCTTGTCCAGGAGGGTATTTTCCAATTTTGGCTAACGCACAATTGCAGCCTTTCCCAAACCAGGAAACAGTGGCAATGGTAATGTATCCCCTTGGTTACCTTACACCTAGCAGTTTGCTCCACATAAACCCACACTTTCAGATGCTTCAGTTGGTCCATAATCGATCTGCCTGCTTATTGATTGGTCAATATAACTTTACTGTTACAGTATCACCAATTATGCAGGGGTTGCAGGTTCCTATAGCAAAGAATCTAGTGGCTCTAACATAAGCAAAAAAGGCAGGGTAAGAGTCAAGGTCGAGGTCAATGATACAGGTACCCCTTGATTTGTGACTATTCGTTTTACAACCATTACAAACACTGAAAAAAGTGACTTATGACCATTCCTTGCACTTATGACCATTGCAGCATCCCTATGGCCCCATACTCAGAACTTGGACCCTTGGTAATCAGCATATATTTACAATGGTTACAGTAAGTCAAGATCATGTGCTCACCAATTGTAACTTTCCAGCTGGTTTCTGACAAGCAAAGTCAATGGAGGAAGCTAGATTTATTTAACAACAGCATGATTTATTTAACAGCTGTGATGACTTGTTTAATAGCTGCAGCAAAAAAGATTAAAATCAGACATGAGTCACTTAACAACTACCTCACTTAATGACAGAAGTTCCAGTCGTATTTGTAAGTTGAGGAGTACCTGAGTTCATTTGCTGAGAAATGGCTCTACCCCCACCCACAGATGAATATGGTTCCCTCTTTGCCTCACTCAATTCTGTTGTTTTTGGGGGGCACAGGATGCAATTTAGGGAAAGCAGTCAAATTATGGATGGAGCACTCAAAGATAGAGGCTACATATTTTTTTAATATTTAATTTATTTTAATGTATTGGTAATTATTAGAAATTGTAGAGAATATTTATAGCTCAGGTTATAGATTTAGGCAGAGGCTTGTCCTCTGAGTTTGCTGCTTGGCTCCTCTGCTTGGTAATTACATTATTTTAAAACATGTTGTAATGTTTTTCTGTGAAGTAAAGTAGTCCTTGAATTATGAGCCCAAATTTCTGTTATAAAGTGAGACATTTGTTAAGTGAATTTTGCCCCATTTTACAACCTTTCTTGCTTCAGTTGTTAAGTTAATCTGCAGTTGATAAGTTAGCAACCCACTTGTTGAATCTGGCTTCCCCATTAACTTTGCTTGTCAGAAGGTCACAAACAGTGATCACATGATCTTGGGACACAACAACAGTCATAAATATGAACTAGTTGTCAAGCATTTCAATTTTGATCACATGATCATGGGGATGCTGGAAAGGTCGTAACTGTGAAAAACAGTCATAAATTACTTTTTTCAGTGTCGTTGTAACTTTGAATGGCCACTAAACGAACTGTTTTAAGTCGAGGATAAGCTACCTAGAGTCCTAGGAGAAAGAAACATAAATGTAATGTAATATGCTTGCGTTGTAAGTCAGCCAGAGGTGTGCAGCAAATAAATTTCACAAATACGTAAATAATGTATACAATTGAGAACCATTTATCATTCAGTGAACTCAAACAGTAGAAAATTCAAGATACGGAAAAGGAAGAAAAATCTACACAATGTTTTCCTTAAAAAAGTTATTAATTTGCTAACATGACAATCAGTGATCCTTAACTTAGACACGTTGGGTGGCTTTAAGAGGAGAATAAGAAAAAATACAAGTAATGCTTGATTTACAATCCCAGTTGGGACCAGATCTTCTGTTGCTAAGTGATGTGTTCATTGAATGACTCGCACCTGATTTTGTAACCTGTTTTGCTCTAGTCATTACACAAATCTGGCTTACCCCATTGACTTTACCTGTCAGAAGCCACCTGGGAAGGCCACAAAGGATGGCCATGTGACCTTAGGATGCTGCAAATGTCATAAATGCATGTCAGGTTGCCAAGCATCCGAATTGTAATCATGTAACGATAGGATGCTATAATGGCCATAAGTGCAAGGACCACTCAGATGTCACTTTTTTAGTATCATATTATGTCCAGTATTTGATGTAGCGGTTAAGGCATCAGAATGGAAACCTGAGTTATAATCCTGACTTAAGCAGAAAACAAGTTGGGCAAAGTTACTCTCTTTCAGCCCTAAGAAGCAGGCAATGCAAAGTACTTCTGAGAATGCTGCCATGAAAACTGCAAGGCCTAGTCCAGGAGTCACCAGGAGCAAAGACAGTCTTGAAGGAACAGCAACAATAAAAAAGCTACTGAGGAACATGAGGGAGGTGCTAGTGCACTAATATGATAGGTTACTACCAAATGTTGAGTAAATATTAAAAGTTCAAACTGAACCATAAAGTAAAAGTCAGTAAATTGATCCATAAAAATGTAGAATTAAAAAAACCTTTAAATAAATTAAAGCTGAGTAGCCACAAACGTTCTCAGGAGAGAGATTTCATATGGCATGAAGTCACAACTGAAAAAGATTTACCCTTGCTGCCCATCAATCAGACCAACCTTAATTTTGGGCAGAAAACAGAATCTCTTACATCCTGATTATACATAGATGGGGGCATGTTGTCCTTCAAGTAATTTAGTCATACTTATAGAGGACACCCATGTTTCAGAACTTTAAAAGTAAATATCTAATTTCTCCAAGAGGAAGTTATTTTCCCCCAGATAATTTTCTATGAATCAGAGTGGTGTTTGTTGGGTTCTGTTACATTTACTGAAAAGAACAGTCTATGAAAAGAAATAAATGAGGTAGAAATTGCTTGTTTTATGAAGTCCATTCTATCATAATGCACCAAACTTTTCCTTCTTTATTCCTCTCCACCCAGTGCTTCTCCTTCCTTCCTTCCTTCCTTCCTTCCTTCCTTCCTTCCTTCCTTCCTTCCTTCCTTCCTTCCTTCCTTCCTTCCTTCCTTCCTTCCTTCCTTCTGTTTCTGCTGAAAGAAAGTGGGGAAATATGTATTGTGGGCATAGACTGGTTCTCTGTGTGAGAGTGGTTTGTATATGACACAAATAGAACTATTGGTATATGCAAATGAGGGATTAGTTAATTTTATAAATTTTATAGCTTATGTTGCAGACAATAGTTATTGAGGTAATTAAGATTTGTATATTCCTCATATCCTTCACATGTGTGGTCTACGGTAGATATAAATACATCATGCATATGCACGTACATATACATATATCTTAAGCTACATATATTGACTATCCAGAATTAATTAATTAATTAATTTATATAGCCATCCATCTCATCTATGTGACTCTCAGCAACATACAAAGTTAAAAAATTGATTTCAGCTGAAAGATTTGTCCTGGGGACATCCAAACAGCTCTGTATAATTGCCCCATTAAGCTACAATTCCTGTATATTTTTATATTTTCCAACAAGATTTCACTAGTCCATTAGAGTTTGACTTTCCTACCTTGGCCTTTTTCTCATAACTCCTGATCCTTTTCCACCACAGTCTCATTCCATTCCCATGAGAACTCTTTTCTTCTGGAGCAATTTTTTGTGAAATATCTGGGAGGGCCTCTTTTGAACCAATTCTTATTTTCTGCCTACTATGTCAACTATGTTTAACAAGCCTTTCTGACCTTGTCACCTGCTTTGAGTGGGTTTTACATATTCCATTTTCCTAAGGTGACCAACTTTTTTACAATGAAAAGGAGGACACAAATAAATTGAAGAAAAAAATATCGTAAAAGCTGGCCCAGCCCATGGAAGGTGAACCGCCCACCGCACCCCCACCACTGCCCTGCCGTGTAGAGCGAGCTCTGTGGCTCCCAAAGCACCAGCCAAGCCGGCTCTGGCCCCAGGGGGGGGGCAGCCCGCTGTCAACAGACCCTGCCTGCAGCCACCCTGCCAGCACCACCATCCACCCTGCGCAGCCCCATGTAGAGAGGGCCCCGCGGCTCCCACAACACGAGGGGCAGCCAGCTGCTGCCGCCCCTCACATCTCCGCCCGCAGCACCCCCGCCGCCCTGCCTCTTGTACCCACACCCATTATTGCCCTAGCAGAGCCGAAGATCAAGAGAAACTTACGGCTCCAGTCTCCTCCAGGTATCTTCGGAACTAAGTAGGAGATGGTGTAGTTGGGTAGCAGGGAGGGGTGCAAAGTTCCTGCCAATTTCCCTTCGCTGCAGACAACTTGCATGTGCAAAGTTTGCCGGCCGGGTGTTTTGGCGCGCTCAGCAGCAATTCCTATTGGCTTTCGAAAGCCAATAGGGGGAGTTGCACAGCTCATGCAAAAGTTGAAAAAAAAAACCATCAAAAAAAGATGTCGGAACGCCGTTCTGAGTGTTCTATGAGGGAAAAAATGCCCTGAAGATTAGTCTTCAAATATCAAAAAGGAGGACATGTAGGGGGACACTTTTCGAGGGAGGACAGACCTTACAAAAGGAGGAATGTCCTCCCTAAAGAAGGACGGTTAGTCATCTTAATTTTCCATGCATGCTTATTCACAGAAAGACATGGCATAAAACTACACGTTACCTTTATGCCTTTAGGAGAAGGAATGACAGAACCAACAAAATCTAACCATTGACCCTTATCTAACTCTAAGCAGGTGCTATCCCTTAGTCAAGAAGATTCCCACAAATAGATTTTTAGCAATAAATCAATTTACTTGAACCTTAACATCTGATCTTTCGTACCAGACAATGCCCTGGCATTAATTTATCAATACATTATTCATTGGTTAATACCTGACTGACATTCTTTTTGTTGCTTTAATTATTTATATTAGTTTAAATCAATTACTAATAATTTTACAGATAATACAAATACAGAGAATTGTATACAAAATTATGTTCCACTTTATTTAAAGTCTTATCCCAAAGCAGACACAAATACAGTATATCTACAGTTCATTAATAAGCAGATGAATCTCCCTGGATTTTTATTTGCATGTTTAAGAGTTATTTTTAATTCATAAAATTATTATGATTTCTGCCCCTGCCTTCCATTTTTTCATGCGTCTACAATATTTTAAGAATATAAAAGACATGGGGGAGGCATAACATAGACTAGAAAAAAGTGTGTTGATTCAGAGGTTATACTGATTTTTTTCCCCACTTATGTTGTACTGCTCTTGTAACTTTCATGATGTAGAAAATGGGCCTATATTTTTATTTTTTTAATTTCAGCTTTTCTGTTAGGCAACTCCTACATTTGATTGTGCACACAGTTGAAAATTCTGCTGAAGATTCAATATTTATAATGTGCCCTAATGCTCCTCTGTAACTACATTTCAGAGGAAGCTCAAAAATACTGCAATCTATCTTTTTTACTACTATTTTTTTTTAAAAAAATGAAGAAAATCGCTCAATACTGTAAGATTCTAGTGAATTTACCCATTGCCTAGAATCGGTTGCTTATTTTCAAGATGAAATATACAGTTATTTCTTCTGAAGGAGCTCATATTAGGAAGTAGCAACGTGGAAATAGATAGAAGATGCAAAACAGTACAGTGACATTGATTGAAGATGCTTTTATAAAGTGTTGGCAAAGTATCAAAAAAGCATTCTCTGTATGTCTAAGATACAGATATGACTTACCATTTGATAGGTGAACCTGATGAAATATTTAAATAATTATTTTATAACAAAAAGGCTTCAATGAATGGAGCCCCTAGTTAATTATTGGCTATAATGGAGGTTGATGAAACAGCTCAGAAAAAGCAATGACATCATTTTTATTTTATTGCCAAGGAAACACACCAGGACATAACTTGACTTAAGGGCATCATTACTTTCATTATGTATCTCTGCCTAATATATTGACAGTCCTAAATGCAATGCCAGAAACGACCTCATATCTCTGCAGTTTGGGGCAAAAACCTTTGTATTATTACTATCGCAGCACCAAATGTTGGCATTTTGTTATTATTATTTATTAGATTTCATATAGTCATCCACTCGGATGGATTCTGGGCAGCTTACAAAATATAATTAAGAATTAAAAGAATTAAAAACATAAAATAGAACAAGACACCACAGACTAAAAACAACACAACCTGCTTCAGGAGGAGGAAAACACACAGTCTAGCTTCCCATAAAGTTTTGACCTTTTGCTGCATATTCAATACACGGTCTAGTGCAGAATAAATATCTATGTATTTCATCTTTTGTACACAAGTATCATTCTTAGCTGTGAAAAATATGTATTCCAAGCTCATAGACATAGGCTTGTATTTAATGTTCATTATGAAAGTAATGGATTAGGATTGATCAGTGTTTATTTGTTTAACAAATTTGTATAGCCACCCATTTCAGTGTTAAGATTTCTTTGGTTTTCTGCTTGTGCATTATGTGGGATTCTGAGTGCTGGGACCATTAGCGACATTGCAGTTAGACTGAATGCATTCATTTTCCTTCCCCAGAAGAGACAGAAG
The DNA here is from genome assembly GCF_016545835.1 of Crotalus tigris. Taxonomy (NCBI): domain Eukaryota; kingdom Metazoa; phylum Chordata; class Lepidosauria; order Squamata; family Viperidae; genus Crotalus; species Crotalus tigris. The sequence goes on along the minus strand of NW_024096554.1, from coordinate 4,368,101 downwards.
GAGGAGACACCACATGTCGATGTGGGAACCACGTACCAGTAATCTGTATGTGTGCATGTGATTGCTTGTTGTGAGAGGTTACATGTGTGTATGTGATAGATTCCTGCTATTGAGTTCAAGTATGTGTTGTTTTATGTTTATGTTGTAAGTATGGATGAATGTTTCAATCTAGTAGTGTTTATGTGTGTATAGTCTGAATAGCTATAAATTCAGCGTGGCTCTATAATATGTATGTATTATACCAGTATGAGAGTATGTTTTATGTATGTTTGCAGAGTATGCTTCTATGTATGAAACAGGTCTGTGAACCAACTTAAGCTGTATTGTAGCAACTACACTGTTGTGTGTACATATACAGTCCAGTAAACTGAGTGTGTATTCAAATTGTTCATGTGCGACAGTATGTATGTTGGTGTGTTGTGTGTTTGCTTACCAATATGTTAGACATGTGTCTTTTCATTCCTGTATCCATATGTCTATTCATAAAGTTATGGTATACAATTTTATAAGATCACCAAAAACCCCTTGGAACATTCAATGCCACAGACAAACACTTCTACAACTTGCAGTTGCTCCTTAAAGTTGTTAGATTAAATGAGATACAAAAGTAGAGATGTTGCATGTTAACAGACAATTTCCCTAGCAACTGAGAAGAGCAGCTTTCTTAGTTATCCAACCTTATATAGGTTCATTCAGTAAATTGCCCTTTGTGCCAAGAGGACTTACTTACAAAACAGTGGGTTGTGGGCTGCAGCCTCAGGTGACAGAATGAATCCAAGAATTGAGAGGAGACCCTAAGCACTGCCAGGCTGTAAATATGGGGTTGGTGGGGCCCTGATCAGCCTGGATGCATTTGCTTCACCCTGGCACTGACCTGAATGGGACTTGGTACCGCATGTCTCCCCTACTGCTATTTCTTCCTGAGCCCCCTGCATGTACTTCTTTGGGTCCATCTTCCCTCCTTAGGCTGTTGGCAAATCGCCACCCTTTCAGAGTAGTAAAGGAAATGTCCCATTTGCCTACTGAATGGGCCAGTTTTGAGTAGCCCTTGTGCTTGCATGCAATACTTTAAGTCACCTTTACCATACCCCTGCTTGTTGATGAACACTTACTTATTTTAGTGTACTGTAAGTTTATTAAAACTGCAGTACTTGCAGACTGATGCCATATGGTGGGTTCTTTCACAAAGACAGTGTTGTGAATGTGCTCAGTCTTTGGCCTCATTGTGTTGTTGCTCAGGCTTATTGCCATGTGCCCAGTGAATGTGGAATGAAATGCCTTCTAATGATTTGTCAACATTGTGCAAGTGGACTTGATTCTCTTATTATCCTGGGGATGCTGTGAAATGAAATTCAGGGAAACAGAGAATCAAGCTCCAATATGTGATTTTTGTATGGTCCTAGTTGCATGCTGTATGTACTGGTATGTGTTCTTGTGTTTCTGACAGGGCACAGATGAATTGAACCCATTTGTTTTCCTTTCCCAGGAGGGAGAGGAGAAGGAGACATCACATGTCTGTGTGGGAACAGCGGACTAGCCAGCTCCGCCGACATATGCAGATGTCCAGTCAAGAGGGCATCAACAAAGATGATCCTCCTCTGCTCAATCCACATGCCAGTATTTTTCACAAAAAAAAGTTACCAGAAAGCTCTGGTCTGGAAAAGATTGAGGGTGATCAAGGGGGTAGGCCAGAGGAGACAAACGGAGAAGGTCTGCAGCAAAAACTTCCAGGGTCCAAACCCTGCCCCAGCAACCGGGATGATCAGAGAAGCCCATCTCCTCAGGCCAAGAGGGAATGGGAAACGTGGCATCACAAATCATTTCATGGGAATTGTGATATCAATGACCAGGAAAGCAAAGGGAGCGTAAGCTTTGATGAAAGGGCTCGGCTCCGGCAGAGTCAGAGGCGTAGCCGACACCGCAGGGTGAGGACTGAACCGAAAGAGAATAGAACAGTTAGCCAAGAGAACGGCCCAGAAGGAGTCATGCCAGCAAAAGGAGAGCAGAATGGGGATCGTAAGGAAAATGGAGAAGAAAAAGAGGCCGTTGCTGAAAAGGAACCAGTGGCTGACATGGAACTGAAAAGGTAGGCAATCTGATTCTGTTCTCGATGGTGCCTCCCCAAGGAAATAAATGGCCTATCTGCCTATCCATTCTTATTTTTGCGAACCATCAAAATAGGTGATTGCTAAATATTTATAAACATTTAGTAAAATGCAGCAAATTGTAATAATCTATATTGAGTATTATTGGAATTATGGCTAACAGTATTTTTATACATTCAAATCATCTAGGAATTATTGGATTGTACAAACAGTAAGAAGTAGCTGACAATTAAGTGAAGCCAAAGTGAAGTCCATTATAGAAACCGGAAAGAAATGAAGCTAGAGCCCAGGAGAATGGGATATTTCCTTTGTAGAATATTTTTACCCTAACAGACAGAATTAATAGAATAACAGAGTTGGAAGACACCTTGGAGGTTATCTAGCCCAACCCCCTGCTCAGAAGGAAACCCTCTACATAGACTCATTCAATGCATATTGGAGCCATACAATGGAAAAGGAGATGCCAGCTGGATTTAGGAAAAGTCACTTAATACAAAACTTTATTGCTGATGCATGCTGGATGATTGAGGAAGCCAAAGAATGCTAAAAAGAAGTCAGCATATCATATTGATTATAGAATAGCATTTGATTGTGTCAGTCATGTCAAGCTTGAAATGTGCTTAGGAAAATGGGGATCCCAGAACATTTCATTATTCATATGTCATTCCTACAGGTGGATCAGGAAATCACAGTATGAGCAGAACATGGCAAAATAGATTTGTGTCCAGGTCAGCAAAGTAGTGAGACTCTCCCCATATTTATTCAACCAATATGCTTAATGTATTCCAAATTGGACCAGAAAAAAGCAAGCTGATTTTAAAATTGAATGAAGAAATATCAATATCCTGAAATATGGAAATGACATTATTCTGATAGCTGAAAATGCGAAGGATATGCAAGTTCTAGTAATAGAAGCCAAAGGATGCAGTGAAAAAAATGGGATTAAAATTAAATATAAAGAAGACCAACCTAATTACAACAATCAGCCTTAGAACGGACAAGCAAGTCATTGAAATAGTAGTTAGTTTCTATCTTTTAGGATCACTATCAACAGTAAAGAATCCAGCAACACTTAGAAGGGCAACCGTAAAACCTTTGCAAAAGATATTCCGATGCTGTGAGGTATCTATTCAAGGGCAGGCAGTGGTGTTCCCTATGACACTCTATGGAACTGAAAGTTGGATTTTGAAGAAGCAAGTTAGAAAGAGTATTGACACATTTAAAATCTGGTATTTCAGGAAACTCATGAGAATGCTCTGGATAGCTAAGAGAACAAACAAACGAATGATCAAAGAATTCAATGCCACACTCAAGGCACAAATGACGAGGCTCAAATTATCCTACTTTGGACACATTTTGAAAACACCTAGCTCTTAGGAGAAGGCTCTGGAAGGAACGAAAAGAAGAGGTTGATGAACGGCAAGATAGATGGACTCAATTATAGTGACAGTGAATGCCCTGACCTGAAGGATCAAATTAGGGGCACATCACAATGGGGAAAATCTATCCATATAGACTGACTTAATGGCACAAAATAATTAACCAATCCATTTTATTTAAATAAATTTATTTAAATGTTGATCTACTTTGGAAGATTAAATTTAATTCTCTTCACTGGCTGTTTTTAAAGTCATAAATAACTTTGGCAGCAGGTATAGTACTGTGGTTAAGACTGTGAGTTGTGAGCCAGGTCATCCCCTGTTCTGATTCTACAAGGCACTTTTCAATAAGGCATTATTTGTCTTGTTGCATTCATTAATATAATTCCATTCATTAATTCATTAATATAAAAAAGGCTACAGTATATTTTCTGAGTTTTTAGAGGTTCTATATTAGTGGTGGTGAACCTATGGCATGGGTGCCAGAGATGGCACTCAGAGCCCTCTCTGTGGGCACGCGCACCATCGCCCCAGTCCTAGGCCTTCAGCTAGGTTTTATAAAACCTTTTCGTTTTAGGCCTCCACCACCGTGTACAAAACAAAAAAAAGGTTCAATCAATCAGTCAATTTCAACTTCTTGTGGGAAAAAAAAAAGATCTTGCAAAGATGGAATTGATTGATTGAACCTTTTAGTCTCACCTAGACTGCTGTTACCATCGCAGCCACGCCCACCCAATGGGCCACACCCACCTGGCACCCGACGATGCATAAGTGGGTTTTGGATTGCAGTTTGGGCACTCGGTCTCTAAAAGGTTCGCCATCATTGTTCTATATTGTTTTTGCTGACATGATATTCTCTTCAAAATCTCCTTTGACGTACAATATAAATACAAATTGGTCATCCTTGCCAGAATTTGTGCTCATGAAATCAGAGGTATTTCTAGATGAGCCAAATATGTGCAGTATTTGACAGGGAGGTGGACCAGTTGATGCTGTCTCTAATCTGAAATCCTCTCATTTGCTGCTGCCGGTTTTCCAGTCTTCTTAACACAGAAAATAATTTAAGGAAAGCAGAATTGAAATTATAGTACCAAGCTTTGGGGGAGAAATGCATACAACTGAGACACAGTTGAAGATGTTTCCAGATGAAAAAAGTCAAGGAGCTTGAAGAGGTTTTGCTAAAGCTTGCCATTCATGGCTGTACTATGACTCTGAGAAAGGGCCAAGGACACCTTCCTTTTGCAGAGTAATTAAGTCAACCAGGGGATCTCATTCCTTCTCCATGGATAGAGTTTCCTTTCTCTTCTTTTCCCTAAACATCCTGAAGGATGTCAGGCTTTCTAGAAAAACAGTGAATAGAAAGGGAAAGGTTAATTGGCCTTACTCCGAATGTGGCATTTCCTGAAAGCAGAATCCAGATATAAAGGAAAAGCGGCCATCTTTGCACTGTAAAACTGACTAGTATGAAATTAACTACATTGGAAATAGGCATCTTCCCAGAAAATTAATGGATTTTACAGGCCATTATCTTCATAAATAAGTGTAATCTTCTAGCCTTCTTAAGTGTATAATAATAGAATAGTGTATAATAAGAGAATAATAGATTAGTGCAAGTAAACATGTAAGCCAAAACGTGTTGTTATTCATTTATACAGGGTTCACCTTGTGGAAGGGATTTAAAGTAGTCTCATGGCCAGGCTTTGAACCATACTAGGCAAATAGTATGCAATTTTAAAACCTGGAAAAGAAGATAATGGTGGTGGTAGAAAACTGGAAGAACAGAACACTGGCTGCTTCAAAATAGATGAGCAGAATTCTTCCACATACTGTTATCTAATAATTGCTGCATAGAGAGAACCTAATAAGACACATGCATTAAAAAAGCAAGTTTTTTCTGAAAATAGACTTTAATTGCTTGAAGCTTACAGCAAAAAAAAAAGCTATTTTTTTCCTGCAGTGCTTAGGAAGATCACATCTACAAGTATCCGATATATCTAAGTTATTTAAAACACTGTGATATCCTAGCTATTATTTTTACTCTTTTTCTCCTTCCTTTGCTTTGACTCACAAACACATGCCCATAATCTCTATCCCTTACCATGGCCCTCTCTTTCTAATTTCTTCACACAGGACCAGTGAAGCAACAGCAAATAATGCCGAGCTTCCCATGCCTACCCAAGATCCAAGTCTCTCGGAAGGTCACCAAATGTTGGACAAAAGCAAGGAGGCCAGTCCAGTGAAGCAAGATGGCAGCAGCCTAGAGATAAGTGAACAAGCGCTTTTGGGTGACCTATCAATGGAGACAGAGAGGACTATCAGCAGGAGTGAGCCTGATCTTTCATCTGTCACTGCCAACAAGGATAAAGCGACAGAGAGCACTACCATCATGATTGATGTTCAAGACTCCACTGTAGTACAGAGTAAGTATCCATCTCTTTTCTAATTTGACACCAAATCTCAATCTGTTAAAGGGAGATACAGATTGCCATGCGGCATTGTCAGCCATTCTTGGTTGAGATCAAGATATCCCCCTCCATGTTAAGATTTCAGAAACTTTTAAAGGTGAGTTGTTCCAGAAAGCCTTCCCCTGATTTTATCAGGACATCTTTATTTCTATTTTTATCCTTTGTACTTTGGGTGGGGTTGTTTCATAATTGTATTAACTATGGATGTTTCATTTGGTTTTATACTTCGATTTTATACTCTGTGCAACATACCAAAAGTCTCTGAATTGTAGTAGAGGGGAAATGTGGTCAAGAAATAAATTAAAAATATTCCTCTGCTCCTTTGTGTTGAATTGGGCCAAAGTTTCTTATAGATTTGTTGGTGCTTTCATAAAGAAGTGACTGAATATTATTCCACAAACAGACAGTTTGACTGAAGAAATTTTCAGACAGTTATAGGATTTTATTGTGGTGCAATTTGTGTTGGTACTACATTGCTGAAATAGCCATCAGCTGATATTCTCTGAACCAGATTCATTTATTAAGTCTAGGGGGATGTCTTATAAAAGGACATCTGAAATGAGATGCAACCCCTTCCAAATTTCCTCTCTGGCTTGGCTCAAAATACATGAGCCACTTTCCTTTCCTTACCTATTAAATTGCAATAATTATCATATGAACCGTTGATGGGATAAGAGATGGTGCCTTCCTTTTTTTGCTCTTTTTTTTTCTTGTCCCAACATGTGGGCTATGTTTGGAAGGGGCTGCAAATCTCAGGGAAAGAAAGGCTTGCTAAGTCTCTTTGTGAGTGTTGCATTTAGAGCATCTCTCAGACAAACCGCCTTTCTCATATCTTCCAAAATATTCCAATGAAAGGAAGGAAGGAAGGGAGGAAGGAAGGAAGGAAAGAAGGAAGGAAGGAATGAAGGAAGAAAGAAAGAAAGAAAGAAAGAAAGAAAGAAAGAAAGAAAGAAAGAAAGAAAGAAAGAAAGATGACAGTACAATCCCAGGGTGAACATTTGAGAGAAAGGAAGGCTATTTAGAGGCTGGCAAGAAGGTTTATAGGAAGCTTAGTAAGAAATGGAGGATGTAGACCTCATAGACCTGAGAGTTTCTTTCTTCTTTTCACATCCTATATTACATTTTGAACTTTGGAGAACTTGCCCAGGTCATCATAGTTGATGAAGAAGTCATTCAACCCTTTTCTCACATGGAACCCCTTTAAAACAGGCCTGGTTTTAAGCTGATAATACTGTATAATTATATAATATAATTATAAAGAGTCGCTTTATAGAATAGATGGGTAGCATAATAAATAAATAAATTACTGAAGATGATGGTGAGAGCAGACTGGGTCCAGTGACATCCATGGAGAGTCAGGCAGGGATGAGAGGATTAGAGTATTGTATGAAAGTTGAGAAACCTATATGCGGGTCAAGGAAGCAACAGTGAGAACCGAACACGGAACCACTGATTGGTTCAAAATTGGAAAAGGAGTCCGGCAAGGCTGTATACTGTCGCCCTGCCTATTTAACTTATATGCAGAGCACATCATGAGAAAGGCAGGGCTAGATGAATCAAAAGTTGAAATTAAGATTGCCAAGAGAAATATCAACAACCTAAGATATGCAGATGATACCACTCTAATGGCAGAAAGTGAAGAGGAACTAAAGAGCCTCTTGATGCGGGTGAAGAAGGAGAGTGCAAAAGTTGGCTTGAAACTCAACATTAAGAAAACCAAAATCATGGCATCCGGCCCTCTCAATTCCTGCAAATAGATGGGGAAGAAATGGAGGTAGTGACAGATTTTATTTTTCTGGGCTCAAAGATCACCTCAGATGGGGACTGCAGCCAAGAAATTAAAAGACGCTTGCTCCTGGGGAGGAAAGCTATGGCAAATCTAGACAGCATACTAAAAAGTAGAGACATCACCCTGCCAACAAAAATGCGTATAGTCCAGGCCATGGTTTTCCCAGTTGCAATGTATGGCTGTGAAAGTTGGACTATAAGAAAGGCTGAGCGCCAAAGAATTGAGGCCTTTGAACTATGGTGCTGGAGAAGACTCCTGCAAGTCCCTTGGACTGCAAGGCGTTCAAACCGGTCAGTCCTAGAAGAGATCAACCCCGACTGCTCTTTAGAAGGCCAGATCCTGAAGTTGGAAACTCAAGTACTTTGGCCACCTAATGAGAAGGAAGGATTCACTGGAGAAGTGAATGCTGGGAAAGATTGAGGGTAATAGAAGAAGGGGATGACAGAGAATGAGATGGCTGGATGGAGTCACTGAAGCAGTAGGTGTGAATTTAAATGGACTCCAGAAGATGGTAGAGGACAGGAAGACCTGGAGGAACGTTGTCCATGGGGTCGCGATGGGTCGGACACGACTTCGCAATTAACAACAACAATGAAAGTTGTGGCATTCAGCATAATACCCCTTTTCTATGTGTGTTATGATGTCATCTCCCCACCCAAAGGGTGCATGGTTTGTGCCTGTTGGTGGTTTTGTCATGTTAATGGAAGCAGCAAGAGTCCACGATTGCCACTGACTGCATCTGCTGCTAAATCCCTGTAAAGCAGGGCAACATCAGGAAAAATCATTTAGAATCGAGGACTAAACTCTTATTACACTCATGCAGTCTGCTAATTTTAGTTTCATAGCTATTTTTGTTCTGATATAGGTCAGCTGGAAGAAGCATTCACTATAAGCAGCTTTGGATGTTAGTTCATTACACTTATACTAGATTGTTAAAAACAATAAAATAAAATTTTAAATTAAAGTTAAAAAAATAAAATTAAACTCTGAAAACTGTAAGCATCCCATCCATTTGCTATCAGAAATTTAGCTGTGCTGTTATTTTCACCCTAAATTTTGGAAAAGAAAGCTGAAAACTCTTGGTAATGTGAGTGTGATGCCTCTTGACAGCAAAGATAAGTGCCATTTTTTATTATCTAGCCACAAAACCAATGAGTAAAAAAGATTCTGCAGACCAACTTCAACCAAAGGAAGACAGAAATCCAGAGTAATGCTACTAAAATATTTATTATGTAAATCCAACAAATTATACAGAGCTTTTTTGTCGCAGGGAGATTTTTCAAGCATATTTTGAGAACAAATGTATCTTGCTATTAAGTGTTATCTGTTAGTTCCTACTATTCAAATAAAACATTTCCGGAGGCAGGCATATATCACTTGAAGCATATTGTATAGTCATAGGCCACTACTGTTTAGCTATTTAAAAATAATGTATTGCTAACCACCCCAGGTTCTTGGGAGATTATGTCATTATGGCCTACTAGAGAGAAGGCAATCCATTTCCAGTTTTCCCATCTTTATTTTGCTAATGATTTCTCTTTCTCATGAAAGAAATATAACCAAACCCAAAAGAAAACACTCCATAATTCTTTTTCTATAATTTTTTTTGAGGAATGTCAGGCCATGCCTAAAAATAACTTCTGGATAATTCCAAACTTCAATTAATTTTGATGCCTTATATATAGGAGTTGTAAAAATAGAATAGTCATCCCAGTAAGATAATTTCATAGCATTCAATCCAACTGCTTTCGCAATCTGACCCTTGACAAAGACTATAAAGTGCTTTTCTGTGTCTTCACAATTAAAAATTCCCTATGAAATCTGGATATTAATTACACAATACTATTGCAAAAATGCTTTTGTTTCTTCTGTTTAGCCCCCTCTTATGCCCTCTCCTCATCCTCCTCTCTTCTGATTTCCATCTAACTAACTATAGCCAGGTGTTAAGAATATAAGATAGCAATTAATGGCATGCTTTTCTTGGCAGAAATTATATTTTTAAACTGCAGTTCCAGAGGAATTGGTTTTGTACTGCAGCAGCTATGGAAATAAATAGTAGGCAGGGTTAGGTACATGCTATGATTTGCCTGCAGTACTAAACAAGTCTAGAATGTGCTAAAGGGCACACAGTTCTGAAAGTGTTTTTATTTTTAAAAAGAGCCATATTTCTAGCCCTTTCACTCAAATAGATAAGAAAGACAGTGACAGGGCAACACATCAACAAGATTACAAGAGGTTGGGGGGGGCAGATCTTTATTCCATTGCAGCACTCCTTTCTCTTCCATTGAATTACAAGTACAAAAATAAGTTATATGAAACAGTGACAGTTGAAGGTTAAAATATGCAAATTACAGTTTGAAGAATTTACTTTTCTTGGCCCATAATTTGAATTGCTAGTGTGCAGGAGGTAATTTTTGTAAAAACAGTATGCACATATTCCTTCCACTCAGGACTGAATTTTTCAGTTTTTCAGATGGGATTACTTCTTATTTTATGTAATAAGTCTTCTATGCCTGCTCATCAACCTACAAGGCCATCTATTCTTTTCATATTCATTCACATATGTAGTATTGGACAGTCTATCTGCTTTTGTCGTTCCTTCCTTACCTTTAGCAATCTCTCCCTCTCTGTGTGTTTGTGTGTGTTTGTGCGATGTGTAATCCTCTTCTATTTTCCATGGGCCCTGCTATCAAAAGCTTACTCACTTCATTTTTCTTCTTAGGCAAAGAACTAACAAGATTTGTTCATTTTACAGTTAGCAACAAGACAGATGGAGAGGCCAGTCTGCTGAAGGAGGCAGAAACAAAGGAAGAGGAAGAGACAGAGACAGAGAAGAAGAATAAAAAGCGAAAAAAGGAGAAGAGCTCTGAGACAGGCAAACCAATGGTGCCCCACAGCTCCATGTTTATTTTCAGCACCACAAACCCGTGAGATATATTCCATTCATTTTCTTTCTTTCTGGAACTGCTTAATATATTGATTTATTTCGGAGAACTGTGGGTTTTTTGTTTTTTGAATGTGTTATCAAACAGGAAGTTCAGTAATGCCACAGGCAAATAGTTTGCCCCATTGCTACCCACTAGGGTACCTATTATATACAACAAACTCCAGGATGCATAGAGTTATATGAGTCACAGGCCCAAACATCTCAATCACATGCTACATAAATTGATTGTGCACCTACTGTAAATCACTTCATAGAAATCCCTGCAGGAGATCTCACAGCAAGGGTTCACTAAAGGTAGAAGAGAAACATAATGGAAAATGAAAAGGATTCCTGTCAGATACAAAGGAGACTCTGTGGTGTGGCAGCTTTTTTCCCCTCATTTTCCAACAACATCCTCAGGGTTATAGAATTTGAAGGATAATAGAAAGTTGGCTTTTGGGAGGACATTAACATCATGCCTGATGTTCTGGATCTTATCTAGCAAATTGGAATTATCTATTGGCTAAAATCACCTTCTTAACAACTCATACTTGGATGATAAAAATATTGACTAGCTTTCATCAGTCATACTATTTTAATAAAAAGAATTGTATGAGAGAAATTATTTCATAGGGAGAAAAACAAAATGAGAATTCCATCTATTTTACAGTTTTAGGTAGAGATCAAATTGTCTGAAGCCTTAGAGGATCCTGTTGAGGAATTTGTGCCGTAACAAAAAGTTAACTTTATGACTCCATTTTTATCACCTTATTTCCATTCTTGTCCAAACAGAACAGTTACATCGGACCAAAGGCTCTGTATAGTTGATTTACATTTCTTCTTATTATTTTTAAGGAACTGGTAAGGTAGAATTAAAAGATTTACAGCACTCCTTTCATTTCATTCTGTGTTGAAAGATTTGTTTATATATTTTTTAATTTAGCCATCATCTAGAGAGATAGAAGAAGTTGTCCACTTCTGGTTTCTAGGATTGCTACAAGACTAAAGAGATAGTATAACTGCTATATAAAATGCTTCCATTTTAAATTATCACAGTTCTGTTTAATGCTGTGGCCATTGCATGGATTTGTGATTTCTTTGACAGAATCCGAAGAGCTTGCCACTACATTGTCAATCTGCGCTACTTTGAGATGTGTATCCTTCTTGTGATTGCAGCAAGCAGCATCGCCTTGGCAGCAGAGGATCCTGTCCTGACCAACTCAGAGAGAAATAAAGTAATTACTCAGGAATTACTTGACAATTCTGTTTTGCTCTGGGGTCTTAGTGTACATGGATTCATGTTCTGCATTTGTATATCTATTTTATAATTCAGTGTAAAGCTAAACACAGGCTCGGAAAGTATACATCTTTCATCTCTTGTTATTTTGAATTTTATTTGGCCTTACATGTTTGAATTCTCCATTGCATATGAGAGAGAGGGAGACAGAGACTTTGTCATATCTGAATTTGCTTCATAACTAGAAGGGTAAAAGCTTCCTTATTCAATGGTGAGAGAGATGTATTCCCCAGGGTATTATTCTATAACTAAAGCTAGTCATAGTTACTTCCTTCCCCAAGTTGGTATGTACTTCCCCAATACCAAAAGTTTTTCTTCCAGTATTCTGGCCAGTGTTGGTTAGGTTGGATTTTGTCACAAAAATCAGCCTCCATGGAAAGTAAGATTTGGAACAGTGACTCATACTATCAACTATTTGAATACCTTGCTGAATTCCATAGACATAAACTCTGACCAATAAAAAGATAAAACATTTACTTATTCATTTATTCAATTTATGGCTGCTCATCTCAACAAGTGATTCTGAGCAGCCATACAAATTACATATTGACACATTAATGGACAAGAATGTTCTTACCAGCTTGTAGAAGTTGATGAACAATATTTCATTGTTTTGAAACCTAGCTGGAGGATAGGAAGAACCAAGCACAGAAGTAAAAAATGTAGCAGATGGTTGGTGTTATGTCCCGAGCCTTGCAAATGGGCTCGGGGCGTTTGCAGGCAATCCCGGGCAGGTGCAAGCTGCCTGGGACCAGACAGACTGTCGCCAGCGCCTGTGCGCATGCGCGGGTGCTGGCGCGGGAAAAGTAACACATTGACCCGGGAATTGCCTATATAAGAGGCTGGGAGCTTTTGGGCGTTGCTGAAGCCTTCACCTATAAGCTGAACACAGAATAAAAGAAAACCTGAGAACTACAACTGCTTCTCGTGTCTGCTTTTCGCCAAGGACTCAACACTGGCGACGAAGGTGGGATGCCTTACATCGCCTGGAAAGGAAGAGGTGTAAGCTTACCCAAGTGAGTCCTGAGCGGCGGAACGGCGTTGACTCGGCAGCTACCCGCCAATCCAGTGCGCATTCGGGGGTAGGCTGGCTGATAGACCCGTCTCCTGAAAATGGCAAAAGTTGGAAGGCTTTCGGAATTCGACGTCTCACATCCAGAGCGGTGGGAGTCCTACGTAGCCAGGGTGGAAAATTACCTCAAGGTAAACCAAGTGAGGGAAGATAGCTTGAAGGCTGCCACCCTGCTTTGTGTCTGCGGTCAAGACGCCTTCGAAATCGCAGAGAACCTTGCAGCACCTGTCCCATTAGAGTCTGTCAGCTACGCAGATCTAAAGAAGCTATTGAAGGAGCACTTCCAGCCCAAGATGTCCGTCATCGCATGGCGCCACACCTTCGAGCAGAGGGATCAACGATCCGGAGAGTCGGCCAAAGAATACATCGCCGCATTGAGGAAGGCCGCCAAGCACTGCGAGTTCAAGGACCTCGAAGAACGACTGAGGGACCGATTCGTGTGCGGCTTAAGGCATCGAGATCTACAACAGAGGCTTTTCGCCAAAGAAGACTTGTCCTTCCAAGATGCCTTAAGAGAGGTCACCGCAGAAGAAGCAGCAGGCGGCGCCGTCCAAAACATGCGGCCGATCAGGAACAGTCCAGATGTTGCATCCGTGCACCAAGAGGACGTCCAAGGGAACTCCGAGGAGGATCCGGACGAGGAAGTCGACCGTCTCCACCCCACGAAGGAAGGGAATCAGAAAGGAAGCTCTGCAGCTCCCCTCAAGTGCATCGGCTGTGGAGGTCGCCACAGGAGAACCGACTGCAAGTTCCGCTCCGCTATCTGCCGGGCGTGCGGGAAACAAGGACATATTGCAGCTGTGTGTCTGGGCCGACGAAAGGTACAACCTCAGGAAGAACTGCGCCTGAAAGGTACCAGGGTCCCCAGCCAGAATAGGGTAGGTTTTTGCGCTTCGCGAAGAAGCATCTTCAGGACAGGCACACACAAGCCCATCAAGAAAAAGCTGTCACTCAAGGTGAAGCTACAAGGGGTTCCATTAACTATGGAACTAGACACGGGGTCTGCCCTTTCAATCATATCCTTACATACATTTAGGAAGATTTGTTCCGGCAGTGGAACTCAGGCTAAATTAAGGCCTTCTGACATTGTGTTAACAGACTTTCAAAATTCGAGAGTGTGTGTTAAGGGGGAGGCCACCCTTAACGTACAGTATAAGAATTTTGAAGGTCCACTAGACATATTAGTAGTAGGGGGTGAACGAACGAGTCTCATAGGACTCGATTGGTTTGAAGCCTTGGGGATACACGTCACGGGGCTCAACAGCTTACAAACACTCGACCTACAGGAAGTCTGCAAAGAATTTGCAGATGTCTTCAGCCCCCAGCTGGGCACATTCAAGGGACCTCCTGTGTCCTTAAAACTAGACCCCACTGTCACACCCATTAGAATTAAAGCAAGAAGGGTCCCTTTTGCTTTAAAGAGTAAAATTGACACTGAGTTAGACAAACTGATCCAACAGGGAATCCTAGAACCTGTTGATTCCAGCCCTTGGGAGACCCCCATTGTCACGCCTCTAAAGGCAAATGGGGACATTCGCATTTGTGCTGACTACAAATGCACTCTTAATAAGGCATTGCAGCAACATGCCTATCCTGTTCCTGTGGTCAGTCATATTCTGGCCTCCCTCAAGGGGGGCGCGTTTTTGCAAAGCTTGACCTAGCTCAAGCGTATCAACAGCTGCCTGTTGATGATGATGCTGCTATAGCTCAGACTATTGTGACCCACAGGGGAGCCTTTAAGGTAAAAAGGCTACAGTTTGGAGTGAATGTCGCTCCTGGGATTTTCCAAAGCGTAATGGAAAACACACTACGGGGCATACCGGGGGTTTGCCCCTACTTTGATGATGTCTTAATTGCAGGAGACTCCACACACATTCTAGCTGAAAGGCTAAGGGCTGTTCTGTTAAGGTTCAGGAAAACAGGCCTCAAACTCAAAAAAGACAAATGCAAAATTGGGGTGCCTTCTACTGAATTTCTGGGATTCAAAATTGATGCTGCTGGGATTCACCCTGCTGAATCCAAACTAACTGCCATTTTAGAAGCACCTAGGCCAAAGTCTAAGGCCGAACTTCAGGCCTTTCTGGGCCTCCTGAATTTCTACAATTCCTTTCTTCCACATAAAGCTAGTGTAGCTGAGCCTCTTCACAGGCTATTAGACAAACAAGCAGTGTGGCAGTGGTCACAAACACATGAGGCTAGTTTCAATGAGGTCAAGGCCTTACTCACTTCTAACAGTGTACTTGCACACTTCAATGAGTCCCTTCCTGTGTGCATCGCTTGTGATGCTTCCCCTTACGGGGTAGGAGCCGTCCTGAGCCACCTCAGGTCTGATGGAACTCAGGTTCCTGTTGCATATTACTCCAGAACACTGTCTTCTGCTGAGCGCAACTACGCTCAGATAGACAGGGAGGCTCTGGCTGTTGTTGCTGGAATTAAAAAATTCCATGATTTCTTGTATGGCAGGCATTTCACGGTCTTCACTGACCATAAGCCTCTGCTGGGACTGTTTACCACACGTAAACAAACTCCCCAAATCATTTCCCCTAGAATGCTTAGGTGGTCTATTTTTCTGTCTGCATATGATTTTTCCTTACTCCACAAGCCTGGGAAAGAAATGGGCCATGCTGATGGCCTCAGTAGATTGCCCCTGCCAGTAGTAGAAGCTGACCCTGCGCCAGCTGTCAACATTCTATCCATCCAAGCCTTGCCCGAGTCCCCTCTGAATGCCAGGGATGTCGCCGCTGAAACAGGCACAGATCACACACTTTCACGTGTCCTTTCTTGGGTTTTGTCTGGATGGCCTGAGCACTGCCCTAGTCCTGAGTTTCAGAGTTTCTGGTCCAAAAGGAACGAGTTGTCCACTTCTCAGGGTTGTCTGCTTTGGGGAAACAGAGTTGTCATTCCCACCTCAATGAGGACTAGGATCTTAGAGTCCCTCCACGAGGGTCATCCTGGCATTGTTGCATGAAGGCCCTTGCACGCAGCCACTTGTGGTGGCCTGGTTTAGATAAGGACATTGAGGCTAAGGTGCATGCATGCCACCTGTGCCAGCGCTCTCGCCCAGAGATGCCCCAAGCTCCTGTGCATAGATGGGAGGATACACAGTCCCCATGGTCTAGGGTGCACATTGACTACGCTGGGCCCTTTCAGGGCCAGTTCTTCTTGGTCCTCGTTGACAGTCATTCAAAATGGCTTGAGGTTGTACCTGTCTCATCCACCACCACTGCAAAGACTATTCAGGTACTGAGGGGGATTTTTGCTGCACACGGGCTCCCAGATGTCATCGTGTCTGACAACGGCCCTCAATTTACTTCCTCCGAATTCCAAGCTTTCTTACAGGCTAACATGATTCGTCATGCCACGTCTGCACCCTTCCACCCGTCCACCAACAGTATGGCTGAACGCATGGTCCGCATCACAAAGGACGCCTTGAAAAGACTCACCTATGGGGACTGGCACCAAAGGTTGGCTGACTTTCTCCTTTCTTACCGCATCACACCGTCCACTTCTACAGGGAGAAGCCCAGCTGAACTTCGCTGGGGGCGCAAACTTACTACGAAGCTTGACCGGTTGCATCCGGACAGACTGCCTTCATCTACCTCACATCCTAGGGCACCTAGACAACTACTTGTGGGTGCCCCGGTTTGGACTCGCAATTACGGGCCTGGTCATACATGGGTCCCCGCTTCTATTTCCAGGGTCACAGGTCCTCTATCCTACGAGGTAGCCCTGGACAACGGTCGTGTCCTGCGTCGGCACATCGACCAACTCCGCCCTAGGCGGGATCTTTCAGATGAGACTCCTGGGTCTTTTCCAGGGGGGGAGGGGGCCTCTTTAGAACAAAGGGAGGGGCACGAGCTGCTGCCCACCTCCAATGATGGAGCCACAAACGGCCCATTCCAAGATTCCGCGAGTGCCCCAAACAGGAATTCTAAGAGCCTATCCAACTACCAGGCATTCACGCCTACTCCAGCCAGGGAGTCACCCCGGGGGTACAATCACTATTCACCTGCACAGCACAGTACTCCAGTCAGGGAGGATACCCGGGAGCATCCCAATAAATCATACCCCGCAAGAGAGCTGGCACATAATCCCCAGAGTTGGCCTGACCTTACCCCAAGTCCTACAGGGGGTCAAACATACAGGGAGGTGGTCGAGGAACCAAGTCCCGACCGCAACACCTCTAGCCCAAATCAGGGAGTAACTGAGTTTTGGGAAGGTACAGAAACCCACACGAGCCCGGACACAGAACGGGGTTTAGGGAATGGACAGCCTCCTGACAGGTCTTGGACGGACCTAGGAGGTTCTACAGAGACTCCCAGCAGTGGCTATCACTTCAAGGGGCCCGAGGGCCTACAGCTAGGCAGGTCAACCAGGTCACAAAGTGACAGAAGCCCTGGCCTGACGAGCCCGGTGGGCGAGCGAGCAGGCCAGGCATTGGGGCACAGTCCTTGGAAGGCACCAAGGCATGATAAGGAGAACAGGCTCACGTCTCCCCTCAGTCAGGGAACACCTGTCAGAAACCCAGAGCTGAGAAGGTCACAGAGAGCAAGGAAATCTCCTAAATACTTAGAGGATTACATAACATTGCTGGCCAAACAAAAGCCAGTAAACAGTAGAAGCACTGGGGAGTAGAACATTGAATCAAGAAACAATTGTATGTTGGTAGTAGTCTTAGCCCGGGGGAAAGGGGTGTTATGTCCCGAGCCTTGCAAACGGGCTCGGGGCGTTTGCAGGCAGTCCCGGGCAGGTGCAAGCTGCCCGGGACCAGACAGGCTGTCGCCAGCGCCTGTGCGCATGCGCGGGTGCTGGCGCGGGAAAAGTAACACATTGACCCGGGAATTGCCTATATAAGAGGCTGGGAGCTTTTGGGCGTTGCTGAAGCCTTCACCTGTAAGCTGAACACAGAATAAAAGAAAACCTAACTACAACTGCTTCTCATGTCTGCTTTTCGCCAAGGACTCAACAGTTGGGATTAGACAAGGACTGGCTTTCTGACTGCCCACTCTGTCAAGCATTGGCCCATTAACCATAATTAATATCTGAGAGTTTCACCTAACACACCTATCATCTTACAGGAAGGACGATGTTGGCAGCCTATGTGCTGATGCTCCACTCCTTTGGGCAGATGTGTATAAAATGACCCCCACTTTGCTCTTGAATCAGGAGAAAACAAGAACTTAGTAACAAAGAAATTCACTCAAACTACTCAGAAGAACACATTAAGAATTAATGGAAAGGAAAGAAAGAGAAAGAAAGAAATGAAATTTAAAATGGGCAGGGGAGGGAAGTGTGGTTATTTATACTTTCTATGCTGCAGGAGTTTAGAACATCTAACTTGCCTCATTTTACACATTGAATTGCTGAGGCCATTAATGCTTACTCTTAGTTTCCAATCTCCAGTTTGATGAATGGATTTCTCTAGTCCCAAAGGCAATAATTAGTTAACCAGTGTGAGAGGCAAATTAACTTGGAAGAGGTATGTTACTGTTACTGCCAGTTGTTTTATGTAGAAATTGTGGAGGCACAGCACTACTGATTTCTAAAATAGTGGCTTTTAGATTTTCTGTACCTAGACACAGGGAGAACCCAGACTTTTTAAAAAACAGCTGCATTTGTCAGTTTGATGAAAAATGGGCCTCCACCATTGCTTGTGTAGGCTACATTTTCAGCGGTTCCAGCTAATGCCTATGTAAGAGCTCTGCACTAATAACTGCAGGATGGTGCCAGAGAGTGTGCCAGGACGTTGGTGGAAACATGCCTCTGAATCCCAAGCATTGGAACATAAGCAGGAGGGTGCAATTGCATTCGGATCCTGCTCAAGTGCTTCCTGTGAGCATCTGGCTGCTCCTTGCAAAAAGAGAACACTGGACTGTTTGGTCTTCTAGTCTGATTTAGCAAATAACATCATTTTGTTGCTATGGCAAAATGCCAGGGGCAGGCAGAAAACAGATCAGAGCAGACATAACAGAAAGTACACAAAGTTTAAGGTACAGCCAGATTGTAGCAATTGTTGTCCCAATAAAGGAGAATATTTTTTAGCTAAGGGTTGAAATGAAGAATCCTTGGTACTCTCTGAGCTTGGTTGTTTTCTTGTAGATGTTTCATAACCCAAATCTGACTGTCATTGCAAAAAGAAAGAAAGCTCAGAGAATACCAAGGACCCCTCAAATTGTTGTCCAACCTGACAGCTGAGGTTGCTAACTTCTAAAGTAGGTTCTATTATTTTCATTTTTAACAGCAGTTTACATTTGATAATGTGGGTAGCAGATACATTATTAGTAATACTGCTCATTTTCTTGGTATAATCACCTCCAAGTATTTGTATTATTAAGAACAGGAGAAAGCTAGGTTTCATTTTTTTTCCTCCCACCTTGGCCATTTTTAAAAATTATATTGCCACCAGCCTCTTCTTGCTTCAGTCTTGAACCAAGGATTTCAGGTAGCCTTAGCTGTATTCCATGGCAGGGAAGGGACACAGAGGAGATATTTCTAATAAATTGCATTCTGGACATTATTCATTTCAAAAGTCATGTTAAACATATAAGTTATTAATGAGAATAATTCCATTCAAAACAAAACAGTTAAAAGTGCTAAACCCGTTGGCTAGGTCACAGGTCGGCAACCTGCAGCTCCGGAGCCTCATGTGGCTCTTTGAGCCTTCCCCTGTGGCTCCCAGCTTCCTCTGCCTTTGCAGAGAGAGACAGACAGAGAAAGGCAATTACACTTTCCTGCTTCTCTCTCTCTCTCTCTTTCTCTCTCTCTCTGTGTGTGTTTGTGTTTTTGTGTGCGTGTGTTTTTGTGTGCGTGTGTGTTTGTGTGTGTGTGTGTAAAACAGAGTGCACTCACAGTGTTCTCCGAGGAGCTGAAAAGCTTACTGGGCAGAGCTCCTCCCTTTGCTGCGTCTCTGCAGGAAGCAGGAAGCAGGAAGGGCAGGAGAGAGCTAGCTAGCCCAGCTAGGCTGACTCAGGAATTCTGGGAGTTGAAGTCTATGAGTCATAAAAGAGACTAGGTTGCTTACCCCTGAGCTTGTTGGACAACAGCTTGAAGCTTGCCAGGTGAGCAGCAGATAGGAGGGGGGGAGAAAGAGAGAGAGAGAAAGAGAGAGGGGGGAGGGGGAGAGAGAAAGTGGGGGAAGAGGAGTGGCAGACCAAGGGCAGATAGAGAGGGAGAGAGACAGAGAGAGAGAGAGAGACCCTTTTGACATCTAAAATGAAGATAACACTGCATATATCCTTTTTTTTACCTGTGTGTGTATGTAATTTTATTCTCTTAAGCATTCTCTTGGTGATCATTGTTTTAATAGTATGGATATTCCCAAGAGTCATATTTTTACTTTTATTTTTAATGTGTGTGTGTGTGTGTGTGTGTGTGTGTGTGTGTGTACAGTGTGCAGTGTTATCTTCATTTTAGATATCAAAAGGGTTTTGCGGCTCCCGGTGTTTTGTTTTTGGTGGGAAACGGGTCCAAGTGGCTCTTTGAGTGTTTTGGGTTGCCTACCCCTGGGCTTGGTCATGATAAAGAATCGGTTCTAGCGTTCTGTTACATCTAAAAAGGAGGGTTTTCATTGATCTGGCTAGTAATTTTATAGCTAAAGTCTTAAAAATTAACATTTCTTGCCATTGTTTAAACTTCAGAACAATACCTTTTCATACTTATTTATTTAATTTATATGCCTCCAATTTTACTCTGCAAAGTGATAATACTTCCTTATTCCACACTGTTCCATTGTTTTCATCTTTGCAGGTTCTGAGGTATTTCGACTACGTTTTCACTGGCGTCTTCACCTTTGAGATGGTCATTAAAGTAAGTGAGAAGGGTTTTCTTGAGTCAATTGGAAGACAGTGGACAGTTTCATATTCATAGACAGATCTTTATCATCTCTTTTCAAGAAAATGAAGACCTTCCCAAACATTTCTGGGAGCAATTTCTCCTTTGACAATTTTCTTCCTTCAGTGCCTTGTAGTTAAAGTCATGCTTGAGTTTTCTTTAGCCTGCCACTTGCTGGAAGCTGAGAGGTTTTTTCAGGATTGTTATTAAATATTTTAAATACATGATTAAATATTTTTAAAACTTCAATAAATGAAGGAACTCTGATCTTTGAGGAAGTCAGTTGGGATGATCCTTAAGACTTATTACAACTTTTTCAACAAAATACTGTAGGAATTCTGGGAGATGCAATTCATCACATCTGGAAGACACCAGTTTAGGAAGTTGCTCTAGAAATTTCTCTTTCCTGCTGGGAAATTTTGTGATCGCAATAAAGTAATGTCGAGTGCATTTTCATTCTGCAATTTGGCTAACCCCTTTTCTGCAGCTTGTCTTTCCATGGCTTTTTCTGATCCTGTCCCTCATCTGTTTCCAGTTCTTGGTATTCTGGACAAAACCCACACTAAACTATTTCAGAGTGCTGCATACAAAAATAATAAGAATTGGCTTCTGGTTCTGGATCGCAGCATACGCAGTCGAGCGAAGAGCCTTGTCTCTTCGCTGGCTGTTTTCCCCTCTGCCGGTAGACCCTTAATTGGGTTGAAAAGTCACCCTGGAGAGGCAACCACCATTGAGGAGGCCCTCATCGACTGTGGAAAGGCAGCAGCTCCTTCCACGGTCCGAGCTAGCTCCTTAGGGCCGATGGAGAAAAGATCGGCCAGTAAAATGGCCGATCATTCAGCTGCACCAGTTGAAAGTCAGAAGAACAGCTAAGCATAAAGAACCACAGTGGAGAATCTGGATGAGACCTTTCCTTCCTCCTCTTTGCCCTAACTACTCTCCTGTAAAAAGCTTTTGAACTACTTCCCTGCTTTGAGAGAGCTGCGTTTGTGTACTGGGGGGAAAAGAGCTTTGGAAACTAAAGAAATTAAACAGCTAATTTTTTATTGACTATTTAATTTTTTGGATACTTAGGGGTCCTGAAAAAATCTTACCTTTGAACATTATTATTATTACTATTCTACTTTTCATGCTGGAGATGTTTTTCTTTTTCTTGAAAAAAAAGATTTTACAGCTTACTGAGGACATCTTGTGGCAAAAATTATTACTGCAACTGTATTTCTTTTTGCTGTTTGAAAATGGTTCTGACCTTCAAATGATAATAAAAGGGAAAAGATAAAGGATTTGAAACAGCTGGGAGGTGAATTTGTCTATTAGAAATTGGAGGTGGATATTTGTTGACTCTTACTAAATACAGCCTCCACTAAAAGATTAAAAGATTTTTTCACCACTGAAATGGAGGAATCTTACCCACAGCTTGATTATGAACTTATACTGGAAAAAATCTTGGAAGCTACGGAGTATATGAAATCTTGGAGAAAAATTAAAGATGACTTTTCAGAATCACAAATTGATTCTCAAATTTTAATGGCTCAAGATATAGGCCAAGGAACAATAGAGAAGGAACAGAGTAATTCCAAAGAGGACTTTATTCAACAACATATACAACCTAAAGAGATGGAGGAACCATACCTACAACACAACTATGAATTTATACTGGAGAAATTGTGGAAACTACCGAACAAATCAATTTTACACAACCCCATATACAATTTATGGAGAATCTTGATGATCAAAGAATAACTTTAATTGAAATATCTGACTTGTCAAAAACAACAGAGACTGACATCCAGACACAAGTTACTGAAAATTGTGATAACGTGGACAATCAACTAGTAATTACAACATGGAATAAAACTGATTACACCATTCAGATGACACTGGAAGAAAGGGAAGAGAACTTTGACCAGTCTGAAGTGTTGAGAAATACCTCTATTCAAATATTGAGGTTCGATGACGTAGAAACTTTACTATGAAACCGGTTTGGCACAGAAAGAAACCTAGAGTTAGATTTAAAAATGTGTTTTAAAATTTTATTTAACGGGTTAAAAAAACTTTAGAGATTTTGACTTTAATAACTAATGGTGTACATGAATTCTGTAAGAGGATATCCTTTGTAATAATATTTAGTTTTAGATATGATAATTATTTGGAGGAATAAATTTTACTTAATGGGTTAAAAAGACTTTTTATAGATATAGATTGATTGATAGAATGTATATTTAAAATAGATAGAAATGTATATTTTGGACTGATATTTTTATTTCAAATAAAAGACAATTATTTTGTAATAGAAGGAGAATAAGAGGGATTGGTGATAAGAGAAGGAATGGTATTAATAAATGATTTATTAGATTAAGAAATAGATTCTATGTGGAAAATATAAGAATGTTATTGTGGGAATAATATATTTATTCTAGATATAATTATTATGTTAGGGAAAAGGGAAATGAGGGATACCCAAAGTATTAATAATATGTTTATTCAAGGCTAATTGGAATATGGTAATTGTAAATTAGTAAAGCTTAAAAACAGGATTTGGATTTTTATAACTGAAATGTGATTGATGTCTGATTTGATTGATTGAACTCTATTTAGAAATGTATTAATTTGAATATGTAATATTATATGAAGGAAATAGAGAGGGAACTTTTAATGAAATAACCTGAGTTATATATGCGTGATTTTGCTTTTGGATGTTTAAGGGCGCCATCTCCACGTTGTTTCCTAAATACCTTGATGTAAAAACTAAAAAAATCGATAAAATTTGTTTTAAAAATAAATTAATAATAATAATTAAAAAAAATAATGAAAAGTTTTGTATTAAAAAGAGTAGAATTATCCAAGACCAAGCCAATTAACTGAGTATGCCAACATCATTCAATATGGGAATAGCATTAGCTGAGATGTTAGTGGAATCTCAGTTTATAATGACAAAAACGGTAACTTCCTCTTTATGGGTGGCAAGTGTTGGCCTCTATAGGAACAGAATATAAAACAGTTTCTTAAGCAAAAAAAGAAAATTGGACTTTTTTTAGCAGAAGTTTTTGCACATCCCTATCACTTCTCAAATGTCACTCCTACTGAACAGAGTTTCTAAAAGAAGATACAGTGTTAGGAAGCAAAATTGTCCTTGTAATTTTTTTTTTCAAATAAATTCTTAGAATTAAAAGGCACTGAGTTTTTTTTTTTTAGTTCAAGGTTCTATAGTGATTATTTAAGAAACTTTCTATCCTGTAAATTTGTATTATTTAAGTTACCTTTCACTTTTCCTCCAGGAGATCAAAGCAGTGTACACAGCACTTTCTCCCCTAGTTTTTTGTCAAAACAATCCAGTGAGGTCAGGTGAGCAAAAAGTTAGTTACTGGGCTGAAAGAATTACCCTTTGAGCTTTTATAGACTTGAACTGAGTCTTTTCAGTCCAACACGTTAACTAATTCACACATAATACAGTACTTGTATTATTCAAGTAATAGATTTTATATGGCGTGAAAAGGCCTTCTGTGGGACAACAAAGAGGCCTCCTTTTCAGCAGCTGATGGTCAGTACCGGTAGTTACTAAGCAGATTTTATTTCCTTTTTGATAACCATGTCTTATAAACAGTTATAAATAGGTTTATAGGAACCTATAAATCTGCTTTGCCCCAATCACTAGCTCTCACTTTTTGGACATGTATCTAGTATAAGCTAGTTAGGCAAGTTCTAGCATCACAACAGACCTACCCAAACTAATCTTTTTATCCCCTTTATCCTGCTGCTTGTGTCAGAATGATATCAAATAAGGGCAGTCCAAACTGATTCCTTTTTTTAGGCATGCATGCAATGTTGTAACACATATTAAAAAAAGAAGTGGGATTTGTGTTATAGTGCCCCAATTCTGGTTTTGTCAGTCTGACATGGCCTCTTCTGGTGGTACTCCTGCTGATTCAACTTTACTGTAATGTAAAACAAATTTGACAGAATTAACTTCCTAAATAAACCTCTGACGGCATTTTTTGTTTACTAATTTTAAAATGAAATTATAAGTATCTGTATTGTTACATCCATCTCCCACAATACCACCAGCAACTGAAAATACCTCTTAAGCGAATTATCTTTGTCCATATGTATTTGCATATAAGCTAACTGCAGCCTCATTAATGGGACTTGAATGCAAAGAGCTCATAATCAGAAAATGGAGCTTAGGTGATTCTATTCTTATGAGTATAAAGTATAAGAACTTTCCCTTATCTTTCTTTAGATGATTGATCAGGGATTAATACTGCAAGATGGCTCTTACTTTCGGGATCTTTGGAACATCCTGGATTTCATTGTGGTTGTTGGAGCGCTGATGGCCTTTGCTTTGGCGTAAGTATCTGCATTTTTTGGTTGGGTTCAGATCATTTTACATACGTGAGAACCATGCTACCAATGCTCAGAATTTCTTTGGCTTCTACTTCAAAAAAAACATCATATCACTTAAAATAGCATGCTTGTTTCCCTCACTGGTTTAGCCATGTCACAGAAATTATTATAATGATTAAATATGAGGAAATATATTGTATGTGACTAAAAAAATTCTAGTTGAATGGCTGGGTGGTAAGAAGGCATAACTGCAGACAAAGCAGATATATGAAGAAAATATTAATCTTGATTGACCCAGAATTTTGCCTGACCTAGACTTATTTTCTCTATATTAAGATGCATATAGCTGAACATACGATGTGAGCTTTAAAATCATACAATTTATTCAGTTCACAACAGCACAACAGAATACATACAATTTCCACCTTTTAGGGTTACCAGACCTTTAAAATGCTTATTATAGTTTTCTGGGTCTTTATATTACTGGTTTGGAGTAGAGGTTTCCATTAGCCACTACCTATTTTTTGAGGGAACACTGAATGGTCTTAAGATGTGCACCCTTCTCACCCCTTTTTCGAGAGACGACTCCTCTCACAAGAAATAAAGAAAAGGAAATTTTAAAGAAGAAAAACCTATAAAATCACATTTAATTTTAAAATTTTCAAAATGTTAATACAGTATGCAATATTGTGTTAGGTAAGTATAGTTTATAATACACAGCACATGACAAATAAGTTAAGCTTTAAAAAAATTAAAAACGTTCTGAAAAACCTTGCCAAGAATACTGCATGGACTTGTCTTGGCAATATTGAAGAATCAAACACTATTGAACAGAAGAAAAGAAAGACCACAAGACACTATTGACTTATTAAAATATTCCCCATGTTATACAGAGCCCTAAGAATATCTCAGAAAAAAATAATTATCTCAAGAGATTTGAAAGAAAGGAACTACCTTCATGCAAAATCTGATATATTCATAAAAGACTAAACTATCACTCTTTTATAAAAAAGATGTGAAAGGTATTGATTTTAAGCACAGAAGTACAAAATTAACACAGTTTTGGCCTACAGTAATTAATAATTTCTTGACCACTGAATTAAAACTCTCTGACTTTTTTCCTAGACTGTCCCCAGACTTTGGGGATAAGTACAGATGTTTATCAGATTTATTCAAGAAATGTACAGCCACTTCTTTTTCTGGTTCTCTGGAATTGCGCCTCTGATTTTAAAAGAACCAGTCAATCTATATAACTTCCTATCTTCTTTGCTTCTGGTATTCAGATTCACTACCAAATTCTTCAAAATATGTTTGAACTTCATGGTTTACTTTCAAGAAGTTACCTTAGGACTGACATTTTGTAAGACCTGGAGAATTCTATGTTATGATCCATGACCCTTCCTATAAAAGCCATAGAAACCAAACAATTTTAAATCCATAGATCTAAACTGGAGAGTATTGTAAAGCCTATAATAAAATCCTGATAGTTGGATTTCAAGAAGGGTCAGTTTGGATCAAAGAAGTAACTTGGAGATATCTCCCCAGAGCCACTTTCTTTCAAGGGGTTCCACATGTATTAATTGCCCTTGTCTGCAAATCTGAACTACTGTAGTTTGAACAAATGGTAACCAGCATGTTTCCTGTTGACTGCCTGCATTCAAACTCATAATTGCACCAAGGTGCCTAAAATAATTTTCCACTTGGAAAGATGCTAAGGATTGTTTCACCTGTCACTTGGGGCCAAATTGAACTTAATTAGAGAGATTAGGGTTTCCTGCAGTTGTTGTTTGTTTGTTTTTACTAATTAATGCTGCCAAGTAGCAACTGCTGCTTTGAAAATCAAGGAATAACAGCCAGTCACTCCTCCTGATGAATGCATGTGTACATCTGGGCTTGTAAACACATGTTTGTCACCATCACATTAAGCATTTTAAACATGTATACAACAAAAAAATGTAATATATGAAATGGCTCTTGTTAATTAAACTGTAAATGAGAGAAGGAAGCTGGGTTCTGGGGTGAAAAAATTAATGGAATGCCCGGATATCAAGGCTGTGAGATGAGGTTATTGCTCTTTTCAGATGCAAATCTTCTTCCAACAGTCTCCTTGTTCCTTTGCTCTCTGCTGATGGCCCATTTCCTGATATTTTCTGTTTTCTTTCCGCCTGTCTATCGATCTGGCTTTGTGACTGTACATCTGGGCCTTTACTCACAGGAATGCTTTGGGGTAATTATTTTTCTTGTTTATCTTTTGGGGGACCCAAGTGAGGGAAATGGGCCTTGAATGGAAGACTTTGGTTTGCTTGTCTATCTGTTACATTGCTATCAGAAAGGCTACTTGGGCTAGCACTAGGAGAAGGTGAAATGCAACTGGCTTCTCATAAAAATTTCCGAGACAAGTCCTGTTTCCAATCTGTGTTTTCCATGAGACTAGGTACAATTACAAAGCATTCTATGCATACAATTTCAGCCTATGGTATACTGACTCTGCACCAAAGACTGAGATTGTCAAGCTGTTTTAAAGAAATCAATTTCCTGCTATTTCTGGCAAAGTGTCAAAAACAGAAGTTTCAAAAACACTTCATGGAGGAGTGTGAAATGTTGCTACTCACAGCACCATAGTTGAAATGAGATAAAAACAGAACACCACTTACATTACATCAAGAGAATAGAACAGCATAGACACAGATAATTGGTTATCGTGGTATTTTTATTGCCAATGAAATGGAGTACTTTCTGCTCCATATGCAAAAAACCTCCCTTGAGTACATTTAATATACCACTTTCATTGGATTGGAGCTACCCACCAGCTATTACTAAACTGCTCAGACACCCAAATGTCTTGTGCCAGTCCTGGGTACAAAAGGACCCTTATGAGGCACTACTTGAATTATTATTTGCTAAGATGCCATTGTCTGTTTGTTTATTTCTTTATGGGGGTTATCTACTGTGCACGTCCTTGAAGTCAAGTAAATTTACCGAACACATAACATCAAAATCTGAAGTATAAATGAAGTTCCCAGGTTAACTAGGTAAAGGCAGCCCTGTCAGCATTAGCATCCAAATATTTAGAATATATAAATGTGAGTCTGATGCATCCAAGACAGATGGCTTAATTTAAGAATAAAACTTTGATGAACACAACACACACAAAAACAAAAAGGTAGTTCTTGTTTAGTGACCACTAATGTGTATGTATATGAGTGTGTGTGTATGTGTGTGTATATACAGTATATGTGTATGTATATTTGTGTGTGTATATGTTTATATAAAAATAAGGAGTAAGCATTCTATTAGATCTAAAATGGATGATTTTCATTAATCTGGCTAGTAATTTTATAGCTAAGTTCTTAAAAATTAAAATTTCTTGCCATTGTTTAAACTTTAAAGTAAGACTTTTTATATTTATGTACCGTCAATCTCACTCTGCAAAATGATAATCCTTCCTTGTCCCACTGTGTTGTAAAAGGGACCACAGCATGTTTCATTGGTGAGGAAGAAGCAAAGAGGATGACGAATTTCAAAGGCAACACAGGTCAATTTTCTCATATAAAAGCTCCTGACACAAAGGCAACAGACAGCAAATGCTGCTGAGCAGCAACTGAGGGGAACTTATAGAATTAAGGTGGTCAGGCAAGCAGTAGTTCATTTTTTCAGCTATTTTAGCACTGTTTCAGGGATCAGTGCCAGATCTGGCTGCTTTAAAGAACAAGGATCTCCATTTTTAACCTCTCAATTTCAAATGCAGTCTTTGATGGATATAATATTAAGCTTCAACAATACAGCAGGTGTGATTCATTAAAACTGCAGTCTTATCATAGCTGTAGAATTTCACTTTTTAGTGACAGTTTCCGAGGCTGAGTTTTCTGATGTTAGAAATTTCAGCATCAGGAAAAGGCAGAAGAAAGGGTTTCAAGGTCCAGGGTCGAGTCTTTCATCAAACTCCCAGCTCTGGGGGAAGTTTAAACCAATGATTGTGATGTCAGAAAGACTTATTTTAAAACGTGGAAAGGATAGAGTGACAGATGTTTCTCCACTTTCATTTCTCCCCTGCCAATTTCTTGTTGACAGACTTTTGTTCATTTTGGTGCCCCTGATACCAAACCACTCTGAGAGATGGTTTAGGATTGCCCGGTTCATCTATAATTTTATTGAGTAACTATGTGGTTTTCAATTTAAAACTAAAGCAAGGTATCTGATCTTTACCCCACTGACACTATCCTTAGCAAATGTGAACTCTACAAAAGCTGGAACAGAGATCATAATTGGCCTTTCTGCCCAGCATCTAAGTTTGATTGCAAGAGTGTGACTCATCTCCCGAGATCATTAAAAGCTGTTATTGTGTGAAGTCATGACGTATTGCCATAAATGATAGCATGAATCTGTGAGAAATAATTGTTCTGGTTACAAAATGCTGAAAAATATTGAGATGTGTGTATGTGTGTGAGAGAGATAGGCTAGATAATAAGGTAGATTACCCATCAACATTTCAAATTTTCTTTTACTAGAAATTCATAATCGTTCCCATTTTATATTTGGAAGACATAGAAGCTGTCTAGAAAGCATTTTTGGTTCTGTATACTCCATCAAAAAAGAGGATTTTCATTTCCAAAGAGAGGTTTCAAAATGTATAGTTTTGTGTAAAGTGTTCCTGTACAGGTGCAGTGCACATTACTACAACTTTATAGAACTATACCAAACTGGAGAAAACCATAGCTGGTGTTTGCTTATCAATGAACCAAAGTAAATAGATAGGAAAAGGGAATAAACAAATTGTGAAGATAATATGGGTCTGAAAGAAAGGGTCCTTTTAATGCCATGTCACTCTCCCCACACCCTCAACTTTGAGTCTCTCCCTATCACTTTGAGAAAAGAATAGGTGACAGAAACATTTTCTTTTCTAAATGCTTTTCTGTAAGAATCTCCATCTCATTTTGTAATTATAGGCTACTTTTACACCGATTAATATAGGACTAGAAAGTTGAAGCAACTACATGATCAGACCCAATTTTTTGGCATTTTTGTTGGAGTCATTAAATGAATCACCATGCTCATTAAGCAAATGGTGCAGTCTTTAAGCAGACAGCATGGTCATAAAGTGAGCCCGTTCTTTCAAATGAGCATTTTTGCTTCAAACCAGTAAAAAAATACCAGAAACCATTAAAAAAAAAGTCACAAATTGCAGTCCTGTGACTGTGGGACACTGCAATGATCATAAGGCAAGTTGGTTGCAAAGTGCCTAAAATGAGTCACAGGAGGGGGGTGGGGATGAAACCATTTATGAGGGCCAGAAATGTTTTATGGGCCATAAAGCACCTGTTCTGAAACCATCATAACTCTGGAAGGTTGTAAAACCGCAGTTGTACGTCAAGCACTTCCGGTGTTGGTCTGAGAGGCCTAAGCAATGATTATTTCTTAAATATGAGCACTATACCAGGTCTTTTTTATATATATATATGGTGTGTGTGTGTGTGTGTATAATTTTTTAATTTTCTATAATTTTCCCCTCTGTAATTGGACAGGAAAATAATATGTCAAATAAAATAATAGCTAGATATTAGCATCAATTATAATTTAGAATTTAATTGCCAGCAGAGCAAACAAAGCTTGCATCTCTCTTTCATTCTCTCTTTCTCTGTCTCTCATAAAAATACTAATTTGGTTTATTGTTAATTTGTGAACAAAGAACACTGTGAATAAAATCTATACAAAGTTTTAGAGGGAAGTGGCTAGTGCTATGCAGTTTAAGAATACACATCATGAACTGGCAGATGATAAAGGAGATTCGATAGTGAAAGCTAAACTTTCTTTGGGAAAATTTATTTTCCATTACTAATCTTTTCATAGAATAATTCCTGATATGTTTTAAGGAACCCTTGCTTTTTCCAGAACAGGTTTTGACTGAAATCATGTGCCTGTGGGCGTTGTTGTTTTGGGATGCCGTAGGCCTCACCAACAAAGAACCTTTCTAATTTATATTGGGAAGCAGTGTAGTGAAGTTGGAGGAGATGAACTTAATGTCCTAAAAGATGAGTGTAAGGGATAATACACAAATAAAAGTGTCTTATCCCTACTGTTTCCTTGAAGCTAAAAAGATACCTCCAGAGTATTTTTAGATGCTACTATTCCTACTGAACTCTGTAGATGGGTACAAAAACACAGGACTTTTTCTTTCCATGTACTTCCTGAAGTTCATATTTTACGCTTCAGACCATTTTTCAGTCTGAAAATGGTGATTAATAGCTATATGCTGATTAATAGCTAATGGAGATCTTTTCTTCAATAATTTGATTGAGGATACCCTAGTTATGACAACCATTAACAGAGGGATAGAATCAAGATCACAATGCCCTGGTAAGGCCACACTTGGAATACTGCATCCAGTTTTGGTCACCAGGATGTAAAAAAGATGTTGAGACTCTAGAAAGAGTACAGATAAGAGCAACAAAGATGATTAGGGAACTGGAGGCTAAAACATATAAGGAGCGGTTGCTAGAATTGGGTATGTCTAGTTTAACGAAGAGAAGGACAAGGGGGAACATGATAGCAGTATTCCAATACCTCAGGAGCTGCCATAAAGAAGAGGGAATCAAGCTATTTTCCAAAGCACCTGAAGGCAGGACAAGAAGCAACGGGTGGAAACTAATCAAGGAGAGAAGAAACCTAGAACTAAGGAGAAACTTCCTGACAGTGAGAACAATTAATCAGTGGAACAGCTTGCCTCCAGAAGCAGTAAATGCTCCAACACTGGAAGTTTTTAAGAAGAGACTGGACAGCCATTTGTCCGAAATGGTGTAGGGTTTCCTGCCTGAGCAGGGGGTTGGACCTGCAAGGTCCCTTCCAACTTTACTACTATTATTATTGTTGTGTCCTGAGCCTGCAAAGGCAGACTCGGGACGTTGCAATGGTCCCGGGCAGTTGCAAGCTGCCCGGGACCAGACTGGCTGGTGCCAGCGCTCGCACACATGCGCGAGGCACGCAGCGCGCCTAAATGTTGCTTTTTGGCCCGGGGATCGTCTTTAAGAGAGGCTGAGAGGTTTGTTCTGCTCAGAGTTGTAACGGGGGCTACTGAAGACCAATAAAGAGTTCCTGAAACCACAGAATGTCTCATGCCGTCATTGCCATTAACTGAGGACTCAACACTGGCGACGAAGGTGGGATTGCCTTACAATTACACAAAAGATTGTAAGCTTACCCTGGAGTCCTGAGACAGCGAGGAAACGGCGTTAAATTCAGCAACTGCCTGCCAATACAGCTTCGTTGAAGGTAAGCTGGCTGATAGACCCTTCCTGCTTTACTGAAGATGGCAAAGATAGGGAAACTTTCTGAGTTTGATGTTACACATCCAGAAAGATGGGAATCTTATGTGGCCTGAGCAGAAAATATTTCAGAGTAAATCAAATGAGAAAAGAGGGCTTAATGACCGCCATCCTGCTGTGTGTTTGTGGTCAAGATGCATTTGAAATTGCTGAAAACTTAGTAGCCCCTGCACCTCTTGAATCTGTTACCTACACAGATTTAAAGAAATTATTAAAAGAGCATTTTCAGCCCAAGTTGTAGGTTATTGCATGGAGACACACTTTTGAACAGAGGGATCAACGGGCTGATGAGTCAGCTAAAGAGTACATTGCTGCATTAAGAAGAGCAGCTAAACATTGTGAGTTTAAAGACTTAGAGGAAAGACTGAGAGACAGATTTGTATGTGGGCTGAGAAACAGAGATGTGCAGCAAAGACTTTTTGCTAAAGAGGATATATCGTTCCAAGATGCCTTGAGAGAGGTTACTGCAGAAGAGGCAGCAAGTGGGGCAATCAAGAATATGAAGCCTATCAGAAGTACTCCAGAAGCTGTTTTCGTGCACCACGAGGGAGTCCAAGGAAGCTCGGAAGAGGAACCTGATGAAGAAGTAGATCATCTCTACCCAGCCAAAGAAGGGAAGCAGAGGGAAGGCAAAGAAAAGGCTTCACCTGTACCCAAGTGCTTTGGATGTGGAGGTCGCCACAAGAGGACCGACTGCAGGTTTTGTTCTGCAATCTGTAGAGCATGTGGAAAGCAAGGCCACATAGCAGCTGTGTGTCTGGGCTGTCAGAAGGTACAACCCTGAGAAGAATTGCGCCTGAAAGGTACCAGGGACCCCAGCCAAAACAGGGTGGGTTTCTGTGCTTCACGAAGAAGCATTTATAGGACAGGCACACACAAGCCACTCAAAAAGAAACTGTCACTTAATGTGAAGTTGCAAGGGGTTCCATTGGTCATGGAACTAGACACTGGGTCTGCACTTTCAATTATCTCCATTCACACGTTCAGAAAGATTTGTTCTGGTAGTGGTTTTCAGGCCAAGCTTAGGCCCTCTAATATAGTGCTAACAGACTTTCAAAACTCCAAAGTGTGTGTTAAGGGGGAGGCCACCCTTAATGTACAGTATAAGGATTTTGAAGGTCCATTAGATGTATTGATAGTGGGGGGTGAGCGCACGAATCTCATAGGACCCGATTGGTTTGAGGCCTTGGGAATACAAGTTACAGGGCTCAATAGCATGCAAACAGTAGATTTATAGGAAGTCTGCAAAGAATTTGCAGATGTTTTCGGCCCACAGCTGGGCACATACAAAGGGCCCCCAGTCTCTTTGAAGTTGGACCCCCACTCCTATCAGAGTAAAGGCAGATTACAAATGCACTCTCAATAAGGCATTGCAACAACATGCCTATCCTGTACCTGTAGTCAGCCATATTCTGGCCTCCCTCAAGGGGGGGGGCGTGTTTTTGCAAAGCTTGCCTTAGCACAGGCTTATCAACAAGCTGCCTGTTGATGAAGCTGCTGCTGTAGCACAAACCATTGTAACTCATAGGGGGGCATTCAAAGTCAAGAGACTACAATTTGGAGTAAACGTGGCTCCTGGAATTTTCCAAAGTGTAATGGAAAATACTTTGAGGAGTATACCAGGGGTTTGCCCCTATTTTGATGATGTCTTAATTGCTGGAGACTCCACCCAAAATCTAGCTGAGAGATTGAGGGCTGTCCTGCTGCGGTTCCAGAAAACAGGACTCAAGCTTAAAAAGGACAAATGTAAAATTGGGGTGCCTTCTACAGATTTCCTGGGATTCAAAATTGATGCCAATGGGATTCATCCTGCTGAGTCCAAATTAAAAGCTATCATGCAAGCTCCTAGACCTAAGTCCAAAGCTGAACTGCAAGCTTTTCTAGGACTCTTGAATTTTTATAATTCATTCATTCCTAACAAGGCTAATGTAGCTGAACCTGGACAAACAGGCAGTGTGGCAGTGGTCACAGGCACATGAAGCAAGCTTCAATGAGGTTAAGGCCTTACTAACGTCCAACAATGTGCTTGCACACTTCAATGAAACTCTTCCTGTGTGCATCGCTTGTGATGCTTCTCCTTATGGAGTAGGAGCAGTACTCAGTCACCTCAGACCAGATGGAACTCAGGTTCCTGTTGCATATTACTCCAGAATCTTGTCTTCTGCTGAAATGAATTATGGCCAGATAGACAGGGAGGCCTTAGCTGTTGTTGCTGGAATTAAAAAATTCCATGATTTTTTATATGGCAGACATTTCACGGTCTACACTGATCATAAGCCTTTGTTGGGGTTGTTTACCACTAACAAACAGACCCCTCACATCATCTCCCCCAGGATGCTCAGATGATCAATATTCCTGTCAGCCTATGACTTTTCTCTAATTCACAAACCTGGCAAAGAAATGGGCCATGCTGATGGCCTCAGTAGATTACCCTTACAAGTAGTAGAGGCTGATCCGGCCCCAGCAATCAACATCCTTTCAATTCAGGCACTGCCTGAATCACCTCTAAACGCCAGGGATGTGGCTGCTCACACTCTCTCGTGTCTTATCCTGGGTTTTGTCTGGATGGCCAGAGAGTTGTCCAGGCACTGAGTTTCAGAGTTTCTGGCTGAAAAGGAACGAGATATCCACCTTCCAGGGTTGTCTGCTGTGGGGCAGCAGAGTTGTCATTCCTACCTCAATGAGGTCTAGGGTCTTAGGTTCCCTTCACGAGGGTCATCCTGGCATTGTACGAATGAAGGCGCTTGTGCGCAGCCATTTGTGGTGGCTTGGGTTAGACAAGGAAATTGAGGCTAAGGTGCACGCTTGCCACCTTTGTCAGCGCTCACGCCCAGAAATGCCTCAGGCTCCTGTGCATAGATGGGAAGAAACACAGTCTCCATGGTCTAGGGTATACATCGATTACACTGGGCTCTTTCAGGGTCAATTCTTCTTGGTCCTGGTTGATAGCTATTCAAAATGGCTTGAGGTTGTACCTGTCTCTTCCACCACCACTGCAAAGACTATCCAAGTACTGAGGGGGATTTTTGCTGCACATGGGCTTCCGGATGTTTTGGTGTCTGACAATGGCCCTCAATTCACTTCTTCCGAATTCCAAGCTTTCTTACAGGCTAACATGATTCGTCACGCCACCTCTGCACCCTTCCGGGATGGCTCAATGGATGGTCCGCATCACCAAGGATGCTTTAAAGAAACTGACCTATGGGGACTGGCATCACAGATTGGCTGACTTCCTCCTTGCTTACCGCACTACACCTTCCACTTCTACGGGGAGAAGCCCAGCTGAACTTCACTGGGGGCGCAAACTGACTACTAAACTTGACCAGTTGCACCCGGACAGATTGCCTCCTAGGGGTACACAACCCAGGGCACCGAGGCAATTACAAGTGGGTGCCCCAGTATGGACCCGTAACTACGGGCCAGGTCACTTGTGGGTTCCTGCTCTAGTTTGTAAGGTTACAGGTCCTTTGTCCTACGAGGTCTCCTTGGATGACGGTCGTATCCTGCGACAGCTTATCGACCAGCTGCATACAAGACTGGACTTACCTTCTGAGACTCCTGGTTCCTTTCTAGGGGGGAGGGGGACCCCTATGGGCAAAGGGAGGGGTGTTGGAAGCAACCAGGCCCCAACAGAGAGGCCACAGACGGCCTATCACAAGATTCCGCGAGTGTTCCGAACAGGAATTCAGGGGAACCAGCTAGCACACAGGCTACAGTGCATACTCCAGCCAGGGAGTCACCCCGGGGGCATAATCATTACACACTTACACCTTTCAGCACTCCAGTCAGGGAGAATAACTGGGAGCATCCTAATAACTCAAACATTGCAAGAGAGCTGGCACACAATCAACGCAATTGGCCCAACTTCGCCACCGTCCCCAGAAAAGGACACTTCCACAGGGGAAGTGATAGGGCCAAATCCAGATCCTGAACCCTCTGGTTCAACGGAGGGGGCAACTGAGTTTTGGGACAGTACTGAAATTACAGACAGTCCTACTATGGAACTGGGGAGTGGAGGAAGGCAGCCTCATGCTAGGTCCAGTGTGGGCTCGAGAGGCTCTTCAGAGTTGCCCAAAAGTGGCAGCCTTCTAGAGGGGCCAGAACGCCTGCAACTAGGCAGGTCAACCAGGTTAGAGAGAGAGCAAAGTCCTGGTCTGATGAGCCTGGTGGGCAAGCAAGCAGGCCAGGCAGTGGGGCATGGTCCATGGGGGCCAACAGGGTCTGAAAAAGGGGGTGAACCTATAGCCTCCTCTGGACAAGGTGTATCTGGGAATTATCAGGGCCTACGGAGATCACAGAGAGAAAAGAGGTCTCCCAAATATCTTGAAGATTTTATAACTCTGCTGGCAAAGCAGAAACAGTAAGAGGGTGTTTCTATGGAAGCCGGAAAAGGGGACACTGGGAATTAATCCCCAGAACAATAGCATGGTACCATTGAGCAAGGGTGGGCACGTGTTGAGATCGCATGTAATTATTCATGTAGTCTTAGCCGGGGGGGGGGGAAGGGGTGTTGTGTCCTGAGCCTGCAAAGGCAGGCTTGGGACGTTGCAATGGTCCCGGGCAGTTGCAAGCTGCCCGGGACCAGACTGGCTGGCGCCAGCGCTTGCGCGCATGTGTGAGGCGCGCAGCGGGCCTAAATGTTGCTTTTTGGCCCGGGGATCGTCTTTAAGAGAGGCTGAGAGGTTTGTTCTGCTCAGAGTTGTAACGGGGGCTACTGAAGACCAATAAAGAGTTCCTGAAACCACAGAATGTCTTGCGCCGTCATTGCCATTAACCGAGGACTCAACAATTATTATTAACCTTATCTTTCTAGTGTATAGAAAGTTCTTACAATTCAGTTATGGCATTACATACTTCTGCTTATCAATATACTGTATACATGCACATATTTACTTTTGTATGAATGGTATGTTATTGCAGTTTATTACAATAGCAGAACCATCCCAGGAAAATAGATATTTTACTGCTACCTTTGGATGAAAACAAAGAGCAAGGTGATTGCTGGGATTCACCAGGCATATGAACTTATGATTCATAGTGGCATGGGGCCTTCCAACTCAGCAAGGGTGTGAAATCACCTGTTTTAACCTTGTTAGCACACTCTATCTCACAATAACAGGATTTGAAATCATGTCAATTCAAACAATAAGGGAATACTCCTGGGCTTGCACTCTTTTTCT
This sequence comes from Crotalus tigris, assembly GCF_016545835.1. Taxonomy (NCBI): domain Eukaryota; kingdom Metazoa; phylum Chordata; class Lepidosauria; order Squamata; family Viperidae; genus Crotalus; species Crotalus tigris. The sequence continues at coordinate 4,330,395 of NW_024096554.1, read as the reverse complement.
CTCACACATACAGACACAAATATACTTTTTAATGTTCAGAGAACATTAAACTCCACTCAATAGTTCAAATTCATCAGGCTTCAAAAAGCCAATAATGTGCCCCATGCTTTTCACTCTCTATACAAAAAAATACTGTTTACTATGGCAAAAATACAGTGAGTTTAGTTTCTGTTTAAGAAGTTGTTTGTGTTTTTATCCTTTTGTCTTGATGTTTTGGGTGGCTTGTTTATCCTCCCAAATGTATAGGTCCAACAAAGGTCGTGACATTAAAACAATCAAGTCCCTTCGTGTTCTACGCGTCTTGAGACCTTTGAAGACCATCAAGCGGTTACCCAAACTCAAGGTATTTGCATGTGAAATTCAGGCAGTGACAACTATTTTTTAAAAGTAACTTTTAAAGAGTATCAAATATGAAGAATGAATGGCAATCTTTGCAATGGAGAGTTGCCCTCTATGGAGAGGGTAGGGTCTACTGGCCAGAACTGCATAGTGAAGTAGATAGCAGTAGAATTTAGCCTTATATACTGCCTCATTATGCTTTACAGTAGGCATGTCAAACTCGCGACATCACGTGACATCACGCAATGTATCGGGCTGGTTTTGCCATTGCTGGCAATGGGGTGGGCACGGCTTCCACGTGACGCATCCGGCCCACGGGCCGGCAATTTGACACCCCTGCTTTACAGCATTCTTTGGCAGTTTACAATGTCAGCCTATTGCCCCCAACAATTTGGGTCCTCATTTTACTGACCTCAGAAAGATGGAAGGCTGAGCTAACCTTGAATCCCATCAGGATTGAACTCCAGACTATGGACAGAGTTAGCCTGCAATACTGCATTCTAACCATTGTGCCACCAGGATTTCTTATCTTAAGTGGGTAAAGAAGCTAGCTTTCTCTCTAGTGCTTCACTGCACAATCAATCCTGCAAGCTATTGTTTGGATGGCTTTTGAAAACTACTGTAGTTTAATGTTCCAAACTTGCATTCAAATGCAGACAGATGAAGTTGCATGAATCAGCTCTTCTATTTCCCTGGGTAACCCTAAATCTCAGTCCTTCTCTGCAGCATCTGTGTGTACCCCTCCACTCAGGACCTGTAACTCAAGCTATAACCCACCAAATAGTTGGGTCTGTTTCAGTGACATATAATGTGGAAGGTAAGGGAAGCTTATTTCCCTACAACCCCTTCTCATCATCTAGCCAAGCTCAGAACATTGATAATGTTACCTAGTCAGCTAATGAAATGCCTTCAAGCAAGCAACCAAGCTTAAAGAGAACCAAAGATTCCATGAAGGCTGGTTCCCCACCCCTATCCCCAGATTTATGAGTGGCATAATGCACTTTCTTTATGCACCTACTAGCAACTCATAGGCACTTAGAAGATGGGGGTTTTATAACCCAGCAGGATGTCTGCTGCACCTAAGTATATATTCCTGTAAAACTACAATTGTTGAGATTGCCTTGGAAGAGAAAACAGCCATCAGGATCCTGCAAAACTACAAGTCCTAGGAATTCCTTGGAAGAAGAAACAGCTTGGTGTAAAGCAGTGGTTCTCAACCTGTGGATCGGGACCCCATTTGGGGTCGAACAACCATTTCACGGGGGTCGCCAAACAAGGCTGTCTGCCATTTTTTCCTCCTTTTCTATGGCCACGCCCCTGGCACCTGGTGATGTATAAGTGGTTGGGGGTCACCACAACATGGGGAACTGTATTATGGGGTCACGGCATTAGAAAGGTTGAGAACCACTGGTGTAAAGCTTTTTATTTCTAGAAGAGATGCACTGGACAAATCCACTTTGATGAGTGGAAGAGTCTTCCTGCCCTTTGCATACTTAGGAAAGGATACTGATTATGTTAACATAGGACTTTGCCCTGAAAAGTATTATTTATTGCAGACTCCTTCCTCCTGTTAAAGAAGAGGTGGAAAACTCTCTAGGTCCAGGATGACATTTCTGTCTTTGTGCAATCCGGTCCTTGCCTGTTTTTACCTTTCATGCAGACCTGCACAGTGATTTTTGAAGGACTGATCCAGAGCGCAAGAATAGATCTGCATATCCACAAGAATAGGCTTGCATATCCCTATAGTTGTTGCAGCTGATGTGCATTAAATAGTACCTGGGAAATAATCATGATTACACAAGATGCTATATACTGTAGCAGGCATATCAAACTGCCGGCTCGTGGACCGGATGTGTCACGCTGAAACCGCACCCACTCCATTGCCAGTAATGGGCAAAAAGTCATGATATGTCTGTCATGACATCGCGAGTTTGACATGCCTGCTATATAGCATGACAGACCCAATTATCCTCATTTGTTTGGTACGTCTCATATTTAATAAACAAATGAATAGATGCCTTCTATACAGTAAAGATTTGACAAATGCCTTAACTAATTATAGCTTTGAGGCTTTTTATGTCATCTTTGATAAGAGTATTTTTACTTAGTTAAGATGAATCACACTTTATGGTTTATCATTCTTCCTCAGGCAGTCTTTGACTGTGTTGTAACTTCTCTGAAAAATGTCTTCAACATACTCATTGTCTACAAGCTCTTTATGTTCATCTTTGCTGTTATCGCAGTCCAGCTTTTCAAGGGCAAATTCTTCTACTGTACAGACAGTTCAAAGGATACAGAGAAAGACTGTATGTAAGTACAGCATGCAGCAATTATTCATGAATTTGGGTATGGCATTATCTCATGGCCTTTCACAGTTAATATACTTTAGAAACTTAGAGGTGCTTGTAAATTCATGTTAGTTTTTTAATCATTTTCTTCTATTTTTCAACTTCTATGCTTTCACGTGTTTGGGGAACTTTCTGATTATGTAGAAACCAGTATTATATTTTTAGGTGATATTGTACTTCCAAACTGATAGATGCTTAATTATACACTGAATTATATAGAAAATTATATGGTAAAACTCTAGAAAGAAACATGACCTTAAATCCCTATTTTTAATTACTGTAAGAAACTTCTTAATGTTTTTGACCCCTTGGTTTCTATTTGTATTTAATCTGTTTCTGATGAACTTTAGAAAAAGAAAAAAGTAAGTTCAGGGGGCATAAAGATACAACAGTAGCTAGATTAATATCTGCTATTTCTTACTCTAAATTCTGCATTGCTACTCCTATCCAGTCAAGTTAATTTCTAGTATCAGAGCCAGACTGATGAAAAAGTGATATCAGAAGGAAAGATATGGAAAGATAAAATCAAAGGAGACTGGATTCACATGATCAATGTTTCTCTTCTATCCTGGGAATTGTATTTTGTGTCCCTGAACCAACGTTTTAAGCCTTTTTCCTGCCCTCTTTATTGCAAAAGTATAAGAAAAGCCTTTTATTCTCTGACACTCTTATGCTGTAGTGGAAACTATATAGACCATGAGAAAAACATGATGGAAGTAAAATGTCGACAATGGAAGCGCCATGAATTCCACTATGATAATATCATTTGGGCTTTGCTTACACTCTTCACTGTTTCCACTGGAGAAGGATGGCCTCAGTGAGTATTTTCCTTGTTCTCTTATAACTGGACTTTTCTAGCTTTTTCAAGACACAGAACCTGTTAATGAAAAAAAACCAATCAAAATCTCCTGATCACAAAATGGTAGTCATATCACTTTTTTTTCCACAAAAGAACAAGCTCCACCCTTTCCACTGAACTTTTGAAAAATTATTATAGACATCCCTGGTGTATTTCATCCACCACCCCTTTGGCTTTAGTCTCTTATGGAACCCCATCAGATTTCACAAAACACATATTGAAAAACTGCTGTACTAAGATATTAGAAATGGACTGTTGTAGTTCATCCTTAAATTATGAGAATAATCAGAACAATATTTAGTGTACTTCCTTTTTAATAATAATAAGTATATTTTTTTCCAAGGCAAATGAATGTATTTTTATTATGATACAAAGGCAGATTTCTGAGTTGTGTTGCCTTTTTTACAAAGGAAAAATTCCCCTCTTGTTCAAAGAATACATCACATAGAAAAAAAAGGACTTCTTGAGACATTTGCTGTAGGAAACAGTTCTTCTAAAGCAAATTTAAAGCCAATGTATACTTTCAAAATAATCATAGATTACTATTCTTGAACTCTTCTATGGGAGGGAAGTAACAAGGGAGTTTACAGCTGATTTTCATTAAATTGGCTTATCAAAAACTAAAGTGCCTTCAGTCAATTTACTTGTTATTTTTTGTGTATTTCACTTACGTTTGATAAATATATTATATCAAAAGAGTTTGTACACTCAATAAAACTAACTTGATCAAAATACTAAGGACTCGTTAGCATATGATTTTCACTCGTGTTTTCTCTTTCTCACTGTGTCCCCAGAGTTCTACAACATTCAGTAGATGTCACTGAGGAAGATCGTGGCCCCAGCCGTAGCAACCGCATGGAAATGTCTATTTTTTATGTGGTTTACTTTGTAGTTTTCCCTTTCTTTTTTGTTAACATCTTTGTGGCTCTCATCATCATCACTTTCCAGGAGCAAGGAGACAAAATGATGGAAGAGTGTAGCCTTGAGAAAAATGAGGTAATAAGAACTAACTAGAGTTTAATTTAATCATGTGTATGACTGGGTCTGCTTAGGGATCGATTTAACTCTGGGTGTTAGCTGAGTGAGTTATTTTTCTCCCCTCGTATTAACCTCTCCATTGACCCATTTAAGCAGATTGCAGAACATTTTATGAGAATCTTGACACCTGGAATCCTAAAAATCAATAGGCTTTTATTGTCCTGGATTTAAAGAAAAAATGTTGAATGAGGAGTTGAAAGTGGAATGAAAGTTACCTTATTTTCCACATTAAATGAAACAAATGCAGTTTTTCAACAATAACTATAAATTATTCCTTATCTTGTGTTTCTTGTTTGTTCAGATTATAACCTATGAAAAGATGGATGTTGTTTTACTTTTTTGCACTGCATAGTTGCACATTATTGGCAATAATTGTAATAATATGACTGACATATTTTTGATGTCTTTTTTCTCCTTCCAGAGAGCCTGCATTGACTTTGCTATTAGTGCAAAACCCCTCACCCGCTACATGCCTCAAAACCGACACACTTTTCAGTACCGAGTTTGGCACTTTGTAGTATCTCCGTCATTTGAATACACCATTATGGCTATGATAGCTCTTAACACTGTGGTTCTAATGATGAAGGTAAGATGAACAGATATAATATTTGAGTCAATCTGACAGTTCCAACTCCAACTCAAGTCAATATAATTTTTTTTTTAAAAAAATACAATTATCACAAGGTTGCTAGCTAGCTGTAAACAGCATTTGAGAATCATGAATGGAGTAAGCTGCCTTTGAATGAATACTGCCAGTGTTGCCTAAAATGATTGAAGCATTTCTTTATGATCTCAGGGAAGAGGGGGTGTCCTTCTCAAGTCAAGTGCTTTCAACTAAAAATTATAGGAAGAGAATCTTTCTGAATGCAACTTTAAGAAATGATGTCTCAGTTTGCTTCCTTTTCTGTTTGGTTTTTTGTAAGCCTAACAGCAGAGATTTTTATTGATTTTTAACTTGAATTGTTCTGTGAGATTTTTCAGGTGAAGTGTAGGATGAAAATGCTTTAAATATATACAAGCATAAAGTAAATGCTCTGTCAGTAAGTGATGTCTCTTCATTTCTTGGGAACTGTAATGTTAAAAATGGATCTAAAAGGGATTAAAATTGCACATTTCACACTTAATTAGTGGGAGATCAGGAAGGGTAGACTTGCTCTGGATCCCTTCATATAAGGATTATTCTCTTCAGAGGCCATGGAGTTGACCCCCTCGACTTCCTGAAATCAGATGACCTACAAATTGAACTCCAGAAAGCCACTAAAACTTTTTTCTTTAAAGAGAGTCTTGGCAGTAGAGCAGATATGAGTAGCAAATTCTCATTTTATCAGTAATGCTTAGAGCTTTGAGTCCTCATAATTTCATATTTTTACTTACTATTTTATGATAATACCTTCTTATTAAAAGAGGCAAATATAAACCATTCCTGTCCTCCCCGCTGAATTTTTCTTTTTTTCCATTATGGGAAGTTAACCATTTAAATCAGGCATGTCAAACTCGTGACATCACGTGATGTCACGCGACGTATCGGAGCTTTTTTGCCATTGCCAGCAATGGGGTGGGCGCGGCTGTGGTATGATGAAACCGGCCTGCGGGCCAGCAGTTTGACACCCCTGGTTTAAATGAAAGTTTTCAGTACCAATGAACCTCCCCCCCTCTCTCTCTCTCTCTCTCTCTCTCTCTCTCTCTCTCTCTCTCTCTCTCTCTCTCTAAGATACTTGGAACTATTTGTTTTTAGTGGTAACTGTATCTATTCACTATTTAGGATGTGCAAATCTTAAAGATATAGGCAGGCCTCCAGGATTCTTACATTAGCCTAACTGGCTCTTCTTTCTTTTCTCTTTTTGTTAGTACTATTCTGCTCCATATACTTATGAATTGGCTCTGAAGTATCTGAATATTGCTTTTACCATGGTTTTCTCATTGGAATGTGTTCTGAAAATCATAGCTTTTGGTTTCTTGGTGAGTTAAATGCATTCAGCATTAGATATTAAAACTCTGTTTACAGGCACTCTAGTTTGCATGCACTAAGAATGCTTAGGGATCACTCCTTGCCTGTAGGAATTGCTATCTACACATGCCAAGTTAAAGTTAAAGATGTCCAGAGCTGGCCATTTTCTTGATGGACACAGAGCCTCTATGGTTATAAACCTCTCAAATACCTCTTAATAATACTTAATTAAATAATAACAGGCTGCTTTTTCACGAAACTCCAGTTGAGACAAAATTATTTACTTCACTTAACAAATTGCTCATTTGAGCATGATTTATTGTTATTATCTGACCATCCAGTCCAACATTTGTTTGTCCTTCCCATGTCTTTCCCTCCTGCAGATTCCCACTATCATTCAATATTTTTCAATGCTTCCTCAATACCCAAGGGCCGTAGTGGCACAGTGGTTAGAATGCAGCATTGCCCACTGCCAGGAATTCAATCCTGACTGACTCAAGGTTGACTTAGCCTTCCACCCTTCCAAATTCAGTAAAATGAGGACCCAGATATCCTTCCTCCAAAATGTGCACTTTCCCAATAGTTTGGAAGTAGAATGCAACATGAATGGATACTATGTGTCTTCCTGAATTCCTCAATGTCTGATTATAAATTCTGGAATACATTTCTTGAATTTATTGGAATACCAGTATTCCTTTGGCTCCTGAAATTCTTCTGAAAAGCATAGCCTTAAAAGAAAATGAAGCTGATGCGTAATGGATGTGAGGACATATAGAAAGGGTGATTCAATTTAAACTTGAATTATCCTTTCTAGCAGATTTATATACCAGTGGTCCCCAATCTTTTGGGCACCAGGGACCGGTTCCTTGGAGAGAGGCTTTTCCACGGACCAGAGGGGGTGTGGTTTCAAGTGCTGCCTGCATCCCATGGATGGGACTTTGCTTGTTTGCGTGGCCCGATTTCTGGCATCCGGCAGCCCGGTGCTGATCCATGAACCGGGAGTTGGGGATCCCTGCTATATACAATTTTTATTCATTGGAATATTTGTTATTTGAATTGGAAACTCTGACACCAGATAAATATCCTAAATTTATCAAAAATTAGATTTGCTGGCTTGACCAAAAATCCTACACCTAGCCCAATCCTTAGGATTCAGGTGAGTGTGATTTCTTTCTTTTTTTTTTATTGTACTAGAGCAGAAGGTGATAAAGAAAATCAGTCAGGCATTTCAAGACATAACAAGCAACCTTTAACTCTGAACTGGCTCACAAAAGCCATCCATGCACGATGTTGTAAGGTATAGTACAATCTAATGCAGTGAAGTTAAAACAAATGCATTACAGTAGATTGATGTGGACCTCATAAGAAAGCACAGGAAACTGTACCCATTTCAATAGGCTAATCAGTGATGGAAAAGTGTGAGACAGAATTTTACTTGGTTTGCAGGCAGAGAGAAATAGGGTCTTTTAAAAATACATTTGGGGGCATATGCTAACATTTACTGACTTACCAGCTTGAAAATGGCAGGAGGCTTTACCTCCAACTTTTCATCATTACTGTTAGCATTTGATCTAGGACATTAAAAGAAGGAGCTAGGGAGTCCTAAGGCCTCAGACTAGATAAGCAAAGATAGGCTACCCTTATTCTTTGTGTATCTGAATATAGCCTGAATGATGGCAGCTTTTCAAGGGATGTTATTACATCTACACTTACATTATACAGTAGGTTAATCTGCACATTCCTCTTTCTTCTCTTCTTTCTGAAGAATTATTTCCGCGATACCTGGAACATATTTGATTTCATCACCGTGATTGGCAGTATTACAGAAATTATCCTGACGGATAGTAAGGTGAATATCTTTCTCCATTACCCTCCTTTAGAGGAAGATCAGGACTGAAAACTGCATATGATGTTTCTTTTTTACTTTTTCATTTTACTGTTTCCTCCTCTCTGGCATTGTGTTAAGCCGACAGTTACCAGCAGCTTCAACATGAGCTTTCTGAAGTTGTTCCGGGCTGCCCGTCTCATCAAACTGCTTCGCCAAGGGTATACCATTCGAATTCTGCTCTGGACCTTTGTGCAGTCATTCAAGGTAAAAGCTGAACTCCTGTCTTCCTTCCAAGGTCAGTGGATTGCTTAGGACAATGAATAACATCAACCATTGCATACACAATTGCAGGGCACATCCAAGCAGATATATTAGCTGATTATGGATGCCTTAGGTCAAACCATCAATCATCCACAAAAACACAGCTACTGAGAAAGAGTAATCCACATAAACTGACAGAGAAAGAGCTAGTAAGCTTTCATCCTCTTTATCCAAATAAATGACCAACTCTTCAAGTTTTACAGATGTCAAATTTTGGGGAGATCTACTTTAAGAAAGATTGGATACTCTAACTATCTGACAAACACATGGCAGTACAGTAGACTGAAAACCTTACTAGTCCAGCATCCTTTATACCACAAGCAAGACATAGCAACAAGGCCCAAACATTTTCAGGAAGTTGTATGTAGTCTATTCAGGGAGAGAGGTACTCTGTTTTAAAAGACGACTAATTGTCCCCACTTCTCAGATATCTCCAATTGCTATGGCTGTGCAATGCTTCTGATTCAGAAGAGGTGCTTCAGAATGTGCAACAGCTGTGTGATTCTGGAAACAGGCATGGCTACTTTGATGAGTCACAGACAGGTGCTGCTCAGTTCACACTCCCACATATTCCAAACGCCTCTTCCAAATTGAATTTAAAGCCCTATTAATTGCCTGTTTTATATTGTAAACCCAGTGGGATACAGCTTTCACTTAGGATCAAATCCCCCTCTGTCAATTCATTTGCTTCCATGTGGCTATAACAGTCTGGAGTCTTTACCACTTCATTATTAAAAATAGTATTCATTGTTCCATGGTTTCGTCAGCCTCTCCCCTCACAGCAAACAATACATCCTTGCCATACTTTTTTCTTCCTCCTGTGCAACAAAATATGCTACAAAAATTTAGATTAGATTTTTGAAAAAAATATAAAGTATTCATTTATGATTAGTTTTTAGTTTTTTTATTAGCATATAATACTGTCATAACCTGTTGCTCTCCAAATATGCAGTATTCACCCATTAAATAAAGCAAGTCTCCCTGAGACACATACAAGGAGGACTCTTGGCAGTAATTTGAAAATTTCTTTCAACATCTTTTTTTTTTCCATTTTTCCAGTCTAGCTTACAACTTGTGGGATTTCTCGGTGGTTTCCCATCTAAGTAATCTTTTTTAGTTTTGGAGAAATTACAAGATTGGCTAAGTGCTTCTACCTGTTGAGGATATCTTTTTCCATACTGACTGATAGTTGTATGGGGGTAATATCTAGATTGGGTTAAAGTCAACCAAACAATTGTAAAAGCTGGCATGGTTTAAAAGGCCATGCACTTAGAACAAGGAATTTAGACCCCAAAATTTTAAAAAACCCCATATATTATAATATATTGGCCAAGAAGATTACATACAATGTATTCCTTACTAGGCTAGTTAAAAGTTCTGTCTACAATATTGTAACCAAAGAAAAGATCGTGGCTCACTATAACCAAAAATGTGCTGTGAGGAACGATTGATGACAGTCTTCCAGTCTTCAGGGAGAAGTAAACAATGTTCTGAATCACCATTAGTGGGGAAACAAACATGTGCTGATCAAGTAAACAATCTGAACCCTCATTAGTGGTAGAACAAGAAAGTGTTGTGAGTTACTTGGTCTTTCTTTGCAGATTGTTTTGCTTCTTTGTTGGTTATCTAACTTGTCTCTTCCTTTCTCAATCCTGTTGTTGTTATACTCCTCTGTCTCCCATATGTATGGTTGCTTCCTTCTTCATATCTCCAATTAATTTTGTTCCTGCCTGTATTTGGATGTTTCGCAGAGTCAAATCAAATTTATTATGCACAATATGTAAACATGCAGAAGTGGCTGAGGGCCTCACTGGAGTCTGAGGCTTGCAAAATTTACTTGGCCATATTCATGGAGCAGGGTTTGCTTATGTTTGCTTAAGAGTTGACAATGACTTGATGGCACATAATCAGTCAAGGCCTATTTGAGGTTAGAACTAAAGTTATTATATCTCCTATTTTAAAATGAAAGGACTCCATTACTGTCAGATTACAGATTACAGATTACAGTAATCATGAAAACTGTCAGTCAGTCTGGAAGTGGTATAGGAGATTCAAGGTAAAGTATATTATTGTTTATTAGCTCTTATATCTTTATTGTGCACTTCCTCACATATAGCAGAAAGATATACTTAGTGCCTTAATTTCCTCCGTATTTTGCTCCCACGTGTCATTTGCATGTTTGTTAAAGGAGCTGTAATTAAGTCACCTGTTACTCTGCTCTGTATTGGTGCCAATCTTTTTGTTATCATGTTTCTTAAACTTAGCATCACTTTGATTCACAAATCATTTGGCTCAAGGCCTTCCATCCTTTTGGCTCAAGGCCTTCCATCCTTTTGAGGTCAGTAAAATAAGGACCCAGATTGTTGGGGACAATATGCTGACTCTGTAAACAGCTTATACTGTAGAAGACTGCAAAGCACTGTGAAGCGGTATATAAGTCTAAGTGCTATTGCTATTTAGTTAGTGTAAACAAAGATTCTTATCTTCTCTGCCACCACTTATTTATTACTATTTTAAGTACACTGATGTTACTGTTTTAAGCATATAAATACTATGTCTGTAATAACACAGTACTTTGTATGATTTGCTTCTTCCAGGCTCTCCCATATGTCTGCCTTCTCATTGCAATGCTCTTCTTCATTTATGCAATCATTGGGATGCAGGTAAGCAAAAAACTGAAAAGGTCTAGGATAGTTGGTTCAAAGAAATAACAAAAACTTGAGTCTTCCTCTTATATTAAGCTTAAGCCCCCATTTTCAGGCAGGAGGTCCATAAACTAATCCGTAATCAAGAATATCTCAAGTACTCAGGTTGGAAAAGGCTGAAATAGGTTATTTGTAATCTAACAACAATTGACATCTGAAGAAAAAAATAATGTGATATCTTATATTCAGGAATATGGATTGTTACATTCCTGATGCATAACATGAATTCTTTCTAAAGAATCCATACTGTGAAGAAAGAATTGCATGAATTATGAACCTTTTTTTTTGTGCACAGTTCTAAATTGTCAAGTGAAAAGATTATGAACTAATTCAGTTTCCCTAAGAAGCAATGCCCTCTTATGTTCAATATATATGTGTTTTCTGAGGTTTTCACGGGTTTTTATATGTAGGTCTTTGGTTATTCGGGTTTTCTCCCACGTAAAATTGGAAGTGTCTTGGTGATGTTTCGACGAAGTCCCATTTGTCATCTTCAGGCTGGTGTGTTCAGCTTCGTGCTTTGAGGAGCAATGTGTGGTCTTAGCTGTTTCTTCCTTTTAACTGCCAGTGGAGGTATGAACTGATTGGGTGGGAGCTTGGCTGTTTTCTGATTGGGTGGAGGTACACTCTCACCAATGTACTAACATCCAATGGATTCCAAAGAAATAAGTTTACAAACCTAATCCAAAAAGAAACCCCCACTAAAATCCAAGACAGAGAACAAGAAAATGGCAAAGTCCTCCTCCCATACATAAAAGGCACCACAGACAGAATCAGCAAGATCCTCCATAAACATAACATCAAAACAGCATTCTGCACAAACAGAAAAATATCCACCATCCTAAGAAACCCCAAAGATAAAATCGAGTTAGAAAATCAAGGAGTATATGAAATCCCATGCACCGCTTGTCCCAACACATACATCGGACAAACCAACAAAAGAATAAATGCACGCATTGAAGAACATAAAAACTCTGTCAAAAAAGAGGAACCAACATCTTCCCTGGTCCAACACCTTAAAGCCACAGGACATGAAATTGACTTTAAAAATATCAGAACTATTGCCCAAACTGAACATTTTAATAACAGAATAATCAGAGAAGCCATCATGATAGAAAAACGCCCATACAGCATGAACAAATGAGATGATACCTCCCGCCTACCAGCCATTTGGAAACCCGCCCTTATTGACAAACGACTCCCTAACACAAAGAATGACACCAGACCCATACTCACTAAAACCACACAGGATGTCACCACCACATGTCCATGCAAAAAGCAAACCCAAAGTCACACCGATGATGAGGCACGACCACAAACCAGAAGCCAGACCACAGCTGCATCATTAGCCACTTTAAACCCCTGCAATCCTTACATGAAGCAAACTGACACCCACCATGAAGATGAGGCACGACCATGAACGCGAAGCCAAAAAATAGCAAGGCAGCCCACCATCTTAAATCCCCCTGCAACTCAGACTAACCTGAGCACAACAAAGCTCTCACCCAAACAGAACACTCCCCCAGCCAATCAGAGCACAGCCAAACCCCCATCCAATCAGAGCACAGCCAAACCCCCATCCAATCAGAACACAGCCAAACCCCTAACCAATCAGAACACACCTCCACCCAATCAGAACACAGCCAAGCTCCCACCCAATCAGTTCATACCTCCACTGGCAGTTAAAAGGAAGAAACACCTAAGACCACACATTGCTCCTCGAAGCACGAAGCTGAAAACACCAGCCTGAAGATAACGAATGGGACTTCGTCGTAACGTCGCCAAGACACTTCCAATTTTACGCGGGAGGAAACCCGAATAACCAAAGAACACAACACTATAAGATTTTTATTTTTATTCTTTATTTTTGGTATATAGAACAAATACACCATCTGCTATTTGCTCTTATATCTTATGTGCAACTACAGGAAAATTGATATATGACATAGGGGTTAAAATATTGGCTTAAGAACAAGGATATTCAATTTCTATTTCAACCTGAGATGTGGCAGTTTATTGGATAAATTTAAATCAATCATGCTGTCTTTCAATCCAATTTATCCAACACAATTATTACTGTGATTAAATATTGCAATGGTGTGTGGGAATGACTTTGGGAGATGGGAAAGAGGCACAGCCATGAGAATGATCAGATAAGTGGCAACCGAGCCCACAGAACAAATGTGGGCATGGCAAACACCTTAGAAGGGACCATATCTAATTTTTTGTGTTGTAAAGGCAATGGGGAGAAATGTACTTTCAGTCTTGAAGATTCTGTTAATATAACCTTACAGTACCAATAAAGAAGAATATATGTAGCTCAGGGTTGAAATGAGGGGTCCTTGGTGCTCTCTAAGCTTGCTTGTTTTCTTGCAGACATTTCATTACCCAAACTAGGTAACATCAGTGCAAGTCTTACCTTACAATAGAACATAATTAGTTCATCTGGGTGTGGGGTTCCTGTCTGGAAATATAGAAATGAGTGTTCTATATGTTGATTTGAGCTGCTGATTAAAAGGTGAGATGTAAGTCAAATTAATAAATGCAATGTAACAGGTAGTCTAATGCTGATTACTAAACAATGTCTGTATGGTGACTAAATACTGAATCCCTTAAATTTGTTGGGGTTCAATACAAATGCTATACAATGTGGTTATCGAAGGAGAAAGTGACATATTATAACCAGTTAGTATTCTTAACTCTCTTCAAGATTTTGAAAAAAAAAATGTTTTATCCCAACAGCATTTTTCACCTTGTTCAGGTATCATCAACAAACTTTGGAAATATGAAAGAATGGTCAGGGCACTGTACATTTTCTAACATCCTCACTTTGCTGTGATTGCTGCATTTTTGCTTTATGAAGTCAGCAATAGCAATTTAATTTCTATGTTTTCAGGTGTTTGGGAACATCAAGCTAGATGAGGAAAGTCACATTAACCGTCACAACAATTTCCGCAGCTTCCTTGGTTCTCTCATGTTACTGTTTAGGTAAATTTACATTTATATCCACATAGGGATCCATTCACACTTTGATATAAAGCAAAGCACTGTCTCTCCTAAGATTTCAAAAGCTTCTGGTAATGAGCCAATACTTAGCTTCCTAGTTTTACAAAGCTTGTTACAAACCAAGGACTCAACGTTTCCCTTTTTACAGACTATTTAGTAGGCTTTAGCTTAAGACTGAATTGTTTTCAGCTCAGTGGGCCACAACTTTTATTTTCTGTGTCTCCTTTTTCTTAATCTTTGTAAAGAACCTCCATGTTCTGAAGTCAGATAAAACTCCCTAATAGGCAGCTTAATTCCAAAGAGATTCATGAACAAAACTATTATCTTTGCTCTAGTTTAATTATCAGGCAGATTATACAACCGCTCCTCTCTCTTCCTTCAGGGCATCTACAGTGTCACCATAATCTTTAAACTTGATAAACCCTTTCATTGCCAAAATGGAATTTCAGCTTTCCTATTGGAATCCTAGCTTCTAGGATGCCGAAGTCATAAATAGATCTGACTGGACTGAATCATAAATTATATAAAAGTCCTCCTCGATGTTATAACTGAATTTCAATAAAATATAGCACTTCATACCAGGTTGTATGTTCAGTATGATTAGCAAGAAGTGATATCACCTTTGGAAACCATGATGGGAATTAACTCCAGACAGCCTCTAGATATCATGGATGATTTCTTAAAAATTTAAATGTATCTTAGTTTCTTAAATTTAAACTAAATTCTTAAGATCTGAAATGTATCTTTTGAAATTATCTTAAATTAGTGTATTATGTACACTAATTACTGCTTTATGAGGCTGCTGCCACTACCAGCCTGTTTGGCATGGCAGACCACTTCTGGATTATTGCCAAGAAATCTACATGGATCCAGATGCTCACCAGGAGACAAACTCAACTTGAGGGAAAATTATCCTTCGTGTGATGTTTGCAGTAGATGTTGCAGAAGAGCAAGACTTTACCTCAATTTATATATAACTAAAACCTCCTTAAATCACCCTGAAGTCTATTTTTAAAAGATTATTGCTTAAACAGAGGCTTTCTGGAAGTAAGAAGGATTTGTTGAACATAGTAGTAAGCCACAAGGTGGATTTGTTTTCTTACAGAAGCGCTACAGGGGAGGCATGGCAGGAGATTATGCTTTCATGCCTAGAAGGGAAAGGTTGTGAGCCAGACACTACAGCAACATCTGGACAAAATGAGAATGAGAAGTGTGGCACAGAACTAGCATATGTCTACTTTGTCTCCTTCATCTTCTTTTGCTCCTTCTTGGTGAGTTCCTCTTTCCATTATTCTACAGATTTACTGTTTTGTATTGTTTTCATCAGATTGATTTAAAGGATGATATGATATGATATTCTTTAGTACTATATTTCTCAAAGAGCTATAAACACAGTTAAAGAATTTCATTATCATGTGCAGAATTACATTGGAGCTTTCTTTTGTGCTTCCTCATTTGCTGGTCTTCTGCTTAAAGATCTGTTCTAACCCATTCCCCTTATTATGCATTCTTCTTGTTTCCTTCATACTTAGATGCTCAATCTCTTTGTGGCTGTCATTATGGACAATTTTGAATACCTGACTCGAGATTCTTCCATCTTGGGACCCCATCACCTTGATGAATTTGTCCGGATTTGGGCAGAATATGATAGAGCTGCATGGTATGTAGGCATATATGTTTTTTTTAATGTTCTTTACAAAATCTATTTAGATGTGATATCCAAATCAAGTACAAATAGAATGGAAATGCCCTTCTCCATCCTGTGGTTTCTAGATATTCTTATACAAAGGCCATCTGCCCATAAACAACCTAATAGTCTTACTTAAATTAACAATTCAGCCAGTTTCAGCTTTTTAATTAAAAGGAAGTATATATCCTTTATGGTTTTTTTTTAATTCTATCATCACAGCTTTGCAAAGCTCTTTTAAATATGAGCAGCTGTGCACTGTACATGACAATGAAATATTCTGTAGATTGCAGTTTTCCTGCAGCAAATGATTTTTTCCTATATTGATCATATGGACATACTTATGTATGTCCAATCCCCCACCTATTTTTGTTAATTTTGTACTATAGTTTGGTGTCTGCAACCTAAAAGTTTTAAGAAAAAAAATCTTCATAGATAATTTATGTCAGGAGTGAATTGACCACCATGTATTAAAAACCTTCACTCATACTATCCACACATTTCAGAATGCTTTGGGGACATTGTTTTCCATTATATCTTCCCTGGGACATTTTGATATATTTGCCTAATTCCAGAATTCCTAAGTGATAGTTCTTAACATGAAGTGGAACTGCCACTGGTGATAATACCTTAGGTTATCTTTTATGTATCTCAAATTTGAAAATTTAAAAGTATATTTTTTGTTATCTTTCTTCAGCTTGAATTAGAATTACCTGTCTGCCTAATTGTCTATTGATATTTGTGTCAATGTTCATGACTTTAAGAAAGATATAAGTCTTTTCTGGAGATATTGGAATCCTAGAATTTCATCAGATGGATATTATCAGTTTTACCCTAACATCTGAAAACTAAATGTATTGTTTTCTGTGAATTCACTCTTCTAAATTAATGAAACCTCTTCCTTCTAAAAGATTTACACAATAAATATGTTGGTCTTTAAAAAGGGTGCATAATTAATATGGTTACTCTTCTGAACTTGTTTCCCCTGTTAAAAGCAGACATTACTTTGATAGCCCTGGCTTAATAACTCATCTATAGGAAAGAAATTCATGTTATTTTCTTGAAAGGACAAGAAATGTCAGCGTCACCTTTTGTAGCTAAAAGCCATAGTGGCTGACAGTTCTGGGTGCAGTCTCATAGAAATGAAGAAAGCCAGTTTGTGGAAGAATTATTTGGGATTTAAATAAGAAGACAATAGATTTTCCAGTTATCTTATTTTCCCATTTTCCCCTTCCCATAGTTATTTTTATAACTAGCTCATTAAATTTGTCTTATATTAAGACTGTAGTTTTTCAAAACTCATCAGACCTTGATGATTTTTAAATTTAGGATTATAATTAGGATAATATTATAATTAGGATTATAGTATAATATAGGATTCTTCTTTTGTACTTTATTACTGCTTTAACAATAATACCTACAATTCTATTTAGAATACTGCCTACAGTATAATTATCATTCTAAAGTAAACTGATCATTATAACTGTAAGAGTTTCACCTCCTGCCCTTCCATTGCTAGACTGTGGTGACCATAATGGAAAGGAATCAAAAAGAAATTATCTCTGACTGATACAACTAAGTCTTAGTTTTCAGAGACTAAAAAACCCCTCCTGGGATATCAAAAGGAAGTACTGTAGTCTAATCATCTCCTGACATGCTATTGATATAGCTATGGAGCACCTTTTTATCCTATGTGAAATTGAACTCACAGTATAGATTGATCACCACTGGGGAAAAAGGGGCAAAGTGGGAAGACAGGATTTGATGGGGGGAAAAAAAATCTGGCTTGAAACTTTGTATAAAATAAGTCACCATTTATCCACTTGATGTGAATAGTTGATTGTGCAAAACCATTTGTTCTGCTTTTTTAAAAAAATGGATAAATCTTGGTAGAATGACTGAGTTTTATCATTCCATTATAAATCAGGCCATATGCACCTTCTTGGTGATGAAGAATTCCTCCATGGGAACATTGTAGAGTAGAGAGAATAATAGCTATATCTTCAAAGGAAGATATAGCTATTATGCAGAGCTTTCCCTTAGCCCCCTCCTCACCCCCAAAAGTAGAGCTACGTAGAAAAAGAGCAATGCACATCTTTGGTGTTAACCAGTTGTACACAGTTCTTCTTTCCCATTTCCTGATTGGGGCCTATTAACTCACCTGTGCTTCCTTTCCAGTGGCAGGATCCTGTATAAGGATATGTACAAATTAGTACGGGTGATCTCGCCTCCTCTGGGCCTGGGAGAGAAGTGCCCCTGCAGGGTGGCTTGCAAGGTTTGCCTCACAATCCCCAGCCACAACCTGGCAATAGGGACATCCCATTAAATCCCGCTCTCCTCCTCTCTTTTGTACTTCACGCTATTGTACTTCACAAGAGAATCCTGACTTGCTTTCCCTCGAGTTTAAAGAGAGTCAAACCTTCTCAGAATCAGCAGCTGTTATAACTGGAAAAGATGAAGAGATGCATTTCAGGACCCAGCTGAAATTACACATTCATTCTCATCTTGAATGAATAACTCTGGAGGTTTTTAGAGTGTCATAGAGTAGCATAGAGAAGATTTGGAACCATTGCTTTCTGCTTCCCCTTTCAAGACCTACATTTTTCATTTGAAATGGGCATTGTATTTGGTTTTTCACTAACTTGGGAGCAAAAGAAGGGAACAAAGAATTTAATTTTAATTTTAAAAACTCAAATCAGACATGGTAGAAAATGAATAAAGCTCCCCAGCTGTGCCCAGAGACTTGAGGTTAAAGATATTACATTGTTGGGTATGGAAGATCCATTCATTCTGAATAACATTCTGTATGTACTTCAGAAATAGTGCAACTAGATTCAGGTTGCATCTCCTGATGATATGGTCCAGCTGGCTAATCTCAAACATCTTAACTTAGTCCAATGAAAAACTTATGTCAGAAAAAGACACTTGACATGGTGGGCAGGGGTTCATCTGGCTATTTGGGTTGAACTTAATAAAGCCCCTCAGTTAATGAAAAATTAGCATGTTAAGGAAAAAGCTAGAGCAGCCAACAAACTTTTTAATTTTAGAAGTGAGGAATATTTTTGTATGTTTAAATCAAATGTAGTAAATTCAAATATATGTATATATGAATATATATCTAAAAGATATGGGTTTTGGAATCACAATTTCCTGTGATTCATTTTTACTGTGCATTCAGCATCAGAACTATGCTAAAATTTCACCAGCATTTAGAATTTTTCTTATTTTCTTATTTTTGTTTGTTTGTTTTCTTATTATTGTTTTTCTGTAATTGAGAAGATCCAACCAAACATGTCATTGCTACTTCTTTCACCACCATCACAATTATTATTATTATTATTATTATTATTATTATTATTATTATTATTATTATTAACTAGAATGCAACCATTCAATAAAGACGTGTCAGCAATATTGACATTTTGGCACAACCATCATTCTCCTGGCCAGTTCTTCATATCTGCAAATCTATTGCCAAGTTTTGTTTTAACCTGGTTTTGCTTTCCCCAAATCAATTATGAAGATGAATCTCATTTGCGTACTTAATAAAGCAGAAACATATTTTTTAATACTTCAATCATTTCATTTTACTTTCAAGAGAATTTGCTGCCAACCTCCCATCCATGTATGGATTTCCAGTTTTTCTATGAATGTTCTAAATGTTCTAAATATTTGCCTAAATGTCTTCCTAAATTATTTACATTTACTCCGCCAAATGTGTGTGTGTATAAATATATATAAAATGTGTGTGCAAAAAAAGAAAATGAAGGAAAGATATAAAAATAGAAAAAAAACCTTTCCCCTTCATCCCCATCAAGTGTAACTGATGTTAACAAATTATTACTATATTTTATAATACAACCAAAAACCTCTTCATTCCATACTTTACCCCATTCTCTATACTTCTATCTCTCCAGCCTCATTGCACCATATTTATCAGCAAGGGTTATCAGAAATAACATAATTATTACGAACTATATCTGTTACACCAAATCTGAATTCTTTTTTTCCATTTGAACAGATCCGCCCTGTTTCCTCTCTTCAAATAATCAGTCCTATTACAATTAAACTTTCTCAGAAATAATAATCATCATCTAGTCCCAATCAAAAAACCACTAAATAACATCTGAAATAGCAACCCATTATTTTAACCTAGAGCAGATAAACCAATTTCGTACTCTGTCCTGTTTCTCCCAAAAGTCTTTAAATTCCTTACAGAAAATTCTAACATTGCTTTTTCATACTCGCTTTGTTTCTTCTCTCAAAATTCTTGTCAGGCCCCCTTTGTAATTCCACTGTGGCAACTCCAGCATTTCCCTTTTGTAAATCCAGTGTAAAAATAATCCACATTACTCTTCTGATTTATTGTTTGTACACAGTTTTTTAATTTTTAAATCATTCAATTTCATTTGTAAATCTATTATTTTCATGTCTTTCTTGTAGGCTGTAATTTTTAAATCCACCTATAAGTCAATTTCAGTTTTGATGCAGTCCATATGGTTAGAGACAATTTTTTTAAAGCTTTTTTCTTTCTTCTCTGCAAACCATACCCATTTTCACACTTTTTAAGTTTTGTTCCACTAACATATATACTTTGATTCACTAACATTTATACTCTGATCTTCTCTTTCTTAAAGATGTTACTACAAGATCTCTTGGCTATGATTTGTTTCATGCTTCTCTGGAAAATTATATGCAGTTCTTATTTTAAAATGTTTCACTACAAAAACTACCAAACCTAAAATGAAGGAAAAAAGAAATCAAATTTTAAAAATAAGTCAAATTTAGTTGTGAAGAGAGATATTTTGGAGGCATTTTAAGGGCATTTTTTCTGAAATAAAAAGCAACTCAATTAGACATTCCTCATGTAGGATATTTTCAAACAATATATTTAAATGCATTTTAATAGCTGCATACAAGCCATTTTGACTACCATTTAGCAGAAGAGAAACCTAGAAATGTTAAGGTTGAAGAAAGTAATAGGAAACGGACAATTCTGAGTTGAATGGAAAACACAAAATTATTACACATTTTATTAAAAAAATAGGAGCAATTAAATACATAACTTGGAGCTTTAACAATGATGCCTCTGTGTTAGTGAATCTTAAAAGTAATACAAGAGTTGAACAAATAATAAACAAAGATCATCATATTTTTCACCTAAAAAAAGGACTGAAAAAACACTCTTTTTAGGTGAAAAATATGATGACCTTTGTTTAATACTGCTTAATAGCCAATGTAGGTCATCCAAATTTATTTACATTGGATCAGTCACCCAAACCCATGCAAGCCTTGTCTTTTCTTACATCACACTTCGTATATTGTGTTTCCCTTCTTGAAAAGAATAAAGGAAACCTTTATTTTTTTTCCACAATACTCTACCAAGCTTAGAATAAGGATTTACAGTGAAGCTTCCAAGGCAAGAGACTAGATTTTAATCTGACCTCCTTTTATACTGAGTAGAGGGCTGAATACAGAACCAGCAACTCACAAAACAGGGAATACCAACCAACAGAACTGAAGCCTTAAGGCATAACAGCTGCCTCTGTCAAGACTCTTTAAACTCCAACTGGGTGAAACTTGAATTCGCATGTGGGAGGAAATGGGAGGAGGGCTGGAGAGCATGGCATGTCGAATTTTCTTCCTGCATTTTCTTTTCTTACACACTTGGCATGCCTTTGCACCGGTGCATGGTGGGAACGTGCTCCATCCTAGCACTAGATGGAAGCAAAGAGACACATTCCTTTGAGAAATGGCCACAGTGGACTTCCCTCCTATGCAAGATGTTGCTTTCTTCTTGCATGGACATAGCCAGAGAGGGAGGACATGCCACTTCGCTGAGGTATGCACCACCATATTCCAAACAACACCTTGTTGTGTATCTTGATTTATAACACTTAAACACAGCCCTGGAAATTATATGGGGCATGTACTACACTTGAAAGAACTGGCCGTAAAAACATCCACAGAGATATGGAAAGGCAGGCAGTTCGTATTGGTGGCATTCCTGGGTCTGTGTTAGGGGTGCTGTAAATCACATCAGCACAAGCTGTCATGTATGATTTACATTGATTAATGGGTTTCCTGTTCTTTTCCTGTTTGTCTTTTTGTTTGTTTGTTTTTGTTCTCTCTCTTCTGTTTCCTATATTCTGATTTATTTGGGTCTTTTACCTCTGGGAATGCCTTTATCTTTTGTTTTTCTGCATCTTGCTTCCCCCCCTCCCCATTTCCTTTATCCTCTCTCCTTGCACATGAGCAGTGGCCGCATCCATTACACTGAGATGTATGAAATGCTGACTCTCATGTCCCCACCACTAGGCCTCGGGAAGAGATGTCCCTCCAAAGTTGCTTATAAGGTAGAACAACCCTTCTTTCCTTTATGGGCTTCTGATTAGCAAGAAATGGGAAAGAAATAATGGTAAGGGGGTGGTGGGAGATAAAGGAAGTGTTTGATGAATTCCATTATTTCTTTGATTTCATATTTTATATATTTCATATATCTTAATATTTACTGATGATATGTTTCAAATCCTTATGACTCTGTTTGCAATAGCATTATAAAAGAGAAAGGCCCATTGATCAATGCAAGCAATTTCGAAAGTTAGTTTTTGTGCAGGCACACAACATTGTGAGGGTAGATCCAAGAGAAACAAGATTGGTAGCTGTAATGTAAGGTAACGAATACTCAATAATTTAGTTTTGCACGGAGTATTATGATTGATAGGACATCTGTTCACTTATTCTGTTGACTGCGAAAGGTAAGGGGTGCAGAATAAGATTCAAAAGGTTTTTGTTTAGCATTAGAGCAAATGTGCTTTATGCATACAGATGTGATTTCCATCCAGCTATTTCAGTAGAAACATCCCAGGACTGAATACGAATCCTCTCTGAACCCACGGAATATCTTTCTCATTTGGATTAGAAATTTTTCGCAAGCTGGGCTAAAGTTCAAATATAAGGTAGTTTATACCAATATGATTAGCTGTTTTAGAACAAGTGCTCATGACATTAAAGTCATTTACACACTTAAGGCTATAAATATATCTGGGAACATGCCCCGTGTTTCATTTCTGAGTATACAGAGTCCCTCCAAAAATTTCCATCAGCAGTACTTAGGAGTTTGTTTGAAATGGAAAATCGTTAGCTACATGAAAACATTCATATTAATAACATCTAATATCTTTTAATGAAATTATCTTGGGCTGCCTGCTTGTAGGAATGCAATCCCCCTCATGCTACTTAAAGGCCAAGTGCGGCTCTCAGTTCAAACATGATACCATACTTCTGATATCTGAGATTGAACTGTAATCTGTATAAAAGTCTGAACTAAACAAAGACTTTGGAGTAGGACAACTACATCAGAAGAAAATGAGAAACTACTCTAAAAAGGGGAAACTTCTTCCCACTGATTCATGGAAATATAAAATGGAGCATGACATGCTCATTAAATTAAAATCTTTTCAGCAGAGCTTTTGACTTAAAAAAAAATTCTACAAAAGTTGCTTTGACAGCCTGGAAGGCAAGAAGTGATACCCCTGAAGCTGAGCTGGAGAAGGTGATAAGCTGTTTTGTAACTAGTGTGATAATACTGCATCCAATAGGTCTAGCAACTTCAAAGTAATTTGCAGGACAGGTTCTTGCTATGTGTATTATTATAGGAAGAAAGAGATTAGATGGGAAAATGGGTCCAGTCTATTCTGGGAAAAGTAGCAGCCTGAAAATATTGGGGCATAGGTCCTTCTGCCTGAGGATTCTATGCTAATACCTCATTACTCATATAATATTGAGAGGCTGGGTTAATTCATTTCCAACTCAGAGATAGATAGATGTAATGGAAGCTGCACTGAAGCTAGGATACTCTCTCTCTCTCTCTCTCTCTCTCTCTCTCTCTCTCTCTCTCTCTCCCCCCCCCCCTCTCTCTCTCTCTCACACACACACACACACTTATTTATTTATTTATTTTTGTTTGGAGATGCTGTGGCTACATTTCTGTTTGGATATAACTGTTCCTCATGTCTCTTGAGTTTCAGAACTTATAGTAGAAATGTTAGTCTGAGGTCTAGTTAACTGGAGAGAGTTTCATTGGTTTTGTCCTTGTCTTCAGGAGTTGGTATGCAAAATGCCAGATTACGGTATTGGTGTTTGGCTGGTTTGGTTTATCTCCACCTTTTGTATAAAATGCAAAAAGGACTTGAGGATGTGGCAGTGATGTTCACTTCTTCTCATGATTTCAAGTCAGCAGAAAGGAAAGCAGCCACGGTTCACTTCCAAAGGGCTCCTAAGCATTTGAGGAGTGAAAATGGGGGTGATGTGGAAGTGATAGTTCGATTTCAGTGGTATTTGCATCATGAAAGCAGAACAACTGTATGGGAGGAGGAGGTTAAAAAAGTAAAGATGACTGTGATTGAAACCGTGTCCCTTTTTGATACAAGGTAGTCCTCAACTTATGTCTATTCATTCTGTGACTATATGAAATTACAATGGCACTGAGCAAAGGGACTTATGATC
The DNA here is from genome assembly GCF_016545835.1 of Crotalus tigris. NCBI lineage: Eukaryota > Metazoa > Chordata > Lepidosauria > Squamata > Viperidae > Crotalus > Crotalus tigris. Next base: position 4,305,811 of record NW_024096554.1, on the reverse strand, counting down.
TGCACTCACAGTTATGGCTACTGCAATGCCTCCACAGTCACAACATTTGGGCACCTTTACAATCAATTGTAGGGATGCTGCAGCTGCCCCCACTCATCCCCCCCATGGGAAGAGGAGGAGGAGACCTATGGTATACGACCTAGTAGGGTGGGAAACTGTGCAATGGGTGGGGAAGGCCAAATTTGATCTGGGGAAGTACTGCAGTGTGGGCCTGTCTCAGACTTCCCAAAGCCTTCCCTACCTCCTGAGGCATTTTGTGCTCTGCTTAATGACCCACACATTTGTTTAACGACTGCAATGGCAAAAGCCGTGATTGTGGTCATTAGGTGAGAGGATCACATGGGTGCCTCAGTTAACAACTGTCATGACTTACAACCATAATTCCAGACTCAATCGTGGTTGTAAGCTGAATGCTACCTGTATATAAAAAGGGGGGTTTGGTTATGCAATTGCACTTAGCATCTTTACTTTTTTGACCCCGTCTCCTAATACTTCTGCATGAAAGTTCTGGTTCAAATGCTTAAATATTAGGATTGCAAACCCTGGTTCTCTAAATAGTTATATGGAATTGTCAGTTTTCTGTATTATCCAAGATTTTAGCTGAGGGCAACTTACGTTCAGCTTTGTGCATGGCACAATGGTGCCATTTAGTTTCAAAAGCATAAGGCCCTTTTTTTTAGATTCTATACACATGGAAATAAAAATATTCCCTGAGTCTTAATCTCACAAATCTCATTTTCTGATAGATACCAAAGTCTCAAGAAAGAGGGTGGTTGGTGTGATGGGAAGAATAGCATAAGAATTGACAAAGCAATATATACACTTGGGAAGTGGATTTGGCCATTTTGTTTTCCCTTTCAAGGTTAAAAGGAGCATGTCCCATTCACTCACTCCTGACTCATCAATTTCTCTTTATTTTCACTTTCTCTCCTCCCTCTTCAACTTCAGATAAAATGGAACCATTGCATGGGCAATCATTTGCTGCCAACAAGACCTCTTTTGAAGGAAACTCAAAAAGGGGGCGCCAGGATATAGCTAAGAGTTCTGAGTTTATTAAGTAAAAAAAAAAAGGTTCTTAAATGGGAGATGCAGAGGTAAACTACAGTGGCTTTTCCTTTTAATGGAATCAGGGAGTTTGATTCTTTTCCCACAGTCACAGATGTGATTGTGAAGGAACCTGATTGGTCATCTTGTTCGTCTTGCTCTAAGTCAGTAAAAGAACACATATCCTTGGCATGGTGAATAAAAATGGGCAAAAGACCATGCCGAAGGGAATGGGATAGGTTGGAGGGGATGGGGGCGATCCTTGCCCTCCTTTTTGGCTGTTCTAGTTTATGCATTTTAAGCATTTTCCTTTGTCTCCATGATACAGTTTTCCAAACTGTTTTCTGCCTGATTCCCCTCTCTCCACCTCTTTTATGCAGAGACTGGTCCTGATGAACATGCCGGTGGCTGAAGACAACACGGTGCATTTCACTTCCACCTTGATGGCATTAATTAGAACAGCTCTTGATATTAAGATCGCAAAAGGTAGGGGTCCAGGGATAAATGGAAAAGTAAAGTAAGGAAACTGAAATAGTCAAGAGTTAAAATTTTATTTTGAGAGGAAAAAAATGGACAACTTCCCAAGATCAATTAATTTGTAATCTACATAGACCTTATGACTCAAAATAATCTGATTCTCTAAGAATAATTTCATGTCTACTTTTTTTTTTCCAGTCATGGAAAAAAAATGCTGCTAAACCAACTCTGCTAGTGTAGTGCATGAATTAGGAAACAGGAAATGAAATAGGAAATTTCAGAAATTTACTAATTTTGTAATGGGAATCTATTGTCTGACGTCATCAAAATTTTCAGAGGAGAATGTGAAACAATGAAGAATTAATGTGTGCATACATATATTATAACTATCTCATCTGATCTGCAAGGATACTACTGATAGATTAATTAATTAAAGATTGAGGAGTACTGGTTTGGATACTTTGCTAAATTTAAGTCTTGTGGTATCCTCCAGGACTTCACAGATTTGGCCCTTAGTAGCTAGTTGGAATTAAAGAAGGGTTCTTATCTCTGGTGTCATTAAGCTTAGAGGAAGTTGGGAAACAAAATGGATAAATAATGAGTCCAGTTCCCTTGTTTTCTTTTCTCTTTCCTTCTCTTCTCTCCACTTTGTTTAGAGTTCTTTTGATCTGATCCCTTATAGGTGGTGCAGACTGGCAACAGTTAGACTCTGGGCTCCAGAAGGAGATTCTGACCATTTGGCCTCACCTTTCTCAGAAGATGCTAGATCTATTGGTACCCATGCCAAAAAGTAAGTTATTGTTTAGGAATTAGGGCTATCAAGTGGCATTCAGAAGATAAAAGAAGCAAGACTCATCTGATTTTTAACAAAGAGAAGGAATTTAATATAAGCAAATTCCTCTTGCTAATCCACATTATTTAAACTTTAAGCCTACTTTAAAAAGCAGGAAAAAGCAGGAAAAAAAATACATGAAATTACAAATGCATCCACATGTAAATAATATTCAGACATATCACTCCTTTCACAACTTAGCTTTAACTACCAATAGCCTACCAACATTATAAAGATTATTCTGATATTGGTATCAACTATTAATCTTCTAAAAACATGCTATGCAGACACCGAGGCATCATTCTGTCTATGATCTACAGCTCATCTAAGGGCTATTAGCTCCCTCCAAATTACAGGGTTTGAAAGAGCCAAGCTTATAAACAGGTGTTCTTTTTTGCCCTAAAGATGTGCAAGATTGTATATCCCTGATTCCAGTTCTTTCAGCAGAGTAAAGGGTTCTATTTTGGTTAACATGGTTACATCTTTTACTTCCAGCTACAGACCTGACAGTTGGGAAAATCTATGCAGCCATGATGATAATGGACTACTATAAGCAGAGCAAAGCTAAAAAGCAAAGACAGCAGCTGGAAGAACAGGTATGGTTCTGCCAGAAGAAAAATATAAGTGATCTTGTTTCATTGTGGGTTAAAATCCAGCCATTCAGATTTTCTGGCAATTAGATTTGTATGAAGAGCACTAATAGAGGTGCGGTAGTTTATCTGCATAAGAATTAACATGTAATCTATGGTGCATGTAATACACTAAGGGTGATTTCCAAGAATATATAAAATTCTGCTGCAGTTTCTGTAGGGCTGCCAATAAGAATCATTGTAGCAAGATAGAAGAGGATGCATATTTTTGGTAAAAAGGAAAATGCAATGGCAGGATTCTTGATCTGACTGTTCTTTTTTCCCACATTTTTATGCATTCAAGGAGTTCTTTTTATAGGAGTCTGTACAATATGTGTATGCTTAACTTCCCTGAGACCCCTTGCATACCATCAGCTGTGGACTCCCTTAGCTTCCTAGAGTATTTGTTTGTTGCTACTATGCAAATAACTCTCCCTTCCCTTCATTGAGATGGCCAGCACTTGCTTACAGGTCACAGTAGGGAAGCAATATATTGGAACTTCATCCCTTCATTATTTTTCCCCTCACCAGCAATGCTGGTGAGCTGAAAAGTAGACAAGCAAACCAACAGCAGACCGCTGTCCATACAAACCCATTCCAGCAAGAAACAGCCATGCAAAACAGCAGGAAGGCAACAGGGAAAGATGATAAAGTACCACAGAGCTTCAGTCCAGGAGGGATGATAAAACTTCAGGAGCTGAGAAGGTGGAAATTTCCAGCCGTGGGGCCACCAGGGAGTTCTAAAGAAAATGCTAAAAATCTGGTTTTGCATTGTTTCTTCTGGAGGAATGGCATAGGTCTCAGAACAGCACAGCCCTTGCATGTGGAAGGACTCGAAACATGGATTATGTTAAAATTACAGCACTTATGCAAAACAGTTCTTTGAATGTAGAGAAAAGTGGTAGAAAGATGTGGGGAAAGTGGAGGATGAAGCTATGCTATGTAATAAATTTTCATAAGGAAAGTAATTGAAGTGATTTGTATTTGCTAACCCAGCAGTGTCTCATTTAGCTTACATAAAATTACTGGCACTTTCAGTATTATTTTCCCCTTCCTTGGGAGTAGATTTTCCAAACCTATTGCCCTCTAATCCTCATCACATCTAGCCATTATAGGCATTGAATACGATGGAAGTTTTAATTCCGTATGTTCATTATGTCATTATTTTACCTAATTGAAACTGCTGTCATTTTCTCTTTTTTTAACTCAGAAAAATGCCCCAATGTTCCAGCGCATGGAGCCTTCATCTCTTCCTCAGGAGATCATTTCCAATGCCAAAGCTTTGCCTTACCTTCAGCAAGACACTATTTCAGGACTGTAAGTGCAGATGTTTGAGTAAACAATACCACCTTGGCTTTCGTGTTTGTAATCCTAGGGCAAATTCCTTTTTTCACTGAATCTTACTCAAGATACAAAGCTATAGTGGTAGGGAATCTAATCTAAGAGAGATATTACAAATAAACCCAAAGATCTTGATAATAAACTATTAAATATGAACTATGATGGAATAGAAGGTAATTGTGCAGGTTAACAGCACATTTTCAACTACTGAGATTGCAATAAAAATGCAGAACTCAAAACTTAGTCTGAACAATAAAGGTAGAATGAGAGGAGGAGAATAATCAGGAAGTCACATTGCTTTTTGATTCTTATCCATTCCTCCATTAAAACTTTCACAGTCTTGGTCTCTATTAAAGCATACTTCTCTCTCTGACTGGGTTCGTGGAACATGTTACCCTTTGTTTACTTTGTGCTATGTAGATATCATTCAGTAAATGTTCTGGTAAAGATTATATGCACCTCTGGAAAGATTTCCTATGTTTCAGCCATTTCTGAGGCAATTTTGATAAGCAACAGTTCACCTTAACAAGCATTACATTGACTTTTGATAAGCAACAGTTCACCTTAATAAGCATTACATTGACTTGTTTCTAAATTATATTTAGAAACAAAAACATTAATGCTTTTGATTCAAACAGTATTTTGGCAGAGCCATCCCCTTGTTTTTTAACACAATCTCTAACCTATCTTACTATCTCACTACTGTACTTCTTGACAAAACTAAGTTACAAACCTATAAGCATTTCTTATTTCCATCATCCAGAATTAAAAATGTGAATATACTGTCAATGGAGTATAATGTGTAATTTTGACTGGTTTCAGGGTTTTTTTACTTTTATTATATGATAATGTCAACAATACAAGATAGTAGTTGTTTGGTTCTTTTCATTGTAAAATAATAATAATAATAACAATAATAATAACAATAATAATAATTGCACAGTGAGATGTTCAGACTGGATTTGGCATTTTTGTCTACCTATCGAGTCCTTACCAAGTACCTGAGATAGGCAGATGTGGATGTTTGATGGTATTACAGATATTGTCTCAGGATGTTGTTGTTGTTGTGGTTGGTCACACAGTCAGCCAGATGTTTAGATTGGATTTGGCATTTTTATCCATCTATCAAGTCCTTCCCAAGGACCTGGAATAAGTAGATATTTGGTTGTGTTAAAGATATTATTACAGGATGTAAGTTGTTCCAGTTAAAACTGCCATTTGCAATTGATTGATAGTGATTTTGTCAGTGTCGATTGTGTTCAACTGGTGCTTTAGATGTTTTGGGACTGCACCCTTAGGAGCCTATCACTATTGGTACTATTTTTGCTTTGTTTCGTCAGAGTTGTTCTACTTCTATTTACAAGTTTTTGTATTCTGTGATTTTCTCTAGTTCTTTCTCTTCTATTCTGCTTTCTCCAGGTTTTGCAATGTCCACTATCCAGATTTTTTGTCATTCTTATCAACAATTGTTAAGTCTGGGATGTTATATGGCAAGGTGCTTGAATTCTAAAGTCCCAGAGCATTTTAGCTTGTGTTTTATTAGTTTGACTATTTTGTGGCCTTACCAATTCTCACTTACAGGCAAATGGTATTTCTTGCAGATCTTTCAATACACCATTGTTGCTACTTTATTATGCCTTTGTTTATAGTCATGTCTGCCGTCTTCTTGCAGCAATTAACTAGGTGCTTTCTGTTGCTGTCTTCTCAATGCTGTCTTTGTATGTATTTGTTCTTAAGGTTTGGTCTTACGCAACCAGAATTAGCCCCTCTATCTCTTTTTTCAACTTTCCTACTCCTAGCCCACAAGTCGGCAACCTGCGGCTCCGGAGTCACATGCGGCTCTTTGAGCCTGGCTCCCAGCTTCCTCTGCCTTTGCAAAGAGAGACAGAGACAGAGAAAGGCAATTACACTTTCCTGCTTCTCTCAGTCTCTCTCTCTCTCTCTCTCTCTCTCTCTCTCTCTCTCTCTCTCTCTCTCTCTCTGTGTGTGTGTGTTTGTGTTTTTGTGTGTGCGTGTGTGTGTGTTTGTGTTTTTGTGTGCGTGTGTGTGTGCGTGTGTGTGTGTGTGTGTGTGTGTGTAAAACAGAGTGCACTCACAGCGTTCTCCGAGGAGCTGAAAAGCTTACTGGGCGGAGCTCCTCCCTTTGCTGCGTCTCTGCAGGAAGCAGGAAGCAGGAAGGGCAGGAGAGAGCTAGCTAGCCCAGCTAGGCTGACTCAGGAATTCTGGGAGTTGAAGTCCATGAGTCATAAAAGAGACGAGGTTGCTTACCTCTGAGCTTGTTAGACAATAGCTTGAAGCTTGCCAGGTGAGCAGCAGATAGGAGGGGGGGAGAAAGAGAGAGAGAGAAAGAGAGAGGGGGGAGGGGGAGAGGGGGGGGGAAAGAGAGAGAGAAAGAAAGAGAGTGGGGGAAGAGGAGTGGCAGACCAAGGGCAGATAGAGAGGGAGAGAGACAGAGAGAGAGAGAGACCCTTTTGACATCTAAAATGAAGATAACACTGCATATATCCATTTTTTACCTGTGTGTGTATGTAATTTTATTCTCTTAAAGCATTCTCTTGGTGATCATTGTTTTAATAGTATGGATATTCCCAAGAGTCATATTTTTACACACACACACACCTATAATAAAGGTAAAAAAGGATATATGCAGTGTTATCTTCATTTTAGATATCAAAAGGGTTTTGCGGCTCCCGGTGTTTTGTTTTTGGTGGGAAACGGGTCCAAGTGGCTCTTTGAGTGTTTTGGGTTGCCTACCCCTGTCCTAGCCATTTGCCAGGTCTTGTTATTATATATGTCTTCTATTGTTTTAATGTTCTGGTCATGTAATGCTTTGCCTTACCATATCTATTTTTCTAATCTTCATTTTGTCTTTCTTGTAGGGCAGTTTGGTCTCTCCAGTACTCAGTATGGTATACTGGTATAATAGCTTCAGTGCATCTTCTTTACTATCCTTCAGATATTCTTCCAATGTCCTTTTTTAAATTTCCTCAACTTCTAGTGCACTCGCAACATCTCACACCCACCTATTTTCCTTGGTAAATAGAATCTGTCATTGCATGGATGAAGGGAATGATTCATTGTCATTATTTTTCTGGTTTTCCTATCAAGGGCTTTTAATTCTGCTTGAGTCTAGTCCATTATTCCAGGTATGTATCTAATAACTGGAATTGTCAAAATGTGAATTGCCTTAATGGTGAGTTTGGACTTCAAGATCTTCATCAATCTCATGATCTATTTACTTCTAACCTTCTTCTTGTCTCTAGTGCTTTTGATGTCAGCTTGAAAGATCCCCAAGTATTTGTAGTGATTGTCTTTCAAACTCTTGCTGCTATTTCCATAGAGTATTTTGATTCCTTCAGATTTCACTATTTTTCCCTTGTTAAGGATCACATTTGTCCAGTCCAAACTCTATTATAATATCTTGGTTTTTTATATATGGACAGTATTGAGCAGTGATTCTATTTCAGATGTTGTTTTTCCACTCAGATCATTCACGTGAAGGAGGTGAGATAGCCTGGCAGAAATTTTTGATATTTGATAGTCATGGCCTGATTTGTTCAATATTGTTGACAGAAGAATCAGTGTAATGACAAACAGCAATGGTGAGAGTGAGTCTCCTTGAAAGATTCCTCTGTTGATATTAACCTCTTCCAGAGCATCACCATTAACCAGCAACTGTGTCTTCTATTGTATCACTGATCTTTCATGAAGCTTCTGATGTTTCTACTGATTCCTGTTATTTCTAGACACTTGATTATCCAATCATGTGGCAAGGAGTTGAATACCTTCTTTTAAACAATACAAGTCACAATCAGTTTGATCTTCTTTCTCTTGCAGTTTTTTAAAATCTTATTCTCAGGTAGTTTCCTTTCTGCTAAGGTGGAAAGAACTTTTTTTTCGGCTAGATGCTGTTGGACTGTATCAGCTACCACAGTAGCTAGCAATTTGAAAGTTGTTGGTAAGCAGGTAATTTGCCTATAGTTGCCTGGTGCTTTCTCTTTTGTTGGATCTTTCATTATTAGGTAAGTTTTGTCAGATGTTAACCAATTTCCAATTTCACCTCCTTGCTGACTGTTCTTGTCATTGAGTGGCTGTAGACCAGACAGGTATTTTAACAAAAAAATATACAGTTAATCTTCACCTAGTGCTGATCAGTTCTTGATCTTCCTTGCAGTTTCTTCACCATTTCTGCCGTTACTACAAGTTCTTTCATTTCGACTTTTTTTTATTCTTATTCACCTCTTTTATACAAGCTGCATTATTGTTGTAATTCTTATTCCATAGCAATGCCCAGAACTCCACTGTTTCTTCTTCATCAAGTGTTAACTAGTTTTCTGCATTCTCTCCATTGATCGATTGGTAGAACGTTTCTGGTTTGACTGATATTGGAAATTCTGCATACTGTCTGCTGAACTTACAAATCTATCTGCGGGTGTAAGGACCCACCCCACTTTGCATCTTAAGAAGACAGAACTCTTGGAATAATTCTTCCAACAGGAATCCTTTATTAAGAAGAAGTGGTTGCAGGCATGCTAGACAGGACTTGGGGTCCAAGCTCTCCCATTCAAGGTTTTAAGGGGTTCCCCAGCAGTCCCACCCACTCACCCCCCCTTCCAGTGATAGTTTCAGGCATCACAATTCCACCCCCTTGCTCCTTTCTTTCGTCTGTATGGAGACTTCAGATAACTTCATGAAAGGTAAATAGCTCTCTTTTGTCATGGTAAGGTTCTTTGATGCTATTTACATTCAAAGTCTCTCTTTGATGTTGCAATAAACACATTCAGCTCCTTAGAAGTCTACTGAAGGAAGTGAGGGCCATAAAGCCCCTTTGTTCTCCCCCTTCTCTCCCTCTGATGGCAGAATCCAGAGAAGGCAGAATTGGGAGTTTCTATATTTGATAATTAAAGATGAAATATAATTGGATTCTGACATCCGGCCCCTCTTACCAATAAGAGAGATCCACCTGCAAGAAAACAAAACAGGTATAAAAGTTAGTTAGGCTTGTTGGGATACTCTGTGTGAAACTTCTTCAATAGTTTCGGGGCTCTGACATGATGTTTATGGACCCACTCATTTTGTGAGGCAGGGAGGTGTTTCCAGGCAACTAGGTACTGAGTTGCTCCATGATATCTCCTAGAGTCAAGGACTTCCTTTATTTCGAAGTGTTGTTCACCCTCCACCATGATTGGAGGTGGTGGGGGGGGGATTTTGGCCGTAGAGGTGACTGATGCTCTCTTTTCAGCAAGCTGCAATGAAAAATTGGGTGTATTTGCCTGATATTTTTGGGTAATTCTAATTCTACTGTTACTGGATTTATGATTCTTTTAATTGGAAAAGGTCCTATATATTTTGGTCCAAGTTTTTTACAGGGCTGTAGGGACTTTAGGTATTTTGTAGATAAGTACACCATTTCTCCTATAATGAATGGTGTAGGCTCAACCCTTTTTTATCGGCTTGTGCTTTGTATGCCTGCCTAGCTTCATCTAGTGCTTTTCTAACTATTGGCCAGGTGTTTTGTAGTTTTTCCATCCATTCTTTCAGTGAAGGGATCGTTGGTTCGTTTGGGGTTAATTCTGGCATGGGGTTGAAACTTTGACCGTTTGCTATTTGAAAAGGAGTGTAGCCTGTGCTGGAGTGGACTGCATTATTGTAGGCAACTTCTGCAAAAGGAAGTAAGTCCGTCCAATCACTCTGTTGGAAATTTAAAAAACATCTCAAATATTGCTCAAGTACCGAATGGCACCGTTCCGTTTGTCCATCCCCTGGTGGATGATGGCTAGATGTCAGTCCCTGAGTGGTCCCTAAGAGGGATAAAAATTCCTTCCAAAATGCAGACGTAAATTGCACTCCCCTATCATAGATGATGCGTTGGGGTGCCCCGTGCAATCTGTAAATGTGCTGGATGAAAAGTTTTGCTAAGGCCTTTGCAGTGGGAATCTTTTGGCAAGGGATAAAGTGCACCTGTTTGGAAAATAAGTCTGTGACTGTCCAGATAACAGTATTCCCATTGCTTTCTGGCAATTCCACTATAAAATCCATGGCTATTTCCCTCCAGGGGGCTGAGGGACTTGCCACTGGTTGTAATAGCCCTGGCGATTTCCCTTGCAACCTCTTTGCGATGCACAGGTTGGGCAGCTGGCAACATAACTTTCTATGTCCTTTTTTATTGATGGCCACCAAAATTGCCGTTTAATTAAGTGTAAAGTTTTTACAAATCCAAAATGCCCTGCTGATTTTGTGTCATGGCAAAGCTGCATGAAAGTTATTCTTTGAGTTGTTGGTATATATAACTTTTCCCCTACCCAGGCAACCCGTCTCTCATTGTGCACACATTTTTGTTTTTCTGGAACCATTCATCTGTTTCCAACTTTTTCTGAATTCAATCCCAGTTTGGCTGTCCAGTTGTGGTTTTATTTTGGCTTGGGTTCTTGTGGTTACTGGTGCTGCCAGTTGTGACTCTGCCATTATTGGTCTAGAGTCTGTGGTTCGTGCGCTGTTATATTGGGGCATGCGAGATAGAGCATCTGCCAGGAAGTTCTTTCTTCCTGGTAAATGTTTGAGCTTAAATTGGAATTGGTGAAAATGCTGGGACCAGCGGGCTTGTTTGGGATTGAGTTTCCTGGAAGTTTTCAGGGCTTCTAAATTTTTGTGATCAGTCCACACCTGGAAGGGGATTTTGTTGCCTTCCAGGAACTGTCGCCACGTGAGTAATGCCCAACGTATCCCATAAGCCTCCTTCTCCCATACGGGCCAGCGCTGTTCTGTTTCCGTGAGTTTCTTGGATGTATATGCACAGGGTTGCAATACTGCATCATCATTTTCTTGTAATAGCACAGCCCCCACTGCCACATCACTTGCATCTGCCTGTATTATGAAGGGCTTGTCCATGTCTGGGTGCCTTAGTACTGGTTCGGCAGAAAAAAGTCTCTTTAGTCTCTCAAACGCTGCTTGGCACTCCATTGTCCATGTTAGTGGCTGGCTAGGTTTTACTGAGGATGCTCCCTTCGTTTTTAGTAAGTTAGTGAGGGGCAAGGCTATCTGGGCAAATGAGGGGATGAATTGGCGGTAAAAGTTTGCAAAGCCCAGGAAACTTTGTAGTTGCTTTCTTGTGCGGGGTGGCGCCCAATCTAATACTGCTTTGACCTTCTCTGGGTCCATTTCAATGCCCTGTGGGGATATGCGATAGCCTAGGTAGTCTATCCTTTCCTGGTGGAATTCGCATTTTGAGAGTTTGGCATATAGGTGAGCGGCTCGCAGCTTCTTTAAAACCGCTCTGACAAGTTTGACGTGTTCTTCTTTTGTTTCAGTAAAGATAAGAATGTCGTCCAAGTAAACAAGGACCCCCTTAAACAGGTGCTCCCTTAGAACGTCATTGATTAATTGCATAAAGACTGCAGGGCCCCCTTGTAATCCAAATGGCAAGACTTTGAATTGATAGCACCCCATGGGGCAGTTAAATGCAGTCTTCCATTCGTCCCCTTCCTTGATTCTCACGCGATAGTAAGCTTCCCTTAAGTCTAGTTTAGAAAAAATTTTCCCTTTCGATAGGTGTGACAGCATGTCTTTCATGAGGGGCAGAGGGTATAGGTTGCTTTCACTGATTGTATTCAGGGCCCTATAATCCACGCATAAACGTAAAGAGCCATCCTTCTTCTCTCTAAAAAGGACCGGGGCAGCCACTTTAGGCTTGGCTGGCTCAATGAAACCTCTCTCTAGGTTTTTTTTTATAAATCTTTCCATTTCCTCCTTCTCCTTTGGGCTCATGGAGTATAATCTGGGCTTCGGGAGTTTTGCCCCAGGCTTGAATTCAATGGTACAGTCTGTGGGTCGGTGGGGGGGAAGCTCATTCGCCCTTTCCTCACTGAAGACTTCAGCAAGGTCCCTATATTCCTCTGGTATTTCTGTTAATCTTTTTTCCTCTCCTATGGATGCTTTTTCTATTCTTGATTCCGGTAGCCTCCCTTGGGGTTTTAAGTCCATAGGGTCCCCCTTCGGGAATTTGATTTCTGTCGTCCTCCAATTTATCCAGGGATTCTATTTTTTCAACCATTCCATCCCTAGAATCATTGGGCATTCCATACCTGGGGTCAGCACAAACGTTATGTCCTCTTCATGGTTGTCCAGGGAGAGGTGTATTGGCAGAGTGGCTAGGGTAGCTGGCACCCCCCCTGCTATGGATCCATCTAGCTGGCCAAATGAGATTGGTTGTTCCAGTCTCCCGGATGGGATGCCCAGATTCCCCACTAGTGTTCGGCTAATGAGGCAGCGGGTGCAGCCAGAGTCTATTAAGGCTTTCACCTTCACAGCTTCGGGCATGGGGGGGGATTAATATAGTCACTGTTTTGAAGATGGGTGTGATGCATCCACTTACCAGGGTTTCGCCCTCCGAGCTGTCATCTGAGGCATCCACCGGCCCTGTGGTGTAGGCTGGAGTTCTTTCCCCTTGGTGAGCAGAAGTGGGGGGTTCTGCAATTTCCATCATTCTCATGGCCGTTTCTTTTGGCTTAGCTGAAGACTTTCCGGATTTGTTGAGTGGGGATCTGTCTGGGTTGTGCTGGGGGGCCTTTGAGCGGCATTCTACAGCTCGATGCCCTTCTCTTCCGCACTTGAAACACCCCATTTGCTTCTTGGCTGTATCCGATGATTTCACCGGTTGGTGTGTCAGCTCAGGCGGGGGGGCGGCTCCATTGTTTTCCTCGGCGGTGCCTCTTCAATATGTCGATCTCCGCTTCCTCTGCCAAGACATACCATTCCTCAAGTCGATGTGGGTCCCCTCGGGGCAGGCAAGCATCATATAGATCATAGTTTAGTCCGTCTTTGAAATGGCCAAGGAGGATGTCTTCTGGCCAATTCAGTTTGCTGGCAATGGCCCGGAATTCTTGTGTATACTCAGCCACCGGGCGTTTGCCTTGCCTCATCATTTTTATCCTTTCACGGGCTTTGCGATCAGCCAGGGGGTCTTCAAATCGTCTTCTCAAAGAGGACATGAAACGGTTGAAGTTACTGAGTTCTGGGGCATTGGAGTCATGCAAGTTCACCACACAATCTGCAGCTGGTCCATCCAGGGCAGATTGCACGATCCGGATGCGGGCTTTGTCGCTGGGAATGTCCTGCCCATATTCCTCCATGTAGCTGAGGACTTGGGTTAGGAAAACCCCAAGCGTGTTGGCTCCCCTTTGAATTTCAACTCCAACGGTGGATGTCTTGGAATGGATCGGTACCTCCATTGTTGGTGGTAGTGTCTTCCGTCCAGATTGCCATCTGTGGTCCGGTAGGGGGTGGGGGCTCCTGGATCAGTAGATGTCCCTGGGGTTGCAGGTTCCACGTCCCCCTCGGTGTCTCTCCCTTTGCGGCTCCAGGAGCTGGGGCGGCCGTAGGGCTCAGTATTCTTCTCTCCTAGGAAGCTGAGAGTTCTCTTCATCAGGTCAATAGCTTTCTCTAGGATCCAGTCTGAGTACGGTGCCCAGCTTCCTCCCTCTTCACTTGCGTGCAGGGATTTCTCCATCTCCTGCTTCCATTCTGGTTGCTTGGTCCCCCGTCTCAGGGTCACCTTTCTTGATTCCTTTCCCCACTCACTTTTCTTTCCAACGCCCATTGACCAGCGAGGCTTATGGTCCCATGTCTCCACCACTTCTTCTCCCGAGGAATCTGACCTCTCGGATCCCAACATCTGGCAAGGTTCCAACTAGGTCAGCGGCTCTCTTTCCAGGGAGTTTTCCCTCTCTCTTGCTCCATTGTCTGACATGGTAAATTTTTGCAAAATCCCCCGGCAAGGGTCTCCCTTCCAGGTGGATTAATTTTGCAAGTCCTGTCTAAGGTAAGGACCCACCCCACTTTGCATCTTAAGAAGACAGAACTCTTGGAATAATTCTTCCAACAGGAATCCTTTATTAAGAAGAAGTGGTTGCAGGCATGCTAGACAGGACTTGGGGTCCAAGCTCTCCCATTCAAGGTTTTAAGGGGTTCCCCAGCAGTCCCACCCAATCACCCCCCCTTCCAGTGATAGTTTCAGGCATCACAATTCCACCCCCTTGCTCCTTTCTTTCGTCTGTATGGAGACTTCAGATAACTACATGAAAGGTAAATAGCTCTCTTTTGTCATGGTAAGGTTCTTTGATGCTATTTACATTCAAAGTCTCTCTTTGATGTTGCAATAAACACATTCAGCTCCTTAGCAGTCTACTGAAGGAAGTGAGGGCCATAAAGCCCCTTTGTTCTCCCCCTTCTCTCCCTCTTATGGCAGAATCCAGAGAAGGCAGAATTGGGAGTTTCTATATTTGATAATTAAAGATGAAATATAATTGGATTCTGACAGCTGGTCTTCTTTGTTGCAGCTGTTATGCATTGCTTTATTATTTCTAGTGCTTCAGAAGGAAATAACAAATAACAACAGTGTGCTTTCCTAAAACCTGGCATGGATCTGGCAAGTTTTCCCTTGGAAAATAATTTTATGGCATGTTCGTTTTTGACTTTGGTAATCATTAGCTCACTCTTTTCCAACAAAAGCATGTCATTCATTGTGAAATATCTTTTTTCCCTGGGACTGATGTTTTATCTTGGTGAAGGTGGGAAAACAGTTAGAGGAAGTTACAGGAAGATGTATTCTCTTTTCATTTCAAATTGGACTATCTTTATAGGAACAGCCGTAGTGGATTCCCCTCCCTGAGTCCACTCTCTCCCCAAGAGATATTCCAGTTGGCATGTATGGATTCAGCCCATGGAGAGTACCAAGAACAGCAATCTCTGGTAAATAAATGTACCATTTATTAAAAATGCTTGTCTGCTTTTCATTGATTTCAGAAAAGCAGTTCAAGTGAAATTGTGTCTGTACTGTTGAAAAAACTTATTGATTGCAAGTGGTGTTATATTATTATATTATATAATTATATTATATCACATTTATAAATATATTGAATAATATATTGCATATATTGTATGCTGTATATTGTATACACTATTATACAATGCATATACAATATGTAATGATATTCTATTGCATTATATTATTGTATGATATATTATAATGTCTATTTTATTAATCTTACTAATCTTACTTTATTTTCCTGTCTCGATTTAGGAAGCCTCATATTCCCAGAAAATACCTTATCTTTGACTATGTTATTTATTTATTTATTTAGAAATTTTATATTGCCAAGCCATTAAAGACTTTAAAGGTGACAACCAGCACCTTGAATTGCACCCGGAAGCAAATCAGCATCCAACGTAGTTCCAGCAGGAGAAATGATACATGTGCACACCAAGGTCTCCACAAAACCCTGCGGGTTGCTGCATTTTGCACCAACTGGAGCTTCCAGATGCTCTTCTTGGGCAGCCTCATGTGGAGTGCATTATGAAAGACAGGAGATGACTAGGGCATAAATGACCATGAGTAGGTATTGTTGGTCCAGGAAAAGGTATAACTGGTGCACAACCCACAGTTGCACAAAGGCACTCCTGGCCACGACTGCCACCTGCTCTTTGAGCCGGAATCATGAGTCCAGGAGAACCCACAGTTTATACACAGGATCTGTTTGGGGCAATGCCACCCCATCTAAGACAAAAGGTGGCAGTTCTCCATGGATCAAAGAACCCCAAACCCAGAGTAACTCAGTCTTGCCAGGATTCAGTTTCAACCCGTTGCTCCCCCTCCAAACCCCTAACAGCCTCCAGGCACTATGAGAGGGAGATCACAGGCTGAGACATAAAGCATATTGATGATATCTCAGTCCATGGTGACGGATGATCTCACCCAATGATTTCACATAGATGCTGAATAGGAGCGGAGAGAGTACCAAGCCCTGCGGGACCCTGCAAAGCAGTGGGTGAGGGCTGAATCTCTCACCTCCTATTAACACCAACTGAGAGTGGCTACAGAAGGAGGAAGTGAACCAGGATAGCACAGAGCCCCCCACTCCCAACCCCCGAAGCTTCTCCAGGATACCATAGTTGATGGTATCGAAAGCCACCAAGAGGTCAAAGAGAGCAAGGATAGATACACTACCCCCTTCAGCTCCCACCAGAAATCATAAAAAAGTGCAACCCATATCCAGGCCTGAATCCTGACTGGTAGCACTCTAGATAATCCATTTCATCCAGAAACCTGGAGCTGCCGCATAACCACCTTCTCAACCACCTTTCCTAAAAAGGGAAGATTGGAGATAGGTCAGAAATTATCCAACTGGGTGGAATCCAACAATGACAATTTAAGAAGAGGGCAGTCCACAGCCTCCTTAAAGTGCTGGAGCATTACCCCCTCCTGTAGAGAAGCATTAATCACCACTAGAGTCTACCACCTGTCACCTCCCGGGAAGCTTTCACAAGCCAGGAGGGATATGGGTCTAAAACACAGGTGCTGGCATGCATAATCCTGTCCACTTCCTCAGGAGCAACAGGATCAAACTGTTCCCAGATAACAGGGCAAGAACCTGCCTCAGAGGCCTCCGTCAGACCAGAAACCATACCAGTATATAACTGGGAACAAAGTTGAGCTATTTTGTCTTCCAGAAAATCTGCAAATTCCTCAGCACACCCCTTCAGGTGGACCTCAGTCTCCTTCCCCAGGAGGAGACGGCTCACCTAAAAGAGTGTCACTGGTCAATTATCTGCAGATGCAACTAGTGCGGAGAAGTATTTGCACTTCACCACACAAATCACCACAAGGTAGGCCTTAATAGCAGCTCTTACCCATGTTTAATCGAGTTCATCCTTTTTCTTCCACCAGTGGTGCTCTAGATGTCTCTTCTTCCATTTCATCCCTCTCAGTTCCTCTGTATACCACAGAGGGCAGAGAGGTCTATGGATGAGGATAGGTTGCATGGATACAATCCTACCCAGAGTCTCAGTCACCTTCCTATTCTAAACAGTGAATAAGAGCTCAACTGGACTGTGCAGGAGATCTGCAGTTATAACCCCCAGGTCCTTCTGGAACCTATCTGGGTCCAGTAGTTGATGGGGGGGGGGGTAAACTAATCTAATAGGTCTTGCCTTCCTGAGGCGGGTACAGCTCTCAAGAAACTCATTGCCACCAGACTGTGATCTGGCCATGACAGGGAGACCAAAGATAAATCCATCAATTCCAGGTCCCTTAGGCAGTGCTCCAACAAGAACACTAAATCGGGTGTGTGACCACTATTCCTAGTCAGGCCCTGGATAACCTGGGACAGACCCATTTCATGGTTTCCATGAAATCCCAGGCTACCTCTGACCCCACCCAGGGATGGCAGATTGAAGTCCCTCAGAACTATAAGCCTGGGGGACCCCACTGCCAGGCCTGCAGTGAGGTCCAGGAGCCTAGATAGGGAAGCTGCCACAGAGCAGGGAGGCTGGTACAGCAGCAGCAATCCCACCTGATTCTTTGAGCCCAACCTAAAAAAAAAGGTCTCACAGCTGGGCACTTGTGAAGCCATGCCCCTGGAGGCTGCCAGAGATTCTCTGATAACAACAGCCACACCCCCTCCCCAGACCTGTGCTGCCATGCTCAATAATCACTGGGCACATTTCTGAGAGGGGACTACCTCCCTCTGGGCCAGCCAGGTTTCAGTTATACAAGCCAGATTATTTTTTTTCCAAAGCTCTTCTGTGGAATATAATATTGAAACTGGGTCATCTCAAATAGTTAATAATTATAACCCTGAAATGCTGATAGTCCTAGAAAGAGATCCTGATAGTTATATTTAGGTCTTTGTAGATCCTGTTGATGAAACTTTCACCATAACAATGTGCTGCTTCACTATTAGACATTAACAGAGAAGATTTTTGGTAGGCAAGAATTCATCCATTCTGGATAAGAAGAATAGATCTATTGCAGTAACATACATAACCATTACTTTTGCTATCAGAATTAGTAACAATCCTTTTTTTAAAAAATATGGATTTGTTTATTGTCAGTTTAATCTCAGTTTAATTGGTCAGTATTCCATGAGAGATTCATTGCTGAGGTTTTGGTCACCTCATATATAATTCGTAAAATTACTGCTCAAATAGATACCCTAGTATCTACTTCATCTTAGGTTTCCTAGATGAAAACGTGGAAGCATACTACAGAACTTATTTTTTCTTTTGTCATTGTGGATTTCTAGAGATCTAGAAGTATACAATCCAGTGCTGGGATTCAGCCAGTTCTCACCATTTCGGCAGAACTGGTAGCTAATTTTTTGATGCCCAGGCCCAGAATGGACTTCCAGAAGTGGCATCCACATAGAGAACCGGTTGTTCACATATTTGAATCCCACCACTGGTACAATCTATGGAGATGTTAAAAGACAATTAACTATTTAATAATAGTGAGAATTAGGCATTGCAGGAAGTTTGATCGAATTATGGTGATGGTAAATATTTTAAGTTATAAAGAGGTATATGTTGCAAAGATTTAGTAAAATAGCTATTACATAAAATATACTCAACTATCATTAAGCAAGTTATATTTTCAAGGTACCGTACTATCAATGTTAGAAATGCAATTTTTGACTTTATGTTTGTTACAGTTGTTAATTCTGATTATTGTTTACTGATTGGTTTGTTCTCATTGCATATAATCATTTCATCAGGTGGGTTATTCAGCGATAAACAACAATAGACAGTGTTTGGGGGCTTTTGTTCATTTTTTCTTCTATTGCCAGTGTTCATGTTCGAAAACCAAATTGTTGAATCATATCACACAAATGTGAATTACATACCTCTGACCCACACTTGCAGCCACCTTATTACCCGGTGGCATTCATGTCTGCATATGTAAATGTGTGTGTGTGTGTGTGTGCACACATTCATGCACCACCTTTGTTGAAATCCAATGCTGAATAATTGTGCATTTATTTCCACTCTTCTCTGTGTGCTTCTCAGAATGTTGCACTCTATCCATAAATTTTGTATTACACGCACATACATACATTATGCCTTTTTAGACTTTCTGTGCTTGAAAAGAACACATAAGCAATCTTTTGTCAGACTTCTGTTTGGAGACTGATATACTATTCCTAATTTTTTTTTTACCTAACAACAATAAAAATTTATTTGGATCATTGAGCATAACAAAAGATAAACAGCGAAAGCATTACATAAGCATCTAAAAAATTGATTTGGGGGATATTCCTGACAAAGCTTTTACTGATGATTAAGTAGATGGATGGTTCATGAACCAGCAGTCTTTAAAAAACAAATCACTGAGGCATTGGGCCAGATTTAAATCAGGAAGGCACTTACATCTAATCCTGAAATTGGGTTTAATTTTTATTTATTTTAATCCAAACTTGATGTCTGAATGCAAGAAAATGTATGCTGAAAAAGCAGGCAGTCTGAATTTCCCTGATTTGTTAGACTGAAATGAGTATATTTTTTAAGCACTACAGATATAGTTACTGTTTGTAATTGTGTTAAACACATCCAGCATCCTTAAGAAAGGTAGGTTCATTCTCTCTTGCCAACAAAAAGCATTCACTATGCTTCCTTTAAACCCTGTTCTCAAGCCATTCCCACCACATGGATAGAAACAACGCCAGCAGAAAATGGCAAGCAGTATAACCAAATGAAATCCCATGAGTTTGGCTGTGTGTTTATTTCCAGGAGCCAGAAATTAGAGAGCTTAAAAGAGTGCAGCCCTCTAACTGTGGCAGTTATCTCCCGGTGGATACTCAGGAACGAGCTGTATCTGGGAGGGCTTCTTCCATGCCACGCCTGACTGTGGATCCCCAGGTAAAAGCAGGTGAAACAGTGACTAACAATAGGACTATATCATTACAGGAGACCAATAACCCTTTCCTACAGGAGGTTTTTGCTTTATTTGAACAGTGAAACAGACTGAAATGTCACTGATACCAATTCAATTGGCTCCCTATGAATGTGAAACATTCCTTTAATTCTAGTATTATAGATTCTGAACACAGTGCCCCAATGAGACAAGGAAGACTCCAATCCTGTTTTACAGATGGAAGTTGGAATATCTGTCCTGAACTACAACAATGCAAATCATTATAATTAAGTCTCTCTTAATTTGCCCGGCTACAACCTTAATCAGTCCATAACCTTCTTCCAAGACTTCAGTGACCCTGGACAGTAGAGATTGGAGAGAGCCATCTTCCTGTTCTATTTCAACCAAGCCTATTGTCGATTATAGCAAGAATCCCAACCATTTGAAATAATCCTTCTACTTCTGTCATCTGGATGTATTTTTCCCTTTAAACTTAGCCACTTTCTCTTTCAAGCTTCATTGTCCTAATATACTTGTTTACATGCCTGCTGCCAAGTATCCTGTCCTGGTCAGTCTTGGCCATAATCCACGTATTTGTCTGTTGAGCAGATTTTTTTTCTGTTTGTCTGTCTTGTAATCAGTTTTGATTAACAGAGAGATAAAATACCTTCTCAGGTTTGTAATCATAATTTATACATTTTTTCAGTGATCAAGATTTCGATATCAGATTCTCCCACTCTGAAGGCACTTGGGCTGGGTTATTCTCCCATTGCTTGGAAAAGGAAATTGAGAAAGAAATAATGGCCTGTTCCATACAGTATCCATGTTCCGGCCCAAAGATGGCCCACATACTGTTGACCTCTTATTACCCACAAACTCCTGAGATAAGCTGAAGCCAGTATAAATGATCTAGCCTGGAAGTAGCATTTTCCTTGGGAAGAAAGGAGAAGATTCCCATATAAATAAAGTCTCATGGAGAAGGAAGGGATCTGAAATTCTGAACTCCAGTTTACTTGCTGCAGAACTTCATTTTCCTTTCTGGCTGCCAGACTTTTTGTCCCCATGATCACTGTTATGTGGACAACAATGTTGCCAGACAGAGTAAAAGATACATTATGGGGCAGAATTTTTCATATTTCCCTGTCTCAAAGGTTCTGTGTATGAGTCCAAAGTCTTGTAGTTTTTGCAGATTTGTTAGATTATTAAATTATCAATCTGATATTGGTATTACTATCAGCATCACATAACCTAATCAGTTTTTCTCTTCTATCTCTCCTTGTATCATACTTTCCAGTTGTACAAAACTCAAATGTTTCCCTACCCTGAAATTCCAGTACTTTGATATAAATAGGGCTTCTGTGAAGCATTGCTTTGGAAAAAGTAGAATCAGTGGAAAGGAAAGAAGAGGAAATTTTGAGATTCAAAAAACATAAAAAGTAAAACAAGCAGACAAAGGGTCAGGAAGCAGGCTGAGAATGGATACCATGAAATTGCAAGTTAGATGAGTAAATAATATTAAACAAAGCTTTATTTTCATTTAGTACAACAAAGGCCTAGTATCAAAGTGATAAATGTAAGGCTGAATTGTTCCACTTGAGTCTTCAAGAGTGGAGCCATATAAATAAAATATGAAGGAAATACCTAGAATCTAGAACTCAGCTGTTAGAAGGAAGACTAGAGTAAAGCTCTTTTCCCGATGACATGTAATTTTTCTGTATATAGGCAAAGCTTGTGTATGGAAAGTAATTTGGCCACGTGAAGTCTAAGCTGCAAATTGAATTAATTGGAACGATAGATTATTACTTTGAATTAATACAAGCCAGATACAGAGTAATTAATTCACAGGAAAAATAGATCATACAAGGATTACTCTGAATACTCTGAATCATATTCAGAGTATGATTCAGATCATAATCTGAATTTTGGATGGCTTTAAGTATACAATAATGCCCAATAGCAATTTTGGATAATGGACATTTTGTTCTCTTGCAAAAATTGCAGTAGAATTCCTTTTTATCCTTCCTTTTCTAGCTTTTCTTCCCTTTCTTTTGAACTTATCAATTTCAGTAGACTTATTGCAATTCAGATTTTGTTCCAAGACTTAATTTTAGCTGACAAATCTATTTCTAGGTAAGCTAGAGAAAGCTATTGTTCTATATGTACAAATGTCCTTGTAAAGTGAAAAAAAACAGTCTGTTTCCCTGAAGTATTTCCCCTTTTAAAACTAAATACTTTTTTAAAAAGTCAAGATTCTATGTCTTATTTTAATGTTAGCAGGAGAGAGTGTCAGTACGGTACAGTGGTTAAGATATTGCAGATTCTAGTCTACCCTCAGCCACAGAAGTTCATGGGATAACTTTGGCCTAATTACTGTCTCTCAGTTCAACCTATCCCAAGGGTTGTGGCTGTGAGGAACATAAGGAGAGGAGTGTTATGTATAAAACCTTGAAATCCTGAACATTAATCAATCAGTAAGCAAGGCACCATTACTGATTAAGCTAGGCCATATTACAGGCATGCTAATACTGGAAGAAATGATTAAGTTCTTCTCTGCCAGTCCTGATCTCTCTCAGTAGAAAATAGTGAAAGGTGCATTTCAGAACATATTTAAAATTAATTTCCAGACTCCCCTAGAGTGTATTTCATAATTATGTGAAATAGTTTGGCTTATATTCATTCAGTTCAAAAGAATAGACTCTCTTTTAGCCTAACACCATTAGCCTATGTGGATTTAACATCTGATCTATCAACCTCTCTCATTTCAAGCAGATTTAAAAGTATGTAGGTCAAGCTGTCCGACCAAAATTCTCAGTCCTTGTTGTTTAGGCAATAGATCTGGGATGTGAAGATTTGAGTAACTAAGCAATGAATTAGATGACATCAAGAACATGACTAACATGGGTTCTGCTCTGCCTGAAAAGTGAACAGAGTTCCCCAAAGAGTTGGTGGTGTTATTACTCCTGTTACAATTTGCAAGGACTTCTGTTGCTATAGAAACAGGTGTGCTTTACACTGTTGTGTTGAATGGGAGACCCTAGATGAATATTAGAAAGGATAGTCCCAGTCCAAGCTCTTGGTCTCTGATGGGATCTATGCAGAATTGGGAAAATGGTCCCCAACATAAAAACTATCATCCCAGAGGTATTCCACCTTGATGGGCAAGCCAAATGCTTCCTTTATGAGAACTAGTTTTGGTACCAGGCTAGAAACCAGGAGAATGTCAGTTCTAGCTCCACCTTAGGCATGACAGCTGGCTCGGTAACTTTGAATTAATCACACTTTCCAGCCCAATCACAGGATTGTTGTTGTGGAGAAAATAGGAGGAGGAAGGACTGTTAAGTATGTTAGCCACCTTGAGTTATTTATAAAAATAATAAGAAGATTGGCTGCTTGGCATGAAAGTCAGAGCAATAGCAATAACAATTAGACTTATATACCGCTTCACAATGTTTTACAGCCCTTTTTAAGCGGTTTACGGAGTCAGCATTTTGCCCCCAACTATATGGGTCCTCATTTTTCCGACCTCAGAAGTATAGAAGGCTGAGTCAACCTTGAGCCCAGTGAGACGAACTGCCAAACTGCTGTCAGCTGGCAATCAGTGGATGTAGCCTGCAATACTGCATTCTAATCACTGCACCACCAGAGAACAGTGTGATGCAGTCAGTTACTGTCCAGTAGATGAACGCTGATAGGCTGAAACCTTTGTGCGCTCTTTGAATGAGGAAGACAAGCTTTGATTGACTTTTGGTCCTCTGTGGGCACTATAGGCTGAGAAAAACTAAATATGCTGACTCCTACATCCTGATCACTTAAAAAGAGCAAAATGTTCAACCATGCATCATTTCAATTCAAATCTTCAATGCAGAAGCTTTGGGCAGTGCAAAACCTGATTATGTGAAAGTGCTCATTATCTGTCTATAAAACCGAATTTGTTCTGCTTCTACTTATTTCATTACTCACAAGAGTACAAAGATGCAAACACTGTAGGGCCTATGGCATGGGTAGGCAACCTCAGGCTATGCTGACTCAGTAATTCTGGGAGTTGAAGTCATAAAAGAGCTGAGGTTGCCTACCCCTGGCCTAGGGGAAGGCAAAATAGATAAGCTTATATTAGCCAAAACAAATAGTAACAAAGGTGTTATATCCTCCACATCTCTCTGATATTAAAATGTCTTCATACTTAGCCAAATGAGATAACTCCCTGTGAGAACAACTATACTTAACTAGCAAATCCAGCTGCTGAAACCAGCAGTCATTTGCAAACCTTTAATCCTTCTTCCATTCTGGGATACATTTCTAGGTAGTAACAGATCCTGGCTCCATGAGACGCTCATTTTCTACCATCCGAGATAAACGGACAAATTCCTCCTGGCTGGATGAGTTCTCAATGGAAAGGAGCAGTGAAAATACCTACAAGTCTCGTCGTCGCAGTTACCATTCTGCACTGCACCTGTCTTCACGCCGTCTCAACACAGATTCAGGTAACTGAGGATGAGTGGGACTTTTTAAAATACTTCTTAAGGATGAAATAAACTGGACTCTTCTGAAGCCACCAAATGATTATCTTTCTCCAACAAAATTGAGTAAAGTTAGAAAACACTAGGGCTATGCGCAGATCTGGATATGAACTCACCATGTCTTTCCTAGGATCAAAAGTCAACCCAGGTGATGATGCAGCTGTTTTAAAGAGTTTCCATCAGGTATTACATGCACAGCCACACACTCTCTGAATTGTTCTTCGTCTTTTGAGTCTGGATCTTTGCACCGCCTCAAAAATGCAGACTGCTTGTTGAAAGACTACTTCTTACATGGATAGGGTTTTTTTAATTAAAAGTTTTAAAGGTTTTATACAATATATACCCCAAATCCCTCCCCCCTTCCCCCACTTCCCAGAGCTGATTACAGGGTTACAATTAAACAATCATAATCTAACTAACATTACCCAACTATACAAACAATCAAATCCATAACATACTTTAACTCCTTTTCAAAATAAATATTAACAAATTAAATACAAAAATAATAATATAATTAAACCATAAAACTAAAACTAATATAAATTCTACCATATTAAACTATTAATAATAATCTAAAATTTACTCATAAGATAGATAATACTTTTTAGTCTCATATTTATTCTGAATATAATCTATCGATCTTCTCCAAACCGAGATATATCTTTCTTGTGAGTAATTCTTCAAATAACACATGGATAGTTTTTAAATAGGATCTATTTTAAATCATCATCTCTTGCTCAGCTTTGCTAGTTCTATACTATCTAAAATATGTTATTACTCTTACAGATAGCATTGCTTTTCAACTGCTAATGGGCCCTCACCCATCTAAAAGCTAATTTATTCAAGTTCCAATTAAATTGTATGACTTAATTATAATAGCCTTTTTTCAACACATGTCGTAGAAAAGGCATTAACTGAAATGCAGGATATAGTATTTGATATACAAAAGTAAGATTTTTGAGCCCACCAGAAAGAACGTGGTAATAAACTCTTGGCATGAATTTATTTTCCATAATATTTTTTTTGTAGAAACGACACTGTGTTAATTAAAATATAAAAGATAAGATAATATTTTCTGGAATGATTTCCATTGTGTCAAATTTCTCAGCTTTGAAATATCACTAATAAATGGAAATTTTTCCATATTAACAAAATGAGCAGTTTCTAACAAAAATGTTAGTCACTCTGTAGCAGCCACATGTTGTCTCTCAGATTGCTTTTTATATTTTGCCTTTTTATTTATTCATATAGCCCCATAAGTGTTCTTAACAATTTATGACTCATTTAAGAATATGAATGCAGGAAGCAACCTTAATTTGAGACAACCCACTGATCCATCTTACTCAGTACTTAAATTGGGAGGGGTACTTCCCCAGTCTTACTTTGAAATGTCAAGGATAGAACTGGGGTTCTTTTGTGTGCAAAGCTTTGCAGGAGCTTTAAAAATAATTTCGAACTGGAGGAATGGGCAACACACCAACACAAATGAGAGAGATGATTTTCTTTAGGGTTCAGGGTCAGGACAAGATACAAGTAGTCCTCCACTTATGACCACAACTGAGCCCAGAATTTATAGTGCTAAGCAAGACAGTTAAGTGACAGTTAAGTTTTACCCCATTTTACAACCTTTTTTGCCATAGTTATTAAGTGAATCACTGCAGTTGTTAAGTTAGTAACATGATTATTAAATGAATCTGGCTTCGCCATTGACTTTGCGTGTCAGAAGTTCACAAAAGGTGAACACATGACCCTGGGATACTGCAACCGTCATAAATATGAATCAGTTGCCAAGCATCTGAATTTTGATCACGTGACCATGGGGAGGCTGCAATGGTCATAAGTGTGAAAATTGGTCATAACTCACTTTTTATGTCAGCATTATTTGCATATTTCCCCCAATGATCTGGGTCTTCATTTTACCGACTTTGGAAGGATGGAAGACTGAGTCAACCTTGAGCCTCATTAGGATTGAGCTCCTGGCTGTGGGTAGAGTTTGCCTGCAATACTACACTTAACCACTGCTTCACCTGTCAATGTTAACATAGTATGGTTTTCCTGATTCTTCACTTCTTTTTTAAAGATAGAAACACTTTCCTTCTTTATTTCCTATAGTCAAATAAACAATTTTAAAAAAATATAATTATATGTGTGTCTCTGTTTTCCATCCCACTCTGATCTGGGTTTCTCCCCTGCTCTTCCACAAGCATAATTTCTGTTGGAAGATTTTTGTATATGTTTAGCACTTATAGCTAGTTCTGATAAAAATAACAGAACAATAACATTTTGTTCTACAAACAGATTTTCTTTATGTTTACCCAAAACACACTAAACCTTTACATCTTGATTTTAAAAACAATTAAATCACTGAGCTGATTTATCTTTTACTGGCAGAAGAAACTTGCTCCTTTCCTTTCCTTTTTCTTTTCCACACTGAATAATACCTGCCTTGTGTAAAGAAGGGGCTTTGTTTATGAAAGTTGATTTACTGCCTTGTGATAAGATCATTTGATCAGGGTGAGACAATTCCTTTCAACAATAAAAACTTTTTTTTTAACAAACCATCTGCAAGCTAAATTCTGTTATTAAGTAATCAAAATAGTGACCTCAACTAGATGACTTCAGAAGATTATCTTTAAGGACATACAGTTTTAATTTATTAAATTTCTATGCCATTTCCCCTACAAGGTGACTCTGGGTGGCTTACAAATTATAGAAACAAGTAAAAATAGTTAAAATATTAAAACAAACCAACCTTAAAATATTATTAAAAACTGTGTTAAAACTATGCCTACAAGAGCCAAGGGACAGATGGGCCAGGAATGAGGTCTTCTTATCCCACCAGCCACCTCCAGCAGTGAGCGACCCCCTTGGGGCCCCAAGCCAACTGGCGAAGCCAGGTTTTAATACCCTTCTGGAAAGCCAAAAAGGGAGAGTGTAGTTCTCACCTACTGTGGAAGAATGTTCCATAGGGATGGGACTCTTCTCCTTGTGATCTCGCCTGCTTCAATTCCTTACCAGATGGGATCTGTAGCAGACCTCTTCCACTGGCATGAGGAGGAGGATGTTGATCCACTGAATTTTATGGATCCTGTTTTATAGTTGGTGAATTCAGCTTTTCCATTAAATAGGACAGAGTTTTCTACAAATGGGCTAGGAACTCAATAAGAAAAAACTATCAGTTCAGGATCTGCAAAGAAAGGAGGTAATGATTGCACAAAATTCTGGAATATGCCTCAAGAGAGTTTACAGTCCAAATATCAATATGCTCTTAAAATAAATGGATAGCTAAAATGGCTGCATGAAGAACTGTGACCATTATTCCATTTCTTTGCATGTATGAGAAGGAATCGGCTACAATAATATGTACAGCCACTGTTCTTGCTTGACAAAGCCAAATAGAAAGAATTGGAGAAGTTAAGGCAGACATGTCAAACACAAGGCCCAGGGGCCAGATGCGGCCCGCAAAGTGGTTTCATGTGGCCCGCGAAGCCATCCTGGAAAAAGTGAGCGAACGGCCCCCGCTGCCTTGGCCCTGGCCCTGGCCAAGGCAGCCAGGAGCCAATGTACAATTTTGTGGTGGCCATCTATACTGAAACACATTCAGTCTTAGTTCCACAAGGCCATCTGGAAACAGTGAGGAACCAGCCCCTGCCGTGTCGGCCCCGCCCCCTGGGTGTATGCTGGGGAGGTGTCACCCTTTGTGAGGAATGAAGAAATGCACCATCGCCTGAAAGTGGCCAGCAAATGGCCTTCGCCTACTTCACATATCCAGCTTGATGGGCTCTGGAGGAGGGGTTTCGGCAGGCAGTGGGGCGCTCTCCTCACAGTGCCAAGAGCTGAGCCAGGTGGCGTGAATCTGATGAGAATGCTGCCTAGCCCCCAGCCTGCTCAGTTTCAGCAGGCAGCAAGGTGCAAAGCTGGTGAGCTTCACACCATCTGGCTCAGCCTCCCGGCGCTGTGAGGAGAGCACCCGGCTACCTGCTAAAACTGGGCAGGCTGGGGGCTGGGTAGCATTGTGCAGGTAACATTGACTCTCATGCTGCTCATGGCATCCCCTCCCCCAGAGCCCACCAAGCCAGATATGTGAAGTAGGTGAGGGCCATGTACTGGCCACTTCCAGGCGATGCTGCATTTCTTCATTCCTCACAAAGGGTGACACCTCCCCAACAACATTTCTTGCCTGTTTTTCTCCCTCCCACAATTCAAATATTTTCCCACCACTCTGTACTTAGGAAGGAAGGAAGGAAAGGAGAGGGAGGGTCTGAGGGAAGTCCTGCCCTGCTGCCCTTTTACCATCCCCTTGCCCCCTCCTCCTGGCCTATCCTGGGAGTCTCCCATCCTATTGCTAAGGAAACTTTGGATACAAAGCCAGGTCTCTTCCCATGGAGAGGGAATGGGCCTCCCTCTGACTTTGCCCTCCTACCCATCATGAGCAACCTGGGTAAGGAGAGCAAGCACAGCAGCAGCAGCCTTGAGGAGGAGCTACATGTAGCTGAGCACCCCCTTGGGGAAGTGGGGCTGGGCTTGGTGCTGCGGGTGCTCGAGGGCCAGGCTGGGCATTTGACCTCTGCTGCCCAGGGCTCTGGGCAGCCCGCACCACCATCCAGGGCCCCCCACATGGCCTAGAGGAGCATGGCACTTGCCCTGGTCCCATCCCCTTCTGCCAGAGCCCCTCAGATCTGTCCTACTCCTGCCCAGGCCCCCACAGGCACCCTTGACACGAATGATGTAGAGCTGGCCACACCCACCCAGTAGACCACGCCCACTCCATCCACACCCACCCGGTTAGCCGCACCCACCCTGGCCACACCCACCCGGCCCCCCAGAGGGCAACCGCAATGCTGATGCAGCCCTCAATGAAATTGAGTTTGACATCCCTGAGTTAAGGCAATGATTTAACAATACTGAACTAGTGGTGTCCAAATGTAACACCAAAGAAGATTTAATTTGCCAGGACTATAGGCATTTAGTTATATGTTACACTTATACCCCTACTTTTTTTTTAAGCAACCCAGAACAATTTATGTGGTTCTTTCTCCTAGTAGCTTGTCTTTACAGCAGTCTGAGAGGCAATAGCAGTGCCATAGGAAGCTCCATAGTTCAGTAGGAATTTGAACCTGAGTCTAGCCTGATATTCTTCTTCAACTATACCACACTGGCTACTTATAATAAAAGAGCAATGGAAGACCCATGACAAACAATGACATTATTATAACAATGGCTGTAAGCTGATGCAAAACAAATGCAAAAGTAGAATGCTTTAGGCTGTTCTATATACTTTTTAAGTCATAAATATTGTACAGTGAAAGTTAGTAATAGCTTCAATAACAGTGGAATGGTCATGTAAACAGTAAAGGGGTAGAAAAATAAAGTGTAAGGGATAGCTTTTGATTTGATGGAAAGGTTAAGGAAGAGAAAAATATTTCTCACATCAAGCATTATACAGAAGGCAGAAGGCATTCCCAAGTGAGAAATTTTCATGTAATCCTGCCATTTTTTTTATAAATAGGCCATCGATCTGATACACATCGGTCAGGAGGCAGAGAACGAGGCCGTTCCAAGGAACGAAGACATCTACTCTCTCCAGATATTTCTCGTTGCAACTCAGAGGAAAGGAGTCCACAAGCAGATATTGATTCTCCAGAGCGACATCATTCCAGGTCTCCCAGTGAAGGCAGGTCACAAACTCCCAATAGACAGGTGGGTGTAAAACTGACAAAAGATCAATATCTGGAAACATTGGTGAAATGTTTGGAGCAACTTCCTAATATACTTACAAGAAACCTTTTAGAAATGTTTGCTTCCATTTTTGACGAACTATAATATTTAATACCAGATAAATGAAAGTTAGTTTTAGTTATGGTTCACTAGAACAGGCTTTAAACTATAATTAAGATCAATCACAATGTACAATTTTAAAAAAGGGTTCTTCTGTTTTGATTAATATTTTTCAGTCTATGCTAAATATAAATGGAAGCTTTCACTCTGTTTTGCATAGCCATGTTAGAGGGGGATGTGAAATGCACAAAGCAGCTTTTGACAGACTAATTGGTTTTCATTGAGTTAACATGGGGTGAGATCCTGTCAGAAATTAAATTGGATATTCGTGTATAAAAGGCTAGAGTAAGCTAGAAGCATATTACAAGAATGTGGAGGGCAAACAAGGATCCATCCTTTGACCCACAGCCTCAAGGGCTGTAATGCATTGTTTTGGCTAGGGTGAACAACCTGTAGATACTATGAGGGCCTCCATAACGTGTTGGTGCATACAGCAAAGTGACTCTGCAGGCAGCACTGAAGCTCAGATTGGCCTCATAGAACCCACATATTCCTATTATGGTGAAAGTACATTTCCTTACTTGCCATGAAAATCTCTACTCACTCTCTAAATTGTGGCATCAAACGGTTGCCCTTGAATTTCAGTGTTCAGACCCTTAAAACATTATCATAATACCGAAGGACAGATGTCTAGAGGAAGTCAACAAAAATATCCAGAATGATAGAAATTCGTGACTGTTATATTAAGCTTCATGGGGCACAATGGTTCAGCAATTAAAAACACTGAGTTTGTCAACTGGAAAGCTGACAGCCTGGGCTTGAGACCCAAGCGCCATGCAATGGGGTGAGCTCCTGTTACTTGCTCTAGCTCCTGCAAACCTAGCAGTTCGAAAGCCTGCAAATACCAGTAGATAAATAGGTACCAATTCAGTGGGAAGGTGTGTTTTGTGCACTTCAACATATAGTCCTCCTGGCCACAAGATCATGGGAATGTCTTTGGACAATGCTGACTCCCTCAGCTAGAAACAAGAGGGGCAACATCACAGGGGAAACCTTTACCTTTATATTAAGCTTCAGCATTTTCTTTAAATTATGCCTTTTCTATTTTTTTTCCAAATGCCACACTTGACTCATGTGTGGATGGGGTGGATGGGCTTTAAATTATAATACACACTATTGGTTTCTTCAGTTCAGGAAAGATCGGTCAACAGAGACAAAAGTGTTCTCTGCCCTTCCTGCCCTTTCCAGCAGACCCTTTCGTTGAGGCGGGGCCTGGTGTCTGCTGAACATCCCAGAACTCTGTATCTGGCTTTTCCCTTTCTTGTAGGGCACAGGCTCCTTGAGTGAGAGCTCCATCCCTTCTCTGTCTGACACCAGCACACCAAGGCGAAACCGCCGTCAACTCCCTCCAGTGCCACCAAAGCCACGACCCTTCATCTCCTACACTGCTATGATGCAGCACTGTGGTGACACCTCCCCACCACCTGACGACAGTGAGGGGGGCTCCCCTCTGCTTTCTGGGACTCTGGAGACAAACAATACCTGCTTGACTGAGTCTTCCAGCTCCCTCCAGGGAAAGCAGAGCCTTCTCTCCACTCCCCAGCACTACATCTCAGAGCCTTACCTGATGCTCCAGGATGACTCCCACGCTTCAGACTGTGGTGAGGAGGAGACACTCACTTTTGAGGCTGCTGTGGCCACTAGTCTTGGCCGCTCCAACACAATTGCATCGGGGTCCCGCTCTAGGCATGGTTGGCAGATGCCCAATGGGCATTACCGGAGGAGGAGAAGAGGAACGTCACAAAGCATGATATATGGGGCTGGCATCGAAGTACTAAGTGATACGGAAGAAGATGACAAGTGCTAGAAGCAACTTCCTCTCCCCTGTCCCCCTTGATGCATGCTGATTGCCACATTTGAAATGAAATGAAATGGATATCAAATGCAGGGGGAAAAAACAGAGCCATTGTGCAAAACAAAGTCAACTCACAGCTTCTTTGTCTCCCTTCTTTTCTTTTGCACAGAAAAGGTGCACCGGCTTGTTAAATGACAGTGAAACAGGGCAACAGCAACCTTCATCACAAAGCCACCTGACACGGTATCCCCCAAAGCCAAGAGTAAGGAGGGTAGAATTTACTGGAAAAGCAGAGCAAAAAAAATAAGCTAAAGGCTAAAGGTTTTTAAAGCATCGTTTTCCTGCCCCCAGAAAGAAGATCCTTGAGATGGTGGTTGTGGGTGGGATCATGTGAGAGATTCAGGGCTTGAGAAAGGCCTTATCTCTCTTGGGGATCCATCCTACAGGTTGACCAGTAGGACCGGTGAATTCATTGCTGGATCTATGCAGAGCTGCTTCAGGGTGAGATCCTAGCATTGGATCCTTTTGCAGTCCTCTAGACAAGTCAGCTCATTTTTCAAAAACAAACCAAACAACTAATCTTGGGACAGACTTTTAAAAAAAGAATAGGGTGAAAGGAAGGGAGGATAGTCTGGGCAAGAATGAGAAAAACCCTTGGTTTAATGAAAGCAAACTGATGCATAAAGTATCACTATCAGTGTGATAAAGGAGAGAATTGTTATGATCCTAAACGTACTAACCAGTCATTCTTGGGCATATATTCTGAGTTTAGAAAGAATGGAAAGTGTGTATATGTAGAGATTTATTTTAATACATTGGTAAAGGTCAGTGCTAAGGCTATATGTTGTCTGACCTCAGAGATAGGAAGTATTTTTACTCAAATTCTAGAAATACTTATCTGAGACTTCCTCCCCGAAAGAATGATGTATATTGCTGGCACATCCCAGCCTAGGAGTGAAGGCTTTGTGGAGAACACTGGTGCTGATTTTCTCCTTAAATGAGCTTTAAAGTTATTTTTAATTTGGTAGGATAAGAGGGGAGCATGCCAACACTGAACATTTGTGTTTCAGAGGAACTGAGTTGGCTTAGGTTAGGAAGAGGATCTGGTGGGAAAGTTTTTAAGTTTGCTTTTTTTTTTTTTTAAATCTTGAGGCCCACCAGATGTTCTGGGACAGAACTTTTATCCACTCTACAACTTCCCCAGTAAAAAAGAAGAACAGTGAGAATTGTAGTCAAAAACATCCCAACTAAATTGTATGGGAAGTCCAACAATCTCAGTAGTTAACGATGGTAACTTTTCCATCCATGAAAGACCTCAACACAGGGTAGAGGTGATTTCACCCACCCATCCCTTCTTTCATCATCCTCTTATTTTGGTAGGAATGTTCTTTTCTGAGCTGGAAGGCAGGAAGCCCATTAAGACAGTAGGTGGATACATGATCTCCTCCTCTTTAGAGAACTGAAAATAACTGGTATTTTAGTTGGTTACCTAAACAACCATTTGATTCCAATAGCAGCAAAACAAGTTTCCTAAAAAAGCTGAGCATTATTCTTTTCAGGAAGAAGCAAAACAATGCTATTATCCTTTTTCAGAGCAGGATAACAGCCTCCTGATGTTCAACTTGATCCAACAGTTGCCCTCAGCCCAGTTATCAGAACAACAGAATAACAGAGTTGGAAGGGACCTTGGAGGTCTTCTAGTCCAACCCCCTGCTCAGTCAGGAAACCTTACACCATTTCATCCAATCAACTTTACATCATTTCAGACAAATGATTTCCAATTTCTTTTTTAAAACCTCCAGCGTTGGGAGTATTCACAACATCTGAGGTTATTAAATCTGATTTGTTTTTTTACTTTAAAACTCTGGGAGTTACTGATGGGAAATTTGTAATGTGAGTGGTTGGACATGCAGAAAGACATGCTTAAATTTTGTATAGAAGCTCTTTTTTTTCAAGAAGGAAAAGAGATGGGCACTTTTGTGCTAATTTCCTTATTTTCCTAGAGATAGTTTTTTTCATTTACCACGTTCTCTGATCAATTCTCACATAATACAGGGATATCTATCCTAGATTTCATTCTCCACCATGCCTCCTCTTCATTGTTGAGTTGCAATCTAGTTAATCCACCAACATATGTCTCTAGCAATCATTATTCAATTTCTGGAGAGAATTGACTGCGAGAAAGAAGCATTTTTGAGAGCAATCCCAATAAATGATAATGGACAGTGAACCCAACTAACAGGGTGGCATGGGGTTGCCTGCAGGATGTGGTACTTTAAAAAAACAGGCAGAGACTGTTTTTCAATGTCACTGTTGTGGCTGCCATCTTTTTTTGCTAATCCCCCCTGCAGAAAGCCCTGATGTGGCATGGAATAATGGGATGACTCTGCTAGTGCATTGTTGATGCTTACTCATAGTGTTCGGATGTTTAGGTTCATTTGGGGTATTTAAGTTCATTTGCTTGCCTTGCCAATAACACCTGGAAAAAAAATGCTAAATCTATAGGTGTTGTTTGTGCTTTTCAAATGTTGCTTTGGGGAGGAACATAATAACTTCTTACACATTTTCAGCCAGTTGATTCTGAACTGACCAGTAACACCTATCCAGGTTTCTCAAGTGGAGCCTTTGACCAATTCTGCCTGAAGTTACCAGGGATGGAGCCTTCCAGTTTTTAAACATATCCTGTCTCTTTAAACTTAATATGGATCAATGATGGTGCATTTCCCCAAGCTGAATCTGGAACATTCTGGCTGATAGAACAGCATAGAGAGATTTGGCAAAAAGTACAGGATTCTTATTTTAGTTTGTGGCTCTGGCTAAACTAGCCCACATTTTTTTTTCTCCAATATTAAGGTCAGGGAATTCTTCTCCTTAGCCAATCTTTAGCCTAGCCCTAATTAGCCTACTTTCTGCTTCCTCCCTTTTGTAACTCTGTATATCAGTGACTGTCTCATCACCCTAGGATGCACGTCTGGCGTTGAACTGCAGGGGAACATCATACACAGTCATTGTCTCTGATTGTCACATGCCATGTCATGTGGATGATCAGTTTCTGCTTTATCCTTTCTGTCAAATTCATGGGTATTCCCAATCCTGACTTCAAATGGGGAAAACCTGTGCTGCTTAAAATTAGTTATGACCAGATAATTTAATATCTGAGGATTCCTCAAAGGAAAACGATGATAGTAAAACCAAATTGGCTCAGTTTTATCATTATGTGAGTTGATCTTAGACATTGTCTTTGATATAATTAAATCCATTTCTGTTTTATATGGATCTGAAATGTTAACATAATTTATAAAATGGAGCACAATGTATATTTAGCTTTCTTCATACCAAAATTAATAATAGTTTATACTACATACTATAAACAGCATGACAGGATTAGAAGATATTTCAGTTAAATTTGCATTGTCTTAGCCCCATCTTCTTGGAAAGCTGCAATAGTCAGCAGAAGTTCTAGACCAAAAATACACATAATTACCATATCAGATTTTCAAAATCATTTCACAAAATGTTTCTACTTCAGTAGCTCCATCCTATCCCAACCTGTATTTTATATTTTATCATTACTTCGTAAAGCATATGGGAAGACAAATATTAAAATTGATATAACATTCCTGTTTTAAATCTAGAACCATCGTATCTGAGCTGAAAAAAAATGATCTCTAGACGGCAGCAAATAGTTTGCTGCCCCATAGTGGTCACACAATGTCTTGCATCCCAATAGTTCTATTTATGCCATAATCACCTTTCATTCCATTATCACTTTTGTCAAATAAGGTTCTTTGAGGCAGTATGAAAATGTAGAAAGCTGGTTAGACAACTTAAAAAGTAGCTTGGAAAGTGCTTCTCTGATATCATCTCCAACCTGTGAAATAATTATAATCTTTCTTCAACATTTCATCAAGTCTCCTGCTGAATTTTCTCTTCAAGGTGCTTTAGTACTTCCAGGGTTTTTTTTATTTATATATTAATATTCTAAAAGAGATCAACATTAAGGAAAAAAGAGGCACTATTATAGGCATTATAGTAATTTTGTTCTCCAAGAGGGTGTCAAAAATGATATGGCACAATCTGTTTTTAGCTGCTTCTAAACAGTAATATCTACTTATATTTTAGTATTAAAGGTTAAGCACTATTAAAGAATTCCACTTAGCAATTAAAAATAATGAGCCGATACAGGTTAGCTACTTCACGTGTTCTAGCGTACTATATATTTAAAGAAAAATTTATTCTTCACCATGAAATGTTTTATCTCAAATGAATTGCTTCTAATTAAAAATCCATTCAAAGTCAATATTTGCGGCAGTGGAATACTATAAAAGTCATTCTTCACGTGAAGCTATGTGTGCTCTCGCTGAAACATTTTTCCTACTGTTGGCTAACAGTGATGCAAGAAAGGAGAATTAGCAGTCAAGGGAAATGTTTAGTACAATCCTTTTCTATTTGCCTTCCTCCACTAATTGGTCACTTAGGGGAAAACAGAAGGCATGAAATGACCAAGGGAAGAATATGATGAAGGTAATGAATAGTTAAGCATCTCAGTTTACCTCATGAGATAGTTCTTATTTTCCTCCCAGATGGATTAATGACATACACAGTACCTTTTCATCTTCTTTACCCTCAACGCTTCATAGATCTGGTCAGATGGACTAAGACAGGGGTAGGCAACCTTGGCTCTTTTATGACTTGTGGACTTCAATTCCCAGAATTCCTGAGACAGCCATGCTGGCTCAGGAATTCTGGGAGTTGAAGTCCACGAGTCATAAAAGAGCCAAGGTTGCCTAACCCTGGGCTAAGAGAAAGAAAGAAAGAAAGAAAGAAAGAGAGGCATCCTGGATCTTCCTCTAGAGCCTTGTGCTGCACTTTAAGCAAGCGCATTAGCAAGCTCTTGCCTCTTTCACACAGAGATGCTGCTCTCCACATTATAAATCTGGGAAGGTCCTCTTTCCTACCTTGCCTACATTGTAAATTGCAAATAAGCACAGTTAACAACTTAGACTGATAGGTGACCTTCAGCTGGGAAACCACAGGTTAGTGCCAAGCTGTATATCTCAACAACCCTAAGTACAGGTTTCTGCACCAGAGACAGACTGCTGAGTGATCTCTAACATAAAGCAACTGCTTATTGTAAAATTGGGATTTTGTTGCCAGGTGAGGGGAATATATCTGAGTTCCCTTCCTATTTGATTAACAGCAAAACCTGAACCCTCATTAAGATGTTGTGGATGAAATTTTAGTTCAGACTTCTCTCTCAGTCAATGGACAAAAACATTTGTTTCCAAAATTATCCAAACAGCAGGTGTAATTTATGTCACTTGTGTCAATTTATATGTTTGAGGTAATTATGAAATTATCCAAATGATGCAAATTTATGCAAATGACTATTATGAATACTATACCTATGCAAATATAAATTGACATAAAAGATGCAAATTACATCAATTAAATTTAGCTTCCTAGCAATGATCTATTATTATGATTTTTTTTTACAATATTTATCGCCTGGGGGTAAATAATGAGGGACAGATATGTAACCCAATCTGGCAACAGCATTTAGTAGAGTTGAACTGAGGCTGGTGAGTAAGAAGTAATCATAAGGATAAAGGCGGAGTTGAGGTCGCTGTTTCAGAGTACATTTTAGTTTTGTTTCATGTATTTGGTTAAACACGACTTGTATTTCCTGGCATAAATAAGACTTTGAAATTATTTGCTATTGTTAACCTCTCAGCTGATGTCAGGCTCAAGGAATTACTGTGCTCCAAGAAAGCATTTGAAAATGAAAGGACTTCTTTTGAAACCTGGTTAAAGCTTCCACCCTATATCATTCTATAACCTAACAGATGCACAAAAGGGAGGGAAATATTTCCAAAGGACAAACAGAAGGCAATATGATTAAGCTCTGTGAAATGCAAGAGAAGGGTCCTTTTAGATAAACTTGGAGACAAATCCAAACTTGATTCAGTGAAGACCAAATGCAGAGGGGAACCAAAATGTCTCCAATTGATGTCTACGGGTAGTGGTCAATGAAAACAAATGTGGTAGCCCAAAACAGGTGTCCATTTCAAGCCTCAAGTAAGCTCCTAAAGCTATTTCATCTTAATTTGGTAACAAGGCCAGCCAACCCCAAATGGAGGCTGCAGCCAATTCTCTTTCATTGATGCTGAGTTGGCAACATGTTAAGCCGGTGTCACTATACAGGTCTCTCTTCATGTGGTGAAGCTTCTGGGTCCTCAATGCACTTCACAGTAGAAGCAGCAAGGGGATCAGTTCTCTGCAGTGGTAGCAGAGCACCTCATCCAATGTTAGATGATGCTTTCAGCATTAAAAGTTGATGTGGGAGATATATTGTAACATAAATGCTTGTTTAGGTTGGGAAAAAAAAACCCACAAAGAAAGAAAAGAAAATTACAGATCTGTAAAACTTTAATGGTTTTTTTTTTGTTATTTTGGTTTTTTGTTTTTGTTTGTTTTTATTTTTGGTCAAAGAAAATAAAACCTTGTTGTAAAGAATAACTTTTGCCTACACCTTTTCTCTTTAAAAGTTTTTTTTAAAAAAATCCTCTCCAAACTGTACACTATGTTTTAAAAAAGTAATATATTTGTATTCATTTGTT
Organism: Crotalus tigris; assembly: GCF_016545835.1. Taxonomy (NCBI): domain Eukaryota; kingdom Metazoa; phylum Chordata; class Lepidosauria; order Squamata; family Viperidae; genus Crotalus; species Crotalus tigris. The sequence goes on along the minus strand of NW_024096554.1, from coordinate 4,267,036 downwards.
GATATCCTTGCCTTTCTCTTCAAATGAATACTCTAGGCTGCTTTTTAAAATATATATATAAGGGATTCATTTGCAAACAGAACCTCATTTTACCATTTATTTTCCAATAGAAGAGAATATTTGTAGCTCAGAGTTGACCTCTCCGGTCCTGGGTGCTCTCTGAGCTTGATTGTTTTCTTGCAGATGTTTCGTTACTAAACTGGGTAACATCAGTGCTAGAATTGAATGGGGTTTGTTCCCATTTTATATTCTGGGGGCTTGTTCTGTCGTTGGTGAGAATGATCTTTGTGGTTCTTTGAGTAACAAGCAACAGTAAACAACAACCTAATCAAACAGCCACCAACATCACTCCCAACAACACTGACAGGGCAAGCCACAAATATAAAATGAGAGCAAACCCATTCCCTATTAGCACTGAGGATGATACCTAGTTTGGTGATGAAACATCTGCGAGAGAACAACTAACCTCAGCAAGCACCAAGAACCCCAAAGTTTATTCTCCATCTGATCGTGGAGACCTTTGATTGGCTGATTACTTTGCTCGAACAGATTTCAAAAAAAGGTTTCAGAATGTTGAGGGTCATTTTAGTGGTTCCTGGGATTATTTACCAAGAAAATAAATGCTGGTTTGTTTTAAAATGTTTCAAAAGATGCAAAGATCACCTGAGATGAAAACAGGAAGAAAATTATTGTCTGATCATTATTTCTGGACAGGTGGGAACTCAGACTTGGGACAATCAAGGAACCAGAACACAGAAAAGCCACGTGCCAGTGCATGGGGTGGTGAGAGAAAATATCTGCTTGGTAATGTGCTGCTGTCTACAGTATAATAATACTTTTATACAATATTCCAGAAAAGAATATTTGTACAGGAGCTACCCCATCAACTGCATTCATGAGCAAATAAAATGAATAATTTAGCTCATTCTTGGAACTTTAAAAAAAATTTAAAAAGAATTGGGTTATTTAAATCCAACTGCTGCTAAGGGGAAAAAGTCTGAAGAAGATGTAATAAATAATTCGCCATACATGAAGCAGAATGAGAGTGCAATTAGTGGTAATTGAGATGAAGGAGAAATGGGCTGGAATTTTTTTAAAAAATGCAGATTAAACTTACTCTACAAAAATGTAATTTAACCCATAGTGTGTATCTCCAGAGATCAGTTAAGTTTTTCTTTCCTTTTCAAAAGTAAGAACCGCATGCCCCAAGTCAGTTGTTGCCCAAAATAATCTACCTATGATCTCTGCTCTACTCTACACCTTAGGGTAGACAAATGCATACTTTTCACAACTATTGTATGCAGCTCCCAACCTTTGCTGCTCTTCTGGAAAGCCGTGTGCCTGTGAGAAAGAGAAATGTAAGTTATTCAGGAAAAGAGACAAATGCAGAAAAATGCATAGTCCGTCTTCTTCATTTATAACAATTCTACTCAAGGCTAGCTAGTCAACCCCTGCAAAACTAAAAATTGGACAGCAGATCAAAGAATCAAGAAGCTAACACACACATATTACTAAAACTCTCCTGTTTGTTTGTAACCTTCAACTGAGCAAAACTACATCATAGAGCAACAATTTTTGAATCAACAGACCTCAGATGGGCTAAGTTAAAAACTGCACTTAAACTCCAGGATCCACCTATACATCTATAAAGTTGAAATTTGGCTACTTTGTGGCTGCTTCAGTACTGCTGCGCTACTAAGGTCAATTACAGTCACCTAATCATCATTTCCAAGACTCTCTGCCAGCTTCCCACAAGGAAAGTCAACGGGGAAGCTGACAGAAAGTTGAAAGTTGCTCACACTTCCAGTTTATTTTTTTTACCCATCTGTTTCTGTTTCTCTGTTTAGATAAGGACATATCTCTAAAACAATGGCCCAATGGTTGTCTAGAATTTATTATATCTTACTTTTTTTTTTTGTAGACCAATGCCAACTTTGTCAAATACACTAGCTCAAACATTTGGCATACTTCCCAAAACGTTTTGCGTAATTTACACAGTCTTTTACAATAAAGCAATTCTTAAATACCTATGGCTTTGTGGCATTGATTCTAAGAACTATGAAAAATTATTAAGCAAGCTTATGATGGAGATGAACCAGCACTGGATGAAAGAAAAAGGGATTGCTATAAAATCTTAATCACTAGCCTACAGTCAAGTGGATCCACAATTAACAGATATCCCGCATTCTTTCTTTACAAATGTACTATTTATTTATAAGTACACTGGATGTATCAGAATTCATTAGAGATACACTTACATAAGAGAGGGTGAGAGTAGAAATAAACTAGCAATGTCAATTAATTACTTTATAGGGCTCCAGCTTATGATGTTTTGTCCATTTATCTTCCACCATGCCAAAATTGGAGACATGATTGGATTTCCTTTTCATAATAAAAGACAGGAAAAACCATTAGCAAGTGAAGCTAAAATAGTTCTATAAAGGAACAAGAACTTCATACAGTATCAATGGATTTTCTTGCATAAAATACTCACATAAACTGATGAGTGTACACCATCATCTCATTAAAGTAGATGGAAAAGCACAAATTATATTGACAACAATGAATATTTTTATCCCATCTTTATTTTTATAAATAACTCAAGGTGGTGAATATACCAAATGCTGCTTCTGCCTCTGCTTCTATTTTCCCCACAGTAACAACCCTGTGAGGTAAGGTGAGTTGGACTGAGAGAGAGAGAGAGAGAAGTTCAAGGTCAGCCGTGCTGAATAAATAGGAAATATATTGGGAAGGGAGGAGGCTGTAGAACCATGCAAGTTCTATTTCTTCAGAGGAAAAGTAAAACAAATTAAATGATCCTCAGAGATGAGGAAAATAAAGTACAACTACCAGTAGAAGTAGCAACCAGACTACAATGTATTCTTCATCCATCTGTTTAAGACCCCAGATGTAATGCTTGACTTTGAGACAGGGCTTAAAAAGGAGTTTAGGATTCTCTAGTAGTCCCAAAAAAAGCCAACCATGTCACTGAGATCATAGGGGGACCTGGCCTTTTGCACCACCTTCAATGTCTCCCCCTCCAGATGATTATCAGTGAAAGGGTCATCTGTGCAAAGATGGATTTGAGGCCTGAACATTTTCCCATCTCTCTCACAACAGAAGTTAAGATATCCTCTCCAATTTTACCTCACTCCCTAAAACAGTAGCAGCAGAGAATTAGAAAAACAGAATAAGAGAGCAAAGGAGCTGATGTCATTTCCAGGCACACATGAATGGGCCATCTGAGATAGCTAGTCTTGGTTAGAAGCCTGGTGAATGAACTTTTGATTTATCATGTATTAATGTTCTGGCACAAGGAGAGGGAAGCCACATCATCTCTCTTTGCAACTGGGGTACAGCAAATGCTAAGCTCTTTTTTTGGAGCAAAGCCTCTTAGCGCTGAGGTCTAGGAAGCAAAAGCTTGCTATCTCTATAAACTATTTCGCAGGATATTTCTCCTGCTGAAAACATTAAACTTTAAAAGTTTAAGATGCATTTGAACCACTGGATCAATGCCAAGCCATTTATTTGGTACCCTGCCTACATATTATAGCAAGCAATATAGTAGCTCTGTTTAGGAAAGTTTTAATGGAATGTATCTTAAATTTGTGGTTGTCCAGACTCTAAAGTCTTGTAAACATGAATTTACAATGTCAGGACTATGGATACCCTCAACATTCTCCCCCCCCCCATTAGCCATCAAACTCTATGTCCCAATTGATGAGTGCTTATCCAGTTTCCTTCCCTTCCCTTCCTTTCCCTTTTTCCCCTTTCCTTTCCTTCCTTTCCTTTCCTTTCCTTTCATTCCCTTCTTCTTTTCCCCTTCCCTTTCCTTCCCTTTTCTTCCTTTCCCTTCCCTTCCCTTCCCTTTCCTTCCCTTCCCTTTCCTTCCCTTCCACTTCCTTTCCTTCCCTTCCCTTCCCTTCCCTTCCCTTCTCTTTCAAAATCATTCCTTTAGTTAAAATGTGCACACTATAAAACAAACTATCTGCCTTTTTCTCTCAAAAATAATTCTGGATCCCACCAAGTTCCCATGTGTACCATTAGAAAAATAATAGCTAACAGGACTGAGCTTGTAACCAATATAGTTTTGAGTAAATTGGATTTCACTTCCCTTACTTCTGTTTTCAGCTGCCCCAAACTTTTCAAGGTGACAGTAAGGCTATAGTTCCATTTCTTTTGCTATGATAAACAATTGGGACTCATCAATCCCTGTTGAGTTATTGCAGTTTTATCCATAGATCCAAATCAGTCAGATTTGACACAGCAGAGACTCTCAAACTTCCTGGGTGTGCAGTGACCTGATATGTTTAAAAACAAAGCCATTTTTAATTTGTGATATATGGACTTAATTTACTTTATCATTTAACAGTGTATTTTTGGATAAAAATGTCTTTGTAAGGTAGCTGATAACCCCTTTCTCAGGTTGCCCATTAAAGAATCCTTCTGGGGTAATTTTGAAAAAAGAACACAAAATAACTTCTTCTGAATTAAATCTTCTGAGATGACAAAATAGTCACAACTGGTAAAATTATTTTAAAATTATTTTTTGAGGAAATATTTGTACCCAGAACAATACTCCTGAATACATATATTATGTTATCACTTTTATTTAAATGGTGTAGTTAGTATGATAGGTAAAGAAGACATATAAGAATTTATTATATGCCCCTTGCATACATGTACATGAAAGAGAGAGCTTATGTTATAATGCACATTTTGCTTGATATAGAATATCTGCTGCTGGGGCCTGGTTTCTTTGTTCATGGAATACGTTCTAACTCAGCAAAAAATCTCAAAATATGATGACATGGCTTGGTCTCATGTACATATAGAAGAAATCCAGACTCATAGCAAACGACTCAACTTTCTTAGCCAAGATTGTATGAAGGGATCTTGTAACTGCAGTCTATGCCTACTGTCAATTGTATCATATGGCTCTTTAGATTTACCAGGAGAATAGCTTTATTGAAACAATCCATCTAGGCCAGTGGTTCTCAACCTTTTTAATGCCGCTACCCCCAACCGGTCGTAAGTCGAGGACTACTCAACCGGTCGTAAGTCGAGGACTACTCAACTGGTGCTGCACCGTTTGCAGAATGGGACTTTTGGCGGGCTCAGCAGGGCAGAGACAGCCTGGACAATTCCTATTGGCTTTCAAAAGCCAATAGAATAAAAGGGAGTAGCACAGCTAAGGAAAAGGGGAAAAAAATGGTGGACTGCGTTGTTTGGCGACCCCCGTGAAATGGTTGTTCGACCCCAAATGGGGTCCCGACCCACTGATCTAGGCACAACAGAAGCAAAATCAGTTCTGGGATTTTCCCATGAAAACCCATATAGGTAAGCCCCCTCTTTCCCTCTGGACCACCTTTAGTTCATAGTTTACCAACTGAGTTCAGTTCTTTTGCTTTGAGAAAAAACTGTCTGCTCCAATCAAATATTCTTCATGATTTGGCCTTGGTAGATAACATTTCTTCAACAACAGACAGTTCACTTCCATTCCATAGCCTCCTTTCCCCGCCCTTAGGAATTCACCACCCTCTTCCCGTCACTGTTTGGCAAAGCTGCCAGTGAAAGCAAATGCAGGCAACTATGGAGTCAAGTCAGATTTGACACCTACACATTGACTACATGTTACCCTTCCTTTATTCATGGTTTTGTACAAGGGTCTATGCAGCGTATTTATATAATCTAAAATGTTATTCTACAACAATGACAGAATGTGGGTAGCCCAGCAAGATCGATGGCTAATAAGCATTAGTGTGGGGGAAGAGATTTCAGTCTTCCACGTACAAGTTCTCCACTTATGTCAGGGTCTGATAAGCTCGTGGATGATTTCACATGGATGATAAGGTAATATCTTAACTCTTAGAAGCTGTTCATTGATAAGTCATTGAAACATCAAGAAAAGTTGTCAACATCCAGCTTTGTTTTAATTAGCATAGTAGACAACACCATTTTTTAGTTGGCAGAGAAGCTGTTTTGTTCCTTTCATTTTTAAGTCCTTGTGTTTAGTCAGCTTTTCATGGTGGTGTGTAATTTTATCATTGGAATCTGTCATTGAACCCTCCTTTCTAGCTAAAAGAACTTAAGAAATAATAAGTAAGGATAAAGTTAAATAAATAAATGGGACAATTTGAATGCATTTGGGTCAATATAAAAGGGGGGGGGGAATGACATTGCCATAGGTGTATACTATAGGCCACCCAACAGAACAGAGGAAATATATGAACTTTTTGCTAGTCAGCTAAGGTATGTAGGAAGCACATCACAATAGTAATGGTGGACTTTAATTACCCTGACATCAACTAGGAGACAAATTCTGCACCAAGTGGAAGATCAAACAGATTCCTGATAAACCTAACAGACAACTTTGTCTCCCAAAAAGTAGAGAAGGGAACTAGGGGATTAGCCATATTGGATCTAATCCTCACTGACAGAGATGAAATGATAAAAGGTGTTGAAGCCACAGGAACCTTGGGGGAAGTGATCATGCAATATTGGAATTCAACATTATGAAAGCACAAGCAATAGAACAGTGATGGTGAACCTTTTAGAGACCGAGTGCCCAAACTGCAACCCAAACCCCACTTATCTATGGTCGGATGCCGGGTGGACGTGGCTGCAGTGGTCATGGCAGACTGGGCGGTTGTGGCCAGGGTGGGCATGGCCATCTTGATGTTTCCAGTCATTACTAAAAGCCAACATGGGTTTGTCAAAAACAGATCATGCCAGACAAATCTTATTGCATACTTTGACCAAGTGACAAAATTAGTGGACCAGAGGAATGCTGTGGATATAATTTACTTGGACTTCAGTAAGGCATTTGATAAAGTAGATCTACTTGATAAGATACAAAAATGTGGGTTAGATAGCATCACCACCATATGGATTCATAGCTGGCTGACCGGCCGTACTCAGCGTGTGGTCCTCAATGGAACCGCATCTACATGGAGGGAAGAGTGTAGTGGGATGCCCCAGGACTCTGTTCTGAGCCCAGTGCTCTTCAACCTCTTCATCAATGATTTGGATGAGGGGATAGATGAGGAACTCATCAAATTTGCAGATGACACCAAGCTGGCAGGAATAGCCAACTCTCCAGAAGATAGGCTTAAGATACAGGACGATCTGGACAGACTTGAAGACTGGGCGCTATCTAACAAAATGAAATTCAATGGTGAAAAAAGTAAGATTCTACATTTAGGCAAGAAAAACCAAACGTACAGGTATAGTATAGGTCAGGGGTCAGCAACCTGCAACAGTGAAAGAGCCACTTGGATCCATTTCCCTCACAAAAAAAAAATCCTGGGAGCCGCAAAATGTGCGCGCGCACACGCGCATGCGCACAGAACACAGGGCTTGATTGAAGAGAGGAGCTTAAGGCGAAACGTGCGCCTGCCCTGCCCCCCATCCAGCTCTGGTATGAATGGCTCTGCAGTCCTGGCTTCTCTTCCCTTCGGAAAAGACTGCTCTCCCCTCACCCCGCGCTCTCCCTCGATGGGACTTTCTTCTTGCTGCCTTTTGGCGCGAAGGTTCCCAGGGAGCGGAGGAGGAAGCCGACGGAGAGAAAGAGCTGCTGCAGTGAATGTTCTGAGGCAGCAGAAGACGGTCGCTCGGGCTCGCCTATCTCAGCCTGCTGCAGGAGGCTGGAGTTGAGGCTTCTGGTTTGCTCTGGGAGGGGTGCTTGGAAAAGGGAGGATGGGAAGCGGAAAGTGGGAGAAAGGACGCCTTCCAGCTCTCTGGGGTTCTTTCGCTGGGAGGTGAGGAAGCAGCAGTTCTGCTCCATGGGAGGTGGGAGCAGGCAGCCTCTCCTTCAAACTTTGCCAAGTGACTCCAGGAGCGAAGCGAGCTACGAGTCCTAGGAATGTCAACTTTGCGAAAGAGGGAGGCGATGGTGGGATTAAAATAAAACGGGGGGGGGGAGGTTGAGGAAACCCAGCAGATGCTTACATCAGAGGGCCAGCAAGAAAGGCAGGGAGAGGAAGAAAGCTTTCGGGGCTTGTGCACAGACATAGCGGACTCTTTCTCGTCTCCTGCCCTTGCTGCATCTCCTGTGGAGATCATTTGCAGCTCTCTGTGTCTCTGCAGCTTGCTTCTTGAAGCGATTTCAATCAGCCCCATTCATTGCCAAGAATCCCCATGGAAGTCAATGGAGGTCTGCGGCGAATCAAAAAGCCAGCTGCAGTACCTCCACGTCCGTTGATTTGACCGGCTCAGCGGCCCGGGGACGAGCAGGAACCGATGCCCCCACTGCCCGCCGGGCTTGCTGCCTGGCCTGGGGAAACACAAGGCAGGCTCAGTGCCCCGGGGACGGCCAAAACCCAATGCCCCTGTCGGCCGCACTGCCGCCCAGCCCGGGGAGACGCGAGGCAGGCTCAGCGCCCCGGGGACGGCCAAAACCCAATGCCCCTGCCGGCCGCCACTGCCGCCCAGCCCGGGGAGACGCGAGGCAGGCTCAGCGCCCCGGGGACGGCTACAAACAAATGTCCCCGCCACTTGCTGCCTGGCCCGGGAAAAAACAAGGCTGGCTCAGCGGCCCGGGGACGGCTACAAACCAATGCCCCCGCCGCCTGCCGCACGGCCCGGGAAGATGCAAGGCTGGCTCAGTGGCCCGGGGACGGCCAAAACCCAATGCCCCTGCCGGCCGCCACTGCCGCCCAGCCCGGGAAGATGCGAGGCTTGCTCAGCGGCCTGGGGATGGCTACAAACCAATGCCCCCGCCGCCTGCCGCACGGCCGGGGAAGATGCGAGGCTGGCTCAGCGCCCTGGGGACGGCCAAAAACCAATGCCCCTGCCGGCTGCCACTGCCGCCCAGCCCGGGGAGGCGCGAGGCAGGCTCAGCGCCCCGGGGACGGCCAGAAACCAATATCCCCGCCATCTGCCGCCCGGGGAGACACGAGGCCGGCTCAGCGGCCCGGGGACGGCTACAAACCAATGCCCCCGCCGCCTGCCGCACGGCCCGGGAAGATGCGAGGCTGGCTCAGCGCCCCGGGGACGGCCAAAAACCAATGCCCCTGCCGGCCGCCACTGCCGCCCAGCCCGGGGAGGCGCGAGGCAGGCTCAGCGCCCCGGGAACGGCCAGAAACCAATATCCCCGCCGTCTGCCGCCCGGGGAGACACGAGGCCGGCTCAGCGGCCCGGGGACGGCTACAAACCAATGCCCCTGCCGCCCAGCTCGGGAAGATGCGAGGTCAGCTCAGCGGCCCGGGGACGGCCAAAAACCAATGCCTCTGCCGGCCGCCACTGCCGCCCAGCCCGGGAAGACGCGAGGCTGGCTCAGCGGCCCGGGGAGGGGCAGGAACCGATGCCCCCGCCGGCTGCTGCCCCCGCTGGGCCTACCGCCTGGCCCGGGGAAGGGCAGGAACCAATGCCCCTGCCGGCCGCTGGCCCCACCAGGCCTGCTGCCCAGCCCAGGGAGACACGAGGCCAGCTCGGCTGCCCCTCCGCCTGGTGCAGGTAAGCCCCCTCCCTCCTCCCCACTCACCCTCCATCTCCGGGTCTGCTCCTGCTTGGCCCACTAGGGCCGCAGCTTGCGGGAGGGCTGGCCCTTTCAACGGAGGCTCTGCTGGGCTGCTCCCAGCATCGATCCTGGGGCTTCCCCGCGCGGCTCTCTGGCCACATGCACCTCGGACTGGGCCAGCCCTGGAAAGGCCCTTCCTGGCCACCAGGGGGCAGGGCATCTGGCTGCAGGGCCAATCGGGAGCAAGGGGCAAATCTGCATGTGTGTGAGAGAGAGAGAGATAGAGAGAAGGGAAGCACAAGTGCCTCTCTGTCTCTGTCTGTCTCTCTCTCTATGAAAATGGCGGAGAAGGCTCCGGAGCCGCAGGAGGTGGCTCAAAGAGCCGCATGCGGCTCCGGAGCCGCGGGTTGCCGACCCGTGGTATAGGTGGTACCTTGCTCAATAGTAGTAACTGTGACAGGGATCTCGGAGTCCTAGTGGATAATTACTTAGATATGAGCCAGCAGTGTGCTGCAGCTGCCAAAAAAGTCAACACAGTGTTAGGCTGAATTAACAGAGGGACAGAATCAAGATCACGTGAAGTGTTAATACCACTTCACAATGCCTTGGTAAGGCCACTCTTGGAATACTGCATCCAGTCACCATGATGTAAAAAGGATGTTGAGACTCTAGAAAGAGTACAGAGAAGACCAACAAAGATTATTAGAGGTCTGGAGGCTAAAACATATAAGGAACGATTGCTGGAATTGGGTATGTCCAGTTTAATGAAGAGAAGGACGAGGGGGGGGGGCATGATAGCAGTGTTCCAATATCTCAGGGGCTGCCACAAAGAAGAGGGAATCAAGCTATTCTCCAAAGCGCCTGATGGCAGGACAAGAGGGAATCAAGCTATTCTCCAAAGCGCCTGATGGCAGGAATCAAGCTATTCTCCAAAGCGCCTGATGGCAGGAAACTAATCAAGGAGAGAAGCAATCTAGAACTAAGGAGAAACTTCCTGACAGTTTGAACAATTAATCAGTGGAACAACCTGCCTTCAGAAGAGGTGAATTTTCCAACACTGGAAGTTTTTAAGAAGAGACTGGACAGCCATTTGTCTGAAATGGTATAGGGTTTCCTGCCTAAGCAGGGGGTTGGACTAGATAACCTCCAAGGTCCCTTCCAACTTTATTATTATTATTATTATCATTATCATTATCATCATTATCATTATTATTATTAGAATATGCCACCACAGGCTAGGCTTCCAACTTACTTATAAAAGGTCTTCTTGAGAGATCGCATCCAGAAAAGGACAGTGAAGAAAATATATAGCTTGAAAAGAGGAAAAAACATTACTTGGAATGTTTGGAGACATTGGGTATGTTCAGCCTGAAGAAAAGGCTGTGGGGGCCATAATAGCTGTCCTCAAGCAACTGAAGAGCTTTATGTAGAAGACAGAGCAGAACTGTTTAGAGTCATTCCAGAAGAAGGAAAAGGAACAATAAGTTTAAATGCAAGGAAGGAAATTTCAATTGGAAGTCATGAAAAAAACCCATGGTAAGAGCTGTTCAATAATGCATTTAAGCAGAACTGTTCAGTAATGTATTTAAGCAGAACCTACATGGTCATCTGCCAGAGAGGCTAAAGTAGCAGATTTCTGCTGTAGCTGAACTGAGGTTGGACTAGACAATTCTGACCCATTCATTCTATAATATACTTGGCCTAAAGTAGAAGCATAAGCAAATAAAGATTGCAGAGGAAAAAATAAAGAGATAAGAGCGTTATGTGTTCCAACAGTTCCACAGACTGTGTGTGAGAGAGAGCTGAAGATGTGTTGAAGTCAGTCATTAAAATTATGTGTGTGCATTGCTTGTTTTAGAATTATATGTGCAGAGATATGGCTAGAAGGGTGAGCCCCTGGAAAGAGAGAAAAAATGGCATGCAGAACTGTTAAGGAAAGAAAAGGACAGCAGGAAGGAGGAAGCAGCATTAATTTCTAGAAAAGTAGGTGTTATGCTTGAGATCCAAATGTACACAAAAATTTTTTTCAGTTGTTTAGGAAATGCTATGAGTAACACAGAAACATTTGCATAAATAAGTGCTTGGAAAAATTCCTAAAAAAAAATATCTAAAAGACAACTTTGACTGTGAATGTGTCGCTAACTGTAGCATATATATATATGCTGGTACTTACTACCTCAGTAGAACTGAACTGACATGAAAAAAATGTTTTTAGCTAAAGATTTAGATTGGTCCAAAAAGTATCTTTTGCAGAAAGGACTTTGGATGCTCAGTGGTGTTGAACTTATTTACTTCTTCAGTATGGGGACAATGTTTAACTAGAATCATGGGTTACTTGCTTGACAGTGGCTGTATCAGTGTGATGATGACAGGTGCTTAAAATATGCTAGTATATCTGTCTGCTAGACAAATACCTAGAGAAGCCTTCCCCAGGATCTGCTGCTCCCTGGATAGTTTGGACTGCAGCTCTCAACACTTCTGCCCCACAGGGGAGTTTGGCTAAAGGAAGCTGATCTACACATCTCTAATTGCAGCTCAACTGAGGGTCATCAAGTACATGATATATCCCAATCTTCCCCCTCCCCCAAACAAAAAAACAGAAATGTTTTGATCATACCTATTTCTGGGGTCTCCAGGGCAAAAGGCCCTCTCTATTGGTCAAGACAAGTTTCCAAATTAAAGCACTTCCCCTCAACTCTAGGCCACCTCTGCTTGAACCTCTGCTACCTTAAAAGGAAGGAGGCCACCAATTTCTTCTGTCATTGTCCTTGTTGAACTGCTGTTCCTGTTTCTCCTACACTCAACTGAAATCTTAATTTCTGCTACTTATGACCATTATTCTATGCTGTATCTTGTCTTCTGGGCCAACATCGTCTGTATGATTCCTGGTCACATATCTGAACAGCATTAGCATGTCTGCCATCGGTTCTCATGCCTAAACACATCCAAGTCCCTCATTCTCTCACAGGCCTTGCCCAAAGAACTACCCATTCATTTTTCAGCTAGCACTAAACAGTTTGCTGTCACTACTACCAATTCTTATTTTGCCTCTGTGGCATCTAATCAATTTACTGCCAGATGGTGTTGTCTTGATCAGTAATTGTGCCACTCATTATAAAGAAGGTGACTGATTTTCTCTTCTGGATTTGCTGCCTCTCTTTTTTTTTAAAGTGTCACAAGTAGGGTGGGTGGGTGTTGGGCATCCATTAATCAGACATTGCAAAAGAAATGGGCTGAGTTTGACTGCAGGACTCTGGCTGAGCTTCTCTAGCTTGGTATGCCTTCCCTTTCCTTCCACATTTCTGTGGGAATCTTCAAGTTAAAATAATGAGAAATAAAGAAAGAGAGGAAGACCCCAGGACAAAAATAGACCTAGAGATGTTGCTCTTTGCAAAGAGGTTTCTCTACTGGGAGAACTGAGACTGACTAGCTGCTGGGCAACCATCAGGGGTGTCAAACTCAATTTCACTGAGGGCCGCATCAGCATTGCGGTTGCCCTCAGGGTGCCGGATGGGTGCGGCCTACTGGGTGGGCATGGATGGAGTGGGTGTGGCCTACTGGGTGAGTATGGCCAGCTCTACATCGTTCGCATCAAGGGTGCCTCTGGGGGCCTGGACAGGAGTGGGACAGATCTAACAGAAGGAGGTGAGACCAGGGCAAGTGCCAAGACATGGTCCACTAGAGAAGCCTCACTGTTCCTCTCAGGCCATGCAGGGGGGGAGGCTTATGGAGCTTATGGAGCTAAGACTCAGCATAGAGGGCCACCACAAAATTGTACATTGGCTCCTGGCTGGCCATTCCCTCACTGTTTCCAGGATGGCTTCACGGGCCACATGAAACCACTTTGGGCCTTGTGTTTGACATGTCTGCTCTAAATTCATAAGGTGTGTGGGTAGATAGAGAGAAATACAAGAAAATGGGCAAATAAGCCACAAAAACCCAACTTGACATCTTTCATCATTCTCTGGACACTGCGGTACATGATTGATGCATCTAGCCCGTACAGGTAGTCCTCGACTTATGACCACAATTGAGCCCAAAATTTCTGTTGCTAAGTGAGATAGTCATTAAATGTGTTTTCCCCATTTTACGACCTTTCTTGCTGCAGTTGTTATGTGAATCACTGTGGTTGTTAAGTTAGTAACACGGTTGCTAAATGAATATGGTTTCCCCATTGACTTTGCTTGTCAGAAGCTCGTCAAAGGTGATCACATGACCCCCAGGACCCTGCATCCGTCATAAATATGAATCCATTCCCAAGCTCAATTTTGATCACATGACCATGGGGATGCTGCAATGGCTGTAAGTGTGAAAAATGGACATAGGTCACTTTTTTTCAATGTCACTGTAACTTCAAACAGTCACCAAAGAAATTGTTGTAGGTCAGGGACTCCCAGTACTTTTATTCCAGAATTGTATGAACACGATACTTTCCTTTCCCCAAAAAAACATGGAGGTCTTCTCTCTCTTATTTTGCTGGGACTCTAGAAAGAAATCATTTTCAATAATAGGAAATGGGGAGATGAGAGGTACAGATGAGATCAGAAACAAAAAGCTAACAGAAGGTGCTAATGCTGGGAAAGAAAGGTTGCAAGAAAAGCTGGTTAGTAACTGGAAGGAAAGCAATATTCCCATGCTTCCCAACATGGTCAGAATGAACTTCTGGGCATATTCACAACTTTTTTTAATTAAATTGTTTTTTTATTAGTTTAGAGCACACGGTACAAAGAAAATACAAAAGTAAATAATGGGAAAGATAGGGAAGGGGAAAGGGAATAGAAAATTGAGGGGAGAGGAAAAAAGAGGCATTGACTTCCAGCTTCCTTTGGTGCGGTAAAATAGGATATCAACATCAAGCCTCAACCTTTTAGTTTTACCAAATAGTGTAAACTAGCCATTTTGATAAGAACAAATCTATTTAATTGGTAAAGCCCAAAATCAAAATTTCATTTTTTTCCACCTCAAGCACAAAGTCCAGAAGCAGTTTCCGCCTAGCAATAAAAGTATTTGTATTCTTCTCTTTAATCAGTACAATCAATTTAGCCATCTCTGTTGGCTACATCAGTTTTTGCAACCATTCCTCCATTGTGGGAATTGTTGTGGTCTTCCATCTCTGAGCGTAGAGTACTCTTGCTGCTGTCAACATATATAACATCAAGGTTCAATATTTTTTTTTCCAGGTCTTTGTCCATTAGCCCCAAAAGAAAAGTCTCTGGTTTTCTTTCTATATTCACTTTAAGAATTTTTTGTATTAACATTTGAATTCTACTTCAGTATTTTCTTGCTTTATCACACATCCACCATAAATGGTAAAAAGTCCCCTATTTACATTTCCAACATTCATTTGAAATATCTTTATACATTTTTGATAACTTATCTGGTGTTAAATACCAATAGTACATCATCTTGTCAAAGTTTTCATTTAAATTGTAGTTGTAAATTGTAAATTTTAATCCTTTATTCCGCATATTCTCCCATTATTCAAGCATTACATTATACCCCAAGTTCCTTGCCCACTGAATTATACAGTGTTTTACTTGTTCATTTTCCAGATTTAAATTTAAATTCAATAACATTTTATAAACTTTAGCAATAATATGTTCATCACTACCACACAGTAAGATTTCTAATTCATTTTTAACAAAACTAAACCCATGATTCTTTTTGTTTAATTTAAATCTTTCTTTCAATCGCCTGTATGTAAACCAATAGCAGACATGATCTTCTGATTCTAGCTCCTCCTTGGATTGGAGGGTAGGCTCGCCCAAATTAAAAGATATTATTTTACCGTCGGCAGACCAATTCGGCCCCATCACCATCTCTTTTCTAAAAAAAGGCTTCTTGCAGAGAAATCCAGAGTGGCATCTTCATAGAGAACCTTGTTTTATATTTATTCCAAACTCTCAAAATGGTATGTCTAATGTGTGCGCGCACACACCCTCACTTGTGCTAGTGCCGTGGCCACAGGGCACAAAAATGGGATGCTGCTGTGCTTCAGGGCGCAAAAATGGGATGCTGCTGTGCCTCTGAGTGAGAAAAATGGACTGCCACCGCCGTGCCATGGGGCATGAAAATTGGCACGGCCACACTGTGGGGCACAAAAACAGGCCACTGCCCTGCTGCAAGGTGCAAAAATGGATGACAATGCTACATGGGGTGCAGAAACAGGCCACCGCCGTGCCGTGGGGTGCAAAACTGAAGTGCTGCTGTACCACGGGGCATAAAAACAGGCCGCTGCCATGCTGCAAGGCACAAAAATGGCTGCTGCCACATCACAGGATGTAGAAACAAGGTGCTACACCACACAAAAAATGGGCAGGGCTAGCGAGTATCATGCGGGTGCTAGCCCCGCCCCATTTGCGGCACATATGTGTAAAATGCTTCCCCCTCCCTTTTCCTCCAGTCTGCCAACCGACAAAGGTTGGTAACCTGTGATCTAGAGCCATGGAGTGCAAAAAAAAAAAAAAAGACTTATGAGATACTACCAGAAGGCATCCCAGAAGAGATTTTGTCCCTGTGCCCCTGTTTGAAGATAACATGTTTTCAAGTGATCTAAATTTCTCTGCTTGGATTCTAGTGGGATCAGGGTAGATTCTATTCACAGAACCACCATCAAGGGTAGGCTGAGTGAAGTGTTACCCAAGTTAAAATCCAACATGTCTGAAAGGGTGAAGTTTAAGGATCTCCATTAGGATCTCCAATTGCATTATAGAACTGCATGAAACAGGTTGAAGGTTGCTAGAGAGACTATCAGTGCCTGGCTAAAATAAATGATAGCTTCTCAGAGCCAATAGCACTAGCTCTGTCTTCCAGATGATCCCAATATTGATGGGCAGACACATGACTGCTTTCTATTCAGTGCTTAACAGTGAGATGCACAAACTCTCTGTGTCAACACTGTGACAATTAAGAAATTGCAGCTGTTGCGTCCTTCGCGAAATGGCAATGACACGAGAAGCAGTTGTAGTTCTCAGGAACTTCTTTATTTCTGTTCAGCATACTGGTTACAAGACGCCGACTACGCCCAAATCTCCCGGCCTCTTTTATAGGCCATTCCCGGGCCAATCTGCAACATTTGGCGCGCCAGCACCCGCGCATGCGCGCAAGTGCTGGCGACAGCCAGTCTGGTCCCGGGCAGCTTGCACCTGCCCAGGACCGTTGCAATGCCCCGAGCCTGCTTCCACAGGCTCAGGACATAACACCCCTTCCCCCCCGGCTAAGACTATGATCATACAATAACAACATACAACCCAATGCGAGCGTGGTGCCCATACTACCTAGTGCCAGTTATTTCCTCTGCTTTTATCATTCCCAGTGTTCTATTTTCCTATGTGTACAGGAATGTTCTCTGTTAACTCTGTTTTGCCAGTAGAGTTACAAAATCTTCTAAATACTTAGGAGATCTTCTGGCTCTCTGTGATTTCCTGACTTCTGGGTACCTGCCAAGTACCCCTTGACTGAGGGGTGAGGCATACCTGTCCCCCCTGTTACACCCTGGTGATTCCCAAGGACTATGCTCCGATGCCTGGCCTGCTTGCTTGCCCACCGGGCTCGTCAGGCCAGGGCTTCTTTCTCTGTGTGACCTGGTTGTCCTGCCTAGCTGCAGGCTCTCTGGCCCTCTTAAGTGACTGTCACTGTTGGGCGATTCTGTAGAATCTCCCAGGTCCATCCAAGACCTGTCAGGAGGTTGTCTTTCCCCTTGTTCCTGTTCTATCCCCGGGCTTGTGGGGGTTTCAGTGCTGTCCCAAAACTCAGTTGTCCCCTGAGTGAAGTCAGAGGTGTTGTAGTCGGGATTTGGTTTCTCGACCACCTCCCTGTGTGCTTGCCCCCTTCTAGGGACAGGGGTAGTGTCGGGCCAACTAAAGAGAATGTGTGCCAGCTCTTTTGCAGGGTGTGGTTTGTTTGGACGCTCCCGGATATCCTCCCTGACTGGAGTACTGAGTGATGTGGGTGAGTAGTGATTATGCCCCCGGGGTGACTCCCTGGCTGGTGCCTGAGTTCTAGTTGGGCTCCGTGAATTCCTGTTTGGAGCACTCGCGGAACTTTGGAATGAGCTGTTTGTAGCTTCCTCGTTAATGATGGGCAGCAGCCCATACTCTTCCCTTTGCCCTAAAGGGTCCCCCTCCCCCCCCTGGAAAAGACCCAGGAGTCTCAGTGGGAAGGTCCCGTCTAGTGTGGAGCTGGTCGATGTGTCGACGCAGGACACGACCGTTGTCCAGGGACACCTCGTAGGACAGAGGACCTGTGACTCTGGATACAGTGGCGGGGACCCATGAATGGCCAGGCCCATAGTTACGAGTCCAAACCAGGGCACCCACAAGCAGTTGTCTAGGTCCCCTGGGGTGTGAGAGTGTGGAAGGAAGTCTGTCCGGATGCAACCGGTCAAGCTTGGTGGTCAGTTTGCACCCCCAACGAAGTTCAGCTAGGCTCCTCCCGGTAGAAGTGGACGGTGTAGTGCGATAAGAAAGGAGGAAGTCAGCCAACCTGTGATGCCAGTCTCCATAGGTAATTTTCTTCAAGGTGTCCTTGGTGATGCGAACCATGCATTCAGCCATACCGTTGGTGGACGGGTGGAAGGGCGCAGAGGTGGCATGACGAATCATGTTGGCCTGTAAGAAAGCTTGGAATTCAGAAGAAGTGAATTGAGGGCCATTGTCAGACACGAGGACCTCTGGAAGCCCGTGTGCAGCAAAAATCCCCCTCAGTACTTGAATAGTCTTTGCAGTGGTAGTGGAAGAGACAGGTACAACCTCAAGCCATTTTGAATGGCTATCAACTAGGACCAAGAAGAATTGACCCTGAAAGGGCCCAGCGTAGTCAACGTGCACCCTAGACCATGGAGACTGTGTTTCCTCCCATCTATGTACAGGAGCTTGGGGCATTTCAGGGCGCGAGCGTTCACAAAGGTGGCATGCATGCACCTTAGCTTCAATGTCTCTGTCTAACCCAGGCCACCACAAATGGCTGCGCGCAAGCGCCTTCATGCGTACAATGCCAGGATGACCCTCGTGGAGGGAACCTAAGACCCTAGTCCTCATTGAGGTAGGAATGACAACTCTGCTTCCCCAAAGCAGACAACCCTGGAAGGTGGACAATTCGTTCCTTTTGGACCAGAAACTCTGAAACTCAGTGCCAGGACAGCTCTCTGGCCATCCAGATAAAACCCAAGAAAGGACACGAGAAAGTGTGAGATCTGTGGCTGATTCAGCGGCCACATCCCTGGCATCTAAAGGAGACTCAGGCAAGGCCTGAATGGAGAGGATATTGATAGTTGGTGCAGAGTCAGCTTCTATTACCGGCAGGGGTAATCTACTGAGGCCATCAGCATGGCCCATTTCCTTCCCAGGTTTGTGGAGTAAGGAGAAATCATAGGCAGACAGAAAGATAGACCATCTCAGCATTCTGGGGGAGATGATCTGGGGAGTTTGTTTATGTGTGGTAAACAGTCCCAACAAAGGCTTATGGTCAGTGAAGACCGTGAAATGCCTGCCATATAAAAAATCATGGAATTTTTTGATTCCAGCAACAACAGCTAAAGCCTCCCTGTCTATTTGAGCATAATTTCGCTCAGCAGAAGACAAGGTCCTGGAGTAATATGCAACAGGAACCTGAGTTCCATCTGATCTGAGGTGGCTTAGTACAGCTCCCACCCCATAAGGAGAAGCATCACAAGCGATGCACACAGGAAGGGATTTATTGAAATGTGCAAGCACACTGTTAGAAGTGAGTAAGGCCTTAACCTCATTGAAGCTTGCTTCGTGCTTATGTGACCACTGCCACACTGCCTGTTTGTCCAAGAGCCTATGAAGAGGCTCGGCTAAACTAGCCTTGTTTGGAAGGAAGGAGTTGTAGAAGTTCAGAAGGCCCAGAAAGGCCTGTAGTTCGGCCTTGGACTTTGGCCTAGGAGCATGCATAATAGCTTTCAATTTGGATTCAGCAGGGTGAAACCCGGTAGCATCAATTTTGAATCCCAGAAAATCTGTAGAAGGCACCCCAATTTTACATTTGTCCTTCTTAAGTTTGAGGCCCGTTTTCCTGAACCTCAACAGGACAGCCCTTAATCTCTCAGCTAAGTTGTGTGTAGAGTCTCCTGCAATTAAGATAGCAACAAAATAGGGGCAAACCCCTGGTATACCCCGTAGTGTGTTTTCCATTACGCTTTGGAAAATTCCAGGAGCGACATTTACTCCAAATTGTAACCTTTTCACCTTGAATGCCCCCTGTGGGTCACAATGGTCTGAGCTACAGCAGCATCATCATCAACAGGAAACTGTTCATACGCCTGAGCTAGGTCAAGCTTTGCAAAAACGCACCCCCCCCTTGTGGGAGGCCAGGATATGACTGACCACAGGAACAGGATAGGCATGTTGCTGCAATGCCTTATTTAGAGTGCATTTGTAATCTGCACAGATGCGAATGTCCCCATTTGCCTTAAGAGGCGTGACAATGGGGGTCTCCCAAGGACTGGAGTCGACAGGTTCTAAGACTCCTTGCTGAATCAATTTGTCTAATTCAGTGTCAATTTTACCCTTTAAAGCAAAAGGAACCCTTCTTGCTTTGATTCTAATAGGGGTGACAGTGGGGTCTAACTTCAGTGACACAGGGGGTCCTTTGTACGTGCCCAGCTGGGGGCTGAAAACATCTGCAAATTCTTTGCAGACTTCTTGTAGGTCAAGTGTTTGCAAACTATTGAGCCCTGTGACGTGTATTCCCAAGGCCTCAAACCAATCGAGTCCTATGAGACTCGTTCGTTCCCCCCCTACTACTACTACATCTAGTGGACCTTCAAAATCCTTATACTGTACATTAAGGGTGGCCTCCCCCTTAACACACACTCTGGAGTTTTGAAAGTCTGTTAACACGATGTCGGAAGGCCTCAGCTTGGCCTGAAATCCGCTGCCAGAACAAATCTTCCTAAACGTGTGCATGGAAATGATCGAAAGTGCAGACCCCGTATCCAGTTCCATAGCCAATGGAACCCCTTGTAGCTTCACTTTAAGTGACAGCTTTTTCTTGATGGGCTTGTGTGTGCCTGTCTTGTAAATACTTCTTCGCGAAGCGCAGAACTCCACCCTGTTTTGGCTGGGAACCCTGGTACCTTTCAGGCACAATTCTTCCTGAGGTTGTACCTTCTGACGGCCCAGACACACAGCTGCAATGTGGCCCTGCTTTCCGCATGCCCTACAGATAGCGGAGCGGAATCTACAGTCGGTCCTCTTGTGGCGACCTCCACAACCGAGGCACTTGGGGAGAGCTGAAGAGCTTCCTTTCTGTTTCCCTTCTTTCGTGGGGTAGAGACGGTCTACTTCATCGTCAGGATCCTCCTCTGGGTTCCTTTGGGTTCCTTCCTGGTGCATGGACGCAGCCTCTGGAGTGCTTCTGATCGGCCTCATGTTCTTGATGGCGCCGCCCGCTGCCTCTTCTGCAGTAACCTCTCTCAAGGCATCTTGGAATGATAAGTCTTCTTTAGCAAAAAGTCTCTGCTGTAATTCTCTATGCCTCAGTCCGCATACAAATCTGTCTCTCAGCCGTTCTTCTAGATCCTTGAACTCGCAGTGTTTAGCAGCTTTTCTCAGCGCAGCAATGTATTCTTTGGCTGATTCTCTGGGTTGCTGAT
The DNA here is from genome assembly GCF_016545835.1 of Crotalus tigris. Lineage (NCBI taxonomy): Eukaryota > Metazoa > Chordata > Lepidosauria > Squamata > Viperidae > Crotalus > Crotalus tigris. The sequence continues at coordinate 4,245,959 of NW_024096554.1, read as the reverse complement.
CCCTCTGTTCGAAGGTGTGGCGCCAAGCGATGAAGGACAGCTTGGGCTGGAAGTGTTCCTTTAGTAGTTTTTTGAGATCTGTGTAGTTAACAGATTCTAGAGGTACAGGTGCTGCTATGTTTTCAGCGATTTCGAATGCGTCTTGACCGCAAACGCACAGCAGGGTGGCAGCTTTCAAACTATCCTCTCTTACTTGGTTGACTTTAAGATAGGTTTCCACCCTGGCTACGTAGGACTCCCATCTTTCCGGATGCGAGACGTCGAATTCTGAAAGTCTTCCAATTTTTGCCATTTTTGTAGAAAAGGAAGGGTCTATCAGCCAGCCTACCCCCGATGCTCGCTGGATTGGCGGGTAGCTGCCGAGTCAACGCCGTTCCTACCGCTCAGGACTCTCTCAGGTAAGCTTACACCTGTCTTCGGTCGATGTAAGGCAATCCCACCCTCGTCGCCAGTGTTGCGTCCTTCGCGAAATGGCAATGACACGAGAAGCAGTTGTAGTTCTCAGGAACTTCTTTATTTCTGTTCAGCATACTGGTTACAAGACGCCGACTACGCCCAAATCTCCCGGCCTCTTTTATAGGCCATTCCCGGGCCAATCTGCAACATTTGGCACGCCAGCACCCGCGCATGTGCGCAAGTGCTGGCGACAGCCAGTCTGGTCCCGGGAAGCTTGTACCTGCCCAGGACCATTGCAATGCCCCGAGCCTGCTTCCACAGGCTCAGGACATAACAGCAGCCATTTTACCTTCTGCTTTCCTTGTGTTTTTGTTGGGATTCTCAGATATAGAAGGGGGAAGGGGGGAATGCTTGAGCATTTTCAGTTAACCTAAATAATTGCAGCTGGGTGAGCTTCAAGATCAATTCTAGATAAAGTTTTGACGGGCTGAAAAGTTGGAAGGAGAGCCAGTTTTAGATTAATTGGTGAATGTGATTTATGACAACCTTCCTGGGGTAGGAATTGCAACTTGTTACATTGTATCAGGGGGGAGGGAAATTTAGTCTTGGGTTCAACTATGTAAGTGCCAATACTTTGTTTCCTAAATAAAATGTTCTTTAAGGAAGAAATCTTTGCCTTGAAGTTCTTTTAAATGGTTTCATCTATCGGAACCATGACACTCTGGTTGGCCAGAACTGTTCACTGGCATGGGGTATTGTCAAGAGCTTCCAAATAATACCTGAACTGTTGAATCCACTTAATTATACTGTGAGGATTCCCCCCTCCCCCTGCTACAAATATTTAGAAAAATCTTGCTTAATTAATTGTGAAGAGGAACAAAATTATAAACAGAAAAGCTATACTCTGTGAGAAATGATTTTGTACTCTGGTGCTCTTAAGAGTGTGCATGACTGAATTTCAATTGCAAAGCATGATGCTTGTGAGACAGAAAGAGAGAGGCTATATTAGTGGAACACAGAATCAAAAGCTCATTTATGAATGCAGCAACAGCATCATGTAAATAAATTCCCATCAAATTATTTATATTCCCCCCTCTCCTTCTGCCCTGATATGTGTTGACAATCTTATTGTCATTCTCTTCTTCATTCTCAAGCCTCAACTCAGCATGACAAGGTCTTGACTGAAATCCTGGGGTGAGGGATGGAGGGGAAGACAGGGACAAAAGGGTGTACCTTAACTAGTTATGTGGAAGTAGGAATTTCAGCACTGCTATCAACTATATGTACTACAACTCCTTAAACCAGAAGCATCTATTTCAGGATGGTGCAGCTGGCAGTTGTCAGGAGTTACTAGTGCTACATGAGTGCCCCCCTCCCTGCTCTAATGCACTTTTTTTTGTTGTTGTTGATGAATTCAAAATGCTGCACTTCACTCCTGCAAACTATTCCACTCCAAATGGCTGGGCTTTCTTATGCTCCAAAAATGGGCAGGGTTTTTTCCCAGAAAAAAAACAGCCCATTCAAAGTTTGAGTTAGGTTATGATTAGGCAAGTCCTTCCAAGTCACAGGTGTATCAGACTGTCATCCATCACATCCCAGCTGAGATCTTGCCAGCCAGCCCATTTTGCCAGACTTTATGCTGGGTTTACAATATCCTTGGATTGGTTGGAACCCATGCTACATGTTTCCTTAGATAAGGATGGCTCTGAAGTCAGACCTCCTTGGCCTTCATTGGACCTCTTGATCATTGCAGCAGACTAATGGAAGGGAGGATGTAGACAAGAAACAAACCACTGGCAAGTTCTTTTCTATTCTTTTTTTTTTCCCTAGAGGAAAAGTGTTGCTTGGGAAAAAGTTTCCAGGATCAGAAGTACAAATGGACCTGCCAAATTGGTGGCAAGAACAACTGCTGAATGGTCCATTTTGGAGAGCAATAAGGAGTATAATGATTGGTTTGACTTCATATAATTGGAGAAGAACATAGTTGTATGGATTGTCGGCATAGTACAAAAATGCAGATAACATAGTACTATTTGCAGATGTTTTCTAGGGCAGGCTTGGATTTTCTTCTTCTGCAAAAAGGTAGCATATAAATCAATATTTAAAAGTATCGGCTAGCCATGTGGGAGACCACTTGGAAATATGGCCTTTTTACATTGAATTATTTCTTATATGTTAAAGGTTTCTATCTTAAGTTAATATTTAATGCTAAGGTCCCTGTTGTATTTTGCTTTTGCACATTAAAAAAAGAAAAGGGAAACAACAGAGAAGGCACATTTTCTGGGACCCACAAGATGCAGATATCTAACGGATGGCTCCCGCAGCATGCTTTCTCTGCAAGATCTGATGGGTAGGCTGATATAAGTGGGGAGAAATGGTCCTTCAAATAGCTCAGCCCCATGACATGAAGGGCTTTAACAGTTAAAAAAAACCCAACACCTTAACTTGTAGCTGGAAGCAAACTGAAACCAATGAAGCCCCACAGAGCAGAAATGTAATATGTGCTGTTCTAGGAATGCATCTCAACTGCCTGTGCTGCTGCTGAAGTTTCCGGATACTCTTTGAGGGGAGCACACTGCACTAGTCCAATCTGGAGGTGACGAGGGCATGAGTGACTGTAAGCAGCGCCTACAGAAATGGGTGTGACTGGCAAACAGGACAAAGTGGGGCAAAGGCCTTCCTAGCCACGCCTGCCACCTGCTTATCAACCAGGAGTTGTGAGGGAGGGAGGACACCAAAGTTGCACACTGAGGTGTCTGAAGTAATGAGAGCCTATCCAGTATCAAAGATAACATAGTTCTGGAAACAGCAGGCCTTGCAGGGTTCAGCTGAAGACCCTTGTGGGCCCACTTGCATGAGCATCACAACCACTTGTGGCCCCACTTGCATGAGTGTTGGAGGGCTTGCAGCCCCACTGCATGAGCATTGCAACTGCTTGCGGCCCCACTCGTGCGAGTGCTTGGGACCTCCCGCGAGCAACACGGGCGCTCACCCCACTCACGTGAGCATTACTAGCATTCAGGGCCTCACCTGCACGAGCAACGGGTGGTCATACATGCGCACATGCAAGCACCTGCCCCTCCCACAAAACCATCCCCTCTTTCCCCCCTCGTCCCCCTCCGGCCTGCCAACCAGGAAAGGTTGGACAACTCTGTATTAGAGGTAAAGATTAATGAGAAAATGCATCTCTTAAGGGCATTTTACTCACATAGAAATGGCTCAGAGAAAAATATTTGCTTTGTTTTGATATGATGCATCAAACCATGGTTAGTTATATCTGGTTTATTCAACCCCACAGGCTAGTTTTCTACAGTCCCCAATGAAAAAGTGTGGCTGGATGACTCTTTTAGTTGGCAGGCACTAGTGAGAGGGCAGGGGAGAAATGCTTAGGTAGAGAAACATCCTTTGACCTCAAAGGCCATATCCTGTTGTAAGGTGGCCAGAATCGCTTGACAATGAGGTGGGTAGCGTATAAATTTAATTAATTAATTAATCCTTCTCTGTTAGGAGGGCGTGAACCTAAGTGACAGGATGGACCTATTAGAGGCACAGCCAGAGTCATTTGGTTCTCCTCACAGTCATCCATTTCATTGTCCCTTTTTCTTCCCCACCTTTCTTGTTCCTTTTTACTTTCTACCTGCCTCCCTTCCTAAGGTCTAAATGACCCTTAAAGAAAAGAACTCAGGCAAAAAATGTGCCCAGACAGAGGAGAGACTCTTATTTTTTTCCCCTCTTTCCATGTGTCCCAGGAGATCCCATGTGGGACAAGCATACCTTTCTGTTCCTTTACTTCAGAACTAAAACCTTTTTCTCAGTTTTTTTAAAATCACCTAAGAACTGTACTTGGGTCTGCAGAAATTCTTATGGTGAGAATGGTGAAAAATTAATATGCCCTTAAAATGCCTCTGAAATGGGGCTCTGCTGTGCTGCTGTCTTATCTACTCCTCAACATTGTACAATGTTTAGTTTACTAGCTAAGATGAGAGTTATTTTATGACTCCCTATAGAGCAATGATTCCTTAAGGTAAATTTCCCAGCAAAGATTTCAATCCCATCCAGTGTTTTCAATCATGGGAAAGGGACCCATCAAGTACTATTCAGAATATCTGTTTGGGCGGTGCTTGTATATCTTAAATGTTTTGTTCATCTGCTCTTTCTAATTTTTTTTGCTAAAGAGTGCCGACATGATTTGATCTTGGCTCTTGAAGGAAAAGCTGGCAAAGCACCTATGTAAAGGAGCCTTATGGTTCTGCTTAGAGGTGGCTGAATAAAGCCCACCAAACATGTGTTTTGGATTGCCAGATGTTCATCAATTGCACTGTTTTGTTAAGCTCTTATATAATGCCATTGCAGCTTGCTAGTGAGTGGGCTACATTTGGCTTAGCTGCATAAACTGAACAGACCTACAAATAAGATGGAAGATGTCAGTTGTGGTATTAATAGAATTGGATAAACTGATGGTGGAATATTTTCTAGCTTGAGTTGAAAAAATGGAAATGACACCTGAGCTTAATCATTAGTGCAAAAATAGGAAATGCTAAATGTTCTAAGATGCCAACCCATGTGTTTTATTGTGTAGTTCACTTTTTTACAAGAATGTACGACTCAGTTTGCATCTCCTATGTTTTTGAGCCAAAGTACTAAGCCTATCAAAATTCATCCACTGCATTTTAAAAATAATAGCAAACATTGTTTGCCACAATGGAATACACAGGATTAATCAGCTGCGGATAGTGTTCAGTTGTGCTATCCCACTGAATGGTGTAAAGTTAGCTGAAATCTTCTGCTGGCAGCTAATATGGTTCCATTTTTCTATGAAGAATTATCTCCAGAGATCAATTCTTTTACAGGGTGGAGATCAAACACATATGATCCATTGGGCATATGTCCTACAAGTTTTATTTCTGGACTATCCATGTAGAATTCAGATGTGGTTGACATTGCCTGCTTTCATTTCTCCAGCTCTATCCTGAGGTCTCCCATTCAACCATTTGCCATGCTTAATTTAGGAGCTAAGTCTGCAGAAGATCAATCAAATGCTACCTCAGAACCATCCAGATGAATGGGATCACCTCTGTTATGTCCTGAGCCTGTGAAGGCAGGCTCGGGGCATTGCAACGGTCCCGGGCAGGTGCAAGCTGCCCGGGACCAGACTGGCTGTCGCCAGCACTCGCGCGCATGCGCAAAGTGCAGGCGCGCCAAATGTTACAGTTTGGCCCGGGGATCGCCTATAAAAGGGGCAGGGAGACTTGGGCGTTGTCGGTGTCTTGTAACCAGTATGTTGAACAGAAATAAAGAGGTTCCTGAGAACTACAACTGCTTCTCACGTCATTCATCTTAAAGTCAATCAAGTAAGAGAAGATAGTTTAAAAGCCGCCACCCTGCTGTGCGTTTGCGGTCAAGACACATTCGAGATCGCTGAAAACATAGCAGCACCTGCACCTCTAGAATCTGTTAACTACACAGATCTCAAAAAACTACTAAAGGAACACTTCCAGCCCAAGTTGTCCGTCATCGCTTGGCGCCACACATTCGAACAGAGGGATCAGCCGCCCGGAGAATCAGCCAAAGAATACATTGCTACGCTGAGAAAAGCCGCTAAACACTGCGAGTTCAAAGATCTAGAAGAACGGCTGAGAGACAGATTTGTATGCGGACTGAGACATAGAGAATTGCAGCAGAGACTTTTCGCTAAAGAAGACTTATCATTCCAAGATGCCTTGAGAGAGGTTACTGCAGAAGAGGCAGCAGGTGGCGCCATCAAGAACATGAGGCCGATCAGAAGTACTCCAGAAGCTGTGTCCGTGCACCAGGAAGGAGTCCAAAGGAACCCAGAGGAGGATCCTGACGATGAAGTAGACCATCTCTACCCCACAAAAGAAGGGAAGCAGAAGGAAAGCTCTTCAGCTGTCCCCAAGTGCCTTGGTTGTGGAGGTCGTCACAAGAGGACTGACTGCAGATTTCGCTCCGCTATCTGTAGAGCATGCGGAAAACAGGGCCACATTGCAGCTGTGTGTCTGGGCCGTCAGAAGGTACAACCTCAAGAAGAATTGCGCCTGAAAGGTACCAGGGTCCCCAGCCAAAACAGGGTGGGTTTCTGTGCTTCGCGAAGAAGCATTTATAGGACAGGCACACACAAGCCCATCAAGAAAAAGCTGTCACTTAAAGTGAAGTTACAAGGGGTTCCATTGGCTATGGAACTGGATACGGGGTCTGCACTTTCAATCATTTCCATGCACACGTTTAGGAAGATTTGTTCTGGCAGCGGATTTCATGCCAAACTGAGGCCTTCCGACATTGTGTTAACAGACTTTCAAAACTCCAGAGTGTGTGTTAAGGGGGAGGCCACCTTTAACGTGCAGTACAAGGATTTTGAAGGTCCATTAGATGTAATAGTAGTAGGGGGTGAGCGAACGAGTCTCATAGGACTCGATTGGTTTGAGGCCTTGGGAATACACGTCACAGGGCTCAATAGTTTGCAAACAGTAGACCTACAGGAAGTCTGCAAAGAATTTGCAGATGTTTTCAGCCCACAGCTGGGCACGTACAAAGGACCCCCTGTGTCATTAAAATTAGACCCCACTGTCACCCCTATTAGAATTAAAGCAAGAACGGTTCCTTTTGCTTTGAAAGGTAAAATTGACACTGAATTGGACAAATTGATTCAGCAAGGAGTCTTAGAACCTGTCGACTCCAGTCCTTGGGAGACCCCCATTGTCACGCCTCTTAAGGCAAATGGGGACATTCGCATCTGTGCAGATTACAAATGCACTCTGAATAAGGCATTGCAGCAACATGCCTATCCTGTCCCCGTGGTCAGTCATATTCTGGCCTTCCTCAAGGTGGGGGCGTGTTTTTGCAAAGCTTGACCTAGCTCAGGCGTATCAACAGTTGCCTGTTGATGCTGCTGCTGCTGTAGCTCAAACCATTGTGACCCACAGGGGGGCATTCAAGGTAAAGACGTTACAATTTGGAGTAAATGTTGCTCCAGGAATTTTCCAAAGCATAATGGAAAACACACTACGGGGTATACCAGGGGTTTGCCCCTATTTTGATGATGTCTTAATTGCTGGAGACTCTACACACAACTTAGCTGAGAGATTAAGGGCTGTCCTGCTGAGGTTCAGGGAAACGGGCCTCAAACTCAAGAAGGATAAATGTAAAATTGGGGTGCCTTCTACAGATTTTCTGGGATTCAAAATTGATGCTACTGGGATTCACCCTGCTGAGTCCAAATTAAAAGCTATTATGCATGCTCCTAGGCCAAAGTCCAAGGCCGAACTACAGGCCTTCCTGGGCCTTTTGAACTTTTACAACTCCTTCCTTCCAAACAAGGCTAGTGTAGCCGAACCTCTTCATAGGCTCTTAGACAAACAGGCAGTGTGGCAGTGGTCACAAAAACATGAAGCAAGTTTCAATGAGGTTAAGGCCTTACTCACTTCTAACAGTGTGCTTGCACATTTCAATGAATCCGTTCCTGTGTGCATCGCTTGTGATGTTTCTCCTTATGGGGTGGAAGCCGTACTAAGCCACCTCAGACCAGATGGAACTCAGGTTCCTGTTGCATATTACTCCAGGACCTTGTCTTCTGCAGAGCGAAATTATGCTCAAATTGACAGGGAGGCTTTAGCTGTTGTTGCTGGAATCAAAAAGTTCCATGATTTCCTACATGGCAGGCATTTCACAGTCTTCACTGACCATAAGCCTTTGTTGGGGATGTTTACCACACATAAACAAACCCCCCAAATCATCTCCCCAGAATGCTGAGATGGTCTATCTTTCTGTCTGCCTATGATTTTTCTTTACTTCACAAACCTGGGAAAGAAATGGGCCATGCTGATGGCCTCAGTAGATTACCCCTGCCAGTAGTAGAGGCTGACCCTGCACCAACAATCAATATCCTCTCAATTCAAGCCTTGCCTGAGTCCCCTTTAGATGCCAGGGATGTGATTGCTGAATCAGCCACAGATCTCACACTTTCTCGTGTCCTATCTTGGGTTTTATCTGGATGGCCAGAGAGCTGTCCAGGCACTGAGTTTCAGAGTTTCTGGTCCAAAAGGAACGAGTTATCCACTTTCCAGGGTTGTCTGCTTTGGGGAAGCAGAGTTGTCATTCCTACCTCAATGAGGACTAGGTTCTTAGGTTCCCTCCACGAGGGTCATCCTGGCATTGTACGTATGAAGGCGCTTGCGCGCAGCCATTTGTGGTGGTCTAGGTTAGACAGAGACATTATTATTATTTTTAAAATTTATAAGCCGGCCCACTCCCGAAGGACTCTGGGCGGCTAACAATAAAAAACACATAAAACATAACAAACAACAATACAAAAACAATCATCCAGGGGTAAGGTTTTATAAACCCCAGGTCTGCCGGAAAAGCCAGGTCTTAAGTAGCTTACGGAAGACCAACAGGGTGGGAGCGGTCCTAATCTCCGGGGGGAGCTGATTCCAAAGTGTGGGCGCCATCACAGAGAAGGCCCTCCTCCACGGCCCCGCCAAATGGCACTGCTTGGCCGATGGGGCCCGAAGGAGGCCCAGCCTGTGGGATCTAACCGGACGTAGGGAACTATGATGTAGTAGGCGGTCTCGCAAATAGCCTGGCCCTGAGCCATATAGGGCTTTAAAGGTAATGACCAACACCTTGAATTGGACCCGGAGACCAATAGGCAACCAGTGCAGCTCACGGAGGATAGGTGTAATGTGGGTGTATCGAGGAGCACCCACTATCACTCGCGCGGCTGTATTCTGGACCAATTGTACTCTCCGAATACTTTTCAAGGGTAGCCCCATGTAGAGCGCGTTGCAGTAGTCCAAACGTGAGGTGACAAGGGCGTGAGTGACTGTAAGGAGAGCCTCCCGCTCCAGGTAGGGTCGCAACTGGTGCAACAGGCGAACTTGTGCAAAGGTCCTCCCAGCCACAGCCATCAATTGATGTTCCAAATTCAGCTGTGGATCAAGGAGGACACCCAAGTTGCGAACCCGCTCCGAAGGGGGTATATTTTCCCCCGCAAGAGTCAACACTGGACAGTCGACATGATCCTTGGGAGGCAACATCCAAAGCCACTCGGTCTTGTCAGGATTGAGCCTGAGTCTGTTAACCCCCATCCAGACCCTCACGGCTTCGAGGCAATGGCCCATCCCATCGGCCGCTTCACTGAGAGAGCTCGGGGAGGAGATATATAACTGGGTATCATCAGCATACTGATGAAACCTCACCCCGTGCTGTCTGATGATGTCACCCAGTGGCTTCATATAAATGTTAAATAGGAGGGGAGAGAGGACCGACCCCTGTGGCACGCCGCATTCAAGGGGCCTCGGGGTTGACCTCTGCCCTCCCACCAATACCGACTGCGACTGGACAGAGAGGTAGGAGGAGAACCACCGTAAAACGGTGCCTCCCACTCCCACCCCTTCGAGTCGTTGCAAAATCGATGGTATCGAAGGCCGCTGAGAGGTCAAGTAGCACCAAGACAGAGGAATAACCTCTGTCTTGGGCCTGTCAGAGATCATCCATCAGCACGACCAAAGCGGTTTCTGTGCTGAAGCCGGGCCTGAAGCCAGATTGAAAAGGGTCTAAATAATCCGCTTCATCCGGAGACCGTCGGAGCTGGAGCGCCACCACTCTCTCTACAACCTTCCCCACAAAGGGGAGATTGGAGACTGGACGGAAGTTATTTAAATCAGCCAGGTCCAGGGTAGGCTTCGTGAGCAGGGCCCTCACAACCGCCTCCTTCAGGGATTGTGGAAAAGACCCCACCCTCAACGAAGCATTGATCAACACCTGGAGCCAGCTTCGTGTCACCTCCTTGGCAGCTGAGACCAACCAGGAAGGACACGGGTCCAATAGACAAGTGGAGGCACTCATTGCTCCCACCGCTCTGTCAGCTAAGGTGCATGCATGCCACCTTTGTCAACGCTCACGCCCTGAAATGCCCCAAGCTCCTGTACATAGATGGGAGGAAACACAGTCTCCATGGTCTAGGGTGCACATTGACTACGCTGGGCCCTTTCAGGGTCAATTCTTCTTGGTCTTGGTTGATAGCCATTCAAAATGGCTTGAGGTTGTACCTATCTCTTCCACCACCACTGCAAAGACTATTCAAGTACTGAGGGGGATTTTTGCTGCACACGGGCTTCCTGATGTCCTCGTATCTGACAATGGCCCTCAATTCACTTCTTCTGAATTCCAAGCTTTCTTACAGGCCAACACCTCTGCGCCCTTCCACCCGTCCACCAACGGTATGGCTGAACACATGGTTCGCATCACCAAGGATGCTTTGAAGAAACTAACCTATGGAGACTGGCATCACAGGTTGGCTGACTTCCTCCTTTCTTATCACACTACACCTTCCACTTCTACCGGGAGGAGCCCAGCTGAACTTCGTTGGGGGCGCAGACTGACTACCAAGCTTGACCGGTTGCACCCAGACAGACTACCTTCTACAATCACACACCCCAGGGCACCTAGACAACTGCTAGTGGGTGCCCCGGTTTGGACTCGTAACTACGGGCCTGGTCATTTATGGGTCCCTGCCACTGTGTCCTTTGTCCTACGAGGTTTCCCTGGACGACGGTCGTGTTCTGCAACGACACATCGATCAGCTACGCACAAGACGGGACCTTCCCATTGAGACTCCTGGTTCTTTTCCAGGGGGGGAGGGGGACCCCTATGGGCAAAGGGAAGGGTGTGGGCTGCAGCCTATCATTAATGAGGGAACCACAGACAGTTCATTCCAAAATTCCGTGAGTGCTCCAAACAGGAATTCATGGAGTCCAACTAGAACTCAGGCACCAGTGCCTACTCCAGCCAGGGAGTCACCCCGGGGGCATAATCACTACACACCAGCATCATTCAGTACTCCAGTCAGGGAGGATATCCGGGAGCATCCAAACAACCCACACCCTGCAAGAGAGCTGGCACACATTCCGTCTAGTTGGCCCAACACTGCCACTGCTCCTAGAAGGGGGCAAGCACATAGGGAGGTGGTCGAGGAACCGAATCCCAACTACAACACCTCTGGCATCACTCAGGGAACAACTGAGTTTTGGGACAGTACTGAAACCCTAGTAAGCCTGGTTACAGAAGGGGAACATGAGGGAAGACAGCCTTTTGATAGGTCTAGGACAGACCTGGGAGGTTCTACAGAGTTGCCCAACAATGGCAGTCACTTAGGAGGGCCAGAGAGCCTGCAACCAGACAGGACAACCAAGTCAAACAGAGAAAGAAGACCTGGCCTGACGAGCCCGGTGGGCAAGCAAGCAGGCCAGGCATTGGAGCACAGTCCTTGGGAATCACCAGGGCCAAGCAAGGGGAACAAGCATACAGCACCCCTCAGTCAAGGGGTACTTGGAAGGTACCCAGAAATCAGGAGGTCACAGAGAGCTAAAAGATCTCCTAAGTATTTAGAAGATTTTGTAACCCTACTGGCAAAACAGAGTTAACAGAGAGTATTCCTGTACATGTAGAAAAAATGGAACACTGGGAACAATAGAAGCAAAAGAGATAACTGGTATGGGTATCACACTCGTATTGGGTTGCATATTATTATTTGTATAATTATAGTCTTAGCCGGGGGGGGAGGGGTGTTATGTCCTGAGCCTGTGAAGGCAGGCTTAGGGCATTGCAACGGTCCCGGGCAGGTGCAAGCTGCCCGGGACCAGACTGGCTGTCGCCAGCACTCGCGCACATGCGCAAAGTGCAGGCGCGCCAAATGTTACAGTTTGGCCTGGGGATCGCCTATAAAAGGGGCAGGGAGACTTGGGCGTTGTCGGCGTCTTGTAACCAGTATGTTGAACAGAAATAAAGAGGTTCCTGAGAACTACAACTGCTTCTCGCGTCATTGCCATTTCGCTGAGGACTTAACAACCTCATTACTGCATTTTTATCCAAAAACTGCCATATTTTCTCTTACCTGATTTTCTCTAATCTGCATCTCAGGAACAACCATCGGTTAACTTTTAGCACCCATAATTGTAACATCCTAGCTTGTGTTTTTCATTTGCATGAGCAGAGAAGTACAATTGTGTTCCTAAAACTTCCTCTCTGTTCCATCCCATTTTTTACTATTGTGGGTTTCACAGAAGTAGTATTAACATTGATGGCCACCCATTTTTCCACTCTCCCTGTTCTGTTCACTCCCACATATATACAGATTAACGGCTTTGAAAAGCTGAGCTTTTTAGCAGTCGGCAATTGTACCTTATCAAATCTAAGGACACTTAATTTACCTTTCCTTCTCTGCAAATTTTCCTTGTTTATTCTGCTCGAGTTCAAATTAGCAGTTTTCAATTAATAAATAGCCAGTTAAGGGAAGGAAATGATGTCAGACTCAGGCAACAAGCCTGTTGGTCAATTTCTGTTGCAATCAATGGATCAACACACCAATCTGGGGGGGGGGAAACAGACTCTGTACTTGTGGGAAAATACTAAGAGGAAGCAAAAAATTAAAGGTAGGAAACAAATGAAAGGAAGGCATTTTCTGACTGGGTATTTTCCAGAAGTGTAAACTAAATTCTCATATGTGTTTTCATCAGGTTGGCAGGGGATTATGGGAGAATTAGTATTTATTGATTGATCCCAAAAAAGTAAGCAGGGATAAATCTAATTAGCATTTGAATGGAAACCCCAGGAAATCCCAGGGCTGATATAAAGTAGAATGGAAAGTTAAAAAAAAAAAAAGCTAGATTTGTGAAGTGTCAATTGTTTCCATATTATTTCAAATCTATGTAAAGTTGAGCTAGCTAGAGGCAATTAATTTGATTGATTCTAGAAACAAAAAATGATTGAACCCGGTTAGTATCTTGATGGGAGGCACCAGAAATCTGAGAGATGTAGACAAGACTAGGAAAAAAAATTAAAAAATCATTCTGGAAAAATAATAGTCTCCTATCACTGCCAAAGCCACAAGATAGACATGATAGAAGTAAAGGAAAAGTCTTCAAAATTTAATATTGAAAGAGAAATTTAAAATTAAATTTGCTGCAGTGGAAACTTACTGCCTGGACAAACAAAGCTTACCAAAAACTATAATGGCTGGGAAACAGGAAAGGATAGCATAAAGGCAGGATGTAAGATAAATACGTAAGCAAAAATTAGCTGGGTCTTAGAGTGGGAAAAGAAGAAGACAAGCTATAAAAACCTCTGTAAAAGGAAATGGCTAACCAGGAAAACTGAAAAACAGAAAAGAACCTATTGTTCTAAGGAGCCCAGAACTCAAACCCAACAATTGAATATGTCTAATATTTTATATTATTAATGTACATGTGATGTATGGTTTAGTATGTAGCAGGAAATAGGTAGGAGGCAGTCGAAAAGAGTGTAACCTCATAGTACCTCAGCCAATGGGGAAAGAGGAGGGATGTGGTGGCCAAGACAGGGTTGTATAAAGAAGGGAATATTTTTGGTTGAAACTTTGGAGAGAACCAAGCTTTAATAGCTTCTCTCCCCGCTTATTGCAATAAATGAAACAAAAGGCCTTCACTGTGTCTTGCTGGTTAGTGGTCAGGCGAGCTTGCCTCTGTTCACGAAGAAAAGTAGCCAGGAGCACATAACAGACAGATCCATGTAAAACGTAGCTTAGACACCAGGCTCTTGACAAATTTGGTGGATTTGAAAAAGCTAAGCGAGGTTACATTTGGTTAGTACTTGGATGGGAGACCACCTTGAAATTCCAGGTTTGCGAGCTAAAACAAGAGGTTGAAAACACAATACAGAAAAGAGGCAGTGGCAAACACTTTGCATTTCTGCTACAAGCATTATATAGGCCTGTCCTTGATGTCAGCAGGAGTAAAGATACTTTGTTAGTAAAGATAATTTTAATCCATCTATTGATAAAACACCAAATTGGGGAGAACTAATTCTTCCAGGTTTATTGCAAGAGGAAGGTAAAAAGCCTGTTCCTTACATTTTCTCCTCCCAGACATTTTTATAATAAAGGCTCATGGATGCAAACTGGTTTTTTTTTAAAGTTTGCTTTTCTTCGATTTTTGTATATTTTCCCCAATTTTGTATAGAAATGTTGGCTTCATTAAACCCCCAGCAGAGATTTTAATTTTATCTGAACTCAAAATACACCACTACACTGATTTTTGGACTTTGGCATTATGTTCTCTTCAAAATTAAACCGTTCTCTGCTTTGCAATTTCATTTTTCCCTTTTCAAGATGACCTCATGCAGCAGCAGAGCAGCTGAATTCAGCAGATGTACAATAAACACAGATGTGGAACCCCAAGAGATTCTCAAAAGGCAAAAGTCCAGTGTATCTGCTATCTCCATAGAAACAGAAGAGACTGCAGGATCCTGCTTTAAATGTCAGGCTTAACATTTGGACTCTTCAATATGGCAAGAGAAACCATTGAGCTTTGCTCACCACATCATTTCCAACTGATAGGAATACTTTGGTGTCTCTTGTCCACAGTTGGGACTAGTAGCAATGAGGTCATTGAGTGAGTCATCATGTGACCAGACCCACTTTTCTCATTAAATACATTTTATATGGATGTTGAATAATATGAAAGAGAAGACCACATTGCAACAACCACAGGAATGAGCATTTTTCCCTCTGAACTACTAACTGGAGATATGCAATCAGGTGAAACTATTACAGAATAGTGCCCTGATCCCCTGTCTTTGTAGGATACCATAGCCAATGATACTAAATGCAGTTAAGAAGTTACCCCCATACAAGTGCCTATGAAGATCATTCTCTAGTGCAGGTAATGTCTCTTTCCCATGACAAGGTGTGAATCCTGTTTGGAAGGGATGTTCTGGAGATGTTCTGGAGCTCACTCTACACATCTTTTCAACAACTGTCACTCAAAAGTTCTATCCTGCTTCTTCATCATTAACAGTCCAAAGCAAATGATGCAAGCCAGAACTCAATACTATTAGTTGACTTAGTTGGATTTAGACACAGGCAAATAATTTAATGAAATAAGATTACATTACATTAGCACTGACTAACTTAAGTGCAGTTGATTTCCATCCAGGATCGTTTATATTGCAATATACCTTGCAGGTCGTTAAATGAAGGGCTTTGCTCTAAACTGGATCAAAAATGCAAGAAGCATTCCAATGACTGCTGTCCAGGCCTAACATACAGTAAATATCAGCAATGTAGGAAAGAGATATTTTCTAGGCAAATTCTCCCACTGGTAAATTTATTTATTTTTATAGATTTTAAATTTTTCAAATCTGTACCCACTCGCCCTCACAAAGATGATTTGCAATGGTTTGAAAAAATAGATACTAAAGCCTTTAAGATAAAGGAACTCTAACAGCATTAAAATAAGAAAAGTGATGGTCTCTCCTATAGGGGAGCAAGTCTCGTTTGTACAGTTGACACTAAGTAGACAATTGTTGAGGATGCTCCGGCTGGATCCTTGCACTAAAAAAGGGATTGAACACTGAGACCTCTAAGCTCTCCATAGTAGGCAGGTTCAGAGATTGGATTGCTTATCACCCATCCTGGCTGGAAATTTTGAAATTATAGTCCAGCATATCTAGAAATTACCAGACTGGAGAAGCTATTTTACCCAATTTGAATCCTCATATGTTTGGGGGAGGGTAATGCTTCAAAAATGTAGGATCTAAATAGCTTTCAATACTGGATTTAATTTCTGTACCTTGTTCTGTACCTCAGAGGTCACCAACCTTTGTCGATTGGCGGACCAGAGGAAAAGGGAGGGGGAAGCATTTTACATGTGTGCATGTGCACGCACATGGTATGAGAACATGTGCGTGCCGCAAATGGCATGGCAGCGACCCATTTTGGGATTCAGTGGTGGGATTCAAATACGGTATGTGAACAACCAGTTCTCTGTGTGGATGCCACTTCCGGAAGTCCATTCTGGGCTTGGGCAACAAAAAATTAGCTACCAGTTCTGCCGAAGTGGTGCAAACTGGCTGAATCCCATCACTGGCCACGGCCCACTACCAGGCCATGGTCCACAGGTTGGGGACCCCTGCTGTACCTGTAAATAGCACCTATGTGAAAAGAAAAAAATGTTTGGAAAGTTCAGCAGATCCACAGCTCCATTCTGAAATCTATAATGTCTTATAAACTTGTGGGAACAAGAGAGTTACATAAAACTGTAAATCTTTACATAAAACTATAAGCCTACCAGTACCTTTGGAAAGGGAGAACTACAGCCACAATGATGAAAGACAAACAGGTCAAAAATATCAGGCTACCTGTATTCAAAAACTTTGTTTATTAAAGTTACTAAGGCCACTTATTCCAAAACATTCTGGGCAGCTTATTTGAGATATTGAAACTGACCAGGCTTGCTAAACCAATCTTATTTCATTCTTTGATAAAGTGACTAAACTAAACTAAACTAGACCAGTGAAATGCTATGGATGTAGTATACTTAGATTTCAGTAAGGCATTTGATAAAGTAGTCCACCACCTACTCCTTGGTAAGCTAGAAAAAGGTGGAATAGACAACATCACCACCGGATGGCTTTGCAGCTGACTGGCAAACCATACTCAACAAGTAGTCCTCAATGGCACTACATCCACATGGAGAGAAGTAAGCAGTGGGGTACCACAAGGTTCTGTCTTAGGCCCAGTACTCTTCCATATCTTCATCAATGACTAAGATGAGGAAATTGAAGGGGAACTCATCAAATTTGCAGATGACACCAAACTGGAAGGAGTAGCCAACACCCCAGAAGACAAACTCAGGATCCAAAAAGATCTTGACAAACTTGAACAATGGGCCCTATCCAACAAAATGAGTTTCAATGTGGAGAAAAACAAAGTTTTACATTTAGGCAGGAAAAATCAAAGGTACAAGTACAGATTGGGCGAGACCTGGCTCAAAAACAGTAACTATGAGAGGGACTTTGGAGTCTTAATGAACAATCACTTGACTATGAGCCAACAGTGTGCAGCAGCAGCAACCAAAAAAACTAATACAATCCTGGGGTGCATAAACAGAGGCATAGAATCAAGATCACGCAAAGTATTAGTACCACTTTATAAAACCCTAGTAAGACCACACCTGGAATACTGCAGCTGATTTTGGTCACCATATCACAAAAAAGATGTTGAGAGTTTGGAAAAAATTCAGAGAACAGCAACTAAGATGATTAAAGGCCTGGACATTAAAACTTATGAAGAATGGCTGTAGGACTTGGGTTTGGCTAGTCTAAAGAAGAGAAGAAATAGGGGAGACATGATAGCAGTATTCCAGTATTTGAGGGGCTGCCACTAAGAAAAGGGGGCCACATTATTCTCTAAACCACCAGAGGGCAGGACAAGAAACAATGGTTGGAAACTGATCAAAGAGAGAAGCAACCTGGAATTAAGGAGAAACTTCCTGACAGTGAGGACAATTAACCAGTTTGCCTCCAGAAATCCTGGGTGCTCCATCACTGGAGATTTTTAAGAAGAGGCTAGACAATCACTTGTCTGAGATGGTGTAGGTCACAGGTCCGCAACCTGCGGCTCCGGAGCCGCATGCGGCTCTTTGAGCCTTCCCCTGTAGCTCCCAGCTTCCTCTGCCTTTGCAGAGAGAGACAGAGACAGAGAAAGGCAATTACACTTTCCTGCTTCTCTCTCTCTCTGTGTGTGTGTTTTTGTGTGCGTGCGTGCGTGCGTGTGTGTGTGTGTAAAACAGAGTGCACTCACAGTGTTCTCCGAGGAGCTGAAAAGCTTACTGGGCGGAGCTCCTCCCTTTGCTGCGTCTCTGCAGGAAGCAGGAAGCAGGAAGGGCAGGAGAGAGCTAGCTAGCCCAGCTAGGCTGACTCAGGAATTCTGGGAGTTGAAGTCCATGAGTCATAAAAGAGACGAGGTTGCTTACCTCTGAGCTTGTTGGACAACAGCTTGAAGCTTGCCAGGTGAGCAGCAGATAGGAGGGGGGGAGAAAGAGAGAGAAAGAGAGAGAGAGGAGGAGAGGAAAGAGAGAGAGAAAGAAAGAGAGTGGGGGAAGAGGAGTGGCAGACCAAGGGCAGATAGAGAGGGAGGGAGAGAGAAGAGAGAGAGAGACCCTTTTGACATCTAAAATGAAGATAACACTGCATATATCCTTTTTTTACCTCTGTGTGTATGTAATTTTATTCTCTTAAAGCATTCTCTTGGTGATCATTGTTTTAATAGTATGGATATTCCCAAGAGTCATATTTTTACTTTTATTTTTTTTAATGTGTGTGTGTGTGTGTGTGTACACACACCACACACACACACACACACACACACACACCTATAATAAAGGTAAAAAAGGATATAGGCAGTGTTATCTTCATTTTAGATATCAAAAGGGTTTTGCGGCTCCCGGTGTTTTGTTTTTGATGGGAAACGGGTCCAAGTGGCTCTTTGAGTGTTTTGGGTTGCCTACCCCTGGTGTAGGTCCTCCTGCTTGAGCGGGGGCGGAGGGGGTGGACTAAAAGACCTCCAAGGTCCCTTCCAGCTTCTATTCTATTCTGTTGTTCTATTCTGTTCATGGTTACTAATCAGAGTGAAAAGGTGTATTTCTTTGTCTTTAAGGTGCAGTGACCTATAAAGGACAGTCCTTTTATTTCAGAAAGCTGTCCTTTAGATTTATTTTCTTGATTTTGCCTTTGAATTTTCCTTTGTAAAACAAAAGTATAAATATATTTATTTATTTTTGTCCTTATGAACCTCTTTTAGACTTGCCCCCCTTTTCAGGCCTAACCTCCCCCCCCAAGAAAATATGGTCATTTACAGAATCTATTAGGATTCCTTGAGATAATATTTTATTTTGCCCTAATTTTCCTCAGCGCCTCTACCTTCTGATAGTCACATATATTTAATGGTAGTGATATTTTTATCTGGCAGCAAGTTTGCCCAGCTAGCGCCTTGCTTACATCTTACATTCACTTCCCACGACACATGTGGGAATAAGCAGAGCGCGTTGGCCAAAGCCAGGTGTATCCTATTAGGGCATTAATCAGAAGGGAGGGACTAGCGCTACCGGCCTTTAGCTTCCCAATAAGACTGGCGAATAAAATAGGCTGATGATGGGTTGTTTGCCAAAATCTGACGAACTCGCAGCGGAATATCGGAGAAGGGAGCCAATGACTCTTCTTGAGGACGCAGGGCACGCCCACCTCTCTCCAGGCGTCCTAGCCCAAGGCAACCGCTGCAATAGCGGGAGTTTTGAGGCGGCTGATAACGCGCGAATCGCTTCGGCACCATTGATAGTCTCGGCGCGCTGCGGTTTGGGTAAAATGGGGAGAAGGGGAGCGAACCGGTGAGTATCAGGCCGACGGCATGGTTTGGTCTTGTTCGGTTTGGTCTGGAAGGAAAGCCGAGAGTCCACGGCAAAAGTTGAGGTTGGAAGAAGAGCAGAGTTGGGGGCAAAATTGCCTGCAAGTTGCCTCGATAGGTGCGAAGTCCTGAGAGGGAGACCGGGGAATCAGGTGGTCGAATAAGACGAGATGAGGGGGGGGGAGGCTTCCGATTTTTCTTCCTGTTGGAATGCTGTACCCGGGTTTGACTTTTCAGTTCCTCACGAGCGTTTGAAATACAGGAACAATCCTATTTTCGTACTCTCGAATTGTGGCTAAGGCCGCTAGAAGGTCCTCCCTCTTATAGTTTCTTTCTTCTGTTGGATTAAATAAAGGCAGCTTCTTTCCATGTCTACAACTAGGAACGTTGAGGCTGCCCTGCAAAGTGTGCATTCTTGTGCAGTGGCCTTTCCCAATCATTGCCTTGCAAAATGTATTGGAACTACTGTTTCCAAATTTCCACACTCGCAGGTAAGATGGCTTTTTCTTTGAAAGCAATTATCCCAGTCAAAAGGGAAAAAAATAGGGATAATCAAAACATGATCAATCCTATATGCATGTGAAAAGTATGAGAATTCCTCTTTTAAAATAAATCTAGAAACATGATAGTGAAGCTGTTCCTGACATGGATGTACAAGTCTTAAAAAAATTTTTCATGGTTTTTTTTCCTTTTAAAAAGTGCTGTATGGTAAACTTTAAAAACTTAAAATGGTAAACTTCTTCACAGCCTGAGTATAGTACACACTATAGTAATTATATTAATGTACAGAAATTAATAAGGTTGAAGAAGGAAACTCCTTGGAGATTGTTCCACAAAAGGATGGCTGGATTGTATGCAACTATTCTCTCTGTGTATGGAAGTGTGGGAACTGACACTTGACTCATACAATGTAAAGCTTATAAAATGTAAGGCCTATTTTACATAAATTCACACCACAGCTTAATACTACTCAAGTTCTACCACTGTTAGGAATAGCTGCTGAATCATCTAATGATCATTTGAAGCTGCTACCGGTATTAATTGGGCTAAGTAAAGATTGCTGCAGCAATTAAATGCTTGCATGAAATTGAGGGTAAAGTTGATAAATAATCTTGATTTAATTGTGAAGCTTACTTCTGGAAGTTTGGTAACTAGTCTTGGAAGGAATGTAATCAAAGGAATTAATAATGAAGATTCATTAATAAGCCCAGCAATCCTATCAAGGAGCACTTCCAGCTTACACTGTATCTGTTCTGCACAATAATGCAGTGGTTTAAGGTGAGAATGAGCATGATGAGTTTAGGATATCTTTTTTTCTCTCCAATGTTAAAAGGACACATTTCCACTTCTCTTATTCTGAATTGCTAAGCTAATGGGCGTGCTTAAAAGTTGAAGCAATTCAGCTTTATCTCTTGCAGCTAATCAGAGAAAAATAATGAATTGCAAATAGGAATGTATGGAACATGGGGCAAATTGGTGGCATGTGATCCATTCAATTCAGAGTGAAATCTGGCATAGCATTACAGTTGTCCTTTTCTGGGATTTTAGATTATTTAATTTCTTCCAATTTCAGGTTAATTCAGAAAAGTTCTGAGCCTTGGCTGTTATCAATCTCCTGCCTGATGCAGAAAGTGGTCAGTTAAGACCTAATTGCATCCATTGGTATACAAAATAATGTTAGAGAAAGGAAGATTCCAACTGAACCTTAGGAAAAAATCTTCTAAAAGTACATTGGCAGTAGACCCAATTAATAATGAAAGCCAGATAAATTTATGTTTTGATTTGGAATCCTGCACTAATGAATAAACTTAATTAAATAGTTTTTTTTCCAACTCATGTTATATGTTCACAGACTGCTTCTGTTTATTTTATATCAGTGCAGATATAATACACTACAATAGGCACAATGTACTTGCCATATTTAGATTTTTCCTGGACTTGGAAACTAAATAGGATTGAACTAATTAGTACTTGAATGGAAGATTAACAGGAAATCTTAAACGGATAGATTAGGAAGTTGAAAAATATACTTGAAATTGGTAGCAATAACCTACCTTCTCAACCTTGGTAACTTAAAAATGTGTGGATTTCAACTCCCAGGAGACTTTAGTTTTGACCTCAGAACTTCTAACTAAATATATTTAGCTTGTCAAAATACCAGCTGGTAGTAAGTTATTAGATCTGCTGTTTTTTACAGTAGGATGTAACTTCTTCCTGTCTATAAGTTTGCATGAATTGTAATTTTATTCACTAACACTGCATTTCACATTTGCCTCCTCCAGTGGCTAAAAGTAAAGCAATGCTTATATGTTCACTATTTGTGTGTATTATAGTTTCATGAAATGGGTCATAAGGATTTATAATACAAATATGCTGCATCTCAAACAACAGTCAAGATTCTTTGGGAAAAACCAAAGCCCTATAAAGCATCAGTGGAAGTATGGATAAATGAGATACTAGCTAAAAGGTCCCATGCAGAACTGAATTAGCCAGATGTTCCACTTTTGACCAACACAAAGAATGGGACTACTCAGCTCAAAGTACCAAAAATATGCAGCACAGCACCATGCAAACCCCAACAGAAAACCCCACCCATATAAGTGGTCTTATGGATTGGTCATTATCTCACAAGATAGTCCTCTTTCTAAAACATTGGAAAATGATTTCAAGACACAGATAATAGAGCAACATTTGGGAAGGAAAACAAGTAGAATACATCATAAGCATTGCAATTAATATAAAGGAGCTGTATACAATACAGGATGGATAAGAAAGTACTTAGCAAGTTAGAGATAACTATACTGCATAAGGTTTTTTAAACTGTAAGCAACCCAGAGTCAATCAATGTATGATGTAGAAATTTACTATTTACTACTCAATTGACTATGGAATCTTTATTATAATGCCATCCTTTGACAACATGAAATTGGAGTTTCTACTAATGAATCCATTTCTACTGTCTTCACAGGGATAACAGTGACATTGTGAAGATTGCAAATGAAAGCTGTCAAGATCCCATAATGGAGATACAACTAGACTGTGAACTTGAAAGTGATGACTGTAACTCCAGGGGAGATCAATCAAATAGCATTTCTGATTGGGTGAGTCATGAAGCCGGTCCTCAGCTCAAGGTAAAGGAGGACAATCTGACATCTTTCTATCTAAACAGAAGTCCTGATACACTTTCCTGTCATGTGGATTTCTCTGCAAAAGTACTGTGTGGACAACAGGAAATATCTTCAAAAGGATTTCCCAAAACTTCAACTTATTGGCGACAGCAAAATCCATGTACACCTGGGGTGTATGTTCCTGCTAGAATAATTTACAATCCAGCTTCTCAAGATAAAGATCTGGAATATCCTTGTTTTGAAATTTCTAAGGATCTTCATGGACAAAGAGCAGAAGAGGAGAATTTTATTATTCTTGTTGACTCGAATGAGGATGAAAATATATCACCTCAGTCGGGGAAAACTTTGCCTTGCCGTTACCAGAAATATAAATCTTTCCAAAATCTCACTATGCTTCAAGAACATAGGAAGCTACACATGGCTAGGAATTCATATCACTGCCCCCTTTGTGGCAAGGAGTTTTTTCGTGCAGCTAATTTGCGAATGCACAAATTGACCCATACTAAAGAGAGACCACACAAATGTCCAATATGTAACAAGGGTTTCATTCGTACTGCTGATGTTTGGAGACATCTCCGCAGTTTTCACAAGATAGAGCGCTCCAGTGTTGTTTTGGGAAATGCAAACATGAGGAATCAATGGTGCACAATGAAGAAAAATCAGGATAATAAAGGGAATCTGAAACAGTTGGGATCTGCTGCCAGCAGTCTTGGAAAAGAAAGTTCAAAGCCATGTGTCTGCCCAGTATGTCACAAAGCTTTCCGCAAACCTAACTTGCTTTCCAAACACAAAGTGATACATCGACAGGAAAAGCCATACAAATGCAAAGAATGTGGCATGGCCTTTGTCCAATTGGCTAGATTAAAAAGGCATAATCTGACCCATACTGGAGAGCGTCCATTCTCCTGTGAAAGATGTAACAGCACATTTACACGTTTAGGTTCATTACAGCGTCATCAACGTATCCATACTGGAGAGAAGCCTTATTCTTGTTCCTACTGCTGTGTGTCCTTTACAGACTTGGGAACTCTAAAGGGGCATGAACAGATTCATAAAGTCATCCAAATATAATGTGATGCCTCTGACATTAGACTTTATTTTATGCTATATTAGCGATCCATTCCCATTCTAGCTGTACAAAGAATCCCTGCCTTTTCTACATACTGCATGATACACCAATCTAATTGCAAGCCATAATTGGCCCATATGCAGAACTTTCTGGAAGCCCCAGAGTTGTTTGAAAAGTTGCCATTAAAATGTATTTGAAATAGGATGAGACAAAAAATATTAAATGTATTAGGAATAATCCACCCAAATGTTCCAATAGTAGAAGATAATTATGTTAACTATATTAAATAAAAATTAGATCTTCCCCCCTAACTACATAAAACTCAAAAAGCTAGTTGTGGTCCTCACTCCAAGAAATGCTCTTTACTTTAATGTAACAGAACAAAGAGATAGTTTTCAAACTGACATTGATATCCCTTCAGACTGCAGCTGACAAAAGTCTTCCTCACTTTAGAAAATGTAGCAGTGACATAAGGAAGATCTATATTGTGAAGTGGCACGTTTGGGAAGAGGTTGTGTTTTTTTTGGGTCCAGTGTCCCAGTTTTCTACTTTTAATCAGAGCTGTTCTTATCAAATAATGATAATTGTATCCTCCACTAGTAATTTGATGTAATATATATATGGGGTACAGGATATATACATACCGTATACACACACACACACGTGTGTGTGTATGTGTGTGTGTGTGTGTGTGTGTGTATGTATATATATATATATATATATATATATATATATATATATATATATATATATATATATGTAGGTCTTTGGTTGTTCGGGTTTTCTCCCGCGTAAACCCGAATAACCAAAGACCTACATACAAAACACCGCGAAAACCTCAGATATATATATATATATATATATATATATATATATATATATATATATATATACATACATACATACATATACATACACACACACACACACACACACAGTTATATCATTGTATATAGCTTTTTTTGTCACCTTAGTCTCTTACCTTTTTATAATTGTCAGCAAAATGTATCGGTCATTTGAGAGTGCTAGGCCCCAGGAGACAGTGAGTGGGGAAACAGGTTTTGCTTGATGTTTCAGGCATCAGCATATGCTAATAGAATCATGAGACTGAAGGCTTCAGAGGACTATGACCTTTAATGAGCAATTTTTGGTAAATTTAAATGAATGAAAAGTTTGCTTACTCTTTTGCTTACCCAGCCCAAGGCAGGATGAGGATAAAGTGAGTTTTCAAGGACCTTGAATCTAGATCTCCACAATCCTAGACCAACATCTTACATTACAAGTCATTCTACTTTTTAATGCAAAGAATAGTAGCATTTCACTTACATCTCATATTCCATATATAGTAACTGCTGAAATGGAAGCTGATGGGAATCATGCTTCGGAATGATGGAGCAGCCCCATAGTTTAGAGTGGTAAGTGATTTATTTAACTTGGCCCACATTCTAACTCAATCTTTTACCAGTTTCTCCAACCATACCAAATCTGGACCTGTTCTCTTCAGGTTTGAAATTTATTAAGTGTTGGCATTCTGAGCCCTTTTATCCAATTCCTAATCAACATTCTGTTGGGTTGGGAATAAACTAAATTAAATATATATTTTGATTACCAAAGAAACAAGCAAACAGCTAATGGCAAACTTTTATGGACAATATTCCACCCAACGGAATAAATTCCATCTTTCTACCCAAACATGTGAGAATGCCTTTAGAACAGTGGTCCATCTGTGAAAGAATTTAGTAGAAAAATTAACCCACTTGGATGAAGGCAAATTGGAATGATGACTCTATATAAAATTCCATTCTCACTCCTAGGGATGATCTGTATCTTCCTCAATCTTGGGTTCTCCATCAGAGGTCTGGACGTTTGAGTGTTCTGTAGTTCCTAACATTGCTCTTCTGGACAGAGAGCTCTGCTGTTGTTCCTGGGATCTGTTGGAGTCACCCTCCTTTCCCTCCTTTGGTTGTTCACTTCAACACTGTGTAATAGATTCTGCTGATAGTGGCAGGTCCAGAGGCATTAAGTGATTCCTGTTGATTTCATAAACACCCCTATAATTTTCTTAATAACATTATTAAGGGGTTTTTTTTTTCTTACAGCCCTGGTATTTCCTAATCTTCCTCAAAAGTACTACCCAGTTTTCACATTGCTTAAGCTTTTTTTCAAAGCAGAAGTTTATTGTCACCAACCATTTATACAGAAGTTAACCCTGCACCTGTGTCCCCATAACGGCACCAATTAAGATGATAGGCTTCCAATAGTAACCTGTTTTTTCCCCCACAAAATTATCCATTTGTGGCACTGGGAAATTCATCCCAAACAAGTGTGCAAAAGAAGAACATTGGATATAGGTACATAGTAAAACATGCTTTTAAAAACCCGGGTCCTTTAGCTTCAGGCATTGTCTTATCCAAGGGTTGCTAAAGAGTAGGAAGGGCAGGATATGTAGTTTATATATATCAGCTACTTCACCTGAGCTAAATATCAGAAACTTAAGCTCAAGTATCTGGTCTAGAGTACAATAGAGTGAACACAATTGGGACAGGCAACTTCATTATTAAGTGAAGTCATTAAGTGAAATAGCAAGTCATGACTGCTTACAGCTTTGCTTCACCTTTCCTTAGCTTTGCAAAGGATACAAGCCCAAACATTTCCAAAACTCTACTCAAGAGGAAGCCATGTAAAAGCAAATCTTGTAGTCCTTCCCCCCCCCACTTTGCTACCCTTTGAACACTCACCCTAGTGCTAAGATAATTAGCAAGACAATTGATGTTTGTATTTACATTACCAATTCCAGACCTTTATCTATTTTACTTGCTAATTCTGTTATATCAAACTAACAATAATACAGTTCTATTTAAGCTCAAAATCAGCAGTAGTAGGAACAGCAACAACAATTTTTTAAAAAATACCTGGAAAATTTATAACAATTCAAAAAACTGACTGTATGTCTGAAAGATGACTTGATTCCCCTTTGTCAGGGAAAAAAAATAACCTGCTTCAAATTCAACACACAATCATTCCTGCAAATCAGGGGTTTTGGTAATCTTTGAATTTACAGCCATTTGTTAGTAGCCATTCAAAGTTACAACATCGCTGAAGAAAGTGACTTACAACCAGTTCTTGCACTTATGACCATTGCAGGATCCCCCGTGGTCACATGAGCAAAATTCAGGCACTTAGCAACTGGAATGTATGATGGTTGTAGCCTCCCTGATGATCATGTGATCATCATTCACGACCTTCCCAGCCAGCTTCTGACAAGCAAAGTCAATGGGTGAAGTCAGATATGCTTAACAACCACAATTCACTTAACTGATGCAAAAAAACCCCAACAACCCCTGAAATGATGTGCTTAACAACTGTAACTGAAAAGATCATAAAATTGGACATGACTCATTAGCAGCCACCTTGCTTAAAAATGGAAAATCATGTCCCAATTGTAGTTATAAGATAAGGACTGCCTGTATATTTCTTCTTGTATTGTCTGATATATCAGCCAATCTCTGTTCTGAAATATCCACAGCTCTTGATGTCTTCATAGATTCTACCTGGTCTGGATGTAGCAAAGAACAATATTTTAATACACAGAAATGATTTAGAGTCATATTAAGAATTCTGTTGCTTTCAGTCCAAAAGATAGAAATCAGACAAATTCAAAGTATAGGAGTGTATAATATATTCCAGTTCCTAAATTCATCACCGCATTATTACTGATCATTCTCTGAAGTATCCTGCATAAGGGTGGCAACATTTTTCTTATAATAACCTCATTTTAAAATAATAAGAAATTTATTCCACATTATTTAAATCAACCTTCCATTGGTTTACTAGGACAATATATTCCAGTTCATTATTTTTAGGTTGCATAAATCATATCAGTTTTGGCAACTTTCTTCAACTTCCTGTAAAAAAATGGTTACTGGCTTAAGATCTGTCATTAATTGCTCCTTAACTTCCTAAGCACTTTGAAACTTCAGAAACAGAAATAGCATTTGGGCTAAATTGAGTGACTTGAGGAACTGTCAAGAAGTATTCTGAGATAAATCAAGCACATATTGAAGTCAGTTCCAGAACTAGACAGCAGATGGTGACTTTGTCCTTCCAATGATCAGAAATACTAATGAAGGAAAAGCAAGCAAGCCTGCTGATATAAAAATATGCATAGAAATCAGATGCAATTTGTAACTAAATGATTCAAAAAGAACTCTTCACCTGAGTAAAAGAAAGAGGCACACATTTTGACAAGAATCAAGTGTTAGGTATCTATCTATCTATCTATCTATCTATCTATCTATCTATCTATCTATCTATCTATCTATCTATCTATCTATCTATTTTCTGATTAAGGTTCCCCACAGGTAAAAGCATTTCCATCCAAGCACCTTGGCAACATGCATTGTCAGCAAAGAGGATTCTACCTGGTTTACAGAAGACCTGCTATTCCATAAGCTGCAGAACAAAGTTTAAGATTCTTTGAGATGCATTCCACAATGCCCTCAGATTAATTCATCATTCTCCTTTTCAGAATTAACCTTTCTTTTTTTGTACTAGAAACAACAATTCAGACATACCGATAATGGATCAACTCTCTGATTTCCCTACTTCTTAGGATAAATATATTGATTGCTTATTTGTGGGGTTGGTTATTATCCATCAACCTTTCTTATGATGAAGTAATTGCCCTGGGGCCAAGATCATGGATAATGTTCCAGGATGCAAGGCCCCATTCAGACCCTCTGATTACTAATATTGGCAGGGAAAGCTATTTCGTAGGGATTTTTTTTCCAGCTTTTGGGTCTTAATTAGTTTACAGGGGTTGATGGAAATTGGCCCCTTGGTTTGGTACAGGGAGAAAGAAAAAATACTGGCTATAAACCAGTAGATGCCTTTTATGTAATTTCTTGATTTATTCTTTGTGATGTCAGCATTTTGGAATAAGCAATCAGATTGGTAAACTACTCTGAAAAGGGAAGGGTCCATGATTACAGCAAGTTAGCACTAATTTCTTGCTCATTATATAGTCTAAAGATGGATATTGAACCCTCTGAGCAGCAGCCAAGGCTGGCCTTTAAGAAGGAAAAAGAAGTAAAATCTGATGAATCTAGCTTAAATTTAAAAAGCCATTAGGATTTTGCAAAATATATATTAACTTTCCACCCTACCCTCCTTTGCAAATTGCTTTCAAACTGATAAAATGTTTGTGAAAATGCTTCCATCACATAAGCACTAGACCTCCCTCCCATCCAACTGGTGCCTCCAGATTTATTGGAATTTTAACATTCAGATTTTGCAATGGCTGGGAATTCTAAAAGTTGTAATTTTAACATATCTGTATGACACCATGTGGAAAAAGGCAGCATTAGAAACATGCTGCTGGGTCTTCTAGTGTGCATTTTCTTCAAGCGTTTCTTGAATGTAAATATTTTGCAGTACTGTACAGTGTGATACAGTAGGACTATCGGTCTTGCACTATCCTTTCTAGATGTAAAGGCAACGTATTTTCTTTTAAGAAAGAAAAGGGAAATGTGTACTTCACTCACTAATTCACTGAATTCTAGTTCAATAGTTCCCAAACTATTTGCCACAAGCTCTTCCTTGTGAAAAAATGCATGGAAAAAAATTGAAAAAAAAGTTAATACTTCAAGATATCTGTGAATCCAAAATAATAACTTACAGAGTGCCTCTTCCCTTCTTTGGCCCATATGCAGAGTCATTGTAGTGAGCAACAACAACAAATTTTAATAACAGTAAATTGCAAAAGGCAGCTTTACTTAGAACAGCTTACAATCTGCAACAATAACACCATCTGACAACATCTGCCTACCCCAGGGGAAGAATTCAATAGGTGGATAAAAATGCCAACCAGTCTAAACATCTGGCTGACTGTGGTGACCAACCATAATAATAACCATTGTTGAACAGTGTGGATAATGGTTTTTCGGGCCTCTGTTTGAGCTGTGTTTGGATAATTTACTTGCTTCCCATGCAGAGATGCAACAGAAATACTAATCTTCAGAGGTTGCTTGTTATGTTTGTTTCTGTATGAATCACTGTTTTGGATTACTGCCATAAATATTTTCTGCATTAGAAACAAAACAGTTAACTGAACTTTCTTTTTTAATTAATTTCTTTTATTTTTGCAAGTTAGTCATGAAAAGGACAAGGAGCTATGGGGGCCACTGGCCTTACCCCAGGTCTCTCATACCTTACATAGCTCCTCACTGTGATATCTTAGATTTCAGGAGGCATTGTCAATATGTATAATCAGCAATATTTCCATATTTCAGATTTCCTTTGTCAGCAATGAAGATGAGATGACTCTTGTAGCCAGGGCTTTTTTCTTATAGAACACCCAGAACGGAGTTCCGGCACCTTTTTTGGATGGAACCTTGAAGGGTAGGCAAGGCAGGTTGTATGACGTGTGTGAGTTCTGGCACCTTTTTTTTTAAAGAAAAAAAGTACTTCTTGTAGCTATTAGAATGATAAGACTTCTTGTGAAAAAAAAGATAAGGAAATTCTTAGAAACTGTATTCTGCCTCCAATGCCATAAGTTGCACTTTTTTTATGCTTTTGTAAAATCAACACAAATATTCCTTATAATTTTGTCCCTCTCCCTTTTAGACTGTTAGGAAAAAGTCTGAATTCCTCTTCTGTTCTTCCATACATACCCACACTCCATTCATTGAGAGGGATAGAGAGATACAGCTAAATTTCTAAGTTTCCAGAATCTTGGCAGCATCTGCATGAGATGCAGACAAAAAGGCCAGCTGCTCATTTATGAGAACCAAACTCTGCAATTAATATGCTAAGGAAATAGAAGCATTTGTGTATCACTTTCTATTTATGCTACTGAACCATTCCAATTTTACCCAAAATCAATTCTTTTGACATTCTGTTGTAGGAAAAGCTCTGAATTTTGGATTCTTCATCTGGAATGCCTTTGTGCCATCTTGTTCAAAGAAGATAACATGCCTGTAGCTACCGTAGATACAAAAAGTTTACATTCGGTATTATGCTTTTAGAACAGCACACCTTTATAGAAGAGATAAAAATCAACTTGCATGCTGCATTCAGACTGCAACTGAGGGGTTGTTTTTTGGTTTGTTTGTTTGGGGTTTTTTTGCATTTTTGAATACTGTTGAATACTATTTGGAAAAAGTTGCCTATATGTGGAAATGTAGCATAGGAGAAAATGTGGTGGTTGATTAACCAATGAGAAAGATGAGGAGAGAAATCTACAATAATTTTTCCTTAGTGGCAGATAAACTGTCCCTACTTGTATAACTGTTCTTATGGTACTGTTTATCTTGTAATTACTCAGAACATTTTACATATCTCACCTTCATACCCTCACATAACTAATGTCATGGTTCAGTTAGATTAAACCTATCAAAAGAATTTCAAGGCAAGAATCTTCCTTAAAGAACATTTTATTCAGGAAACAAAGTATCGGCACTACATACTTGAAACCAAAACTAATTTTCCTTCCCCCAGATACAAAGTAACAAATTTCAACTCCCACCCCCAACAAGCAGTCATAAATCATGTTCTCCATGATTTCTCTCCAGCTCCTCAGCCCGCCAAACCGTTATCAATTCACCCTTGGGTTCCCACAAAGCAGCATTTATTATTATGACTAGCTGAGCTCAGCATTCGTCCCAACCCCCCCTTCTGCACCTGATCTCTAAATAGAAGAAAAAGCATGCTGAAAGCAAAAAGAAAATGGCTGTGATTTTCATCAGTTGTCAGAGCGGGAACATCCAATGTTTACAGCATTGACAACTAACCTTAATAGTAATACCCCGTCCTCTTCGGCACATTATTAGCATGCTGAAATTAAAAAATTCTGGTTTGGTCTTTTACTTGCCTTTTTTATTTATTCATGTCTATTTATTAATTTGTTATTAATACTCCCCCCCCCCAAGAGCTCAAGATAGATTATAGGGGAACTGCCTTTATTTTATTCTTTCTGACTTTTGTGAAAAGACAACTGGGTGCATTTGAGAAGTATTGGATCTAAGGACCACACCTAGGGATATTTCATTTTTTTAATTAGAATGCTTGTGGATTGATCCAGTGCTTGTCTAATGGAAAAAATATGTACTTTGTGGAAGAGGTTTTCTTTGGTTTTGGCTATTGCTGCTTGTCTCAGGAAGCATATGAACAGCCATCTCTGTAATGAATGTAGATAGTTATTTAGGTTAAATATACACAAGAACACCTTACTCTTTTTCTTATCAAGAGATTTGGAAGGGCATTTAAAAAGTGGCTTGAATGGCTAAATGTTCTTTGTGGTAATATCTGCCTGAAGACTTCTAGATACTGTGAAAACTTGTACAGAATTGTGCTATTTGACTGATACACTAATATCAGCTATTTATGGTTTTTTCCCCTCAAAATATTTAGTTTAGCTGACATTGAGGAGCAGAATCTAAGGCTTTTTTAAAAAAACTGAAGTAGTACTGAGAACTAACCAGTATCTGCCAGTGAGGAATTGCACAGTGGCCATGGTACATGGAGTTATTTAAGCGATATGTCGACAAAGCATTGTGGTGACGATGTCATTGTATGAACTGATGAAATATGTTCCCATTTTCTCTGATTTCACAAGGTCCTTCTGGAAGGTCTGCCAGTCAGCTGCAGAGTTGGCTGTACCTTCTGTTCACATTCCCAGGGAAAATAAACACAAAAGAGAAATCTTTTTTTTACTCTTGAGTACAAGGACCACCCTGGGATCTGGGCAAGGTTTTAGAATAAAAGATCCTTTTCAATAAAATATGGGGCTTAAATGTGGGAGCTCTGACTGAATTACATGTTCTCTGTAAAATCAGTCTTTCTCAGTGTTGGCCCTTGCAAATCTATTAATAGAGAAGACATTTGAAGAGCAAGTTGTTGGAAATAATTATTGGAAATAGCATGAAAGTTTAGATCTGGACCTGAAGACCTCCAAGGTCCCTTCCAACTTTGATATTCTATTCTCTCTTAAGACTGAGAAAGCATTTATACTAGTGATATGATCTGAAGTCAACGCTCATCTTAGAAATGAATTTCCTGGCGGTTTTACTGATCCTAAAATAATTGTTCCTAGGGTTGAATTTCCAGCTATTTGATATGTCACCTTCCATCCAAGGTGGACAGAGGCAAAGCAGATTAACTGTTATTTGGGAGACAGATTTCTGTTCACTAAAGCTTTTCTTCCTTCAGCCTGATAAGCTAAACCCCTGAAATTCTCTTCAGAAAGGTTCAGGTGCTCCTATAAAAGGTAAGGAAGAAGTGACATCTCTAAAGAGGCACGGAACAACAGGGAGGACAGAACAGTGGTGGGTAACAGAAAAAGTACAAACAACAGAAAGAAATATGGAGACAAGTAGAGTTCTGCTTTTCATTTAGGAGTTATGATTTATATAAATTCATACATGAGATAGGTAGGTAGGTGGGTGGGTGGGTGGATGGATGATAGATAGATAGATAAATAGATAGATAGATAGATAGATAGATAGACAGATAGATAATCGTTATTGTCATTTATTTTACTGTGGGCATAATGGCACACATTAAAAATGAAATTTAGTTGCTTGCTCTCAAAGTGTACACATGCATAACACACATTTAAACATACTATATACAACATATGTATAGACCTACACTCTTACATATAAGTAACATAATAAGCACCAAACAATGGTAGTTTCATGCTGTCATACTAGGCCCAACTCCTGAAGGCTGCATGCTTTCCAGCTTCAGAATGTTTTTTTATTATTATTATTATGGATCATCGCACAGTCAGCCAGATGTTCAGACTGGATTTGGCATTTTGTCTACCTATCGAGTCCTTACCCAGGACCTGGGATAGGCAGATGTGGATGTTTGATGGTATTACAGATATCGTCGCAGGATGGAAGCAGTTCCTAATAAGGCCGCCTTTTGCAATTGACTAATAGCGAATTTGTCAATGCCAATGGTGTTCAAGTGATGCTCCAGTTGTTTGGGATTGCACCCAAGGAGCCTATTACTATTGGTACTACCCTTGCTTGCTTTTGCCACAGTCTTTCTATTTCTATTTGTAGGTCTTTGTATTTTGTTATCTTCTCCAGTTCTTTCTCGTCTATTCTGCTGTCTCCAGGCACTGCCACGTCCATTATCCAGACTTTTTTGTCTTTCTTATCGACAATTGTTAAGTCTGGGGTGTTATGTTGCAGGTGCTTGTCTGTTTGAATTCTGAAGTCCCAGAGCAGTTTAATTTTACCATTTTCTATGACTTTCTCTATTTTATGATCCCACCAGTTTTTGCTTACAGGCAATGATATTTTTTGCAGATCTTCCAATGCACCATTGTTGCTACTTTGTCATGCCGCTGCTTGTAGTCAGTCTGTGCAATCTTCTTGCAACAGCTTACCAGGTGGTCCACTGTTTCTTCAGCTTCTTTGCATAGGCGGCACTTACTGTCTGTTGCTGTCTTCTCACTTTTGACTTTGTATGCATTTGTCCTTAAGGCTTGGTCTTGTGCAGCCAGAATTAGTCCCTCGGTCTCTTTCTTCAATTTTCCTGCTCTTATCCATTGCCAGGTTTTATTATTATCTGCTTTCCCAGCTATTTTTTTCATGTATTGGCCATGTAGTGCTTTGTCTTCCCATGCCTCTATTCTGTTCTTCATTTGGTTTTTCTTGAAGGCCAGTTTGGTCTCTCCAGTAGTTAGTAAGCCTTCCTGATATACTAATTTCAGTGCATCTTCATCATTCTTCTTCAGATATTCTTCCAAAGCCATTTTTTCTTCTTCAACCATCTGATGTACTTGTAGCATTCCACGTCCACCTATTTGCCTTGGTAGATAAAGTCTGTCAATGTCACTGCGTGGATGAAGAGCGTGATTCATTGTCATTATTTTTCTGGTCTTCCTATCTATTGCTTTTAGTTCTGCTTGAGTCCAGTCCACTATTCCAGCTGTGTACCTAATGACTGGGATTGCCCAGGTGTTGATTGCCTTTATGGTATTTCCTCCAT
This sequence comes from Crotalus tigris, assembly GCF_016545835.1. Classification (NCBI taxonomy): domain Eukaryota; kingdom Metazoa; phylum Chordata; class Lepidosauria; order Squamata; family Viperidae; genus Crotalus; species Crotalus tigris. The sequence goes on along the minus strand of NW_024096554.1, from coordinate 4,211,128 downwards.
CGAGTTTGGACTTTAAGATCTTCTTCACTCTCTTGATGTATTCACCTCTAATCTTTTTCTTGACTTCAGTGTGCTTGATGTTGTCAGCTTGAAGGATACCCAATAATTTGTAGTACTCTTCCTCATCCAGACTCTTAATGTTATTTTCGTGGGGCATCTTGATTCCTTCATTTTTCACTATTTTTCCTTGTTTGATAGTAAGTGTGGCACATTTGTCCAAGCCAAACTCCATTACAATATCTTGGCTATATATACGGACAGTGTTGAGCAGCGATTCTATTTCAGATGATGTTTTTCCATACAGTTTCAGATCATCCATGTAAAGGAGATGGAATAGTCTGGCAGATGTTTTTGATGTTTGATAGCCATATCCTGAGTTATTCAGTATTGTTGACAGAGGAAACAGTGCAATGACAAATAGTAATGGTGATAATGAATCTCCTTGAAATATTCCTCTCTTGATATTAACCTCTCCCAGTCTCTCACCCTTGATCTGGAACTGTGTCTTCCATTGTGCCATCGATATTTGCACAAATTTTCTGATTTTTCTACTGACTCCTGTTATTTCTAGGCACTTGATTATCCAGTCATGTGGCAGAGAGTCAAATGCCTTTTTGTAGTCAATCCATGCCACATTCAGGTTGGTCTTCCTTTTCTTGCAGTTTTCCAAGATCATTTTGTCTATTAGGAGTTGATCTTTTGTTCCTCTGCTATTGGGGGGGCGGTTTCCTTTCTGCTCAGGTGGAAAGAGATTGTTTTCAACTAGATGTTGTTGTACTGCATCAGCTACCACACCAGTTAGTAATTTGAAAGTTGTTGGTAAGCAGGTAATTGGCCTGTAGTTACCTGGTGTTGCCCCTTTTGCTGGATTTTTCATTATTAGGCAGGTTTTCCCAGTTGTTAGCCACTTTTCAATTTCTCCTCCTTGTAGTATATTGTTGAACTGCTTGGCAGTGAGTGGGTGTATAACAGTTAGATGTTTCAACCAACATCTAACTGTTATACAGATGATGGTTGAAACATCTAACTGTTATACACCCACTCATTGCCAAGCAGTTCAACAATATACTACAAGGAGGAGCACCATATACCTTGCCCCGCCATTTTCCTGAAAGGGATCAAGAAGCCATGGGACTCTCCCGCTTCCTTCCCATCAGTGAGTGGTACGGACAAAAAATTATACAGCACTGCCGCACACCTCAATGAGGCTAGGCCCAACTCCTGAAGGCTGCATGCTTTCCAGCTTCAGAATGTATTATTATTATTATTATTATTATTATTATTATTATTATTCTATAGCATAATAAAACTGTTGCTACTGTTTTTAATGGTGATAATAGAATGACCATTAGCTTATAGAAAATACTGATGTTAAGAATGTGACATTAATGTCCTTTCCTCTATGTCCTGCTTTAAGAATATTAAAGTACCTTAAAATCTTTTCCCCATAAGAAATTAAAGTTGTCCCATCATTTTAGCAAATAACAATATTATACACCTTCCTTCCTTCCTCCCTCCCTCCCTCCCTCCCTCCCTCCCTCCCTCCCTCCCTTCCTTCCTTCCTTCTCCCATGTTTGTTCTGCCTTATTATATAAGCAATTATATAAGCAGTCATTATTGCATGGCATTTCTCCAATGGAGATAATAACAATCCTAACAATGACCCACCACATGAAAAAGCAGGTCACATTGAGAGGTGGCTTTTTTCCAAACTAGGCTTGTGGGCAAAGACGGGAGGATCGTTTACCCTTTCTCCCACAATGGTAACAAGGAAAAAAAGACAAAGAAGTTGCCCATTAAGTATTTATAATGACTTGCCTTGAAAACAATAATAATCTTTCTCTTGTTTTGGGAGGGAGGGAGGGAGGGAAAAAAACAAAGTTGGATTGGAAAAAGACAAATTAGGACATGCTTTATAATGTACTCTTTTTGAGCTCTTGGGGATTTCTCTCTGCTTCCATTCAGGATCCCACCCTCAACAATAGTTGTTGGCTGGAATCTTTACTACAAAAGAATGAGTTCATATGCCTTCTTCACTAGTTTCACACCCAAAGAAGGTGATCGACTGAAAAAGCAGGTCCATTTTGCTTTGAGAAGAGATTATGGGGAGACATGATAGTTATCTTTTATTATTATTTTTATATTTCAAAATTTATGTTACAGTTAATGGACCTCTGGCATTTTAAGATAATTAAATAACAAAACTGTCAATGCTGTGACAATGGATGTTGTCGCTTTGACAACTGAGAATCAGCAGCCATTTTTACTTTTGCTTCTAATGTGCCTTTTCTGTTCTTTTAGAGTTCAGATGTAGAAGGGGGAATGGGGTAAATGCTTGAGGGTTTAGTTAGCCATAACAATGTAGAAGTGTGGGAACTCAAGGACATGGTCTGAAAAGGTTTTGGTGGGCTGAGGAGCTGGTGAGAAAAGCCCACGTCTTGCGTTAATTGGGGAATGTAATTTATGACAGCATTTATGGGGTGGGAATTGCAACTTGTTACTTTGTATCTGGGAAAGGGAATCTCAGTTTTGGGTTCAACTATGTAAGTGCCGATATTTTGTTTCCTAATAAAATGTTTTTTAAGGAAGAATTCTTGCCTTGAAGTTCTTTTACCGGTTTCATCTATCGGAGTCATGACATACTTCCTAATACCTAAATTAATGGTATTAATAAACATGAAAACATTAAAAATAAGTATAAATTTATTATTGTGGTTAAAGATACTGAGCTAGTCAGCTGGAAAGCTAATAGCCCAGGTTTGAGACATAGGTGGGGTGAGCTCCTGATACTTGCCCCAGCTCCTGCCAACTTACCAGTTTGAAGTCATGCAAATATGAGTAAATAAATGGATACCACTTTGGTGGGAAGGTAACAGCATTCCATGTGCCTCTACATATAGTCATGCTGGCCACATGGCCATGAACAATGCTGACTCCCTCAGCTAAGAAACGCAGATGAGCACCACCCCCTAGAGTTGGATACAACTAGACAGGGGAAATTACCTTTACTTTACTGGGGGCATGATCTACTGTTGCAAGATGTTCCCAGGCTGGTTAGGGCTACATCTGGTACACCAGCCTTGATGACTAGATATCTCAGTCTTGCAAAAGATTCAATTTCAGCCAGTTTATTCCATCTAGATTCTGAAAGATGTGGATGGCCTCTCCTGCATAGTACAACCTCAGGTGGTGATATATCAGCATCATCAGCATATTGATGATATTGCACCCCCTTAAGTGACAGCTAACTTCTACATTTTCATGTAGATATTAAAAAGAATGGTAAAAGAACTGCCAGCCTGATTTTTTTTCCCCTCACAAACACAGTCCGTTAGGGAAGGAGTAGTCTTCTTCTGCTCTCCAACCCATGAGGCCATCTAAAAGGGTCTCATGGTCAATAGTATCAAAAGCTACCAAGAGGTCTGCGAGGGCTAAAAGGTGCACACTACCTCTATGCGGGTCCCAACAACAGTCGCCCACAAGAGTGACCTATGGTATCTACATTTCATGGCCAGAGTAGGCTAGAGAGTGGATGATAATTAACAAGAATATCAGGATCCGTGGATGGCCTCTGAAGGAGGTTAGGGGCACCACATCCATTTTTAAGTTTGTCTTTATACATCAGGAGGAGGATTCAAGTGAAAAGGTAGAACTAGAGCAGGGGACTGGATTTGAGCTACATGGGAAGAGAAATTGCTCAAAGTGGAGATGACAAATAGCAATATTTTTTTTAACACAGAAGCATTTAAATAAGGGCTGGATTGATAGCCACCACTCAGAGTTTCCATGTTGTAGATCAAGAATACAGTACCAGGATGGGCTATATAGCTGCCAAGGTTCCTTCCAGTACTGTACTATAATTCTGTACTTGGTTCCAGGTTTAGTATTAGAAAAGATCCTGTGAAATGAATGGAACTTCAATTATAATAGATAGCTATCTTCTGCTTACAGCAAGCATGCACTACCACCTCTAGTTCTGGTAATCTAATTGCTATCACATAAAGGGGAGCACTATTGTTCCAGCTAGACTAGTTCACTATTTAACAGTTTTCATCATTATGAAATTCCTGAAGCTCTTTTATTGTAATTTCAATATGTTGGTCCTTGTCTTCTCCTTGGTTTCAATCAGGAGAAATCTACTAACTTGTGCACATGACTGATTTAAGTTCTATTAATATCAGTCAGTGGGTCTAATCTGATTCTGGATCTGTCCCTATGATCTTGTTTTTCTAGTTCACAGGTCGGCAACCTGCGGCTCCGGAGCCTTCCCCTGTGGCTCCCAGCTTCCTCTGCCTTTGCAGAGAGAGACAGAGACAGAGACAGAGAAAGGCAATTACACTTTCCTGCTTCTCTCTCTCTCTCTCTCTCTCTCTCTCTCTCTCTCTCTCTCTCTCTCTCTCTCTCTCTCTGTGTTTGTGTTTTTGTGTGTGTGTGCGTGTGCGTGTGTGTGTGTGTGTGTGTAAAACAGAGTGCACTCACAGTGTTCTCCGAGGAGCTGAAAAGCTTACTGGGCGGAGCTCCTCCCTTTGCTGCGTCTCTGCAGGAAGCAGGAAGGGCAGGAGAGAGCTAGCTAGCCCAGCTAGGCTGCCTCAGGAATTCTGGGAGTTGAAGTCCATGAGTCATAAAAGAGACGAGGTTGCTTACCCCTGAGCTTGTTGGACAACAGCTTGAAGCTTGCCAGGTGAGCAGCAGATAGGAGGGGGGGAGAAAGAGAGAGAGAGAAAGAGAGAGGGGGGAGGGGGAGAGAGAGGGAGGGGGGAAGGGAGAGAGAAAGAAAGAGACTGGGGTAAGAGGTGTGGCAGACCAAGGGCAGATAGAGAGGGAGAGAGACAGAGAGAGACCCTTTTGACATCTAAAATGAAGATAACACTGCATATATCCTTTTTTTACCTGTGTGTGTATATAATTTTATTCTCTTAAAGCATTCTCTTGGTGATCATTGTTTTAATAGTATGGATATTCCCAAGAGTCATATTTTTACTTTTATTTTTAATGTAAATAAAATAACACCTATAATAAAGGTAAAAAAGGATATATGCAGTGTTATCTTCATTTTAGATATCAAAAGGGTTTTGCGGCTCCCGGTGTTTTGTTTTTGGTGGGAAACGGGTCCAAGTGGCTCTTTGAGTGTTTTGGGTTGCCTACCCCTGTTCTAGTTCATGTTGCTTCACAGTAAGATTAATTCTGAAGCCACCCTGAGGTGAGCTTTTATTTGCATCAGTTGTTGAATAAAAAAGATAGATTTTCCAAGTATATTACGTGTGGGTATTTGAGAGGTATAGATAAGCAGCTGTTGTTGCTGTAAAACACTTATGGAAAATAAATTGCATCTAAGTGTGTTTTCTATTGTTAGGCTGTTGATTAAAATAGCAAGCAATATATTTAGATAGAAGGTATACATTCCCATTTTACTGATAGTAAGGTAAATATAATTTATGAACTCATATGTATACACATATACTGTAGGTCTAAGTGCCTAGAATTTTTGTAGGAAGCCCAGTTTTCTAGAGCAATTGGACACTTTTTTCCCAGCCACTACTTTGCTAATCAGGTATCAGAACCCCCAAATGTGCCTGATTACTCGCTGGGAATTTTAAAAGTTGAGCTCTAAAACAGGCTTTTCAACCTTTTCACCCATTGTACCACTTTTAGGATATGGCAAAATCCGAGTACCATCAGTCGCCTAGCAAGGTGTCAAAAATTTGACGACACCCCCCCAAAAAAGGAAAAAAGTGATGAAGTACAGGTAGTCCTCGACTTGCAACAGTTCGCTTAGTGATTGTTCGAAGTTACAATGGCACTGAAAAAAGTGCCCCCCAAGCCACAGCCGAGCAAGACACCTGCCTGCCCACCCGGCGGCGCTCTTCCTCCTATCAGAGGTTTTCATTGTTGTGAGTATTTCTGTTGAGGATTGGCAGTGGGGGTGAGATGGGGGGGTGTTTGATATTTATTTCCCCCGTCTGCTGGGTGGTTGCAGCAGGTTTTAGTCATTTCACATGACCCTGGAACACTGTGACCGTCATAAATATGAATCAGTTGCCAAGCATCTGAATGTAAATCAGAAGACCCTGGAGATGCTGCAACATTCCAACTGATCAGCATTTCTTCTGAGCTCAGTAGAAGCACCAGGATCAGCGCCAAGCTCCAGCTGGAGCCTGGCGCTGATCCTGGTGCATCCACTGAGCCCTGATAGTCGCGAAGAAGCGCTGATCCTGGTGTTTCTGCTGAGCCCTGACAGGCCTGCAGCTCCAGCCATCTCTCGCTCAGGCTTGTGTGGTGCTGCCACCAGTTCAGCTCATTCCCCTCCCCACTACCACTTTTCTAGGATGGTCGAGTACCACCTGCCAGGTGCCAATGTACCACAGGTGGTAACCCTACCACTAGTTGAAAAGCCTTGCTCTAAAACACTTGGAACACATATATGGGGAGAGGGTGATATGCATTAACCTGACTCCTTTTTTAGTGGAGAAAGGGGCTGCAATTCTGATTGAGCTTGCAGGAGAGATGTTTCTGACCACCTCTTTGTAACTCCCAGGATTACCCACAATGGTCAGGATGGCTGAGTTGCATTTTCAGCAGTATCTGGAGTATCTATCTTATTCACTGTTGCTAAAAGCAAAAGAACAATTGAGATTTTTGAAAGAAATAATACAAATGATTTTTTGAAACACTAGTGCTTAAAGGATAGGAATGTGATTAAACAGCACCAAATTCAAGTCTACCTTCATCTAGAGAAACCCACTGGATGATTTTAGGCCAGGTTATTCTGTCTTAACCTTCCCTACCTCCAGAATTGTTGTTTTTTTGTGGGGGAGGGAAATTCCAAATAAATCTGGTTTGTGTTTCTGGAGCAAGATGGAATATATTTCTAGTAAGTAAACAAGAGGAGCTTTATATTTGACAAAAAAATATATAAGAGAGATGTTGAACTTAGTAGTAAAATTATATACAATCCCTGTTGTCTGAATAGATGTAGTTGTCCAGGCCCAGCATTTTAACAGCTTCCATGCTGAAATGCTGCAAACCCCTCAGCATATTGGGGCTGCTGACCACAGAAAAACCAATAAAAGTGTGTGTGGAGAGCAGAATTGTCCTGTGTTTTGTAAGATGTACCACTTGTACAAGCATATTGACCTGCAGGGTTGGAGGCCTGTCCAAGGACCCCAGGGAGGGTGAGGTGCCTGCCCTTGTTTCAGTTCAGCCTTCAGTATACAAGCTGCAATTCAAGTTAAAGATTGCAATTTGGCTGCTTACTTATGTAAGGTGCTAGCACTGTGGTCAGCTAGAGGGAAGTGCAACCAGCTTTTCAGCCTAGTGTAATTATTTCGGATTGCTGTGTTTATTCAGCAGCTTTCATGCCCTTAGACACAGAGGAGACGGAAGGAGGAAGAATTCCTATAAACCACCAAACTCCTCTGTTTCCTTCAGCAGGAGGGAAGGAACAAAAAACAAACCCAATTTCAAGCATGTAACAATATCCTTCAGTTGGTTGGAAAACAACAACAAATATTAATACCTAGCATTAGGCATAAAGGCTCAAAGTGAGTGTTATTTCATCTTGTATTTGTTAAGGAGAAACTATTTGAGACTTTGTTTGCCTCACAACTGGATATTTTTCTAATAATTCTACACACACACACACACACACACCCTCGCAGCTTTCCTCTAAAGAAAATTAAAAGGAGGAAAACTGCATATAAATTGCATGTTTATCGTGGTTGAGGGTCAGCTCTTAACCCAGTCCCTGCCATTAATTTAGATAATCTGCTGATGGTATTTCCCTAGGTTTCATAGATGCTTGTTAGTCTACCCTCTCAGATTTACAACTGACTGATTTAAAAAAGCCTGTCCTATAGGCCAGTGGTCCCCAACCTTTCCAGCTTTGCAGATCAGCGGGAGGGTGGGGGGCAGGGGGGAGGGGAAATGGTTCTGTGTGAGTGGCAGGTGCGCATAGCTCGTCACTCGTGCAAATGGACTTGTGTGTGCATGCTCTCCTGCTGCCTGCGTGGCCCTATTCTGAACAGGCTATGGCCCAGCACCAGGCCATGGTACAGGGATTGGGGACCCCTGCTATAGTCCATCTCTATAACCTGTTGCCCCTCACATAAATGTACTTCACCCCTAACCTGAAATGGCTGAAAATGATAGGAGTTCACTGTTTGTTTTCAACAAGTGTTTTGAATTTTCTGGAATGGGTTAGTATTTCTTCACTCTTTTGCCAAAGGATCAAGAGAGATTGTTATATGTCAGTGGTTCTCAACCTGTGGGTTGGGACCCCATTTGGGGTCGAACGACCATTTCACGGGGGTTGCCAAACAACGCAGTCTGCCATTTTTTTCCCTTTTTACTTCACTGTGCTACTCCCTTTTATTCTATTGGCTTTTAAAAGCCAATAGAATAGACCCTCTTGAATAGAGTCTAATTCTATTGGCTTTCAAAAGCCAATAGGAATTGTCCAGACTGTCTCTGCCCTGCTGAGCCTGCCAAAAGTCCCATTCTGCAAACGGTGCTGCACCAGTTGAGTAGTCCTCGACTTACAACTGGTTGAGTAGTCCTCGACTTACGACCGGTTGGGGGTCGCGGCATTAAAAAGGTTGAGAACCACTGTTATATGTGAATATCACAACAGATAGGGCCTTTCCTCACTTCCAATTTGTATGAGCAAAACAAGCTCAGGGTTCAGCTTTGATCATACAATGCGGGCCTGATCTTGTCCCAGGCCAGAAATTAAAGAGCATTATGTCAGTCTTCCCAATTCCTGAAAACTACTAATTTTTCTGGCTTAAATTGAGTGGATTAAAACTGCCACACTCAACAAGGTGTGTCGTTTCACTAGCCCTTCTTTGGGAAGGCTAGACCAGAGATAGGTATTGCGCATGTGTGGAACATGTGGGAACTCTCCCTTTCTTGGGTCACTGACTGGCCAGATAGACTAGCCATCTCAATATTGGGGCCAACCTAACATGGCAAGAAGGCATTTGGTTAACAAACTGTTATGAACACAGCATGGAACCACAGCTTGTCAACTCTCTCATAGTGGCAGATCTTTTTACCAAGACAGTGAGGGCTAAGTGGCAAATTAATCATCAGTGAGGAAATGCACTAATAAATAATGATGGTGCCAAAATCCTCCAGTGGGTTACTCACATGAGAAAGGATATTAATTCATTGAGCCAGGTCAGAAGTCCAAAGCCAATACAGGTAGTTTCGACTTACAAAGCTCATTTAGTGACTGTTCAAAGTTACAACAGCACTGAAAAGGGGGACTTATGACCATTTTTCACATTTATGACGCCCCCATGGTCATGTGATCAAAATTCAGATGCTTGGCAACTGGTTCATATTTATGACAGTTGCAGTATCCTGGAATCATGTGATCACCTTTTGCAACCTTCTGACAAGCAAAGTCAATGGGGAAGCCAGATTCACTTAACAACTGTGTTACTAATGTTACAAATGCATTGATTCACTAAACAATTGTGGCAAGAAAGGTCATAAAATGGGGCAAGATTCATTTAACAACAGTCTCACTTATCAACAGAAATGTGCTCAATTGTGGTCAAAAGTTGAGGACTACCTGCACTAGTGGGGCGGGAAAATGCATTTTGGGAATTTTATTATAAGGAACGATATGCATAAATATATGATTTTTACTTCAAGGATATTATGAGAGAACAGTCTGTAAGCAGATATTCCAGAATATGTGGCCATATTAAATATTCCACTTCAGTAACTATGTGTTTATATACATTGAAGTGGTAGACAGTCTTTAACATCGAACGCAAAAAGTGTTTTCTAAAGTAACTTAATTACTCCAAGTGTTTGACTCATAAATGTTGAATTTCATACAAATACAGGTGTATAATAATCTGATTTTCATTTTACAAATAAATACAATAATCTTTTAAGAGGGGTATATTTAGATATTTAGATAGTCTTTAATTCATATGGATTTCTCCTGACCCTGGGATTTGTATTTTTAAAAAGCCCCAAACAATGATGTATTCATATTTATTTGTACTGAGAACAAATATGTTTGTTTTTGAGTGAAAACAAAAGCCAATTTAAATAGTATTTAGTAAGACGGTGTACTAAAATTAGGTCAGCCAAACTAATGATCTCAAGGTGTATTGCACTGTACTTCCCATCACTTGCAGACACATGGCTAACAATTGAAGGGTTCGAAGTTGTAAATCCAACATATCTTGGAGAAAGCAGAAGTCTTGATGCTTTCAATAACTTTTTTAAATGGTTATGGTTTATTCTGCAATGCAGTTATCCATAAAGACCCAGCTCTGGTTTTTGTCACTAAAAATTAATTGATTGAATCTTGAGTAGTGCAGGAATAGCAGAAGGCTATTAACACATTTGAAAATCTGTTATAAACAATATCCAGAAACAAGCATGGTGTGTGATAGTAGTCGAGGACTAATTCAACAAATATCTATACACTGTTCATTTATGAGTTCATGGGAATTGTAGTATTGAATATAAAACATTCTCAAACATTTTACCATGCTAGTCTCCAAGATTGTTTGAGGAAAACTATGCCAACTGTAGTAGTTTTTCATGTAGTGATTAGTACCCTGGTCTAGAAGCTTCGAGGCCATGAATTCTAGACCTTCCTTAAGTGTGAAAGCCAGCTGAGTAACTTTGGGACAATCTCTCTCTCTCTCAGTCCAGCCCACCTTATAAGGTTGTTTGGTGGGAAGTAGAAGGGAGGGGTGTTAAGTGTGCTTGCCATCTTGAGTTTATAAAAGGTGAGAGGAAGGGAAGGAGGAAGAAGGGGAGGGAGGAGAAAAAGGAGAAAACTTTAAGAATAGTGATGAACTTCAACTTTCTTGAATTTTGAATCCTTTGCACTTAATCTAAATGTCTGGTGCCTTTAGTTTTCTACTCCAAAGTCACATTTTCATCATATTGTCATATTAACTTAACTTAACTTCCAGTTGGGATAGAAAGAAATTGAGAGGCCTGGAGGATATACATGAGGGATAAAGTGGATGTTTGTGTGAGGTGAAATTGGTGCCAATGCCACTAAGAGTTGTTGCCTTCTCCATGGCACCTAGACATAGGATACCTGGCAAATGGAATATCGAACTGGGAACATTTTAAACATACATATGCAAAGCTAGGAAACTCATCCTCCTTATGGTTCTAGAAGGGCATGGGATTTGAGAAATCATTGCCCCCTTTTTATTTATTTATTTATTTATTTATTAAAAATTTTTAAAATTTTACAAAAAAGTTCCCTTCCCCGAACCCTCCCAACCCACCCCAACCCTCCCCCAACCTTCCCAGAGCTGAATACAGGCTTGATTAAAATTTAAAAGAAAAATTTTTAAACACAAATAAACCATAAACAAATTTGGTTACAATAATTAAACAAATCATAAAATACTTTAACACCAATATTTAAGAAACAGAAAGAGAAAAAGAAAAGAAACAAGAAGAAGAAGAAAGAGAAAAAAATTAGAAAAAGAAAAAAATATATCTAAAGAATATCTTAAACTTTAAATATAAATTATTCAAAAGCTAAATATTTTTTATATCATACTTGTATTGTATAAAATTTATCCATCTTTTCCATACCAAAAGGTACTTCTCTTGCGATTGATCTTTCAAGAAAGCCGAAATCTTTGCCATTTTCGCTAAATAAGAAACTTTAAGAAACCATTCTTGCAAAGTAGGCAAAGATTCCTTCTTCCAACATTGCCCTACTAACAACCTAGCCGCTGTAATTAGATTTAACATTAATATAGTTTCTTTACTGTCACAATCGGAAACAATACCCAACAAAAACAATTGTGGAGTAAATTTTATCCTTCTTTTAAAAATTCTTTGAATATTCCACCATATCTTAATCCAAAAAGCTTTTATGTTTTTGTATAACCACCAAATATGATAATATGTGGCGTCCAAGCAACCACATCTCCAACATTTAGGCTGCAAGTTTGAATACATACGAGACATTTTTTGTGGATCAAGGTGCCATCTATAAAACATTTTATAAAAGTTTTCCCGTAAATTTTGGGCTTGTGTAAATTTGACATTTCTCACCCAAATAATCTCCCAAGTATCTAATGGAACCAATTCATCAAAAATTTGTGCCCATTTAACCATACAATCTTTAACTAGTTCTGCTTCTGAATCCAATTCCACTAACACCCCATAAATTCTTTTAATATGGGTTCATCTTTGATCTTTTATTTGTTTTAACAAATTCTCATCCTCTCTGAGCAAACCCACCTTGCAATCTATCTTCCACCTTTCCAATAATTGTCTATACTGAAACCATGAATAAGTGATATTTTCTTGTATTAAATCTTCCATAGATTTTAATTGCCAATTTTTACCATCCCATTTAAGTAATTGTGTATTACAGATACTATCCATCTTAACTCCTCTCCTTATCCCTTCTATTGCATGCCATGGGATAGCCCATAATGGAATTCTAGAGTCACTTCTATAATATTTCTTCCAAACCCAAAGTAAGGAAGTTCTTAAAATATGAGACTTAAAAACCCTATCAACCTTTTTATTAAAAATTAAATAGGCATGCCATCCAAAAAGTAAATCCCATCCCTCCAAAAGGAGTACATCTACATTAGTTAAATTAACCCAATCACTAATTAATGTTAACACCACAGCATCATAATACAATTTCAGGTTCGGTACCTTGAGTCCACCTCTCTCACGAATATCTTGTGTAATTTTAAGTTTTACTCTTGGTTTTTTCCCTGCCCAGATAAATTTATTGATACCTTTCTGCCATTCATTTAAGTTAACCTCATTCTTTAAAATAGGTATCATTTGAAATAAAAAGAGAAACTTTGGCAAAATATTCATTTTAATCGCTGCAATTCTCCCCAGTAGGGATAATTGCAGCTTCTTCCAATTTTCCAAATCCTTTTGTATTTTAACCCACAGCCTTTCATAATTATTTTTATACAATTTTGCATTAGAGGCAGATAAAATAACCCCCAAATATTTTACCTTATTAACAACCTCAAAATCTGTCAACCTAACTAAAGTCTCCTTATCCAAATTGGTCATGTTTTTAGGCAATATTTTAGTCTTATTATTATTAATTTTAAAACCCGAAACCTGTCCATACTGATATATCAATTGTAGCAACCCCATTACAGAATGAGTTGGTTGGGATAAAGTAACAACCAAATCGTCTGCAAAAGCCCTTAATTTATATTCTTTTTTATTAACTTCTATTCCTTTTATTTTCTGTGATTCCCGAATTTTGATCAACAAAATTTCCAAAGTTAAAACAAACAGCAATGGTGACAATGGACAACCTTGTCTAGTCCCCTTCTCAATTGAAAACACCTCTGACAAACCTCCATTAACTATAAGTTGTGCTGTTTGTTTTTGATAAATAACACGAAGAGCTTGTAAAATTTTTTCTCCAAAATTCATTTCCTCAATTAATCTTAACATAAATTGCCAATTTAACTGATCAAAAGCTTTTTCAGCATCTAAAAATATCAATCCTGCAGAAACTTGGTTGTTTTTATCCAAATATTCTATTAAATTAATAATTTGTCTAACATTATTCTTCATATACCTTCCAGTTATAAAACCCGTTTGATCCATATGTATTAATTGATTTAACACCCTCATAAGTCTATTAGCTAGAATTTTCGAAAAAATCTTATAATCTACATTCAAAAGAGATATGGGTCTATAATTCTTGATCTTCTTTTGGAATCAAAGATATGAAAGCTCTGCCCCATGACAAGGGAGTCTCTGAACCCTGTAATATATTGTTAAAAAGTTCCCTTAAAGGTTGTTTCAACTCTTCTACCAAGGTTTTATAATAAATAGACGTCAATCCATCCGTACCCGGTGCTTTACCTAATTTTAATTCTTTAATTACTATCTCAATTTCCTCGATGGTAATCAAACCATTAATTTCTTGTTTCTGATCTTCTGTTAATTAGGGAAATGAGCATCTTGTCTATATTTATCTATATCTGAAGCCTGTACTTTCGTTCCCATATATAATTTTTTATAGTAATCTAAAAAAGATTTCTTAATCAGCTCCTTCTGATATACCAATTTACCATTATAATTTATTTTATCAATAGTTCTCAATCTCTGCTTTTTTCGCAATTGATAAGCCAACCATCTCCCTGGTTTATTATCATTACAAAATGTATTATGTTTCATGTACAATAAATTAGTTGCAGTTTGATCAGCCATCAACATGTTAAATTGTGATTTAATCTGTAGGATTCAAAATTAAAGCTTTTTCTTTTAATTTAATCTCATCTTCCAACTCCTTACGTTTCTGCACCTGCTTCTGTCTATAAACCTTGTTCATTTGTATCAAGACCCCCCGCATGTAAGCTTTACCTGCATCCCAAACCATTGGCATTGAAGTTCCCTTATACATATTTAAAGCAAAATATTCCTTTAATTGCTCCTTTAATTTCTAAACATTCTTTTCTTGTCTAAATAAATTTTCATTCATCCTCCAGGATCTCCTCTCCTCTTTTTCATTAACCAATTCCATCCAGACTGGACTATGATCCGTCAGTGTTCTAGGAAAAATCTTAGCATTCTTTACCCTAAAATATAAGTCCGTTGTAATAAAAAAAAAATCAATTCTTGAAAAAGATTGATGTCTATCCGAGAAGAAGGTGAAGTCTCTCTCCTCCAAATTGTGTTCACGCCAATAGTCTCTCAACTCCCAGTCCTCTTTCAAATCAAAAAAAGCCTTAGGTAATTTAGCCTGTTTGAAAGAAGTAGAAGATCCTTTTTTATCTCTTTGTGTATCTAAAACACCATTCCAGTCTCCCATTAATATAACAGATCTATAGTCCAGCAAAGTCAATTTTTGATGTAACAGTCTGTAAAATTGTTCCTGTTGTTGGTTTGGTGCATACAAACCTACTATAAGTACTTTCTTGCCATACAGTCCCACTTCAATCATAACATATCTCCCTTGAGGATCAGAATCTACTAAACAAGCTGATAAATTTTGCTTAACATAAATAACTACACCCCCTTTTTTCCCAAGAGAAAAAGATGCAAAATGAGATCCCAGTCGGGTGTTAACTAAATATTTTTGATCCTTAGAAATAATATGTGTTTCCTGCAAACAAATAATATCATTGTTATGTTGCTTTAAATAGCGAAATATTTTCTTTCTCTTTTGAGGGGAATTGAGGCCATTAGCATTCCATGTCAGGAGCTTTACTATCTCCCTTGACCAAAAGCCTAGAGAAGACTGCTTGAAGATCTGCCATTGAAGAATGTACCGCAGAACTCTTGGGTCTTGCTCCTCCCACAGGCTCAGAAACAGATTCTTGTAAAACTTCTTTAATATCTTTCTTCTGTTGTTCCTTTTCCTTACATCTGTGGGCTGCCCGGGTCATCCTTTGCTCTTTCATCCCTGCTTGTTGCAACCACTCAGCCTGTAATTTTCCAGCTTCCATCAATACTACTTCTTCAGACTGCTGTTCTGCCTCCTTGCCATCCAAAACTTTCATCATCATAGGTGGTGATGAGCGTGCTCCCAGGACCGACATATAAAACTCCTTTGCTTTAGAAACAGTATTAAGACTGTAACGCGTCCCCGCATGACTCACCACTATGCCAATCGGAATCTCCCATCTGAATGGCATCAACCTTTTTTTAAGTTCATCAGCTAAGAAGGCAAACTCTTTTCTTCTTCTTAAAATTTTAGATGGAATCTCCTTTAGAATTATAACATCTTGTGCAGCAATCTGAAACCTCTTATTGTAAAAAGCCATTTTCAAAAAGAAAAGTTTTGTTTCTTCTTTCCTCCTTCTTAAAAAGAAAAATAGAAAAAATACAGAAAAAAAAACCCCTTAAAGAAATAACAAAAAAAGTTTGACAGAGAGGGAAAATAATCTTCCTGAAACACAAATCCAACTTGAAAAAACCTTTAAAAACGATCTAATCCATTCTGTTCCATTCCGCTCCCTTCAAGAAAAAAAAAGAAAAAAAACTTTCCAATCGCCATTTTACTTTCCCTCTCGATAAAAGAAAAAAGAAAAAAGGGAAGTAAAAATCAATCTTTCTTTAAGCTTAAAGTCCAAATAAGATCAAAAAAAATAAAATCCTTTATCCAGATCTGTCCACTTTTAAAATAACTCACCAGATTTCTTTAAACGCGGAGGTGGGAGCGGCATCTTGCTTTGTCCCCAAGGGACAAAGACAGCTGAGAAGCGGAGACAACCTGAACTCCGTGGGAGCACTCTTTTCACCCCCGAAAGAAAACTTCCTTGGGGGTCTCAGAGGCTCTACCTCTATTCAGGTGATACTCCCCTCCCTCCCTTTGCCCGGGAAGGAGGTTTTGAGCAGTGGAACAGCTGATGCCTGCTGTTCTCTGCAGTTCTAATGCTTTCTCAGGAGGACGGCTACAAAGTAGCCACCATCGCCAGCGCTAATCCACCGGAAGTCCATTGCCCCCTTTTTTTGTCTTTTCCTTGCTAATGGAATAATGTTATGTCAAGGATTTTAAACTGTAATTTTCAGATTCAGTTTTGGCCAGCCTCACCTTCAGCCTGCTCCTGACAAATCCAAAGGGTAGAAGCACACTTCAAGCAGTGCTAAGCGTTATTCCGATATGGGAGAATGCATATGCATCTCTCGTACAAGTTTTTCAACATCACTTTCCAATTCCGAGAAGTCATAGACGCTAAGCAGGATTTCAAAGGCCTGCGCTCAAGGACTGAATGATTAGATTGATGTGCTGTGTTTCTTTTGTATAACTCAAGGCAGCATAAATGATGATTGCTGCTTCCCCAAGATTAAGAGACGAGAATAAAGATATAGAATCAGCATCAGTTAGTTCTAAAATACCTTAACACTTCCAGTTCTATTTTCTGGAAAGAGATACAGAGGACTGCAAAACTTTTGGAGGTCCCCAATGTAAAACCATTCCTTATATTTCCATATGAGTGGAAAGCACAATCTAGGCTTTAAACCAGTACAATTAAGGTAGTTAATGAATTGCATAAAGGGGAGGGAAATAGAACTAGGTTCCATTTCACATTCAGCCATGGAAGTGCTGCCATTGTCTTTGGGCCTGTCACTCTCTCTCAGCCCAATCTTTTGCACACACACAAAAAATGTGTTCTGCTACCTCCAGCTTCCTAAAGAAAAAGCATTGTATAAAACTAATGAATGAATGAATGGCTCCCCAACTCAAAATGTAATCCCTAATAGGCAGATATTTCTGAAGGGTTCTGGAACAAAGAGAAATTGTTTAGTCTAACTGTTGCTCTCTTGCTTTTTGTAATCAGCTTTTGCACCAGGGAAATCTCATGCAAGTGTGGGAAACATGTACATGGATGGGATATACTGAAGGAGGGAATAAGGGAGTGTACAGGAATGATTGATCTTCTTTATGATGTAATGGCTCTGTTGTCTGATTTTTATTGGCTAACAAAGTTTATAAAGCAATGCTACCAACTTTCTAATGTGTGGCACTTCTGGACATAACTCTGCCAACGTTCCAGATTGTTAGCCACCCAGCTGCTTAATTTGATCAAATAAAGTACTGCTTGATCAAGAAGTCTCCGCTTGGGTTATCTGATTAGATTGATATGGTATCTCAAGTTTAACTAAGGGACTGGGATCTTACATTTCTTATAGCAATTATTATTCTTATTTTCATCAAAAGGTATATTTTTTAATCCTCATGATGAATCAATGTTGTTGAGTTTTGGAAACTGAGGATGCTCATAACACAACTGAACAATGTCTTGGTTGAATAGCAGCCTGTTGTTGTGTAATTTGTTCCAAACATCCACATTGGCTTTGGGGCATTTAATTAAACTGTTTTGGCCAATGAAGAAATTAATAGAACAGGGTCCAGCATTTAGGAACGAAAAAAAATTCTTACATGTGGTATGATGAAATTGACTACAATTATTCTCCTGAGATTATCGAATTTGACTAACAATGAAAGTGTGTGAAGAGTGCAATGGATGCAATCTAACCTTCCTTTTAAGGGGAGAGAATTAAGCACATACCAGTGCAGCTAAATAGTCATTACCACTGAAATAAATGGGATTTAAAACATGTTAATTTTGATTAGACCACTTTTCCTGGGCCTCTTTAGAAGCAGAATTAGAAATTAAATGCATTAGAAATAGTTCAGCCCATTATGCCAGGTTGCAATATGATGATGAGGACTGAGGATTCTATTGTCAACCCAAAGTTTTAGAGTGTTCCAGGGATTGTTCATATCATTTTGAATACCATTAGAAATAAGGACAGAATTAGAATACAACATTTACATCACCTATCCAGAACTATAGATGACTGTGCCAAGACCATATTGCCCTTTTATTTCATGGATGCAAAAGGACAGTAAAAATATGGTATTGACTAAAGTTCTAGCTAGCTTCCTTGGAAGTTCATTTCATCTCTCATTTTCGTTCAATTTACAGTTCTTATAGTAGCACACAAAATATTGAAATTATGTAGTTAGATAAGGAGAATTAAATTACTTCCTAGAATCAAAGATTGGCTAACTAAGCCCCCAATGTTTCATATTTTTACTTGAGACTAAATCCCTTGAATTGTGGGAGTAAGAAACATGCAATCAGATTGGAGTTTGAATGGAATTCCTATGGCCTATAGCTTCTCACTCATTCAGACTTCCATTAGAAGAATAAATTAGGCAAAAATAGAGAAAAATACATGTGCCTAATTAATTTCAATTATTTACAACAGAGACCCCAAACTTTAGGGGTTTTTTTTTGACTAATAGCCACAGGATTGTGCTACATATAAATTTATTTAACCCAAGAACCAAATTATTCATTATATTTATTGAACCTGCAGGTTAAAATTATTTTTATATCATTACAATTGAACTGTCAGAATCCAATTATATTTCATCTTTAATTATCAAATATAGAAACTCCCAATTCTGCCTTCTCTGGATTCTGCCATAAGAGGGAGAGAAGGGGGAGAACAAAGGGGCTTTATGGCCCTCACTTCCTTCAGTATACTTCTAAGGAGCTGAATGCTGAATGTGTGTTTATTGTAACCTCAAAGCGTTAGCACCAAAGAACCTTACCATAACAAAGAAGGTTATTTGCCTTTCATGTAGTTTATCTGAAGTCTCCATCCAGACGGAAGAAAGAAAAAAGGGGGTGGAATTGTGATACCTGAAACTATCACTGGAAGGGGGGTTGATTGGGTGGGACTACTGGGGAACCCCTTAAAACCTTGAATGGGAGGGCTTGGACCCCAAGTCCTGTCTAGCACGCCTGCAACCACTTCTTCTTAATAAAGGATTCCTGTTGGAAGAATTATTCCAAGAGTTCTGTCTTCTTAAGATGCAAAGT
This sequence comes from Crotalus tigris, assembly GCF_016545835.1. NCBI lineage: Eukaryota > Metazoa > Chordata > Lepidosauria > Squamata > Viperidae > Crotalus > Crotalus tigris. The sequence goes on along the minus strand of NW_024096554.1, from coordinate 4,191,779 downwards.
GGGGTGGGTCCTTACATTAGACAGGACTTGCAAAATTAATCCACCTGGAAGGGAGACCCTTGCCGGGGGATTTTGCAAAAAATTTACCATGTCAGACAATGGAGCAAGAGAGGGGGAAAACTCCCTGGAAAGAGAGCTGCTGACCCAGTTGGAACCTTGCCAGATGTTGGGAGCCGAGAGGTCAGATTCCTCAAGGGAAGAAGTGGTGGAGACACGGGACCACAAGCCTCACTGGTCACTGGGCGTTGGAAAGAAAAGTGAGTTGGGAAAGGAAGCAAGAAAGGTGACCCTGAGACGGGGGACCAAGCAACCAGAATGGAAGCAGGAGATGGAGAAATCCCTGCACGCAAGTGAAGAGGGAGGAAGCTGGGCACCGTACTCAGACTGGATCCTAGAGAAAGCTATTGACCTGATGAAGAGAACTCTCAGCTCCCTAGGAGAGGAGAATCCTGAGCCCTACGGCCGCCCCAGCTCCTGGAGCCGCAAAGGGAGAGACACGAGGGGGACGTGGAACCTGCAACCCCAGGGACATCTACTGATCCAGGAGCCCCCACCCCCTACCGGACCACAGATGGCAATCTGGACGGAAGACACTACCACCCACAACGGAGGCACCGATCCATTCCAAGACGTCCACCGTTGGAGGTGAAATTCAAAGGGGAGCCAACACGCTTGGGGTTTTTCCTAACCCAAGTCCTCAGCTACATGGAGGAATACGGGCAGGACATTCCCAGCGACAAAGCCCGCATCCGGATCGTGCAATCTGCCCTGGATGGACCGGCTGCAGATTGGGTGGTGAACTTGCATGACTCCAATGCCCCAGAACTCAGTAACTTCAACCGTTTCATGTCCTCTTTGAGAAGACGATTTGAAGACCCCCTGGCTGATCGCAAAGCCCGTGAAAGGATAAAAACGATGAGGCAAGGCAAACGCCCGGTGGCTGAATATACACAAGAATTCCGGGCCATTGCCAGCAAACTGAATTGGCCAGAAGACATCCTCCTTAGCCATTTCAAAGACGGACTAAACTATGATCTATATGACGCTTGCCTGCCCCGAGGGGACCCACACCGACTTGAGGAATGGTACGTCTTGGCAGAGGAAGCAGAGATCGACATATTGAAGGCACCGCCGAGGAAAACAATGGAGCCGCCCCCCGCCTGAGCTGACGCACGAACCGGTGAAATCATCGGCTACAGCCAAGAAGCAAATGGGGTGTTTCAAGTGCGGAAGAGAAGGGCATCGAGCTGTAGAATGCCGCTCAAAGGCCCCCCAGCACAACCCAGACAGATCCCCAATCAACAAATCTGGAAAGTCTTCAGCTAAGCCAAAAGAAACGGCCATGAGAATGATGGAAATTGCAGAACCCCCCACCTCTGCTCACCAAGGGGAAAGAACTCCAGCCTACACCACAGGGCCGGTGGATGCCTCAGATGACAGCTCGGAGGGCGAACCCCTGGTAAGTGGATGCATCACACCCATCTTCAAAACAGTGACTATATTAATCCCCCCCATGCCCGAAGCTGTGAAGGTGAAAGCCTTAATAGACTCTGGCTGCACCCGCTGCCTCATTAGCCCAACACTAGTGGGGAATCTGGGCATCCCATCCAGGAGACTGGAACAACCAATCTCATTTGGCCAGTTATATGGATCCATAGCAGGGGGGGTGCCAGCTACCCTAGCCACTCTACCAATACACCTCTCCCTGGGCAAACATGAAGAGGACATAACGTTTGTGGTGACCCCAGGCATGGAATGCCCAATGATTCTAGGGATGGAATGGTTGAAAAAATGGAACCCCTGGGTAAATTGGAGGACGACAGAAATCAAATTCCCGAAGGGGGACCCTATGGACTTAAAACCCCAAGGGAGGCTACCAGAATCAAGAATAGAAAAAGCATCCATAGGAGAGGAAAAAAGATTAACAGAAATACCAGAGGAATATAGGGACCTTGCTGAAGTCTTCAGTGAGGAGAGGGCGAATGAGATTCCCCCCCACCGACCCACAGACTGTACCATTGAATTCAAGCCTGGGGCAAAACTCCCGAAGCCCAGATTATACTCCATGAGCCCAAAGGAGAAGGAGGAAATGGAAAGATTTATAAAAAAAAACCTAGAGAGAGGTTTCATTGAGCCAGCCAAGCCTAAAGTGGCTGCCCCAGTCCTTTTTAGAGAGAAGAAGGGTGGCTCTTTACGTTTATGCGTGGATTATAGGGCCCTGAATACAATCAGTGAAAGCAACCTATACCCTCTGCCCCTCAGGAAAGACATGCTGTCACACCTATCGAAAGGGAAAATTTTTTCTAAACTAGACCTAAGGGAAGCTTACTATCGCGTGAGAATTAAGGAAGGGGACGAATGGAAGACTGCATTTAACTGCCCCATGGGGTGCTATCAATTCAAAGTCTTGCCATTTGGATTACAAGGGGGCCCTGCAGTCTTTATGCAATTAATCAATGACGTTCTAAGGGAGCACCTGTTTAAGGGGGTCCTTGTTTACTTGGACGACATTCTTATCTTTACTGAAACAAAACAGGAACACGTCAACCTTGTCAGAGCGGTTTTAAAGAAGCTGCGAGCCGCCCACCTATATGCCAAACTCTCAAAATGCGAATTCCACCAGGAAAGGATAGACTACCTAGGTTATCGCATATCCCCCCAGGGCATTGAAATGGACCCAGAGAAAGTCAAAGCAGTATTAAATTGGGCACCACCCCGCACAAGAAAGCAACTACAAAGCTTCCTGGGTTTTGCAAACTTTTACCGCCAATTCATCCCCTCATTTGCCCAGATAGCCTTGCCCCTCACTAACTTGCTAAAAACGAAGGGAGCATCCTCAGTAAAACCTAGCCAGCCACTAACATGGACAATGGAGTGCCAAGCAGCGTTTGAGAGACTAAAGAGACTTTTTTCTGCCGAACCAGTACTAAGGCACCCAGACATGGACAAGCCCTTCGTAATACAGGGCAGATGCGAGTGATGTGGCAGTGGGGGCTGTTCTATTGCAAGAAAACAATGAAGGAGTATTGCAACCCTGTACATATACATCCAAGAAACTCACGGAAACAGAACAGCGCTGGCCCGTATGGGAGAAGGAGGCTTATGGGATACGTTGGGCATTACTCACGTGGCGACAATTCCTGGAAGGCAACAAAATCCCCTTCCAGGTGTGGACTGATCACAAAAATTTGGAAGCCCTGAAAACGTCCAGGAAACTCAATCCCAAACAAGCCCGCTGGTCCCAGCATTTTCACCAGTTCCAATTTAAGCTCAAACATTTACCAGGAAGAAAGAAACTTGTATGCCCCAATATAACAGCGCACGAACCACAGACTCTAGACCAATAATGGCAGAGTCACAACTGGCAGCACCAGTAACCACAAGAACCCAAGCCAAATTAAAACCACAACTGGACAGCCAAACTGGAATTGAATTCAGAAAAAGTTTGGAAACAGATGAATGGTTCCAGAAAAACAAAAATGTGTGCACAATGAAGAGACGGGTTGCCTTGGGTAGGGGAAAAATTATATATACCAACAACTCAAAGAGTCACTTTCATGCAGCTTTGCCATGACACAAAATCAGCAGGGCATTTTGGATTTGTAAAAACTTTACATTTAATTAAACGCAATTTTGGTGGCCATCCATGAAAAAGGACATAGAAAGTTATGTAGCCAGTTGTCCAAAATGTGCCACGGCAAAGAGGTTGCAAGGGAAATTGCCAGGACTATTGCAAACAGTGGCAAGTCCCTCAGCCCCCTGGAGAGAAATAGCCATGGATTTTATAGTGGAATTGCCAGAAAGCAATGGGAATACTGTGGTCTGGATGGTCACGGACTTGTTTTCCAAACAGTTGCACTTTATCCCTTGCCAAAAGATTCCCACTGCAAAAGCCTTAGCAAAACTTTTCATCCAGCACATTTACAGATTGCATGGGGCACCCCAACGCATCATCTCTGACAGGGGAGTGCAATTTACGTCTGCATTTTGGAAGGAATTTTTGTCCCTCTTAGGAACCACTCAGGGACTGACATCTAGCCACACCCACAAGAAAATGGAGCGGCTGAAAAAATGAACTCCGTACTTAAGCAATATTTAAGATGTTTTCTTAGTTTCCAGCAAACCGAGTGGGCAGACTTACTCCCTTTTGCAGAAGTTGCCTACAATAATGCAGTCCACTCCAGCACAGGTTACACTCCTTTTCAAGTAGCCACCGGTCAAAGTTTCAACCCCATGCCAGAGTTAACCCCAAACGAACCAACGATCCCTTCACTGAAAGAATGGATGAAAAAATTACAAAACACCTGGCCAATAGTTAGAAAAGCACTAGATGAAGCTAGGCAGGCATACAAAGCACAAGCCGATAAAAAAAGGGTTGAGCCTACACCATTCATTATAGGAGAAATTGTGTACTTATCTACAAAATACCTAAAGTCCCTACAGCCCTGTAAAAAACTTGGACCAAAATATATAGGACCTTTTCCAATTAAAAGAATCATAAATCCAGTAACAGTAGAATTAGAATTACCCAAAAATCTCAGGCAAATACACCCAATTTTTCATTGCAGCTTGCTGAAAAGAGAGCATCAGTCACCTCTACGGCCAAAAATCCCCCCCCACCACCTCCACTCATGGTGGAGGGTGAACAACACTTCGAAATAAAGGAAATCCTTGATTCTAGGAGATATCATGGAGCAACTCAGTACCTAGTTGCCTGGAAACACCTCCCTCCCTCACAAAACGAGTGGGTCCATAAACGTCATGTCAGAGCCCCGAAGCTATTGAAGAAGTTTCACACAGAGTATCCTAACAAGCCTGACTAAATTTTATACTTGTGTTTTCTTTCAGGTGGATCTCTCTTATTTTTAAGAGGGGCCGGATGTCAGAATCCAATTATATTTCATCTTTAATTATCAAATATAGAAACTCCCAATTCTGCCTTCTCTGGATTCTGCCATAAGAGGGAGAGAAGGGGGAGAACAAAGGGGCTTTATGGCCCTCACTTCCTTCAGTATACTTCTAAGGAGCTGAATGCTGAATGTGTGTTTATTGTAACCTCAAAGCGTTAGCACCAAAGAACCTTACCATAACAAAGAAGGTTATTTGCCTTTCATGTAGTTTATCTGAAGTCTCCATCCAGACGGAAGAAAGAAAAAAGGGGGTGGAATTGTGATGCCTGAAACTATCACTGGAAGGGGGGTTGATTGGGTGGGACTACTGGGGAACCCCTTAAAACCTTGAATGGGAGGGCTTGGACCCCAAGTCCTGTCTAGCACGCCTGCAACCACTTCTTCTTAATAAAGGATTCCTGTTGGAAGAATTATTCCAAGAGTTCTGTCTTCTTAAGATGCAAAGTGGGGTGGGTCCTTACATGAACATTAATCTGAAAATGAGAGAAGATTTATCTTTATTTTCATAATGACCCCTTCTGAGTCTTTACTTTTTTTGACAAGTAAAATAGTATCACATCTCTATATATCTTAGATTGCTAATTTTTCAACCTCCAGCTTGATTCCAGCAATCACGTCTTCCAGACCTGTTATTCTTGTTTAATATGTTCATTTAGTTCCTATTAGCTTTTGTTCATCCCATAGATTACTCAGGAGAATAATCAGGCATTCTGCAAACTCTTAAAATATTCTACATTCTGACTTGACCTACACATCCATTTTGAAGAATATAAATAAATGCTTCTGCAAATAAATCACTTCCTAAATACAGAACACACAATTCCTGGTGACAAATCACATTCTTTCTTGGGCCCATGCCTCTATCCCCAACTACAATAATACCCTTTGCAAACTCCACAATTTCACTGGCAGTTTAAAAGAAATTGAATTACAAAATGAGAACACCTCAAGTAAGAACAAACATTCCCTTGCTCTACATTTGTTTTATTTTATTGCTGGAAAAATATTTTTATATTAAAACAAATAAGGGGTCATATTTTGGGCATTTATCGCCTTTTAAGACAGTGTTTCCCAACCTCAGCAACTTTGTGGTGTGTGTGGATTTCCCTCCCACGCTGTCTGGGGGGATTCTGGGAGCTAAAGTCCACACACCTTAAAAGTTGCTGACGTTGAGAAATATTGCTTTAAGAAACTTCAAAGGTCCTTCAAGGGTTCAGAGATGAACAAATAGTTGCATATACCTATTTAAGTATCCAGCAGAGGGCGATAGGAGCTGGGAGCCTGAAGCCTAGTTCTTATTCATCTTATTATGCATCTGGGCCAATAACAAAGTTTGAATGGTGGAGGAACAATGCAGATGCCTCCCTCACTCCCAGATCACGTCACTTTAATTAATTTAGCACAATCTATCCTCTTTCGCTCTGAGAGCTGAACAAATAGGGTCTGTGTGCAAATAGGGGCTGACGTAGCCAATGCATTTTTCTGTTCTTGGTGTTTTAGGTTTGTTCCCTCTTGAGCTTCTCTCCTTGTGATCTGCTACATCATGTGTTGTTGTTGTCATTGTCTTAATCTGGTCTTTGTGATTTGGGGTTGAGTCTTGTCACTTGCCTCGTCCGCCTAATGGAAACACAAGCAGTGTAAATGTTGATCTGTGTCCAAGTAAAAGTGTTAAAAATGTTGTCATCTGGGGCCATTACTGCACCATGTGAAGGATATTCTGAGATCTATATGAACAACTAGAGGCCTGTCCTGATTTCTTTTCTCTGCTGGGCCAGATAAATGCAACTCCCTATCCCACTTCCTAGTTGAAGCTATCAAATATAAATTCACTGGACCAAACTGAAGAATTAATTGTATGACTGCAGAAATCTACATCCCTCCATTCCTTTAGAAGCTTAAAGTGGTGCACATAACCTTCTGTCCCCTTCCCACACTCCATTTTCTTCCACAACAACCCTTGAGAGGTAGGCTAAGAATGTGTGAGTGGCTTAAAATCTCTGCTCACAACTGCCATGGCAAAGAATGGGCTTGAACCCGGGTGTACTAGCCATGGTACAGCAGCATGCCATTCCAAGTTCCATTTTAATTTGTAGTCTTTATATAACAGAACCAACAGGGCCAAAGTCATGTTAGAAATGTCTCAAATGATCAGTCTCCTGGGACATACCGTATTAGCAAGGCTGAGGTGAAGAGTCAGTGGCAGCCAATGGTCTTTCAGGGCTGTAATTCCAAGGCTACAAATTATTGGAGTTGAGATAGGGTCCCAAACATCTGCAGGACTCTCAGTCAGAGAGAGGGCTGGTTTCTGCTATTAGATCAGCCTGTACATCGATTAACCAAAGCTCAATTAAGATATAAATGTCTAAATTAAGGGAGGCTTTTGTGGCTAAGGTTGCCTCTCTTTAAACAATTATTTCTGGGGACAGCCAAAAGTCATTGAGAATGGAATTTCCAGAAGACTTTTTAAAAAGCGATTTGGTACTTTACAGAACTAAAAACATCATGTTAAACCTATTGGAGGCTTAATACAGCTTTTAAAGTCACATTGCTATAATGTGTGATTTTAATCTTTGTGGACTCCAAGGATCATAAGAAGGGCCTCAGAGACTCAAGAGGTTGCCTACCACTTTTCTAAGTGAACTTCAGACTGAAGCAACATAGGTAAGGTAAAGATTTCCCCTGCCCAGTCGCGTCCGATTCTAGGGAATGTGCTCATCTCTATTTCTTAGCTGATGGAGCCTTTGTTGTCTGAAGACATTTCAGTGGTCATGTGCCCAACATGACTATATGTCAAGGTGCACAGAACGCTGTTACCTTTTTTATCAAAGTGGTACCTGTTTATCCACTTGTATTTACATGCTTTTTAACTGCTAGGTGGTTAGAAGCTGGGACAAGGAACGGGAGCTCACTTCATCATGCTGTGCTCGGGTCTCAGACCCAGACTGTCAACTTTCCAGCTGACAAGCTCAGTATCTTTAACAGTTGAGCCATTGCACCCCCGCAACATAGGTGCAAAGGATGAATAAAATCGAGAAGAAGAAAAAACATAATTGATTCTTTGAAACTGTAGTCTCTTTGTATAACATCCACGCTTATGAGTTTTACTATTTCTTTTATAAACAGAAAAACAGGAAGAGCTCCTGGAATGTGTTTCAATCCTTAAGAGCAGCTCTATTTTGGGTCATGTGACTGGGAGGGGTTTAGAATGCAATGGTGAATAGCATTCCACACCCTTGTCTACCTACTTCTCCCATAGCCATGGGGAGTTCTAAGGAAATATTTTGGGATTCTTATTCTCCACATCCAAATCCAACCTATTTTCAAGCTCTTTCTTTTGCCAGCTTCTTTCCCAACACCAAAATTGGTCCTGTTCGGTTTTGGTTTTGGAGAATTGACTGTTTCCACTACTCTGTTTGGGGTGAAGAGAATGAAGATGAAAAACCAGTTTGACATTTTCCTGTTGGCTTTTAAGTCAGTCCAACCTATCCTTAAACACAAGCTACATAATGGTAATATTCAAAGTCCTGGACAAATGGAAAAGGTGAAAACCTCTGGATACCTTTCTTGTTTTCCCCTCAAAATCTCTCCCTCTCTCCCTCTTTTTTTCCCCCTCAGCTACCCTGTTTCTCCTGCTGAGGCTGTCCTACATGTGTTCAGAAAGCCAAAGTGAATTGTTTTAGGCAGCAGCAATATTTGGGGAGAGCAAAAGTTGGAAAAGTGAGGCTTGTGTAAGATGGGTGGGGATTATTTTATTATTGTAATGTTTGGGATGAATAGTGGCCAAAAATGGTGACCAAGATCCAAAGTTAGCTTTGGATGGAGTCTGAATCAAAGCTCTTTCTTTCTTTCTTTCTTTCTTTCTTTCTTTCTTTCTTTCTTTCTTTCTTTCTTTCTTTCTTTTTATCTTTCTTTTTCTTTCACTCACTCACTTTTCTCTTTTTGCACCTCCTTTGCTTTATATTCTGTCCCTTTGACTTAAACTGTTTCTCTTCTTGAGGTAAGATGGCACTCGTCCATCATTCCACCTACAGCAGCTGAACTGGCTTCTGAATCCTACTTCAACAGGAAGACAGCAGCACCTCAAACAGAACACATTAAGATGGTGGCTGAGTCAAGAAGGTCCAGAGCAGATGCCATGCAATCCACTTCTGCAGAGGAATTTCTTCTTGTTCATCCACCATGGTGAGGCTGACCCAGATCTAACTCTGACATCATCTCTGCTCTTCTTACCTTCATAATAGATACTACTGTGAAACAGCTATCTTCCTTATTGCAGAGATCTGAACTGAACCTACAGTATATCAATAGATTGCATATTCCACATCTCCAGTTCCTGACAGCCTAATCTGTGTATTATGCAAATTGACCCAATATGAAATTAGGCTGGTTTGCATTCTAAAAATGATTTTTTTTCAAAATAAAAAAGCAAGGAAATTACATCTCCCCTTCCTTTACTCCTGGTTGCTACCTTTCTCTCACTGGCCACTAATCAGGGCACTACTTTTTTTTGTTGTTATTCTTCACTCTCTTTGTGGGTGTGTTGGAATAACACTGGGCTAGCCACCATCTTTTCTCCTGTGCTTGCCTGATCACCACACCTTCTCCAAGCCCGCTCTTTCTTCATCTATTTGCTGTTCCTTCTTTGGCACTTTTCTCTTCTTCCACTTCCATCCGTCTTGTGTCTTTCTGTTTCTGACATTTAATGCACATGCTGCTGCCACTTTTGTATACCTCATTCTCTGGAAACTTGGTTTGCCTACTTGCCTTTTCCCTATCAGTTGCTGCTGTCTCTCCTGACTACATAAATGCTTTCTTTATGTGTTTGCCCACCTGAGACCACATTGCTCCACTCTAGCCATCCACTTACCTCTTTCCACCATGATGTTCTCCTCCTCCTCCTCCTCCTCTTCTTCTTCCTCCTCCTCCTCCTCCTCCTTCTCCCTCCTCACACCCCAGAGAGCACCCGTCCACATACTCACATGGCTGCCTTCCTGACTACTCAGGTTTATGTTTTCCTCTGCTGACTCCTGTGCTTCCTTGTATTGTGTACCAGGCTGCACTGAAACTGGCCAAAAGAAATGTGTGGGATGAAAAAGACTTTTATTTGCATCCTTTGGCAAAGCCCCCTATTTGGAGAGTAGGTTGGCAATTAGGATGAGGACTGCATGTAACTCCGGATCACCTTCCACCTAGTTTAGCTCTTAAGTTCCTGCGTTCTGGACGTGGGAAGCAAAATAGCTAACCTTCTAGTACTGGAACATTGGAGATACAGGCTCAAAGTGAGCAGCGTGTGTTCCCCAGAACCAGCCCTCTATGCCGAAACAATACCAACCCACAGAGAGACATATCATCTGAGGACTTTCTCCATTCCTGCTCTCATTCCTATCCTCGTTTTGTCAAATTCTTCCAAGTCTGCCCAGTAACAGCAAGAACACCCTCCTCTCCCTAACCAAATACCATCTACTCTTTTGCTTTTTCTTCTACAGCAGTCAAAACACACTGAAACTCTCCCTAGGCCTTCAGTTTCCCAAGCTATGTAAGGGTGCACAGTTCCCACTGAGAGCCAATCAGGTTTCAAGGAACAACTTGTTTATCTCTCTTTGCTTCCTGGAGGTTTCTCCCCTTCCCACACCCCTTCCTTTGGTCATCAGCAGCAGCCTTTTCCCCAAATACTCTGGAACTTGCAGATACTGGATGAATGAAAAGAGTTCTTTGGCTTCCCTTAGGTTTTAGAAAGCACAACCACCCTCCCTCCCTCTTCAGGATTCTCAGCCACAGGAGGCAAAGGAAATGTTTCTTACTGTTTATGGAATGACTCAGCAAGAAATGGACAAGAAAGAACAGAGAGGGAGGAGGCAAGAGGGAGGTGGTGTATGGCAATTTTGGTTAGAATATTTTAATAGTCTCAAACCTGGCTGGTGATTCTCTTAATTTTGCTGAGGCAAAAGTCTTCCTAATTTATATGAACCAGCCTTATCAGAAAATAAGATAACCTTTATTGTCATTTCTTACTGTGGGCACACTGGCACACATTAAAAATGAAATTCTGCTCCCTGCTCTCACATATAGACACCATGGATATAAATGAGCTTTTGTGCATGTATGCTGAAGGTGCAAATGAACAAAGGCAAGTTGGCTGCATGTTGTTCATATGCTGTACTATTACAAGTGTGTCGTTCTCCCACAAGGACAAAACTTGTAAGAAGTTGGAGCTGGCCAAGCCCATTCAGCCATTTCTAGCAGCATCTAATTTTTTCTGTCCAATTCTCTGTTTTGTTTTGTTTTGTTTTTAAAAAAAGTGGATATGCAAATGAACTTTTAAATCACTATTATACACTATTAGAAAAGAAAATTGAAGGTAAATGAGAAAAACATATATTAGTATTTAAATAACAATCAAGATACTTTTGAATGACTCTGGAAAATCTAGTCCAACTCCCTGCTCAAGCATCCCCTTGGGCCATCTAGACTAGAAGACTTCCAAGGTCTCTTCCAACTCTATTCTGAACTCAAAAACCAGCATTTTGAAACTAGTCTCACTGGACAAAAGGGGAAACCAGTATATCTTATTTAAACTTGAACATGATTTGCATTTTTGCAAATCATTACTTGACCTCTCTGAAATCTGCCTACCAACCAGTTGATATCAATATCAAAAAAAGATAATTGTTTTTTCCCATTGCCTTTATTTTCATTCCCTCAGAGAGAGGATCAATATCACACACATTCAACTTTGGGCAAATCACTCTGCCTGCGCTGTGTCCCTGGGGTTGGGTTCCTTCTAGTCTTCAAAACCCAGCCTCTCATCACAATCCAATCCAATCCAGACACTCTCTGCTTGATCTTCAGTAGAGCCAAGTTACAATTACGTAAGTTGTTTGTCAATTCACTGGAGGAAATGAGACGGCCCAAGGGGATGAATTGGTTTCATATGTTTCATGTCAGCATGCTCAGTATTCTCTATTTGTGCAAAGTCCCACAATAAGCAGACTTCACCCTAGGGTGGTTCTTCTCTAATCAGAAAAAGGCAGTCCTTATGCCATCCCTTGCACACAAAAGGTCATGCATGAAAAGTGCAGTGTGTTATCTCCTGCTCGGTGGCAATTAATAGTTTAGGAGGTTGTATGCCAACTGCCGTGGAATACCTGGTTTCACTTAAGTGCAGAGCTAGTTTAAGCCATTCCCTGATGCTAAGCAATGCTTGGGTCAGAGAGGATTTTGGAAAGAACTTCATGGTTTTTGATTAGAATAAGGATTGCAAATCATTGGTAACAGCCCCCCCTTTTCTCATTGTTCTACATCAGGGGTGTCAAACTGCCGGCCTGCCAGCCAGATGCATCATACCAAAACCGCGCCCACCCCATTGCCGGCAATGGGGAAAAAGTCACTAAACGTCGCAACACGTCACGTGACATAGCAAGTTTGACACCCCTGTTCTACATGGAGTTAAGTTTTCACGAGGCACAAATGATCAGGCTCAAATTGCCCTACTTTGGACAGATTATGTGAAGACCTAGCTCTCTGGAAAAGGGTCTAATGCTGGGAAAGATGAAGAAAGAAAAAGAAGAGGACAATTAACAGCAAGGTTGATAGATTCAGTTACTGTGGCAATGGATACATTGTTAGAAGACCAGGTTAAAGAAAGATTGTCATGGAGAAAAATTTATGTGGTCACTGGGAATCACAAATGATTTGATAGCACGCAATCAACCCATACGGAGCTGAGGAGACTGAATGTCTTTCAGCATACAAAGCAAAGTCAAACAAATCAAGTTTCTCAAATACCTTAGAACAGAGTTCATACAAATTGATGGCAAGTTTTTCCATCATCTTCCAGAGTTGTTGAGAATCAGGTAGCATATAAATTCATTAAATTATTATCATTTGCAAATTTTACTCAAAGAATAGATTTCAGAACCTATTCTTTGAACCTTGGTTTTTTTTTACAAAATGGGGGGTGGGTATAAAAAAATAGCTAACATTTCAAAGAAGAAAAAAGAAAGAAATTTGGTCTCAGCCATTGCAACTCTCACCCAGATTATATATTTATCTGAAGCTTCGTCTTATCCTTTATGGATTATCTAACCTTTTTTGTAATAGCCCAATAAGACTTGTGCTTTGTTTAGAAACCAGAGTATGTATCTGTATGTATGCAGAATGCCTCACTCTGAAAGAGCATAATTTTATTCATAACCATATACCTACCTACGGTAGTTTATTAAAAAAAAGAAAGGAAAGGAAAAAAACTCAGAAATTTTGTACTTTTGTGTTCGTCATTAGCCTGAAATAATTACATTTTGGATGTTTTACAGTACAGATATTTCCAGCTCAGGATATAAATATGGTGCCGAGCAATGGTTAGTTTTAAGATGTACTTGAAAATGTATCCCACCCCAGATGTGCTTATATACAAAAATCGTGATTATTGCTTCAGGACGTTTGGTTAAATTAGGCCTTTGGCAAAGAAAACAAACAGCTCAACTGCTGATTATTAAGAATGACACTTCACTGCTTAACACATCTAATGTTCACTCCTTGCAATTCTTGTCAATTTTAATTCAGGGAAGGAAGAAGAATCAACTGCCATAATTGAGCTGGGAACTGATCATCACAAGAAATAATTATTCACTTGAGCTTGCAATTCTGTGTATGGACTGAATTTGGTTCTGCAATTCTTCTTTTGCTTGTTTATGAAATACTGTAATGAAACTAGACTCTTCCTCTCTGAGATAGGACAGGCAAATTCAGACTGGTTCCCTGTTTGTTCTCCTGTATTGGTCATACTAGTTCATTTCCTGATATTTGATCCTCCAAGATTAAGGCTGATTTATGGGAAATCTGCTCAAATATTTTCTTGGGGGGGGGGAAAGTCCCATCCTGAACCAAGTTATTGTTATCCAATGTGTACACATAAGCTAATCTCAGGAAAGGAACACAAGTTGTGTTCAACTTCAGGTTGTACAATAATAGTACAGCTAATAAATCTGAGCTGAAAACATCCAGTCAATCCTTAGAAGTGCTTTTTTTTTGCTACTGATCACACTTCTCAGTGCATAAGACTGACTTATAATGTTATATTGTCTGTTTTACAGTAGTGTCTATTTAATTCATGGATGTGTATTGCATATCTTACACTTATCATCCAACTGTGATTGATTGTACTAAGGCTGGATATGTGATGACTGAGTTTCAGAATTTCCCTACCTGGAATGGTTAACATGGGGTACCATCACCCAGATTAAAGTTAAAATTGAGTTCTAGTCTCTTTAGGGACATGGCTTTAGATCAAATCATTCCTGCTTGGTCTGGTCTATCATAGGTATAGGTGTCCTTCCTTTCTTTGTCCTTCAGAAGAAAATAATAATCCCTAAGAGGTTCAAGAGGTCTGCTGATTTTTTTTTCCTGCTACCACCAAACCATTTTCTGCCTTGAAAGTTCTTTATCTCTGTCTCTTTTTCTCTCACAAATCTGCCCAAATCAATTCATTGCAGGATAAAGCCAGTGAAAGTTGGAAGATATAATTGTTTTCCAGTTTCTCCATCTACTATATAGCTGAGAAAGAAAGAGAGTGATTGGCTCAGTTACTCTGCCAGCTTCCACGCCTAAGGGAAAACAAGAATCTGAGTCTCTTTACTCGTAGACCACATCTTAACCACTATACTGCACTGATTCCTTGAATATTTGCATACTAACATCACTTAGTACAGTGCTTCTCAAATAGTGGGGCGCGCCCCCCGGGGGGGCGTGAGGCTCCGTAAAGGGGGGCTCATTTGACCTTGGCAAATACTGTCATACTGGATTTCTAGATCGGATCATCCGACTCACTCGCAAGCGGCAGCCCAACACGGAGGACAACATGACCGCCAACGCACATGACACATGCAAAGGACCCGATTGGATAGACATGATGCTCTATCCTGATTGGCCAAACCCGCCCGTGTGACTTTTAGACCTGGAAATCGGTCCTCTGTACAGAAAAAAAAAATTTACAGTCGCGCGGGGGGCGCGAAATGTTTTCTTCTTCCTAGGGGGGCATGACAGAAAATAATTGAGAAGCACTGACTTAGTAGAACATGGAGGAGGTATAAAACAGAACAATTAATTATTTTGTAACTTTTGAACAAAGAATCTAATGAACTTATACAAGTTAAAAAGAATTGTAAACAATTTAATGCCTTTACAGAATTCTGTCACTAAAAGATGACTCCTGTTAATTTTATTGTATAAATATATATAGATTACCAGTATTGTTTTCTCTGACAATATATGTCTAATCCAAAACCTATCACTCTGACAATTGGGAGATTTCTGAGGAGTGTATACATCTTTCAGACCCACCCTTGTACCCACACCTCCCCAGATCCACTTCCTGTTCAGCCTCCAGAACGTGGGCGGTGGTGACCTACATTACCAGTCTTTGAGAGATAAATCTTAATAATCCGCCATCACAGCAACATCCCTATTTTTTACTTGAAATCCATGAATATGCCAAAGATCTACTGGGGAAAAATTAAAAATGATCAACTTATGTGTGTGTGGGGGGGGGAGGCGGGAAACAAGCCTGATAATCTTAGTGGTGTGTACATTTCTTTACAAAGGAACTTGCTCCTTCTTTTAAAGTCCTGCTTATGGTAATGAGACAGAACAACTACATAACTGGGGTTTTGGCAACCACCTGATATGAGCAGTAAAACCAAGGTGCTCTCTTTCTGAAATAGGATTACAATTACAACTTCAGGAATCCTTTTCTGAGCAAAGGTTTGCTAAGAAAACAAATAATTTAGATATGACTTGAACAGGTCACTGCTGTAGTCGATGCCTTTTGGCTGTTAGTTGATGAGTTGACAGCCCAGGAGGGAGAGAAATCTCAGTTAAACTGACTGGCTGAAAAAGTTTTAATCAAAAAGAGTTCATAGAAGAGCATAATGCATGTCACACTTTGGTGAGAAATTCAAGATAGTTCTTGTGTTCAGGAGAGTTCCTCAGTTTAAACAAATATTGGCTGAAAAATTTCCCAACTCAAAGTTCTACCCATTTTGGTTGCCAGAAACCCTCCAGAGAAAATTACATTTTGGCCAACAGGTTCTCTTTTTTTTCTTGTGAAGTGGAAGTGTTGCCATGGTGGCATCTCTTCATATTTCGCTTTGCTTTTGAAATTCTAAATGAATTCCAGTCCATTCTATTAGCCAGCCTACAGGTTCAAGAGTACAGCTGCTGTTTCTGTATATCAGTAGAAAACATACTTTTCATTATCTGGAAGAGAGAACAGACATCATTGGATATCATTCTCTCCTCAGCTCCTGTGGCCTGCACTTTAAGTCTTAGCCCTGGCTAATACAGAAGTAAGAGAAGTGCCAATTTTCAGCGTGATAAAGTAAAAAAATAGACGACACTTCCAATCATGTTATGCCGCAATCTACCTACTGAGTAACATTTTGGGGAGCCAAAATGCCAATTCCCCATTTTCTTCACTGAAGAAGATAAACACAATCCTATACAAAATGTATTAAAGTGACAAGTAAGCACAGATCTGAAATGAGTAGAAAACTAGGTAATTTTGGGTAAATTTCCAGTTCAGAAGTGACCAGTTAAGATGAAAAGGAAATGGCCTGGGTGAAACCAAATATATCCCAGTTACACTAAGAATTATTGGGTTCCTTAGCTAAGAACGAGAATTTGGCTAACCAACAGGGTTCACGCTGTACCATCAATGATCACAGAGAAATGGGATTTGTAAGGGCATGCCTGCTTAATTCCCTGACCTACATAACTTTCAATGATGCAGGAAGAGGCCCATCTTTCAAGTCCAGTCTATTCAGGTTGTCAATCTCTCAGTTTAATTTCCTCAGTATCCTAATTCCCAGGTCTTTTTCACTCTCCCCTGGCACTACCTGAGAAACAGAAATATTCAGTACCTCAGACCCAGATTTTCCAAAACAATTTATCTCCATTGAGGCTGTTTAAAATTATATTGAATCTGAAGCAGTGATAGATAGTTACAAGAACACTTTCTCCTGTTTTCCAAGTAGTAGTCCTCCAGAAATTGCTGTGACTGTTTTTAAATATACTATTAATATATACTATTCTGATAACTCATTGTCCTCGTGTGAAAATCCATATACAGGACAGTCAAGATGGAACACATAGAAATGGACTGGCCTCAGGCTGGCAAAGTTTATATAGTTTTTCCTTACATATTTAATCTATATGCTGATTATATATTGAGGGAGAGTGGATTGGAAAGTGAACATAGTTTTAGAACTGGAGGTACAAATGTCAATAACCTGTTCTATGCTGATGAAACTAAGAATAACTACCGTAAATGCCGGCGTATAAGGCGACTTCTGCGAGCGCTGAAATCAGCGCCAAAGACGGGGGTCGTCTTATACGCCAAGTCATACGCCGGAAATACTGGTAGTTTCCGGCGTATAAGATGACGTTCTAGGAATGCGGCCCGGCGATAAAGACGGGGGTCATCTTATACGCCGGGTCACCTTGTACGCTGGCATATACGGCATAAAGAAGACCAAATTAATGGTAACAGCCCTTAGAACTGACAGTGAAGATACTGAAGTGGTGGATAGTTTTTGTTTTAGGATTGACTAAATAAGGGTCCCAGGCAGATTGGGTGAGACCTGGCTTAAAAACAGTAACTATGAGAGGGACCTTGGAGTCCTAATGGACAATCACTTAACCATGAGCCAGTAGTGTGCACCAGCAGCCAAAAAAGCTAATACAATCCTGGGTTGTATAAACAGAGGCATAGAATCAAGATCACGCAAAGTATTAGTACCACTTTATAAAACCCTAGTAAGACCACACCTGGAATACTGCAGCTGATTTTGGTCACCATATCGCAAAAAAGATGTTGAGACTTTGGAAAAAAAATCAGAGAAGAGCAACTAAGATGATTAAAGCCCTGGAGATTAAAACATACGAAGAACGGCTGCAGGACTTGGGTTTGGCGAGTCTAAAGAAAAGAAGAAATAGGGGAGGTATGATAGCAGTATTCCAGTATTTGAGGGGCTGCCACAAAGAAGAGGGGGTCACATTATTCACCAAAGCACCAGAGGGAAGGACGAGAAACAATGGTTGGAAACTGATCAAAGAGAGAAGCAACCTGGAATTAAGGAGAAACTTTCTGACAGTGAGGACAATTAACTAGTGGAGCAGCTTGCCTCCAGAAATCGAGGGCATTCCATCACTGGAGATTTTTAAGAAGAGGCTAGACAGTCACTTGTCTGAGATGGTATAGGTCCTCCTGCTTGAGCAGAGGGCTGGACTAGAAGACCTCCGAGGTCCCTTCCAGCTCTATTCTATTCTATTCAGGCTAGTACTTGGTAAAAGAGCAATGCAATCTTTGAAAATATATTCAGATGCCATAAGGTGCTTATACCTACAATATGATAAGAATCATGTGGGCAACAGTTTTTCCCCTGCAACACTTTGTGGAAGTAAAATTGCCCTTTGTAAGAAGCAGGATGAAAAAATGTTGATGTTTTGAATTTTGGTGTTGGATAAAACTCATATCATGAATAGCCAAGAATATGAACCAGTGGATCACAGAACAAATTGAAGTTCTCTTCTGCGGCACAAGTTAACAGACTCAGTTTATTATATTTTAAACATGGCTCTCTTGAGAATTCTACAATATTTGGAGAGGTGAGAGGAAAAAGAAGAAGAGGATCAGCAAGGTGAAATGACTCAATTGCAACAGGTATGATGCTCAGTTGAAGAACCAGACTGGGGGAGATTGTCCTTCAGATGGTCTAACTTTGCAGCCTCTAAGAGTTGATATTGATTTAATGGCACATAACCACTGTTTTGAAAAAGACATTTAGTTGTCTTAAATTTCAGTTTGATTCTTTGTTTTTGGCAAATACCGTAAAAATGGTACAGGGAGTTCTTGACTTATGTCCATTGACTTAGTGATCCTTCAAAAATATAGCGGCACTGAAAAAAGTGATTTGTGATCATTGAAACATTCTGAGATTATGTGATCAACATTTTGCGGTCTTCTCAGCCAGCTTCCCACAAGCAAAGCCAATGGGGGAAGTCAAATTAACATAATGGCTACATGATTCATTTAACAACAGCAGCGATTTTCTTAATGATCATGTGAGAAGTTATAAAATCAGGCTTGACTCACTAAATAACCGCCTTGCTTAGTAACATAAACTTTGATCCCGGTTGGATCATAAGTCAAGGACTACTTGTAAGTGATATTTAACAACTCTTAATGTTTTAAAATAGGTACATTTCCAATTCAAATATTCGTTTTTAAAATTTTAAATTCCAAACCTGGTAACAAAATTTCATATTTTGCTTATTGGTATATTAAAATTGGAACATTTGGCAGATTTTATTTTTGTGGTTTTTTTTCCTGAAGTAACCAAGATCTTTCTGTAGGCATATAACATATGAGTAACAGACATTACAATACTCAGTGTAGACGTGCTGAGTTCTTGGTGTTCTGTGAACTGCAGGAAAACTATCAAATTTAGAGAACATTAAGATCCCAACATATAAAGTTGCTGTAGTATGGAAAACACTGGAAAAGCTGACTTGCAATAACTTTAAATGTGCTAACTGTTGTAAGGGAATCTTGCCAAAAAGATAGCTTATCTAAAGGTCAATATTCATATTTGCAATCTTTTCTTATGGAGTGTAACAGTAGGTGCTATTAGGCATATTCAGGGTTAGCTAGCCAGAGTTTGATCTGAAATTTCATGACTCCAGTTTCTCTGTGCCCCTCCTCAGCTTCATCCCTTCCACCCCCAATCCAGGAAAAAAACTAAAATATCAGATGAAACCTAAGGAGGTAGGCCTTTCCACGCTTGATTTATGATTTTTGATAGTTGCTATTCTTGCAATAGAAATCTTTTGTTTCTGTAAAATATAATATTCCCTTGAAAATTATTAAGATTCAGTGATCATTACATAGCTGAAATTCTCTTAATGTCCTTCTTTTTTATTGGTAATTTTACAAATTACCAAACATTACAAATAAAGACATAAAAAGTAATACAAAGTAAAAAAAAGAAAAAAATTGTTATACAAAAGGAAAAATAGAAAAAAAGAAGAATATAGCAAAGCAAAAGAAAAGAAACATATAAAGAATTGACCTCTCCCTTCTTCAGAACAAAAATAAACAATTTTAGTAATATTGCCTTCTCTTAAAAACTAATAAATGATCTGTTATCTATAAACAAATCCTTAAAACCTTGTGATTCAGTTCTGATCAGCAAAAATCCATTAAGGTTTACCAGAGATAACAACCTATCTATATCTTTATATTTGTTCCTTTTACTTCTAACAATTTTAAACTTTAGTCCTTTCTAACAATGTCATAAAACTTGATTTCATTTCTTTTCTTTGTCCCTTCACACAAAATTCTTCAAAGCTTTAACAGGTTTCTTTTGTAAATTCAAATAGGAAAGATATGCAGATCACACTCTTGGTGTGTTATTTGTATGACCCTTTTAATTATTATGACATCAGCTATTTTCATTTGTATATCTAGTGTAACTCCTTTTTTAAAAAACATTCTTGTAGCCTGTCATTTTTAAATCCAGTTTCAAATCTGTCTCAGTCTTATCTGGTAAAACCTGTTCTTTTTCCATAATATCTTTTAAATATAATTTATCTAAAATAACAATTAACCTCTGGGTCCATTGTTCAAAAATATTGTTCAATACTCCAGTGTTAAAGTATTTTGCTCCATTTTGCCTTAGTAAGTCAGATTTAAGCATTCTTCTTCTTTAATTTATTCTTTTGTTCCTTCTGGTTTCTTCTAGTATCCAACCTTCAAAGTTCATAGGTGACATTTTAAGAAGATATCTTTAAAAGGATTGCATTTTTTTTTTTAAAAAAAAAAATCTGAATTGTGTAGGCAAAGGGTGTTATCAAAACTCAGTCCGGGTTTTGCATCCTGCTTTTCTATGTACGTAGCCTAGATACGAAGGTGACCAATCGTCCTCCTTTAGGGAGGACAGTCCTTCTTTTGTACTCGTTTAAATAATAATTAATAGGCATGTAAGCATAATTCCAATATAAAATGTTATTGTTACAAATGTTTTTATTATGCATTTATCATATTATAGTGTATTCTGTATTGTTGCAATGAATAAAATGTTTTATTTACGATATTTTTTTCTTCAATTTATTGGTGTCCTCCTTCTCATTGTAAAAAAGTTGGTCACTTTACTAGATATAAGCTGGCCTTGCAAAAAGAATGAGTTTTGATGGCCCTCCTTCCTTTTTTACACAGGCAAAGCAAGAGTACTGTTGAAATGTCCTCAGGCCTCAGCTGCTGGCTTTGTCTGTTCAGGCCTGTAGAAGGCAGTAGTAGTTTTAAATGTATGAAATTCCCTGAAATATTTAATGATTAAGAAGTAGCGTATTTATTTCTTGCACAAGCCTAACCCCAATTGGGCAGGGTGTGTGTGTGTGTGTGTGTGTGTGTGTGTGTGAGTGAGAGAGAGAGAGAGATATGTTTGTGTGTGTGTGTGTGTGTGTGTGTGTGTGTGTGTGTGTGAGAGAGAGAGAGAGAGAGAGAGAGAGAGAGAGAGAGATCATGCTATTGCAATCTGAGAACATCTGGCTTATACTGTTACATAAGACATGGAAAAATACTTTAATTTTATTTATTTATTTATTATCCTTCAGATCCAGAAGGACTATTATCACATAGGCAGCTTTCATGGTAATGCACAATTTACTGAAATAGCTTACTTTTAACCAACTTTGTCAGATTTCAAATTCTGGCAAATTGTCGCTCAAGGCAACCCATGTGAATAATGCTATTCACAGAACTCTGAAGTGAAATCTGTAACAATGTGACTTCTCCTGTTCATAGTAACCAGCAGAAGCATTACAAGATGAGTAATTATAAATTGAATCTCTATATTGGCTCTTGATTCCATTTTATTACTTCCTTTTCCTATCTAGAAGTGTTAAGACGACATTTCAATGTTTGGGGCACAAATCTAGGACAGGGATAATTGGCAAGTCCCATGTTCTCCTTAAGCCAAGTGAGGCAACCATCTCAGGTGGAGATTCTAGAAGATTCTAGCAAAATTTTAGAAAAGGAAGCTAGAAGCCAGGCAAGCTATGCTATATAGCTAGTCTGCATTCTACCTGCGGGTTGACAAGGATATTTCCAAAAAATCAATAATAAAGATTGAAATAGTCACCAAAGTTGTCTTTTGTACATGGAATGAGAGAGAGGATACCATTAGATAGAAAAACATTTGGACTCTACCTGGTTGGGACAGGCCTATGTGTGGTCTCTTCCATCCTTTAGAAGAACAATAGAGCCAAATTAAAATTGGAGTCTGAGGAGAGACTCCAGTATTTTCTGACTCAGTTTCGGAAAACAGATTAGTTTGCCAATTTGGAATTATTCAGACGAGTTCACCCATCATTAATTTCAACAATAGAGATTAATTAGAAAGTATAGATAATTTATTTTGGAAATATAGATTCTTATAAGAGACCGACTCATGTCTAGTGACAAGAAACTCAGATTGGATTGAGATTCTGATTCCATTGCCTCCAAATAACTTTTTTGCACATTGGAAAAAGATGTCAGAGAGAACTAACTTTGCAGTGGGAAGATAGAGAGTGTGGGAAAAACTATTTTAAATAATATGACTAATGTTACCATAGATCCTGACTATCAGGGGGAGTGCCTATTTCTGGAACTGAATATGTTTTGCATGCAAAAATTTGAGGTTCACAAAAAAACAGTTCCCTTGAATTGCTACATTTCCCCTGTAGCCTTCTGATTTCAGACCTTTTATTATGACTCCTTAACACATTTGCATTTGAAGAAATCATTTATTTATTTATTTAAAGCTTATCGATACTACCTGCCATGCTCTGTACCTCCAGGATGCACACAACATTAAAATATTTTTGTAAAATTTAAAATCATAATTTCAAAAATTAAAATGTATGATATATGCAAAATTTGTATAGAAAGAAAAGCTGAGTTATAAAGAATACAGCACTATTTTAGAAGTTTTTTGGGGAATGGTAGTGGTGTTATAGGGGAACTAAAATGAATGTTGTAACTATTGGTATCAAAGAAAAAATATTGAAAAATAAAATGATAAATGTAGTAAGAACATCAAACATGATAAGTTTGCATGTGTTTCTGAGGGATTGCTAACATTTGGATATGGTTCACTAATGGAACAGCCATGTAACTTGTTCATCATATGTGTGAAGGCCGCATCTGTTCCTAATAATTGGAACAATTGTTTTTTTGTTCCCTGGCTTAGCTAAAGGGAAAGGTACTGAGTACAAAAATACTGCAGGATTCATTTGTTAAGCATTCCTTGCAAGGTGTTTTGCAGAATTCTGATCAAAATGATGCAAGAGGGAACTAAGAGCAAATTTTGGGAAGAACGGTGTAGCTTTATGCTGAGGAAAAGATGTACAAAGCACATTTTTGCTGTTTTACAGGAAAATGCCAAATTGAAAAAATGTATACATTTGAGAAAGAAAGTCTCTTATATGACTTAAAAAGAGCCTAAACTAAGGTAAACAATCTTGAAGTATCAAATGTTTTATGGGGAAGAGGTTCCAATTTCCATCAAATGCCCGAGGATTGAGCATGCATCATCAGAGGCAAAAGTTTAGACTTAAAAATACATTCAGAAAAATAAATGAAATTTAGCACAATTCTTAGCTACCTTTTTCCTGTTTCTAGAAAGGATAGACTAGAGTATCCTTCCAACTGATGCTGCCTCTATGGGAAGTTGTTTTTTGATTTTTTTTGTTTTGTTTTTTGTTTTCTTGAGCCTTCAAGTCAGTGTTGATTCCTGACAACTTCCTGAATTAGTCCATACAGTTTTCCTGGCAAGGTTTTTAGGAAAAAAATTGCCTTTTCCTAGAGCTGAGAGACTGGCCCAAAGTCACCCAGCTGGTTTTGTGCTTAAAACAGAATTAAAACTCATAGTAGCCCAGTTTCTAGCTTGATGACTGAATCAGTACACCAAACTGGCCCTCTTGTGGGATATTATTACCAATAAAATTCTTCTTGCAGATTTCTATTTTAATTGAAAGAGAATTTTAGCTCTCCCCCCTCCTTGGCATACAGCTTTTTGCTTTCCTCTGCCAGAAAACTGCCTGCAGTTTTCCAAAAATAACAAATGTTTTTCCACCTGGAAAAGGAGGGGTTATGAGGAAATCACAAATCTGCCATTTGCCATGTGCTCAAAAGAAGATGTTGACTGAAAATATCTGTTTTTTGCTTGGCATGCAGCTGACAGTCTGGTGTACTGTGAAAGCAGCCTTGCTCCACAAGAGGTATTTAAGAAGTGTGCGGTAAAACAAGAACAGGTCAAGGTCAAGAATGAATGGACAGTCTGAACTGAATCTTGTAATGAGTGACCAGTATAAAGGAAGAAGAACACTGGGTGACTTGGTTATGTACAGAGAATAAATAAGGATTTACCTGCAAAATCAATATGTGAAGGAAGAACAGATAGATCACAAGAAAGGGGAGGACCGAGGAAACAATAGCTGGATTGAATTGAAGGGGTCCTCAAAAGAGCGGGATAAACACTATAAAGAATAAAAGCCATACATGAAGCTGTGTATGTTTGTGGGGGAAGTAAATACATTTTGTAAGTATAAAAAGCTATGAAGAAATATAATTAATGGTGTTTGTGTCAATTAGATTTAATTTGATTTCCTTTTCTTTTTCTTATGTTGTAACTTTAATGTCTACTCTTTCTTAATCAGTTTTCTCACTTTGCATATGATTATTTCTTTCAAAAGGGAACTTCATGATGCATACATATATAAAATGTATTCAAATATATAAAACATATAAATGGGTCATGAGTAGTGGAATAATCCTACCTTGAGATGTCACATTCCAAGGTGAATAATTTTTTTCAGCATCTGTCCAGATTGAAAGAAGAAGGTACATCCTTTCTTGTAAGAGGGAGTGTTCTTGATGGCATGGCCTCTCTTTCTGACTATTGCTAATCAAATATCCATAGGTTCAAGAACACTTTTGTTGACATATGCAAATACTAAATGTATATATATTGCAGAAGGCACCTTACTATATATCTTTTGGTCTGAAGTTGTTTAGGGACTTAATGGTTATTCTATCAAAGCTTAAATTTGGGATGATATCATCATATGTCATATATTCAGGACACAGTACTCCAAATCTCTTGATAACTGTTCCCAGAGGTTTCATGCAAACACCAAATACCATTGGGAATAGGGTGGTTCTTTATGGTATTTCAGGTATTGTTGCTGGAGATTTAAAACTATTCACCCAATAGTTGGGTGAAGTGGGGAACATTTGAAAACAATGCTCTTGAATCCCAGCCCACTTTTTAGAGTAAAATAGTATAACTATCACTATAGAAAAAAAAGCCAATAGAAGATCAAGCAAAAAGTAAAAAGGTTCTGTTCCCCTATCTTCTCGAGGGTGTGGAACACCTAATTTGATCCCATAACAAATGGAGAAAAAACTATTCAAGTCTGTCTATATAACTAGAAAAAGTGGATTATCTGTTTTTCCCTCAAATGAATTTGCAGCTCCTGTTATAATAGTAGGTGAAGTCAATGGCCAGGAGAACTTTCACCCAGCTTCAGTTGATGGACCAGATATAGTTGCTTCTGGAATATGGTGCTATGGTAACAGTCATTCACATTCTCATTATTTTGCAAACACATTTTTTTGGCAGCTGCCTTTGATGACTGTGTTTGATCCAACATACAATAGCCCAGCAAATAACAGTTTGGACATTTTAGCCAAGTCATATATATTCTGCAGGTGCTGTACTGGCTGCCAGTACTTTTCTGAGTCCAATTCAAAGTGCTGGTCATTACTTATAAAGGCTTTATGTCAACAGACAATGCAACGAACATAATACAAATAGGAAGTGAAACTGTGCTTTAAATTAGAATGTTTTTTTTCCTCTCTTTTTAAGAACCCTCTTCATTGTAAGGTCAATGACAATTTTGGACACCATATAATTTTGCAGCCAACAGCAGTGTTTATGCAGAAGTAAGTCCAACATTCAGTTTACTCTCTTGAACATCAGCACAAGCCTATAAACAGCTATTTAGAGATGGTGCTTTCTTTCAGGGAAATGAACACAGGATTGTAATCCAAGAATAATCTCTCCCAAGATGAGAATTCTGGGAACAAAGCTGAAAGGTGCCAAGTTTGTAAAGCCTGCCTTAGAATATTTAGCAGTTGGGTGCCAGCTTGACCAAGCTGAAATCAGAAGACAAGATCTAAAACTCAGAATGTAAACAGCAAACAAGCAAGCAATACCTTTGGTCCTTTTGAGAGATGCTACTGCTAAGAAGAGTTCTTCTTAGAACAAGAGACTGAAAAAACCCAATGACATCTAAGTAACCATGATACAAGAGGAAGAAGGAAATATCCCTGGAACTCAAGGCAAATATTTATATCTTGGACCAGGGAAAGGGAAAACTTTTCACCGGTTCCCACGAGGGAGCCAATGTTCCAGTGAAAGGAGTAAAAAAAAAGATTTAAGCTGCCTAAAGCTGGTCCAAAGCGTTAACAAAGGCATGCTGGAATAGGGCAGGAAGTGTTAAAGCAACCACTTGGCACACATCTGCCTTTCTAACAGTATTCAATGAGCAGATCATTTCAAGTTCACTAGAGGACAATCTCAGCAGACTACAAAGATTCTCAAGATATGGAGGCAAGAAGAGAAGATTACCGAGTTTCTGGTCTAAATTTTTAAATAAATCATATTGAAGGATGTCCATGGAGAATCAAGATAGCCACAATTGCATCTGGTTGAAGCGCCACCTTCATTTTTACATGCTTTCTGAGTACACACACACACCCCATCCCAGTGGATCACTCAGTCATGTTAACACAATATATAGCATGGGTCTGAAATCTCAGCCATCAAATCTGGAATGCCAAAGAAATATTGTGTCATCTTTTGCAGCAAAAACAACAGGTTAATTGATTACCATCTTATCTTCAGAAACTTTTGTGGATCACAGTTCATGTCATCAATCAATGGGTATGAATTATGAGTTGCTTAATGTGTAATTATTGCAGTTGTTTTGAATTACCAGGAAAAGCAATGATGGCACACTGGACAATTCTGCATTTGGCATCTAAATCATTTGAATATTTTTGAATCTCTTACACTTTGACTGAAGAGAGGAGAAACAGATATAGCAAGCTATTCTCAAAGGCAAAAAGAAAGAAAGAAAGAAAGAAAGAAAGAAAGAAAGAAAGAAAGAAAGAAAGAAAGAAAGAAAGGAACAGGCTAAGCTGGTTTTCTTGCAGGTCAGAGCTGACAGCCATAAATGCAGGGAGGGAACTGAATGAGCAGAAAAGGAACAGCACACGGGGAGGATTACATTTCTTGATTACCATACACTGCTATCTTGTATAACCCTGATGGGAAATGCTGAAAGGAGTTTTCTGTTTTACATAAATCTTAAAGGTACAGAGCTTTTCCAAAGCCCAGGGCTTCAAAACTATGTCCCTTACTTTCTTGCAAGATGAAGATATGAGATGACTTTCATTGGCTTAACATTTCTGGAGAGCAACTGTTCGAATGGAGTTGAAAGTCTCTGGAGAAAATGAAACAGAGAATATGTTGCGGAGGGGGAGTTATATTGCATATCTGGGGAGGGGAACTTCTTTGCATGTTAAGGAGCTGAATTGAAGTGTATGATCTAAAAATAAGGAGAAGAGATGTGGGAGTTGAATAACTGTCACTCAAGATGAGAAAATGAAGGGCTCCAGCAAGGGATCTGTTTAATATACCCCCACCCTTATTTAGTGATTTGACACTGAACCTACTCCCATTTAGTCAAGTAAGAAAAAAGGGGTCAGGTTGTGGGCTAATGATGTCATACAGGAAAATAAGTCCCATTCATGGCCTTCAGTGAATGGAATAGCATACTTTGGAACAGCAACTTCTACTCCCTCCTTCACACTTGCAGGGAAGATTTTCATTAGTGTTAAGAAGTCATCTTATATATGTGGATCGGACTGGCCAGATCATAGCAAACTCAGCCAGTGAGAGGTTGTTGCCCAAACTACATAACTGTATATCATGGGTATAGTAAATGCTTTCGCAGGGAAGTATTTTATCTGTAAAAGGATCCTTGTCCTTCAATACAAATTAAAATCAGGCTCACCCATATGTATACTGAAACAGAGAAGTGTAGTTGCTCATGAGTAGTGCATTAACCATTGCATCTCACCTGACTCATAGGAAGTTTGAAAACTACTTCAGGCAAATGTTTTCATTCCTCCTCTGCAAATGTGATATAACAGTGTGTTCCAATGTGCAGAATTTCTCAAGTCCTTATGTGGGCCAAGGCAAAAATAATCACAGAGAATTGCTAGAAGTAAAAGGAGGCTTATTTGATTAAAGGTTAAAATAGATATGTTGTTATCTCTGATAATTCTTAATTGACTTTTGCTGATATCAGGATTGAAATGATAAGGCTTTATGGATTTGTTTATAGATAAGAGATGGGAAGATGTATTTTAAGAGGACTAAAATTTTGTGAAGTCCTGGGTGGTCTGTGAGTGGGTTGTTTTCTTCCAGATGTTTCCAAATTTGCTTATACTTGTGATGAAATTGTGAAGTTGCTTCTTTATATATTTCTTTTCTGCTTCTGTACTGTAGACTTATTTTTCTTCTTTTCTAATTCTTTATTTTTCTCCTTTTCTCTTTCTTTTCTGCACATTCTACTCTTTTTATTCTATTTTTTCAGTTTCAATAAGTTTTTACCATTGTAATTGTATTTTGTAAAATTACTATATTAAGAGGCAAGAAAGTGGACACCAAAATTGTTTTGAATATTTTGATGTCCCTTTTCTACCCTGATAAACAATTTGATGTGCTTTGCAGGTCAAAAGATTGTCAGCTGATTCTCTTTCTACATAGGGAACATCTCAAAAATGATACTGTTACTGGGGAGGGAGAGTTAAATAAGAAAACCAAGCTCACTGAATCAGCCTACTATTTATTGAGGTTATTGTCAGTTTCAGTTAAGGTGCAGTACTGTATTCCCATTTCAGTTAAGCCAAAATGACAAAATGTTTGTTGTGATATCATGGTGCAAGCTCCATTGTTTTGTTTTGTTTTGTTTTGTTTCCATTGTGATATCTCAATGCACATTTTGTCAGATACATGCACACACTTATGGTGATACTGAAGTGAGATTTATATGACAGATTTGAGATTCCACCAATGTAATGTAATAACCTGTGAACTGAAAGACAAACCTGCTGTGGCAGGTGATTTCTGACTTGCACATTATGTAAGCAAAGTGCAGAACAATGGTAACCATGCCATAAATGTTGCACACTTTGGGCAAAGATTTTGTTTCCATAGATTCTTAGATATGCACAAACTTTCTTTGAGCAATATCAGATACAAAATAAGTTGGCAATTTGAGTTCCTTACAGTCAGTATTCTGGATTTATTAGAAAAAAATAATGATAAAGTTGAATAAATCTGTGGACCCTTAGGGATTTCCTGGCACCAGATATAACAGGTCATCAGTGTGAAATTGGTTGTCTTTGGATCAGACTGAGATTACCTATTCCTTGGATTCTCCGATCTCTTGTGGAAATTAATAATAAAGTTGGAAGGGACCTTGGAGGTCATCTAATCCAATCCCCTGCTCAGGCAGGAAACCCTACACCATTTCAGACAAATGGATGTCCAGTCTCTTCTTAAAAACTTCCAGTGTTGGAGCATTCACAGCTTCTGGAGGCAGGTTGTTCCACTGATTAATTGTTCTGTCAGGAAATTTCTCCTTAGTTCTAGGTTGTTTTTCTCTTTGATTAGTTTCCATCCATCGCTTCTTATCCTGCCTTCAGGTGCTTTGGAGAATAGCTTGACTCCCTCTTCTTTGTGGCAACCCCTGAGATATTGGAACACTGCTATCATGTCCCCACTCGTTCTTCTCTGCATTAGACTAGACCAGGGGTCAGCAACCTTAAACACTCAAAGAGCCATTTCCCACAGAAAAGAAAACACTGGGAGCTGCAAAGCGCATGCGCACATGCGGGTGCGCTGGAGGGGAGGCTTGATTGAAGAGTTTAATTAAAAAGAAATAGATGGTACTGTGCATGAGTTCTCTCTCTCTCCCTCCCTCTCTCTTTCCTCTCCCTCTCTCTCTCCCTCTCTTTATCTCTCTCTCTCTTTCCTCTCCCTCTGTCTCTCTCTCCCTCTCTTTCTCTCCCTCTCTCTCTTTTCTCTCCCCCCTCTCTCTTTCTCTCTCTCTTTCTCTCCCTCTCTCTCTCCCCCCTCTCTCTCCCCCCCTCTCCCTCTCTGATCTTCTGCTCACCTGGCAAGCTGGCTTCATGCTGTTCTTGGACAAGCTGACACACATTTTTATTGGCCTGGCTCTCTCCTGCCCTTGGTCTGCCAGTCCTCTTCCCCCACTCAGTGTGAGTATGTGTGTGTGTGAGAGAGAAGGGGGTAGAGAGAGAGATGCTGCTTGCAGCTTTCTGCTGCTTCCTGCTTCCTGCAGAGACGGAGCAAAGGAGGAGCCCCGCCTAATAAGTTTGTTAACTTGGAGAACAGCGTGAAGCCACTCTCTTTTTTACATACATACATACACACACACACACACACACACACACAGAGAGAGAGAGAGAGAGAGAGAGAGAGAGAGAGAGGAGGGAAGCGCAAGTGCTTCTCTCTGTCTGTCTCTCTGCAAATGGTGGAGGAGACTGGGAGCTACAGAAGAAGGCTCAAAGAGCCACATGCAGCTCTGGAGATGTGGGTTGCCGACCCATGGACTAGACATACCCAATTCCAGCAACCATTCCTTATATGTTTTAGCCTCCAGACCCCTGATCATCTTTGTTGCTCTTCTCTGTACTCTTTCTAGAATCTCAACATCTTTTTTACATCGTGATGACTAAAACTGGATGAGTATTCCAAGTGTGGCCTTACCAAGGCATTGTAAAATGGTATTAAACTCCACATGATCTTGATTCTATCCCTCTGAATTTATGTATCAAAAGCCATAGTATACAACTGTTTGCTAAAAACACTTCAATAATTCTCTCACCCTGCACAGCTGGTATTGGAAGGAGTCTGTCAAGAAGCTGTCAAGAAGCTGATCAACTCCATGCTTTATACTGTACATATGTAGATTTTACTGAACTGCAATTGCCCAAGACTGATGGGAGTTGGGTTCAATGCACGTTGTACATCTCTGCTTCATAAGAATTTCTGCCTTTAGCTAAATTTAGAAATGTATCTGAGCCTGGGGCTTGGAATATGTTAAGGGCCCAGTTTCTTAGCTTGATTGATTGATTAATCATCTCGAGTGCTGCTTGTATTTATTTTGTGGCTGTTTTTACTGTTTTAATGTTTTTAAATTATTTTTGTTTTATAATTTTAGAATTATTAGCTGCCCAGAGTCACTTGGTTGAGTTTGTTGGCTTTAGAAATTGAATAAATAAATAAATAACAGGAAAACTTGGTTTTACCTCCTAAATGAAGAAACTTTGGTCTTCTCATCTTTGGCATCTAGTTGAGCAGTTTAATTCCTATTTGAATTTTAGGAATTATATTTTATTACTGCAAACAAATGAGTAACAGTCAAGGCTTTCTTTGTTCAACTGTAGGGTTTTATGGGTGATCATATGGAGAAAATCCTGCCCAACATTTTACAAGTGTGCTGCTTACTGATATATTTCTAATATATTTCTGGGCACAATTCACAGTGTTGCCAATGACATTTCAAGCATGAATGACAAGGTTGCTATTTATTTAAATATTTCTGTGATACCCTCCAGTTATATTTTGGAAATAGTTTATAGGGGGAAGAATTAACATATAAATCTCAAGATAAAATGTAAACTGTGAAAAGGTACAAAATTAGGAAGGCATCCCAAAACATCAGTATGATACCAAAAGCACAATAAACAAGAGATGCCTCTTCTTTCCATATAAGTACTACTATTACCACCTACCTATGGCATGCCATGCCTGGAGAATTAGAATTAGAGACATGTGATTGGGGAATTCAGCCATTCCTTGAAAGGGGTTATTGTCATCAAACAAAATCAAACTTGACTTTAAAAATAAAGATAAATCCACACATTTTTAAACTTTTAAATATCCCAAATACAAACTTTCAACGTTATAAGACCTTGATTTAAAAAAAGGAGTATGTAATGCTCCTGGCAAATCACAAAATGGCAATGGTCTGCTACAAGTAAAGGATAAAGTCATTGCAAAGAAACTGGAGTGGAATTCAAATAATTTACAGATTATAAGATTATATGAATAAAAAAAAATCCTGCCCAACTTGAAGATGGATTATAGGCTGAAATATACACAATATCTGAAATGGTACAGAGAAATTAAAGACAATAAATTTAAAGCACAGAAAAAGAAATTAAATTTAACACAGTTCCCTGTTTAAATGTTTTACCTATATCAAGAGAAATAACCAGATTGCTGAAGCAAGAGTTCTTGCATTCTAAATTTTTACAGCTTCTTGCAAATTCCAAACATTAATTGAAGGCTGCTAAGGTGAAGTGGGAGGAATGGTGGAAGCCCTTTTTCTTCTCAGCCTCTCTTCGTGGGCTTTTCCAGAAAAAAAAAACCTCACCTTTGCTCTTTAGGAGAAAAAAAAGCTCTTGCTGCTTCTAGCACAGAGGACAATTGAGGGAATTTAGTTAGTTCCACATGACACAGACTATCTTTCCTTACTGGAGGATGTATTCAGACTGACACACTGCTGGAATGAGGCCAAGAGACTGGCATCCACATCTTAAACATCCTAATTATTTTCATAATACATTAAATTTAAGAATGATATCTGACATCAGTTAAAAACTAAGATTAGCAGGAACCAGGCAAGAAAGTTACAAAAGATGTTTTGACCCAGTTGTCTTTCTTACCTTGGAAAAATGGAACTTTGGGTATTCAGCAATAAACAAACATAGAAACATGGTAAAAATAGGGTTCATTTTAAACTATGTTGATCAGAGAATAGCGTAAAATGTGTGTGTGCTCATTTAAATAATTTAAATTAAGAAAAAGTATTACAAATGTAATTAGCAGCACGATAGAAGCTAACACTGAGGCAGTTCAGAATGCCATGATTTTTTTAGGGCTGCTTTCACACATGAAGTACCCCAGCAGTGGCAAGGGAAGTCAAGGTGATACAAGATGTCAACGCTGTAACAATGGATGTTCCTGCTCTGACAACTGATGGAAATTGCAGCCATTTTTACTTTGATTTTAGCATGCTTTTTCTTCTGTTTAGAGATCAGGTGTTGAAGGGGGGATGAGGTGAATGCTTCAGCTCAGCTAGCCATAATAATAATGCAGCTCCGTGGGAACTCAAAGACACAAAGAGATAACGTTTTGGTGGGCTGAGGAGCTGAGGAGAGAGCCAGAGCTCTGGGCTAATTGGAGAATGTGATTTATGACTGCTTTGTGGGTGTGGGACTTGCAACTTGTTACTTTGTATCTGGGGGAAGGGAATCTAGTTTCAACTATGTAGTGCCGATACTTTTTTCCTGAATAAAATGTTCTTTAAGGAAGAATTCTTACCTTAAAGTTTTTTAATGGGTTTCATCTATCGGAACCATGACACAAGTAGTATTATGGCATTTCCACATGAGCTTCATGCCTATTTTATGTATGTGATAATGTTGCACAAATGCTCAAAAGCTAAAGCTTGTGAGAGCCTGCAAATGCCACTGTTCACAGACTTTTAAATAAACCACAGAGACTGTGCTCATAGATCTTCATTCCAATCCATGAAAGAAACAGTGTTCTCATCCACTTCTCCAGCCAACTATGTTCTGAAGATGTTTTGCTAATTATTCTTTAAAACATATCTTCCTGATATTCCTTTTATCTCATTCCTTGTCTATAGCTGTTTGTCTAACATCATATTTAGCTGGTTCAGTTGAGGGATAGCCTCCATCTTCCACACAAGCCTTTGATGACATGCTGGATTTCCTCAGCTTATACTGACTGATTTTTGGTTTCCTGGTACCTTTGACTATATCCATCCTTTAAGTTCACTTACAGAGTACTTGATTTAGACTTCTGTTTCTTCCTCTTTTAAATAATAATACTCATCCATGTTGGTGATGTTTATTTTGCTTGACTGGCAAAATAAAAAGGACAATAATTAAAAATGTAATTAATAACACAGCTACAATATTCTATAATATTCTTTACCCTTTATGGCTATAATATTATTCACCCTTATGGGGAGAGATTAAACAATGTTTAATTCCCAAAATTTGGAACAAGAGCCAAGTGTCCTGACTCTGTGTCTTGGCTCAGACATCAAACATATGGTGTTTCTTTGCAACCTCTGTTCTACTACCTTTCTTCCATCTACTCTATTTCCTTGTCTTAAAATCATTAATTTGGGAGCAAGCATGAGCAACTAAAGTAGGTTTTTTTTCAGATCTCATCATCAATGAGAAATGGATAACTTTTCAGATTCAGTTCATGCTTGAGGTATGAACCTGACCCATCAGAGCAGGGAGGCAGGGAATGTTACAGGTTCTTTCTTCTAAAGAGTTTCATCTAGCAGGACCAAGAAGAAAGGCCTTCTCCATGGTGGCTCCCTCCCTATGGAACATAATCCCATGAAGATAAAATTGGCCCCCATTTTGACATTCTTTTGCAAGGCCCTGAAGACCTGGTTTTGCCAACGGGTTTGGGGAACCCAGAAAGAGGACGGAGCCTATCAAGTGGCTTATTTCTTTGACTGATTGTTGTCACGAGGGGGGATGGAAGGGGTTATTGCTTTTTATTGTTTTTTTATATTGGGTTTTTATCTTTGTAAACTACCCGGAGTCACTGAGAGTGAGTTGGGTGGCCATATGAATATTCTTAAATATATAAATAAATGTTCAACCACAGAAGTGGCTAAAATTTCAAAGCAGGGGACCAGCATATGCCTTGCCACATATACTTTGGCAGCTGTTTCTGTACAGAGTTGAGCCAGTACAGCTTCCCCAACTTCAGGTGCTCCCGATGCGTCAGGATTATAACTGACAACATTCTCAGATAGAAGGGCATTTAATTGCATCCGTGCCTGGGAATTCAGGAAACTGTAGTTCCAGCCATACAAGAGACTTTTAGAAGGATTTTGAGGTGTTGACTCTTCTGAGAAACCAGTTTCAGAGGCTGGTAATGAAAATCCCATATTTTTCAAATGTGCTATATATACAGACAAAGAGAAAATGAACTCAGAGCTAACTTAAAAATCAAATGGTCTAATGCAGCGGTTCTCAACCTATGGGTCGCGACCCCAGTTGGGGTCGATCGACCATTTTTCGGGGGTCGCCAAAGAAGGCGATCCGACATTTTCTCTCCTCAGGGGGCGGTGCTGCCACGCATGCGCACTGTGCATTGGGGGTACCGCGCATGTGCACCGCGCATGCGCAGAACGTTTGTGTGACGGGGGTCGCCGTCACACAAACGTTGAGAACCGCTGGTCTAATGCCTAATAATTAGGCCAGCATAATTGAAATGAGCTTTTCTCATTTCCAAATTTCAGAAAAAGTATGCATCTAAAACATACACTAACAATTCTTATCCTATCTTTTTTTCCCTTGAAAGCTATTTGGGGGAAATAGTGTGAATTTTAATAATCCTAAATGATGGAGCTTTTACCTAAGAATATCTTGCTATTGCTTCAAGCAATACCGTTACTATTCTCAGATGCCCAACTTGTGTTCCTAATGTAGAATATCTAAGGAATGTTAATACAGTTGCTATTTATTTATGTATTTAATACATTTTTATACCACTTTGCACATCACAACACAAGGAACAAACTTTTCCTAAGATTTTTATGGAGAAGATGCATTTCTCTAAGTCTTGAGATTTATTTGGAAAATAAATATTACATGTTAGGGCTTTGGATAAGGACTGTATTAGTTGATTATATAAAACTGAAGACCTTAAGCTCAGGTGAACTTTAATCAGTTTGAAGACTAACTCAAACGGTTCTTTACCTGTGTACATTTCAGAACGATGGAGTCAAAATGTTTGGATACTTCTACATAAAAAATAAAACCAGCTGCATTAGGGGGGAGTATTTTTCTAGGTACATAAAAATATATTTTTAAGGACAGCATTCAAATTGTATGCAATAATATATCTATTTTACCAATGAGTAAAATAGTGGTCCTTTCTTTTGAGTAGGTATGCAGAAAATTGCATTGGCAACAAAATATTACTGAAATATTAGCTACTTAATTTATTGTGCATGTGAATTATTCCAGATAATCCTAATAGAGGCTACCAAGCATCGCAGGCATGAAGATTTCCTCGTTATTTGGTCTGGAACTGCAAATTTTTAATAATACCTTTTTATGAGTTATGCACTTTATTAAAATATTGTAGCTCAAGGTTTTCCATGTTGTCCTTTCTAGCTTTTTTAATTTATCTTGTAAATTTTTTAATTTGATTTTGTTTTAGAGGAGAGTTACTAGAATACAACTGCAACATCAGCATGTCTAATCTAGGCAGGCAATATTATAGGTTTTGAAGACTTACTACCCTTGTAGACTCATCCCATGTTATTCTTCCTATTGATCTTGGCTTGATGAGGAATAGCTGGTTATTTGCCAGTTGAACAGTTCACTTAATTTTCCCAGCTTCTTTTCCCTTATGAAGGAAGACTTACTTATTGATTTTCTAGCATTATTTATTCATTAAAAAATTCAGAGGAGATATAAAATAAACATAAAAATAAGAAACGGTAATTAATAATGTGCAATAAACAAATAGACACAGGTACTGGGAAAGACTAGAGAGGATATTCAAGGGGAAATAGATCCATTCCCTTTCCTATCCTGAAATCCGTAGGAAACTATAAGAACAGCTGAACTTGCAGAAAATAAATCTTTAACTGAAATTGCCATGGATTCTAACTAAATGGGACTTACTTATAAATAAATATTGTAAATGAAATTTCATCCTGATTAAAGGCCAGGCTAGATAATGATGAAAGTTAGCCCAGAGAAGAAATATTAAAAAGGGCAGAAAAATATATTTTTCCTCAAGAGGACTTTTTAAAACCAAACCTGGCCCCAAATCTATCTCTCTGCCCCAAGCAAGAGCTAGGCCCATACAAATGCAAATGTAAAACCATCAGAAAGTTGAAGCCAGAGCAATCAAGAAGACAAAAGAGAAGATCTGCATACCCCACCCAAACTCTAGAGTCAGCCCCATCACCTGGGAAGCAGGATATGATAATAGAATTAAACCACAGATATCAAGGCCTAGACAAACACTCAGAAACAGCCTCAAGGTTCATGCCACAGGAACAGGAAACTATTCCAAACAAAAGGCTAGGGGGGGTATAAAACCTACTGCCCATGTGCTCAATCTCTCCTTCTCTGCCCTTCTCTCTCCTCTGCACTT
Organism: Crotalus tigris; assembly: GCF_016545835.1. NCBI lineage: Eukaryota > Metazoa > Chordata > Lepidosauria > Squamata > Viperidae > Crotalus > Crotalus tigris. The sequence continues at coordinate 4,154,434 of NW_024096554.1, read as the reverse complement.
TCCTGAAGAACCATCTTTCTGCAATAAACTGTAACCTTCTTCCCAAAGCAGTCACCATGTTTGCTTATTTATTCCCGGCTTGGATGAACCAGGATGAAGACTTTACTTCTAACAATAATATGATGCTATATTAAGGTGTTGTATGGAATTTTGTTTTGGTTCTAGTTTCAATGAAATGCAATAAAGGAAAGTTATAAGGAAAGTACAGTGGAAACTATATGTGTTTGTTCATTTACTTTATTTGGCTACCCAACTTGCAACCTGAAACTCTAGGTATGTAATGTAAGAATAAAACCAATACAAAAACAATGTACCAAACAAAAACATCACATTAACCAATAATTGGTTTACATCAAAGCATTTCTAATGATAGACTCATCAGCCACCCTGGCCCAATGCCTGGAGAAAAGCCTCAAAGCCTCAAAGCTTTATGAAAGGCTGGCAGGGGCAAGGTCCTCCTACTCTCAGAGGGTAAATTGTTCTATAGGGTAGGGAACTAGTTGGTTTATTCTACCTCAGCCTTACTTCCCAGTCCTCTTCTCTTCACTATCCAATTTTTATCATTTAAAAAGATTCAGGATTGGTCTTATTGAAACTCATCTTTGCCCTCTCCATCAGATCATTCCATGATCCCAAGGCTGGCGTTGGAGCAAAAGCATGAGAAGTATATAACTTTTAGTTGCCCATCAAAGATGTACCGGTAATTGTCTTTCAGATTTGACCAGAGAGAGACTGCATTCTGCCTGAATTTAAAATGCATTAAAAGCTCTTTTTATTCATCTACCAAGAATAAACAATTAAGTATGAGGGACTATAACTTTTTGTGTTAATGTAGGTATTAAAAAGATCAGTAAATAAAATACTTAGGTTTTTAAAATGTCTATATTTATTTCTAGATCATTTAAAAATCTGAATATAAGCTCTTAGGATTTGTCATCTGAAATTACTTACTGTTACTAATAGAAGTGATGGTTTGAATATCATATGGAATTTAGATTAATCTCCCTTTGGGATTATTCATTGATCATATTTATGTATTGATCCTATTTCATGAATATTCCTTTGTGTAGTGTACAATAAAAAGAAACCATAAAAATGGTATATAGACCAAAAACTATTCTGTAATTAAAAAACATAATTATTAAAGACTCCCATACAGGAATCCAGGATCTTTTGCTCTTGTTCTAGGTTAATCATACCTTGCCAACAAACTGTTTTTAATTCTTAGCTGCCATTTTTTAAAACAAGCCAACTTTAAAACCTATTTCAACAAAGCATAGTTAAGGTCATTATTATCAGTTATTTGTAAATAATTGTAACAGTATAATAGAGTTGGAAAGGAATTCTTCTAGTCCAATCCCCTGCTCAAGCAGAAGACCCTATCCCATTCTGGACAAATGATTGTCTAATCCAGTGTTTCTCAACCTTGACAATTTTAAGGCATGTGGACTTCAACTCCCAAAATTCCACAGCCAGCATTGCTGGCTGTGGAATTCTGGGAGTTGAAGTCCATATGTCTTAAAATTGTCAAGGTTAAGAAACACTGGATCTCTTCTTTAAAACTTACAATGATGGAATACCACAACTTCTGAAGCAAGCCATTCCACTGATTAATTTTTCTCACTGTCAGGAAATTTCTCTTTCGTTCTAGGTGGGACCTCTCTTTAATGAGTTTCCATCCATTACTTTTTCTCCTGACTTCAGGACAAAATAGGACAAAATTGGAAAATAGTTCAACCTCTTCTTCTCTGTGATAACCCCTCAAACATTGGAAGACTGCTATCAAGTCACCCCTAGTCCTTCTCTTCCTGAGACTAGACATACCCAGATCTGACAACTGTTCATCATGTGTTTTATCCTCCAGTCCCCTAATTATCTTTGTTGATCTTCTCTGAACTCTTTCTGGAATCTCAACATATTTTTTGGGGGGTGTCATGGTGACCAAAACTGGATGCAGTATTCCAAGTGTGTTCTTACAAGTTTAATATAAAGTGATACTAACACTTCATATGATCTTGATACTATCCTTCCGTAGATGCAGCCTAGGACTGCATTGGCCCTTTTGGCAGCTGTAGCACATTGCTGGCTCATACTTACTGTCCCATAGTACTCCGAGATCCCTCTCACAGTTACTGCTATTGAGCTAGGTACCACCTATTCTATACTGGTGCATTTGTTGTTGTTGTTGTTGTTCTTTGCTTAAGTGTAAAACTTTAAGCAAAATTTTTGCAAAATCTCCTTCAAAATTCCTTGCAGCCAGAAGAAACAACAATATAATATGTGAGTAGCTTGGTTCGTTCTGTTCCTGATAAGCACTAGAGGTGATTTATAATTAGAGTGAATGAACAATGTGACAGAAATGACAAGATTTTCTTTAAACATTCTCTATCAGTCATCTCTATCTTTGGGCCAATTGGAATTCCTCAGCCAGGATGACTTTGCTGAGAATTCTGGGAATTGAAATCCGCACATATGGATTGCTTCTAGTCTGGGAACTTTTTCTATCTTGATTTTTTTTTTCTTATCAGTCAGTCAATTTTACTGTAAGATAGCTATTGACCACTATGTAATGTTCTTATGCCATTCCACTGTTGGCATTATGTTTGAACATTTTGTAATGTATTTGATGCAGCTATGTAAGATGCCACAAAACTTGGATGTATTAGTCAGCACTAAAGAAATGTCCAATTGTTCTAGTTTCCCTGTACCAGAGAATTAATTAAAATAAATATGATGTTGTAATCCAGCCGCCAGATTCCAAGAACAGATGTTTCATTGTTAACATAGCTTTTTTTTAAAGTTCATTTATTTGTAATTAAAATATTGCCAGTTTTTTTCCTTCAGATTGCAACAAAACAGTTGGAAATCTTAAAAAAGGGACAAAAATAAATATTTATATGACCAGTGATTTCAATACTTTAGAAAATACATATTTGATGGAGCTAATCATGGATTTTTAAAAACCTGAACTGATGAATTTCACCATTGTAAGAACATCACCAGGCATTCTGTACAGAGTGAGTTTGTAAAGGATAACATGTTTGGAAAGTTGCATAAAAATCAAGGGAACTAAGTTTTTTTTTTCATCAGGCTTAAGAGTTGCTTTTTACTGGTTTCACTGTCTTGTTATTTTGCAGATATAACCCGTAATTTTCCCAAAAATAAGACCGGGTCTTATATTTGGGGGGGGAACCAAAAGACCCATTAGGTCTTATTTTGGGGGAATGTCTTACTTACAGCAGGTGGCAAGTTTGTAGGGACATGGCATAGCCTGCGCATGGGGTGGAAATGCAGAGCTTCGAAGCATGGCGGCAATTGGGCCAACCTCGAAGCATGGGGGCGGACGAACTAAAGATATGAGAGAGTTTGGGAGAGGGGCATGCATGCCCTCCCCATCCAAGGCAGTTGTGCTGGGTGGTGGCAGGAAGGGCACCAAGGCAGTGGCAGCCAGGCCAACACTCCTTGGGCACAGCGGGGAGCCTTTGCCCCAGGGATGCTGGGGGGGTGTGCCTTTCAGTAGTTGCTGGCTTTTTCTCTGGCAGGCCTGGGCAGCTGCTGGAAAGCAACAGGCCCGTTTCAGCTCCTGGTGCCCTGGGCAGGGGGTTACCTTGCCACCTGCTTTCCAGTTCCATTGCATTTCTCCACTGCCCCGGAGCTGGAAATCTTCATCCACCACTTCCCAGATGCCCTCGCTTCCCCCAAGCATTTCTTCACTAACCTGCTTTTCAGCTCTGTTGCGTTTCTCCAATGTGTTTCTATGCCACCACATGCAGAGAAACAAAAGAAGTTTGTGGGACTAAAACAAAAAGTTCAGTTAGAAAGATCTCATGAAGTTGGAAGGTCTGATTGAACTTTTTTTTTTTTTTTTAGTCCCACAAACATTTCCCTGCATGCGGCAGCAGAGAAATGCAGTGGAGAAACACGATGGAGAAATGCAATAGAGAAACGTGATGGAACTGAAAAGCAGGTTAGTGAGGAAATGCTTGGGGGAAGTGAGGGCATCTGGGTGGTAGTGAAGCAAGCTCTCCAGCTCCGGGCCAGTGGAGAAATGCGATGGAGCTAGAAAGCAGGTGGCAAGGCAACCCGCCCCCAAAAGGCACAAGGAGCTGAAACGGGTCTGTTGCAATCCAGCAGCTGCCCAGGCCCTCCAGAGGGAAGGCCGGTATCTGCTGAAAGGGGGTGGCATTGTGGCTTTGGCAGAGAAGGGGCAGCTGACATGGGCACTGCAGGCAAGATGCCCACTCGCTTCAGCACCCTCCCCAATCCTCCAGGGCTCTGCCTGCCACTTCGCTGGCTGTGTGGGCAGAGCTGCGAAGAGGGCCAGGTGGCCGAAAGCACCAACAGTCTGGCTTGGAAGGGGAGTGAAAGGGAAGAGGTGGGCGGGCGGGCGGGGCCTTAACTAGGGCTTATTTTGGGGATAGGGCTTATATTAGGCCCACCCCAAAAATTAAGCTAGGGCTTATTTTCAGGATAGATCTTATTTTCAGAGAAACATGGTATTAAGTTTTATCCAAGACTTTAGCCTAGTTGTATACTGTTTGCCACAAAGCAGGCTGTATATATATTAAATAGAGCTTTCACATGATATCTTAAAACTGCATTTGTTTCTCTAAGAGTCTTGTAAATAATACAGAAGGTTTCTCTCTCTCTCTCTCTCTCTCTCTCTCTCTCTCTCTCTCTCTCTGTGTGTGTGTGTGTGTGTGTGTGTGTGTGTGTGTGTGTGTGTATGTAAAAGCAATTGGAAAACCTACCACCCAATAGAATGTCCAAAGCCTTTCATCTGAAAATATCTCATGCATCAAGTATTTTGTAGGACTTCAGTATTTTATATCATATATTTCTTTTATCATGAGTTTCCATGGAAAAATGTGGATCACTTGACAAAAGCAACAAGGGCAAGATTGATTCATGAACTTGTACCGGCTAAGTTTCAAAAGAGGAAACAACACTGTGGAAGGAAGCAAATAGGATGAAAAGTTGCAAAAGAGTGGATGGTGCTTATAAAAAAACATTATCATGGTAAGAATTACATCATCATTGTAGGCCCCCTCCCTTTTGTTCTTCGGGTTTCTTCTACTGAGGGGAAAACAAACTGATCTTGTTTTCCTGAGATCTGCAGCTGCTGCTGCCTCCTTCTCTCTCCACTCTTTTTCTAGTCAGCCCAACACACAAACACAAACACACACACACACACACACACACGCATACAAATCCCAAACCTTCTGCTAGCTTCTTAGCTTCACTGTAGCTCCTATGAAGTAAAAGGATGGATTGAGTGGTCTATTCATTTAAGAAAAAAAAAATGAATGACAGCAACACCCTGTCTTTCAGCAACACCAGGGGTGAAAGAACAAACTGCTCCCATATGGTGGTGACGTCATTGTAGTGAGTGACGTTGCTGGGACATTTGTGTTCCTGCTCAACTGTTGCTTCCAATATCTGCAGGAGAAGAGCTTGGACAGAAAACAGGGTACTTAAAGTCCCAGACCACCTCCCAGTTAACATTATTCTAACTGGAAATTAGGATTACTAAGTATGGGCTGCAAAAATCTGCCATGTAGTGGTGATCCAGATTTTTGCAACCTGTACATGGAAGCCCTATATAAATATAATTAATTAATATAATTAACCTAATTAAGTGAAGTAGTCACTAAGTGAAAACATGATTGTGCTTATGATCTTACTTCAGCTTTCCTTTGCTTTAGAGACCTGCAAACTTCCTTGTAAATGCAAGGAAGTTACTTTTTCATCCCTGTCACTAAGCAAGACAGTGGCTAAATGAGGACTATCTACAATTCTGATCATCTGCCAGGGAAGCCCTGTGGACTTTAAAGGTTTCCAGGCATTGTACAGGTAGTCCTTGATTTACAACAGTTCATTTAGTGACCATTCGAGTTACAACAGCACTGAAGAAAGTGACTGATGGCCGTTTTTCACACATGATCATTGCAGCATCCCCATGGTCATGTGATCAAAATTCGGATGCTTGGCAACTGACTCATATTTATGACGATTGCAGAGTCCCAGGGTCCTGTGATCCCCTTTTGTGACCTTCCCGCAAGCAAAGTCAATGGAGAAGCCAGATTCACTTAACAGTCATGATACTTATTTAACAACTGCAATGATTCACTTCACAACTGTGGCAAGAAAGGTCATAAAATGGAACCAAACTTACTTAACAAAATGCCTCACTTAGCAACATGGAATATGGGCTTAATTGTGGTCATAAGTCAAGGACTACCTACAGCAGTAGTGGCAAACCTATGGCACGCGTCCCAGAGGTGGCACTCAGAGCTTTCTCTGTGGGCACACACGCCGTTGCCCCACCAGAGTTCGCCAGAGTAGAGAGCACGTGGCATTTGAAAGCGACAGAGCAGGAAGTGAGCGAGCAAGCGGCATTGCCCCCCCCCTGGGATGCCCCAGAGATGGCAAGGGACTGGCCCCTGCTGCCCTGGCCCCGGCCATGCTCACCCAGTCTGCTGTGACCACTGCAGCCATGCCCACCCAGTGGGCCACCCTCCCCCGCCCTCCCCTGAGGGCACCACAATACTGATGCAGCCCTGGCACTTTGTGATAAATAAGTGGGTTTTGGGTTACAGTTTGGGCATTTGCTCTCTAAAAGGTTCGCCATCACTGACCTACAGTATATCCCAGGCTGTCCAGCTTCATGTGTTGCCTGTTATGAAATGGATGTGTAACCAGTTCTCATCTTTGGCTATGCATTGCCAGGAGGGATCAAAGGGCTGCCTTCTAAAGAAGTTCATCTGCTGCAGCTGATCCCGTCAATGGACAAACCTCCTGTTTCCTAGAACAGGATTTGGAAATCGCTAAACTTAAAACCAAATTTAAACCTCTCATTCCAACAGCTTATTCAAGAGGTTGGAGGTTTATAATTAGCAGCCAGTACTAGCTCAAAACAAATTAATCTTTCTTAGGCTTCAAGCATAGTAGGCTAGCAGCCAGCTCCTCCATTTAAAGAGATACTGGTAGAAAGTGTTAAGGGCTTGTTGTAGAGTCTGACCTTTGGGCTCTTCTCACATCTCATGAAATAGCCTCTTGCTTATAGATGGTCAGGTCATACAAACTGCTTGTATAATATATATATATATATATATATATAGGAAATTGCAACATTTTTTTTAAAAAAAATTTCCTTGTACTCCATTTCCATGCATCTTGATAAAATGCTCAGTTGGTCTTTTTTGTTTTATTAAGAGATGAACGCAAAGAATAGCAGTGAACTTATTCAGAAAGAAGTCTAATAGCCCATCATTTGCAACCACAAATTTGATGTCCTCCATCTCTTCAAACACCAGTCAGAGTCATGTGAGATGGTGAATTTCTCTTGCCTGTACCGCTAAACTGTATTTGGTGAATCTTTTGTCCATGCAGTATAAATGTTGGCAGTGGGTTAATGCCTGGAGTTACTGTGCTTCGCTCACATAAAGTGGGGTAATTTCTCATTTCCTAAAGGGAATTGGAAAAAGGCATGGATTTAGGCACAGTCATTTTTACTGCAGGTCTTTCTCCACTTGCCTCCAGCAATGGAAGTACCCAGACAGTCTCTTTATCCTGCTATGGCACAGTAAAGTACTGTCAAGGTGAATAAAATCCAATGCAAATCACATGCTATTCTGTCAGCAACACACACAAGTGGCCCCTGAGGGCTACAACAATCTAGCTTTTGTTGGCTACTTCAGATTGGAGTGGAAGGGTCCTTATCCTATGCTCCTGGGCTTTCTCCTCCATTGCTGTTCTTTTTCTTCCTCTTTTTTTTTTCCTTCCAAGAGGAAAGAGGAGGATTCAGCTGCCAGTTAACTTCTACTGAGATTTTCCTCCATTCATCTGAAAAACTGATTGGTGCTGGGGAAGGAGCACCACAAAACAGGAGACTTAGTTTTGAGAAATCCTGTCCTTCCACTTTATTGTGCCAATCACCTATTCAGTGGACTTATTTTGATTGCAGTCTTTCCAGACTTAATAGTTTACCAAGCAATACACCCATTCTATTACTCAGCTTAAGCAAAGAACGCGTCGTGAAGTTGGAAATGTTTTCTTTGGCATCATGCAGCCTCGCTCCACAGATCAGTTGTAACTCCATATATACAGCACTATATACAAAACAGCTGTCCAAAGGCTTGCAGTAGATCTAGGGTTTGGGAGTTGTACAGTAAATCCAGAGAGTTTCTTTACATTTTCTCACAACTCACACACATGGAAGATCAACTGTTGAGGATCTAGTATTGTCTGCCTGATGATCAGTAACTATGGAGAGATTTTGATAGAAACCCAGGGTGTAGTGCACAGGTGTAGTTATCTGTCAGCCAATGACAACACTACTGTGATGGATGGTTATCACCAGTTGATGGTGTTCACTAAAGGGAGAAAAGAGGATTTAACCAATGGCTTTGCTTTACAACTCCTTTTACAACTCTTATATCCCTGTAAATGACATCTGACATATTCTCTCTCTCTCTCTCTCTCTCCCCCTCCCTCCCTCCCTCCTCTCTCTCTGTGTGTTAAAGAGAGAGAGTTTGCTAAAAAGAGATAGGCCAGGTTAGTCAGATCAAAAAGAGATACCACAGGTGTTATAGGCTATAGTAACAAAATCTTGAAAGCCTCTCCAAACTTTCTTTGCTCAATCTTATATTAAACCAAACTGAGGCAGGGTTATTTTGAGTTTCTCATGCCTCCTTCTATCTATGGAGTGTGTAATGTCCAATTTTAGTGGTTTGTCCTTCCTTCCTTCCTTGACAGCTCTTTCAGACCTCAAGGTCAGCCTAAATTCCTTTAGAATGGGTGTGTGTTTGGTATATGATTATAATATGAACTGAGCTCTCTGCTTGATATAATAGATTCCACAACTAGTACTTTGGAGAAGGGCCTTCCCTCAGGTCAAGATTCAAGTATTACTGCAACAGCCAGAAAATGCATCTAGGAGTTTGATTAAGAGTTACAACACACCTTTCGTCCAGGAAGCTCACCTCTGGGCAGATTGCACACTCTTGGCAGTCAGGTGGTTCTTAAGGGTATCATGTCTGGTTTTACGACCTTTTTTGTCATGGTTGCTAAGCAAGTCTCTGCAGTTGTTAAGGAAGCACATGGTCATGAAGCGAATCTGTTTTTCCCCATTGACTTTGTTATTAGTAGCCAGCTGGGAAGTTACAAATGGAGATCACATGACCCCAGGATGTTGCAAACATTGTAACTGCATATGGGTTGGTTAGGCACACAAATTCTGAATACCTGCTTGTGGGAATGCTACGACTGTCATAAGCACAAGGATCGATTCTCAAGTAACTTTTTCCAGTGCCATTGTAACTTCAAACAGTCACTAAGCAAATTACATATAAACACACAAATATTTTATCTTGCTTCCAAGTTCGGATGTGACATATAATAAGCTGAAGTTAACAAAATTAACTTCATTTTTGTCAGCTTATATTTTAGCCTTAAATATTTATGGATATTTAAGGAAAGCATATTTAGAATATCTATTCTAAATACCCATTCATTGCAGAGAAGATAAATGTCCTTGAGCAAATGGTAGAATATTTACTGAGAATGAGAATATGAATGGACACATTTTAAGATGCTGGTAGAAATACAGTAGGTAATAAGTATGAGGAAGGTCAGTCAGAAACAAAAATGGCTTCATATAAAGAATGTGCTTCAATCTGTTTATTACATGGATGTGGAGAATTAGATAGGTCAGCAGAAAGAGAGAAAGAATTGAAATGCAGTGGAAATAGGTATGGTAAGGACAGTCAAGGTCAAGAATGAATGGATGCTGAATGAATGTGGATGGGATGCAGAATGTATAAAAGAAACATTTTGAGGAGGCTTGGTTATATCCAGAGAATGTATGAAGATCATATTGTATAACACAGACATGACAAACACAAGGCCCACAAAGTGGTTTCATGTGGCCTGCGAAGCCATCCTGGAAACAATGAGGGAACGGCCCCCGCTGCCTTGTCCCTGGCCCAGGCCAGCTGGGAGCCAATGTACAATTTTGTGGTGGCCATCTATGCTGAAACACATTCACCCCGTGGGTGCATGCTGGGGAGGTGTCACCCTTTGTGAGGAATGAAAAAATGCACCATCGCCTGGAAGTGGCCAGTTTGACACCTCTGTATAACAGATCTGAGTGAAAGGTGAATAGGCTGTGATGACTGAAATGGTTACGGTGGAATGCAAAAATGATCAGAAAGAGGTGAGAAGTTTAAAGAATAAAACGCAGTGTATTCATATGGTACTTAGCGATACAGTTAATGTTGTTTGTATCAATTTTAATTTGTTCTTTGACAATACATTTGTAAAATAAAAGTCAGTGTAGCTAGATTTCTCTTTCTTTTATCTCCATAGGATGATTACTGGCTCCAAAATGGCAGGCATGACTGACTGAACAAAGTCCTTTACATACATGCAATCTGTGTGAAACATATTACAGAGAAGGCAGAGGTTTGATCTCTTGGTCATGCCCTCCATTTTGAACCCATAACCATTCCTGCAAATGCCCCTGTTCCAGCTTAATTATTTCTGCTTACTGTTTTCTCCACTTTGCTTCACATTACTGATCTAGAAAGGGAATAGAATAGTGCAGGGGTCTTCAAACTTGACCCTTTTATGACTTGTGGGCTTCAACTCCCAGAATTCCTCAGCCAGTGTGCCTGGCTAAGGAATTCTGGGAGTTGAAGTCCACAAGTCATAAAAGGGCCAAGTTTGAAGAGCCCTGGAATAATGAGTAAGTACTGTAGCAAATGGCTAATTGTCTGTGAAAAAGCCATTATTCAACTAAAATATTTGAGTGAGCCTGAAATTGTGCCTTTTGCTCCCAAAATCTGTCTCCCTACAAAATACTTCTTCCAAAGGTTTGGCAAATACCTCCAAAATTCCCAAAACGATTCACTCCTTTAATGTCTAAAGTTCCCCTTTCTTGTAAGTTCCAGCAATGTTCCAGCCAGTAGCAGCCCTTTTCAAAGGGCAAAATGTGCATAATGTCCCCAACCAACTACAGATGTTTGTGAAAAGCCACAAAAGAGCATGTGGTTTATATTAGCCAGAGAAACTAAGATTCAACTTATGAGCCAGCCAATTAAATTCTTCCCCGGGTCTGCTCTGAGTGTGCCAGACATTGGTGGATGAAATGTGAACCTCAGGGATGGGAAAAGTGACGTCAGCTGTCAAACACTACAAGACTGGGTCGTGGGGAGAACATTTGAGTTCTTCAGCCAGACAGCTATTTATGACCAAAAGCAATATAGTGTTAGGGATGTGATGCCAAGACAGATTACTCATGGTTATTTGGTAACGGGTGGAGGTTACAGGAGTTTCTGTGAGTCATCAGAAACTGGTTCATATAATAACAGAACTTAGATTTTCCCAGTCTGCATAAATATTGCTCTAGCAGTTTCTTTTTTCTTTCTTTCTTTCTTTCTTTCTTTCTTTTTCTTTCTTTCTTTCTTTCTTTCTCTCTCTCTTTCTCTATTTCTTTTTCTTTTTTTATTCTTTCTTTCTTTTTTCTTTCTTTCTCTTTCTTTTTTAATTTTCTTTCTTTCTCTCCCTCTCTCTTTCTTTTTCTTTCTCTTTTTCTCTTTTTATTTTTATTTTTTCTTATTCCTTTTCTTTCTTCCTTCCTTCCTTTTTTCTTTCTTTTCTATCCTCTGTTTCTGTTTCTCTTTTTCTTATTCTTTCTTTCTCTCTTTTCTCTTTCTCTTTCTCTTTTTTTCTTATTTTCTTTCTTTCTCTCCCTCTCTCTCTTTTTCTCTTTCTCTTTTTCTCTTTTTATTTTTTCTTATTCTCTTTTTCTTTCTTTCCTTCTTTCTTTTTTTCTTTCTTCTTATTTCTTTCAAGCCAAGAAAAGATTAAATTGAGCAAACTGATCCTGCATTGCACAATTTTTACTGAGCTCCACAACAATGTATGAAACAATACCCACAATATTTTACTAAGACACAAAAACTAAAAAAAATACTGTTGAATTTCCTTTGAGCTGTTGCTGATAAACTCTTATTGTCTGTTGATATAGCACCGCCATACCTAGGTTTCAAAATAAGATACAAGAAATTCAAACTCTCTGTTGCTATCTCAGGGATATGTGGATTGTTAGAATTTGGCTATGATGGCCCTAATAAAATCTAGATCTGTACAACTTGAATTGTATTTATATTTTACCCATGTTACCCATTAGGATATAGTAAACTCAGTCCTTCTTCAAGCTTTAAAAATCACTGTGCAAACATGCAACCCATGTACATACCATACACTAAATAAATAAACCCATGTACAAATTTGCTTTTGAAAGATGTACGGTTTGTGAGAATGAAAATAACAAAATGCAAATATTGAAAGTACACTGTTTTGCAACTTTATCTTCAGCCAAAATCAGTTACACTTTATACAAGCAACACACACTTCACTGGTCTAGTACAATGCTCCAATTGAATGAAGATGGCTGCCTCTTCGTTTCAACTGAAAAGAAGTGGAGCCTTTAAATTTTTCAATGCAGCAAAGAAGAAAAAAAAGGATTGTCCTTTCTCTATGATCGAAACACAGAATACGCATCAACTTTTCTTCCATTTATGTGCCTGCTAGAACCAATTTATATTATTTCATGTCAGAATGATAAAAGAGAGAGAAATTCCAACCAATTAACTTATGGCTAGCTAGCACCATATTACTAGCATGTTAAATGTACTCCCAATGTACACATGTGAGGGGCTAACATAACTTTATGAAAAGGTGAGCAGACCATTCTTCCTAACATCCAGGGCTGTTGCACGTATGGGTTCCAAGTGTTGTTCTAGAATACTAGGGCAAACCTTTTAGAGATCGAGTGCCCAAACTGCAACCCAAAATCCACTTATGTATCGCCAGGTGCTGGGTGGGCGTGACCCACTGAGTGGGTGTGGCTATGGTAGTCATGGCAGCATGGGTGGGCCTGGCCAGGGTTGGCATGGGAGGGATGCCTGTGGGGACCGGGCAGGGTTGGGGGAGATCCAGGAGGTCTCTGGCAAGTGGGGTAGTGGGCAGGAGGCTTGTCCTGCAGGGCGAGGTGAGGTGAGGGAGGGGGCAGGGTAGGGGTGCCATTGCCATGGGGCAAGGCAAGGCGAGGCAGGGGCCGGGGCTGGTTGCAGACAAAGGAGGGCTCCGGTGACGAGGAGGAGGTGGAAGAAGGTTTAAGCAAGCTTAGCAACCGGATTCCCCCCCCCCAAACAAATGTGCTTCGTGGGTAAGCTCAAGCATGACAGAAGAGACCAAAACCTGTTGCAACCACCCAGCAGATGGGAGGGGAATAAAAACCAAAAAGCCCCCCACCCGCCAATCCTCAACAGAAATTTTCACGACAATGAAAGCCTCAGACAGGAAGAAGAGCATGGGCAGGCAGGTGTCTTGCTCAGCTGATGACTTGGGGGAAGAAGGGGGCAGTTACACCCCCTCCCAAACGCTGCCCTAACCAGTGTAAACAGGAAAGATCAAGTCCTTCAAATTTGGCTTTATCTGGAGAAGTAAGAAAACACAGGATTATCTCCATCTTACGGAGCTGTAAAAAAATCTGTTATTAAAATTCACCTTTGCAGCTGCTACAATGTTAGAAAATTCCTTGTAGATTTCCTGATTGCTTGTAGGATTGTCTGCAAATGTTGTAGAATTTTCTAAATGCATTTTTGGATTTTGAAAATATTTCAGCTGCCCACTTTCAAGGTCTCTTTCAAAAACCTGCAGTTTTCTCTCAAATGTTTCAATATCACAAAACATCCTTTCTGGTGTTTTCCCTACACCTTGTAATTGTTTGTTCAGTACACTGAAGTGTAGTGTAAAGTCTGTAAAAAACATGAGGTTGGCAAGCTAGGCCATATCAGTGAGCTGTGGATATTCTTGCCCTTTTTCGTTCATAAACAGCCTAATTTCATCCAAGCAGGCTACAAATCTCTCCAGAATTCGTCCTCTGCTCAGCCACCAGACATTATTATACATAAATAAACAATTATACTGTGCCTGAACCTCCTCAAGAAGTACTTGAAACTGTCGACAATTCAGAGCACGAGCCATGATGTAATTCACTATTTTTGTGACATCTTTGTGGACATGGTCAAATTTGTTGTTACTTTCCCTGGCACAAAGAGCTTCCTGGTGTATAATACAATGGAACTGAATGACTTGATGTTTTGTTTCTTTAACAAACAACTGTATGAAACCAGATGTTGCCTCTGCCATAGAAGGTACTCCATCACTTGTAATTGAAACCACCTTTTCTGGTCTTAAGTCTTGTGACAAAAAAGCTTCCTTCACAGCATTGTAGATATCTACACCTTGTATTCTTTCAGGCAAAGACATCAGTTTCAGCAGCTCTTCTCTGATGATGTCACCAACAGCATAACGCAAAATTACTGCCAGCCTTGCATGGTTATTGATATCTGTGCTTTCGTCCAAGCACATGGAGTAACAGGCTGCCTTTTGTAAGTCAGTGGTGAGCTGCTGACTAACATCACATGCCATGCGCTGTACTCAATCTTTAACAGTGTTTCTGTTCAGTGGCATCTCACAGATGTGTTGAATAATTTTATCCTTGTTTGGGAAATCATAAAAAAGAGAATCACTCCCAGGCAACATGGCAGTTTTGATAATATCCCCATCAGAAAGGGGCTTACCATGTTTTGCTATGCACAGTGAAATTTAAAACTGGCAGCTGTCAGATGATTTGTTCTGGAAAGATAGTTGGAAAAACTAAGATGCTTGGAATGATAGTTCCTCAATTTCCCTTCAAGAAACTCTTTTCTTTCAGTATCACCAAGTTGAGCAACATTTTTGTGGTTGGTTTCAAAGTGCTGTCTGACACTTGATGTGCGACACACAACACTTTCGTTGCATGGAACACATAACACTTTCCCACTGCGTTCAATCATTCCAAATGACTCTGTCCAGGCCACTTGGAATGATCTTCCATTATCTGTTTTTGATCTTTTTGCTGTAGTCATTTTTGGGTGGGTGTACAGGTCTTGGAGTCTACAAAAACACAAAATTTAAAAAAAATTAAGCAACCAATACAATCTATCCCTAAATAACTAACACTATTAGTTAACACTAAAGAAATGGATATTCCCTGAATCAACAATCTAGGAGGGGGGAATTAAACAAAGAAAGCAGTGTCTTGGATTTTACAGGTTGTTGGAAAAGTATTCATTTTACCAGATACTGAAAATAACAGAGAAATCTGAAGCATAACACCTATATTAGCAGATGCAACTAATATAAAATCTGGACAAAGAATGGTCAATAAAGCATTCTTGATTGTCTATTTTATCTTTCCTAATAATCTGTAACCAACTTCCTCACTATGCTATCACACACTAAGCCCATGGTGGCAAACCTATGGCACGTGTGCCACAGGTGGCATGCAGAGCCCTCTCTGTGGGCACGCGCACCATCACCCCAGTCCTAGGCCTTCAGCTGGGTTTTATAAAATCTTTTCGCTTTAGGCCTCCACCACTGTGTGCAAAAAAAAGAGGTTCAATCAATCAATCAATTACAACTTCTCGCGGGAAAAAAAAGATTTCGCAAAGTTGGAATTGATTGATTGAACTTTTCAGTCTCACCCAGTGTGCCGCTACCACCACAGCTACGCCCACCCAATGGCCCACGCCCACCCAATAGGCCACACCCACCCAATAGGCCACACCCATCCAGTACCCAACGATACATAAGTGGGTTTTGGATTGCAGTTTGGGCACTTGGTCTCTAAAAGGTTCGCCATCATTGTACTATGCTATCATACACCCACTCAGATTTCTCTTCTAAGACTAAGTATTTTCTGCTCCTCCATTCTCCCTAAATAGGACTTAATTTCAGTTATCTTGTCATCTTCATTTTCCTTCTCTGAATTTCTTCTTAAAATATGATGCCTAGAATAGAATACAGAACTTGACCAAAAAGAATAAAGTTCAATTATTATTATTTTATGTGATTTTAAAAACCATATTTCTATTAATGTAGCCTAAGATGAAATTAACATCTTTTGCACACTGCACTGATGTTCCTAATCAGTTATAATCAACTACTATTTTTTTTTATAAAAAAATCACAAACCAAGCCAGGTATTACTCATCCAATGCCTGGACATTGCATTTCGGTTTCCTAAATGAAAAGTTCATATTGATTCTGAAACCTTTATCCTATTAATTTTGCCCAGTCATAAGATTGTTAGATTTATATCTGCCTTTCCTTCACAAGTTCAAACTAACTCAAATGGGAGGTTTCCTTCATTTTATCCCTGCAGCAACAACAATCACCTCTGTGAGACACGTTGGTTTGAGAGATGGACTGGCCCAAAGTCATCCAGTCAATTTCCATGGGTGAAGAGAAATTTGGATCTAGATCACCATGGTCCCAATTAACCCCTCAGCCATTGCACCACACTGTTGTAGTATGACTTTAGCACCAGGCAGGAAACCAGGAGACCTGAGTTCTAGTCTTACTTTAAGCACAAACCAGCTGTGTGACTTTGGATCAATCACTAACTCTCAGCCCTGGGAAGCAGGCAATAGCTACTCACTTCTGCAAAAACCTTACCAAGAAAACTGTAAGGATTTCTACTAACAATCACCAGGAGTCAAAAACTGACTTGAATGAACGAACAAATGAATGAATGCAGAGTATGGCACTGCCATTGGCACCCAACTTGATATTTAATTTCAGTGCGTGGAGAAACCATTGATGAAAACTGTCCGAATATGATTTTAAACTAGCCATATATCTGCTTCTCAGCAGTATCCACAGTAGGTTAAAACAGGAAAGACAATGGCACTTGTGTGATTGCAATCAAAGTCTTTAGGCCCGCAGGGGTGTCAAAGTGCCGGCCCGTGGGCTGGATGCGTCACACCAAAACCGCACCCATCCCATTGCTGGCAATGGGGGAAAAGCCGTGATACGTCACAACATGACACGTGGTGTCGCGAGTTTGACACCCGTGCTTTAGGGCATTCATAATCATCACACATAAATACAGAAGGCAGCTTTGATCACTGCTCCATCTTTTGGGGAAAACTTTGTTAAATTCTTTACTGAAATCAAGCCATTTTATAGCCACAATATAGCAAAAGAGTAGCATGATAAAAGAAAAATGATATAAAATTAGACGAATAAGAACTGTTTTGAGAAATCCATGCTCATTTATGGTAATTATTGCATTGTTTTCCATGTGCTTATACCTTGATCTGTTCATGAGCTATTCTACAACTTTGCCAGGTATTTCCCAAGATTTCTGAAAAATTATACGTAAAGATTTAGCAAATTCACCTGCAAGTTCCTTCAGTATCCTAGCATGCAGTTCCTCTGATCCTGGAGATTTAAACTCTTTCAGTCTGAATTCCTATCCTCCCACTTCAGTCCTACCCTTTCATATTTTTGTCCACAACTGCCTAATAAAACACTATCCTGTTATTGGAGAGCCCTGAACCAACAAGAGTAAGTATCTTTTAAAATTGTTAGCATTTTCCTGTCTTCCTTGAGAAAGTTATAGAGTGGTATTTTCTGTTTGTTTTTATTTTAAATCTTCATTTGATGCCCTTGATGTTCTTAAGCTTCAGCAACACAGGATTTTTTTTAAAAAAAAAACAGGATATACTTTTTTGCCTCCTTTTATTCAATTGTGTCTGATTTTCAGAGACTGCCAAGACAAGTCCCAGCAGTTTTCTTGGCAAGATTTTTCAGAAGTGGTTTGCCATTGCCTCCTTCCTAGGGCTGAGAGTAATTGGTCCAAGACCAGAATTCATGATCTCCTGATTTCCAGTCTGATACCTTAAACACCACATCCCACTGGCTCTTAAAAGAGTATGTAGAATATAGAGTAAAAGATAGGGCAATCGTTACTTGAAAAGACCCAAAATTGGGGCAGAATGCAGAATAGTATTTAAATTGTAAGACCAAATGAACTCTGCTGTGTTAATTCCAACATTTCAAAGGACTATGAATGATACCATATTTTTTATTTAGAATGCCCCAGCATTACATTAAAAAAAAATGAGGTCATGTATTTTACTCAAGAGAAAATATAATTTACATAAAATATGTGTGTACATCAAAACAAAATTAAAAAGAAGCTTAAATAAGAATATTTGAAGAGTTTTCCCTCCTTGTCTCCGATGCTTTTCCTTTTCTTTCTTGCTACTGCTCAATTCCATCTGCAGCCTGGAGCCCAGCAAAATGTCAGGCTGTGCTGTAGCTCCCCAGCAAAAGAAATTTCCCTCTCTCTCCTTCTCTGACTCCCCTTTTTTTCTTTCTCATTTTCTCCTCCTCCTCCTCCTCCTCTGCAAAAACACACTTCACTGGAAAGTCAACTTTGACGGTGAGTGGGACACTGAGTTCATGCACAGGCATGCAGCTGATATGCCGCTGCACATGCTCCCAACAGAACATTAATGATAGCCATGGCACATGGAGAAAGGGAGTAGGACTGGTTGAGCAGTATAACTGCCATCTGGATTTTCTCTACCTTTCCCTGAAGACACCCCTCTTTGGGACAATGCCAATACCTATCACAGGTCATAATCCACTCAGAGATCTTCAATCCTGAGTGGACAGGAGAAAAAGGATGATGGTGACACACTATCAAAGTCAGTAGAATTGTCATGCTTTATTTAATTCTTTTTTTTTCTGAGGCATCCACATCCTGTCAAAACTAATCATTGTTATTCTGTGCTTTTGCTGTGATGTTCTTTATTTACTCAGACTGATGAAATTCAGAAGCTTTTCAAAAAACAACCAGAAGCGTATTCCATTTTTGACAGACTTATGGGATTAATGTTTATTACTTGTTCAATGGCCCTTGCTTTGCTGATTTTGCTGTCTATTAGATTATTTTAGTCATGGTTGTCTGCTTGATTTAATGCTTTTGACTGTTTTTTAAGTTTTCTCTAGTTTTATACACTACCCAGAGTCTATTGAGGTTGGGCAGCCAGTTAATTTAAACAGAATAAATACAATTAATAAAATAGATATTGCTGCTCACCGCATTCCTTTTCTGCCTTTTAAGAAAAAAAATAGTTTTAGTGTAGATACAGATGCATCCGAGAAGTGAATTTATCAGAGGTAGATGCGCTCTTGTTACCCTTTATGATGGATGATTCTATTTTATCAGGCCATATTTTTTTGTTCTTTTCTCTTTAAAAATATAATTATGAAAAAGCTTTATCACTAATTAAAACATTTTAATTTGTAATAAGTGATTACATAACACCCATTTCAAATGTAACCTGAGCTTCATACAGCCACTCAAGTAAATAAAACCTGCTCTGACCACAATAGTTCTCAAAAACATCTACAGACATATAGGGGGGAGGTGGAAGTTGGTATCCCCCAGATAATTGTGGAAAATCAAATTCAGTGACACTTGCAGCTCACACCAGGGAAGAACAACGAGGGATATTTTTAACCATGAGGACTAAGGACAGTTTCTGAAGACTTTAATAATAATGCTATCACATAACCTTAGGGAGATATATATCCATGCTTTTCTCAGCAAAAGCCAAGTAGGCTGGGGAATTATGGGAGCTGAAGTCCATACACTTGGAGGTTCCTTTGGTAGGAAAACATTGTTTTGGGTGGTGGATGAATGAATGAATGAATGATCTAACCTGCTACCCTTTTTATAAAATTAGCTCTACTATCGGTACGAGGTAAGAATAAGGTATCTGTTTAACACTAATTAATACAATAGTAAATAGCTGTAGTAAATATGATAAAACCGAGCATATGTACCCGGACGATAGTCTGTTTGCTAAAGCTTGGAAATGTTCTTGGGGGGCAACCTCAATGTTGTTCCCAATCCTGTCCCAACCCCACCCCCATCCTAACCTCACCCTGAACCTTAATCCTTATCCTGGTCCTATCCCTTCCCTAACCCCATAAAACTCAATAAAAACTTCTATAAAACTAAAAATAAGGTATCTGTTTTAGGCGGTAGATACTTGAAGGGTGTGAAGCATCACTGTCTCCCCAACTGTTACCCACATCTTCCCATTTTCCTGAGTTAGCTCAGTGCTGGTAGCAGTGCTTCCTAACCTGGCTGGCTGGCTACCTCACCTACTGATATTTTCATAACAGATAACACCACTGTGATGATTCCTTATCTGAAAGAGAAGGAGAAGAGGCAACTAATCCAGGTAGATGCTTCAATGGGCATCACATACCAATTGCTCACTACTCTCATAATTCACTGTTGCACCACTGCTTCAGCTAAATTGGTCTTTAATTATGATCAAGAGCTTGTCAGAGCAAAGGGCTGTGTGCCTTATAGCTTGTCCAGGATCATCTAAACCAGTCTGCTACTCTTGGGTACAAATAGGAGATGCTAACCCATCATTGGCATTGAATAAAAACTCAACTACTGGTCAGTATAGTTTGGAAAGGAGGGAGAGAACTCGGTCCTTCTCTTCAGCAAGCAAAAAAAGCTAGCAGGATTGGGAATGGCCTGCCTAGCAACTGTTTGGATCAAGTGAATTGCAACAATAGTTCTGGGTCTTTTATTTTTTTTTGTACAGTATGTTCACACATCCTAAAACTAGGAATAAATTTACTTGCAACTTTTGCACGCCAGATCCCTGAGCTTGCTTCGTGGCACAATATCTGCTTTCTTTCTTTCTTTCATTTTTCTTGCAACACCAGTACAGATTGAACTAATATTTAATTTGTTGCTAGCCACAAGTGACTGCAAGGTCTTTGTGCCATAATTTATCTTGGGAGACAAAGTTGATGTGTCACTCCCTAAAGAGCACAGGAATGAGAAATGCTTGAGATACTGTTAAATTTCTGAAAATTTAGACAGACATTTGGATATAGTGATAGATGACTTTAAAAAAAAAAAAGAGTGGAGCACACTGTAACCAATAATTAAGAACGTATCTTTAAGCTCCAAAACAGGATTCATCCATGAGTTACAGAATTAGAAAATTAGAGGGCATCTCTAAAATAATTCAGATCCTGCAATGTAGGAGATCCTTTGCTGCAGCCTCTATGGAAGGTGACCAGGTCATTCATCCTCTGCTATTTCAGATTAAGATGAACCCAACATTTCCCAAAACTGCTGAACAGTTTGTACAGTTAGAGAGATGTTCTTGAAGAACGTTTCAAACCTTCTTTCTTTTCATTTGGACCTCTTGCTTTGGGCTGCACCACCCGGAGCAACAGAACACAAAACTGCCTTATCATCTTGGTGGTCATTTTGTGAGTGAGTCCCTTAAGGCAAGAATCTATTATTTTCACTTTATCTGCTTCTTCTATAAATATGTTTATCAGTGACCAGTATAATGCACTTGTGTATCTCAGTGCATTCCTACAGGCTTGCACACAGTCACTCTCTCACTTCCCTCTGGCAAATGTCTCTCTTCAGTTCTCTTCCCTCTTCCTTTCAGTGAGTGTTGTCCTGATTGCCCCTTGCCTGCCTTTCCTCATTCCTGTTTAAGAATTTCCAGGGAGGCTTCGCATAAAGAAAGAATACTTGACAGCCAGACTCCTGTCAGCACCCATTATCTCCAAGAATGCAGCTAGCATTCACCAGCCATCTTCACAACAAGTTACCAGTGGGGAGAAAAATGTCCACATGCTGGGAAGTTTCAAATGGATGGTCACTTCCTCAAAGGTGTGACTCTCACTGACCAATTGTGTGAGGGATATCTGAAGAGCTCCATTGCCTGAGAGGACAGGGGAAAACTCTGACAGCCCTCTCCCCTGTAGGGGATAAAATAAGAGTGCACTTTAGAGAGGAGGGTTTATTTGGAAGGATTTACAGCTACCCTTTAGACAGCTAGTTTGGCAGCATAGCAGAAACCAGGTGCCTATGAATTCCAGTCCTAGTTTAGACACAAAAACCTGGGTAACTTTGGGTCAGTCGCTTTTACTCAGCCTAAGAAGAAGACAATGGCAAGCCATTTCTGAAAAATGATTTTTTTGCCATCAAATCATGTTCAGCTCTTAGCTATCACATAGATTTTCTCCATTACAATCTGTCCCTAACCTGCTCTTTCAAATCTTCCAATGGTGCACTCATCACCATCACAACTGACTCCATCCATCTTGCTGATGGCCAACCTCTTCTTCTCTTTCCTTCTACCTTTCCCAGAATTAGAGCCTTTGCCAGGGAGCTGGATCTTCCAATAACATGTGCAAAGTAGGATAATTTGAGCCTGGTTATTTGTTCATCACCCTTTGTTCCTCTGGACCTCTGAAAATGCTATCACGAAAACTGCAGGGACTCATCTGGGCAATTACTAGAAATCAACACAGACTTGAAGGCACACACACACACACACACACACACACACACACACACACACACACACCAGTTACCCATTAGTCCTGGGATAATTAGGGATATTACTTAACTGAAGCCTGAAGATTTTGGGGTACTAGTTACTCAACAAAAAATGGGACATGATTACAGATTGTCTGTACTAAATTAGACCTATTTTGATTCCAGTTATCTTTTTAAAAATCCGCAATGCCATTTTGAATAATATTGTGTTCTGGTCAGGCATAAAATACTTTGAGCCAATTCCAAAAAAGTTATGCCAATAAAGCTTTCCCTTTAGATATATTTTTTTTAAAACAAATTTTATTGATTTTTTAATTTTTAAAACAAAATGCTTGAGACACACCGTGGTGCTGGGGTAATCAAAAATCCAAAAACAAAACATATGTAGATAACTTAATCAATACATCAAATATTCCCTCTCTATTTCCCTCAAATAGCTTATATATATAAAATAGTCTATTTCTAACTTAATTTCTATTAATCCTAAACCTGTTTTACAGCTTTATGCAATTACAAGACCATAATCAAATTTAACTTTAAATTTCAATTCAATTCAACCTGAATTGATAAATAAGCACATTATCAATTCAGGTATCCCTTCCAACTATATCCTAATTCTTTAATTTCATCATAAATCTTATTTATTCCTCCTTCCACTACTATCTCCCAGTTAAAATAAAATATTAATCTATCCTATACATATCTAATCTATCAATCAATCAGTTTCTTTAGGCTAACACAATAATATCAACCTTAAATCATTTAAGTTCATTAGACAAGGTTCTAATTTCATCCAATTAATTATCAGACCTAATAACATCCATATTATCAGATTAAACACATCATCTTATTAAAATAATATTAAATTCATTATTAGTTCAATCCCGATCTAGAACACCTCTTCAGTTTTCTTCATTCCATTATATATAATTTTCATACATATAAACCTATTATTCCAAAACATACATTCTTACTTTATTTAATATATATATTCTAATAATCACCCATTTTTCTTACTTCTAACACAAGAGCTTAATCCTTAGATCAATCCATAATTCTAAAATGCCTTAAATCCAGTATATATAATTTTAAGTTTCTATTTTCAGTCTTATTCTGGGCTTCTTTTTCTGCCAAACAGGTTTCCACAACAACGCTTCCCTTCCAACCGATGGGTCTCTCTTTGTTGCTTGTGATGCCATTTGAGGCAGTAATAAGCCTCCTATCCTCTGCATTGGACCTCTATTTTTCTTATTCTTGAAGCCTTGGTGCTTTAAAGGTTCAAATCTCAGTCTTTGCTTTTTCTGATCCTCAAAAATATAGATAAGATGCTTGTAAGGTGAAATAAGTTCCTCTGTATCCTCCACGAAGTCATCTTTTAGTGTATTTTGGTTTGTAGAATAGTCAGATGTAGTCAGAAAGTCACTTTTAGGATTTAAGGAGGAATTTCTGGCTCTTAGTTCTGTAGTAATCTCTTTCGTTGTAGCAAATTCCTCTTTAATCTCCCTTAATTCCTCTTCTGGTAGGTTTTGGTTTGTAGAATAAACAGATGTGATCTGAAAGTCAATTTGAGAGTTTGGGGTAGAGTTGACTCTTCGTTCTGTAATAATCCCTTTCCTTATAGCACATATTTCTTCAGTAACCTCATAAATCTTTTCCAGTATAAGCTTGCAATTTAAGTGAGAGTAAAGTTTTTCCATTTTAAAAGTGATTAAAGAAAATCCTTTCTTTCTTTATTTTTTAATGAAAGCTGTAATTAAACAGTGTCCACCCCCTCAGTTCCCATAGCTGCATCAGGTTATCTTTTCCAGGAATAGTTTGAAGGTCAGATCCTTCTCTCCAAAGACTAATCCACAGTTGCAATATTAATTTGTCACCACTAGATGTCCTCAGTAAATAAAAAAAACTTTTCCAGACACCATTTTTTCCCTTTTTTTCTATCTTTTAAAGGAAAGAGTGGAGAGAGTAATAATCTTCCAATATTAACTACTAATACAATTTGAAAAAGCATTTTTTTCTGTATCCCAAAATGAATAAAAATAAAATGTAGTCTTTAAAGATTCTTTGTTCTCAGCGCCTTTCTTCCCACACAAACAGAAGTTGCTTTTTCCAAACAGGGAAATAATTCCAACCAAGTTTTTACAGGCAGTAAAAAAAGCCAAAAGAGGAAAAAGAGAGGGGCAAAAAGGGTCTCCCCCAGATACTCCACGGTGGGTCTAATTACGCTTAGCTGTAATTGTGACTTCAGCTGGTGCAGCAGGATAATCGGCCATCTTGCAGGATGATCGTTGCTCCGTCAATCCTAAGGAAATAGCTGGAGCCACGGGAGAAGCTGCCACTCTCCCGCAGTCACCAGCAAGCCGCCTCCTCGGTGGTTGCCCGTCCAGGGCGACTTTTGACCCCTTAAGGCAGCGGTTCTCAACCTGTGGGTCACGACCCTTTTGGGGGTCGAATGATGCTTTCACAGGGGTCGCCTAAGACCATCGCAAAACATATATTTCCGATGGTCATAGGAACCGGGACACTAGTGAGAATTTCTGCTCAAGACTATTTCCGCCAGCCAGCTCGGGCAGACAGGAAAGCAGCCACCTCAGCAGCATGGTGGGGCTGCACTACCCATCGCAGAGCAGCTACTGCCGTGTTGCCACGGCTATGAACCTCCTGCTCAGAGTCTTTCAGGTCCTCTTGCCTGGCTTCCATCTGGGAGAAGCGCAGGGCCAAGGTTAAAAAAAAAAGCCTGTTATAATACTCCCGAGGGGTAGCGTCGATCTGTAGTGGGAGGTGAAGGGGACAGGTGGGTGGGAGGGGGTCGACCAGAAGGGAACCAGGTCTGATAAGGGCAAAAGTTGAGTGAGGTTTTCCCCCTCACCCCTCTCTCCGCCTCCCTTTGTGCAGCAGCATCTCTGGCTGCTGCCTTCCAAGTTGCCGAGAAAGGGAAAAAAAGAGCCATGAGCGAGTTTCTGCCTCGTTGCTTTTTTTTTAAAACGACCACTCGTTCAGAACTCCTCGGGGCTTGTTTGCACGAGCTTGTGGCAGATCAGTAAATAAAGGGGTGGGGGAGCCAAACCGTCCAAGGCATTTGCACCCTGAACGTGTGGACACTGCTTTCATGACTTGCCACCACCAGCCCCTCTCTTCCCGCCCTGCTCTGGCAATGAGCTGAGCTGAGCTCCGGCGCCGAGCTGGTCCCCATGCCTCCTGGTTGCCCGGCCATGCTGTGCCAGAGCCTCCCCCACGTTGCCTGGCCCGCCTCCCTCGCTGTCGGAGGCCGCCTCAGCCCTCTGGCGCCTGGCGCGATCCTGGGATGGCCAGGCAGTGGCGATGCCCACATGTGCGTCAGAGGCCAGCTGGCTGGGCCAGGAGGGGAGAAGTGGTGCCTTCCGAGCAGGAGCTGGCGCTCTGGCTGTGCCCCTCTCGCATGAGACATCAGGGAAGGGCCATGGCGGTAAAGGGCTGCATGGCGTGGAAAGGGGCTACCGCGACCCTGCCACTGCGATGGTGCTCAGGAGGCTGGAGGGGGAGGCAGGTCCCAAGGGGGCAGCTGGGAGAGGGCAAGAGTGGGGAATGCTGGGAGTTGCAGTTCATCACCATCTGGAAAACCATGACTCTCCAAAGATCAATTCTTCCTTCCTTCTTTCTCCTTCCTTCCTTCCATCCATCCATCTCCTTCCCTTCCCCTTCAATCTCTCCTTCCTTCCTTCCGTCCTTCCTTCCTTCCTTCCTTCCTTCCTTCCTTCCTTCCTTTCCCCCTCAATCTCCTTCCTTCTCCGTCTCCTTCCTTTTCCCTTCAGTCTTCCTTCTATCTCCATCTCCATCCCTTTCCCTTCAATCTCTCCTTCCTTCCTTCCTTCCTTCCTTCCTTCCTTCCTTCCTTCCTTCCTTCCTTTCCCCTTCAATCTTCCTTCCTTCCTTTCCCCTTCAATCTTCCTTCCTTCCTTCCCCTTCTCTCCCTCCTTTTTGAGCAAGGAAGAGTAAGCTTCTCCAGCGAGCATTGCTATATTGTTTTTGTGATTAATCACTATGCTTTAATTATGTTCAATTCATAACAATGAAAATACACCCTGCATATCAGATATTTACATTACGATTCATAACAGTAGCAAAATTACAGTTATGAAGTAGCAACGAAAATAATTTTATGGTTGGGGGTCACCACAACATGAGGAACTGTATTAAAGGGTCGCAGCATTAGGAAGGTTAAGAACCACTGCCCTAAGGGGTCTACCGACGCAGAAAACCCGGCCGGACTGGAGTCAAGTCATTAGACACGACCGGCATCACCGCGTACCAGAACTGGAAGTCCCTTTAGATGTGTTTTTGAGAATTAACCTATCCATGTGGGTTTTGGTAATCTACCATATAATCAACAGGTGGCAGCAGATTTAAAGTCAAGGGGACATTACAGCTTTTTCTTCTGCTTTTTAAAAAAGAGATGGAACTTATGTTTGCAACACGAACTGAGCCATAAATTAAGCAACCACTGTTTACCTCAGTACAAATTCAACATGTATGATTAGTTTATAGCTGCATGTATCACTAAGAAATTTGGATGGCCAAAGTAAACTGCAGTTCTAGTACAATTAACTATAATTAAATGTGTCATTCTCACCTTGGCAGTAAAGTGGCAACTTTCTGATACTACCTAGGCCCTCTAACTTTCTATGACATCAGCTTGGAGGCAGAGATAGATTAAAATATTTGTTTGCCTCCAAAGATTCAGTGAGAGATGAGAATTTTAGGAGCTTCAAAGGAGAACAATTTTTCTTCCTCCCTCTCTCCCTTTCTCCCTCCTCAGAGTATTGGAGCATTTATGTGGCAAAATAATGGGTAACATAATGGTGTTTGGAAATGACCTTGGGAACAGGAGGAAGAACTGCAAACTAGACAATAGTCAGATAAGACGAATGAGTCCACAGAAGGAATGGAGGTGTGGCAAACATCTCAGAAAGGATTCTTCCCAGAAACCTGGACTGTGCAGGTAAGGGAGGAGTGATGTAATTTCAGACCTGCAAGCATCTGTGAATGTAACCTTACAATAAAGATAATAAAATCCCACGGGGTTGCTACATTTGTGGGTATGTTCCCCTGAAACATTATAGATTCATATTTATGTATCTGAAACACTACAAATGCATGAGATTATTGTGATAAATTACATGTGGATCACTTTTAAAATGCTGAAAACTGTTACATATATGCTCAGGCTATCAAACATTTGGTAACAATGTGCATTATTGCCTTTGCTTTGAAAGAATCATGGATATTCCTGAAAAAAAAAACTGAGGCCACCAAATGATTAAATGATCACCAATATACAGAATTGATGCCTAGTTTTTAAAAGGAATGGATGAGAAAAACCATCCCTCCTCCCATATTTTGCCTTTTTTCACAGTATTTCACAGAAGCCCTCTTCCTTACTAAGACGGAGCTGTGTTCATCCATTTGACTTCAGCAGTTTCCATAGTAACTGCTCATTCAGCTGCAGCTCTTGACCATTTCCAAAACTAGCTTGCAAAACAGGGAGGAAAAGAGGTCACTAAACATCACGTGACCTTAATATTCAGCCCTTGAAGTCTGGCAGCATGGTAATTGGCTACCCTCATTGCTTCTGGCTTCCCTAAAAAAAGGAGTACATAATGGCTCAGTATGAATGTTCTCTCTTGCACATCTCATAAATATAGATAATTCCATAAGGCAGAAAACTCATTAACTGTGGATTGAAGTATTTGCCTATATTGTATATTATGTTTAGAGACAAGTAGGTTTCCATAAATGAGATATTGGTAAGAAAAGATAGGTCTATTAGTCTTTCTGGAGAAATTGGATCCCTTTCGAGTTTTCTTTTCCCTTACTTCTTTCTATTTTCTTTTCCATCACTTTAAAAATCTGGAAAAGAGGCTATGCCCCAAAGCAAAAAATTATTGGGAACGAATAAGAGATTGGATACAGGAGATAACTGAGATAAAAATAGATTTTAAACCGGAATTATTTGTTTTGGGCATAATAAATTCAAAGATTGAAGAACAACTCCAACACATCATTATACATATATTGACTGCAGCCTGCATAGCATATGCCCAATGTTGGAAGAATGAAAATACACCCACAGATGACATGGTTATTTACAAAATTTTGGAATGCGCAGAAATGAATAAACTTACGTTAGAATTAAAAGACAAGGAGGCAACAGAATCTTATGAAATTTGGAATAAATGTTATAATTGGCTAGTACAGAGAAAGAAAAAGATATAATTATCGAATGTAAATAAAATGTAAATAAGATGTAATAGAATGGTTAGGATGTATAGCACAGTTCTGTTAAAAGAAAAGAATTTTGTTTATGTATGTTTAGTTTGTCTTGGTGTATGGTGGTAAAAATAAAAAAAAATCTGGAAAATTGCTTTCTTATTGTTAACACACCACGCTGGAACATTTTCAAAACATCCATGTTCTGTTTGTTGACAGGCCAGTGACATTGAGCTTGGACTATATGGAGAGATGCATGCCATCTCACAAATTGAATTCAGGTGGGATCATTCCAGCTCTTAAAAGATGCTCATCCAATAGATGTCACAACAAATCTTTGGGGATTGAGGGTAGGTAGCTTCAGAGAGTTTGCCAAAGGAAAATTCTACAGTATATTTCCAGATTTGACATTTTCCTGACTGATAGTTGTTTCCTGGCTTCCTTCCGGCCATTTATTGAAAAGTGCCATCCGCTTACTCGGCAGATTATTGATGTCATGTTCCCTCTGGTTTCACATCTGGAAGGGAAGTGCTTGAGAAAAAGCAGACAAAGGCATGTTCTCTAACACCTCCTCGGGGACCTGAACTTGATTCTTTAGCTGAAAGGCAAGTTTTTATACTCATTCACATTCTGTCTCTTTTCCTCTCAAGCTGACTTTGAAGCTGTGCAAAACAAAAACATTATACCTGGCAAAAAGAAGATGAGCTGGAACTAGTCCAAGGATTATTTTAAAGTGTGATCTCTCTTTGAAATTGCTATTTGTGTTCATTTCATAATAGACATACATCAAGGTATAGCAGTCAAGGAGCTGCAAATCATGATCCACTTTAAAAACATGCTGCACTTTTGCAGCTAGATACTTCAAAGGCTAACGGCCTCTTTACCAGGGTCATGACACAATTACTTGTGCAATGTTGATTCTTATCCAGATCATTGAACATCACAGGGAAGCCTATGTGTTTCTTAAAGGCTGTAAACCAATCTGATTCATGCATTTTTTTCCTTTTAATTTTTAAACACTACTCTAGTGCAAATCCATCATCAATTTATGGAAACGATCTGTCATATCCATGTAAAAATTAATTTCTTTCAACCCTATATTATGAGTATTAGAATTTTCAGTAAGGAAAGACCATCTGTCTGTACCAATAGAGACACTGGGAAAACTGATAGGATGTTGCAACTGCTCTCTTGTGCAAACTAGTGATTAGAAGGCTGTTCATTGCTTTTCCATCTAACTACAAAAGGGATTCTACTGCCTTAATCTATATTTTGCAGAAGGCGGGGTTCCTGCAAAATAAAACACTGGCCTATCCACAATTTTATATTCTAAAAATGCCTAAGGGTATTCTTTAGATTCCAGATGATTCTGATAATATGATGACCAGCAACTTGCTTTGCCATCTTCTCCTCTAACTCTTTTTGAAATAATAATTTAAAAAATGTAGAGGCCAATGGCATTCCTGGATCTTACTTAATAGAATGGCAGAGTTGGAAGAGACTTTGGAGGTCTTCTAGTCCAACTCCATGCTCAAACAGGACACCTTATACCAGCGGTTCTCAACCTATGAGTCGCGACCCCATTTGGGATCGATCGACCATTTCACGGGGGTCGCCAAGCAAGGCTGTCCGCCATTTTTCCCCCCTTTTCTGGCAGATGCCTTACTTCCCTTGGGCTGGGCCAGCTGGTGGCCCAGCTGGTGGTCGGCCTGCTCCATCTCTGCCGCTTGCCAGCTACGCCTCGGCTGGTGCAGGGGGTGGCACCACGCATGCGCGGCGCTCCCAGGCAGGGAAAGTCCTCGACTTACGACTGGTTGGGTAGTCCTCGACTTATGACCGGTTTAGTCCTCGACTTACAACCGGTTTAGTCCTCGACTTATGACCAGTTGGGGGTCGCAGCATTAAAAAGGTTGAGAACCACTGCCTTATACCATTTCAGACAAATGGTTGTCCAATCTCTTCTTAAAAACCTCCTGTGTTGGAACACCTAGAACTTCTGGAGGCAAGTTGTTCCATTGATTAATTGTTCTAACTGTCAGGAAGCTTCTCCTTAATTCTAGGTTGGTTCTCTCCTTGGTTAGTTTTCATCCATTGCTTCTTGTTCTATCTTCATGTGCTTTGGAGAATAGGCTGACCCCTCTTCTTTGTGGCAGCCATGAGCTATTGGAACACTGCTATCATGTGACCCCTAGTCCTTCTTGTCATTAAACCAAACATACCCAATTCCTGCTACCATTCTTTGTATATTCTTCATATATTTCTTCATTCCTTAATCATCTTTGTTGCTCTTCTCTGCATTTTCTTTTTTTTATGTCACGGTGACCAAAACTGGATGCAATATACCAAGGTACTATAAAGTACTATTAGCTCTACACCTGAACTTGATTCTATCCCTTTGTTAATGCAGCCCAGGACGGTTTGGCTTTTTTGGCAGCTGCAGCATAATGCTGGCTCATATTTAAATGATGTCTACTAGGACTCCAAGATCTTTCTCACAGTTACTGTACTGCTATTGAGCCAGGTACCACCTATACCACAGGTCGGCAACCTGCGGCTCCAGATCCGCATACGGCTCTTTGAGCCTTCCCCTGTGGCTCCCAGCTTCCTCTGCCTTTGCAGAGAGAGACAGAGACAGAGAAAGGCAATTACACTTTCCTGCTCTCTCTCTCTCTCTCTCTCTCTCTCTCTCTGTGTGTGTGTGTTTGTGTTTTTGTGTGTGTGTGTGTGTGTGTGTGTGTAAAACAGAGTGCACTCACAGTGTTCTCCGAGGAGCTGAAAAGCTTACTGGGCGGAGCTCCTCCCTTTGCTGCGTCTCTGCAGGAAGCAGGAAGCAGGAAGGGCAGGAGAGAGCTAGCTAGCCCAGCTAGGCTGACTCAGGAATTCTGGGAGTTGAAGTCCATGAGTCATAAAAGAGACGAGGTGGCTAACCCCTGAGCTTGTTGGACGACAGCTTGAAGCTTGCCAGGTGAGCAGCAGATAGGAGGGGGGGGAGAAAGAGAGAGGGGGGGAGGGGGAGAGAGGGGGGGGGGAAGAGAGAGAGAAAGAAAGAGAGTGGGGGAAGAGGAGTGGCAGACCAAGGGCAGATAGAGAGGGAGAGAGACAGAGGGAGAGAGACCCTTTTGACATCTAAAATGAAGATAACACTGCATATATCCTTTTTTTACCTGTGTGTGTATGTAATTTTATTCTCTTAAAGCATTCTCTTGGTGATCATTGTTTTAATAGTATGGATATTCCCAAGAGTCATATTTTTACTTTTATTTTTAATGTGTGTGTAAAGGTAAATAAGGATATATGCAGTGTTATCTTCATTTTAGATATCAAAAGGGTTTTGCGGCTCCCGGTGTTTTGTTTTTGGTGGGAAACGGGTCCAAGTGGCTCTTTGAGTGTTTTGGGTTGCCTACCCCTGACCTATACTATACCTGTGCATTTGGTTTGTCTTTTTTTTTTTTTTTGCTCTAAATAGGTGTTCTTGCATGCACTTCCATAACAACCCCCTTTTTCATTCTTTATGGCTTCCAAGCCTCCATTCCATCCATTATTATTTCTTAATATTATAAACACAAACATGAGAAATATAGCTGTCAGTTCTTTAGTTTGTGTTGGCTTTCATATGCATAAAGTTCTTCCCAATAACCTAGGTTGTTCTAATGTACAGTGACAGTGTAGTATTCGTGCAGATCCAAGTGTGGCCTTTTGTAATTGACAGGTGAAAAATTTGTCAATGTGCATATTTTCTAAATGCCAACAAGATTTTTTGATATGGCATCCAGTGTGCCAATAATCGCTGGGACCATAACAGCCAGTTTATACCACAATCATTCAGTTTCAGTTTTCAGATCTTGATATTTTGTGGTCTTCTTGATCTTTTTTGTCTTCTAGTCTATGAGACTTTGTCAGTCTATATTCAGAAATCCCACAATATTTTAATCTGCTCATTTTCAACTACTTTTTCAATTATATGTCCCCACTAATTTTTTTCATTACTGGTACATGATCATTTTTAGCAGACATTCCAGTGAATCACTTGATGACTGTGTTATATAGTTGTTTATAATCAGTTGTGGCAGTTGAACCCAGTTGCTGCATTTGATCATGAGACATAGCATTTGTTAATCCAAAAAGTAGACCCTGCACCTGTGGGAAAATGCTAAGAGACTGTTGCAAAGTTTCTGTTTAGCCGTGAAGCTAACTGGATGAAGGGATCAGTCTCAGTCTCAACCAACTGTGTCTCATAGGGTTATCACTATGGGAAGAAAATGAGGAGAGATCCCCACTGAGCTGTAAGAGAACAGTGGCATATAAATGTATGTAGCATGGAGGGAGGTAAATACAGTTGTACAAGGATCACTCCCTTGCCTAGTGTCCTTTCCATCATATTTACTCTGTTTACTAAACCTTTATTGCACAGAGCACTGTATGCTTTAATCTCCAAGAACATTGATTGTGCGCTGAAATTAAGCAACAACCTGAATAAATATACAAAATGTGCTGTGTTTTAGATTTAAAAAGCAAACCACCTGAAACATGGAAGTTTATGTAAAATAAACAACCCCTGCATCAATAATTTCAGAGATATTTCATTACCTAAAAGAGAGAAACAGAATAACCCGGGGGGGGGGGAGGGGGGAACAGCGGTGGCAAGAGTGACTTCTGACTTCCTGCCAGCTTCCCCATTGAGTTTCTTGTAGGAACCTGACAGGGAGGCATCAACAATCTTCCTTCCCCTCCCTTGTCCCTTTTTTTATTAAACAAATTCTCTTGAAGGGATTTTTCAGATTACAAACACCTAATAAGAAGTTTTCAAAGGAATTCTAGTGCTTTTAGATATTTCTATTCTCCACCTGCACTATTTGTCCTCTGTGTTGAGATTCACATGATTATTAGATGAATTATATGTCTCAGGATTACTGATGGGCGATCAGGTTTCTCAGAGTCATAGTGATGTAGCACACATGCCTCATGTTTCCTACTTATAGCAGGAAGGAGGAACTGGCCTCTGCATATATTACCATAACATGTCTTTAAAGAAAACTTTGCTATGTATATGTTGACATATTTAAATCCAAAAGACATAATGGGAAGAAGACCTCAACCCTTTTTCTTTTTGCCCAGATGTCGAATACCTGAAGCAAGATACCAGCACCTCTTGGCTTGTAATCTTTTGTTAAGAAAGGCAGTTCCTCTGTCCTTTGCCATCTTTTCCCAAGCAAGCTTTCTACCATGCAGGGGGACCTATTTAACCAGCATTCTACAAACTGATGCCAGATTTCAACTTCCATCATTCCAGGCAGAACCTTACCGCATGGCAGATTAAGATGGTCATGGCCCATCTCCATTCTGACTGGAGAAACTTTGACTTAACTTACCAGACATTTTCTTATGCCCTTCTACTCCATGACCAGCTCTAATTCACACTCACAAATACAGTATCTGGGACAAATATATCATAGAGGCCATTTTCTATATCAGACCTGGGCATTTCATGTCCTGTTGGACATATCCAGACCATGGGCTGTTCCTGCCTGGCCGCCATGGTGCTAGCATTGGAGGTGCCAGCATTGGGTCAGTGTCAGCAGCAGTGGGGGCAAGGTATCCACATCAGGGGTGGGGTGGTCAGGGTAGGGATTGGGTAGGAGTGGCAGGCAACAGTCTCAGTTTCTCATGTAACCTCTTGGGAAAATTAATTGCCCATCTGTTCTACATGAACCTCACATGATCTTCTTCTGAGGTACTTATAGGGCAGAGGAAGGCTTATAAGGAGAAAAGTTTTTCTGAGTTAGCAGTTCAGCTGTTGATAACACCTAAGATATATTTGCTGTATATTTTTAAATTTAAAGTCAAACATTATTTTGGGCTTTGGCCAAACTGCTGAGTCTTCATTATTTTATTCACCATGTAAGAGAAATTACTGAGGTATGCATACTTCCCAATTTGAATTTGTCTCTAAAATTGTTGTTTTGCTAATGCTACTTAAGATACTAGTATTGCTTGCTGCTACATTTTTTTTAACTTAAATGGTAACCTGTTCTTGTTTTATCACTACATTGAGAATGAAAGGTTGAAAATTGGGACACACATGTTCTCAGGAAATAAACTACACTAGGAAAACCAAATTATCTTTTAATTTAATTTGAGCATCTTCCATTTTTTTTTTCCAGTGTTGGTGTCAGGCTCCTGAAGTCTCTTGGGGCTATTTAATGAAGTGCATAAATACACCAGAAAGACATATCGGGTTTTATACAAACTGTAGATTTGATAACGAAAGATATTATGAAGAGAATGCTACAACTGTGATCCATAGTTGGGTTTATTTGTTTGTTTAAATGTAGCGTTATTAGTCCACCTCTCCTGAAAAATCTAAGGAGGTGAAAAGTTCTTTTGTCTGAATTTAATTCAGGGAGGGCATTTCCAGAATGTCATAAATAAAGGCAAATATACATGTCCCAGGATAAAGTTGAAGGATTCAATCTGGGTCAGTCACCAGGACCAGAGGTTTAGTCTTCTGAGTTTTTGGACTCATGCTGGAACTCATCCTCAGGGAATTTCTTTCTCACCAAAATATGTTCCTTGAGGATGGGTTTGGAAGATTAAACCTCTGGTACTGGTGATCAACCCAGATTGGTTCCTGCAATTTCCAGAATATCCTTACTGTGCAGTTCTAAACTATTATCACTATCTATCACAATTAGGTTTGTATAGTTATATATTGTTTTACATGAATTTTTTTACATAGAAGCAAAGTGTTACACCAGAATATGCTCTGTGCAAGGTCAATGTATTTTATAAAGGTGACTCAGAGTGCAAGCAATGATTTGAATGAAAACAAAAAACTGACTAAGCATACAGAGTGAAAGAAGTTCAGCTCTTATGAAATATGGGACAAGTCCAGGAAAAAAAACACCTTAAGCTAGCAAGCTGTAAGTCTTTGGGCTCAGTTCATGTCCCCTTAAACATAGCCTTAATGTTTTGATACCATCATGCTCCCATAGCCACTTCTTTTCTGCCATGTCCTAATGATATTGCCTTTGTCTCATCCCCAGCTCATAGCTGAAGCAACTTAACTCCATCTTAGCTGTGTGCCAATGTCATAATAGTGTGTTTCTTCTTCATCCAACCTCATTAATACCACTTGGCTATGATGTGCTTTGTCAACAGGGGTTGCTTCCATGAAAGCTTGGGTTCTGCCTAGCATCCATTGGTCATTTTATGCTGCTCCAGGCACTGGACATGCCTACACTAGCTTCACAGTGGTGTATGCAGGCATAACACCTAACTGGCTCATTTGAAGCATTTGTTTAAGAGGTTCCTTGTAAACATGGATTAGTGCTATTTTCAAACAGTGCAAGACTTCATTTAAAGAATAGGTCTAGCATTCTTTTGAGAGAACATTATTTCTGTGAAATTCAGATCAATTTAAACTGGGAAAGAATCTTTGGATGGATTAGAGCAGGGGTCTTCAAACTTGGCCCTTTTATGACTTGTGGACTTCAACTCCCAGAATTCCTCAGCCAGGCATGCTGGCTGAGGAATTCTGGGAGCTAAAGTCCACAAGTCATAAAAGAGCCAAGTTTGAAGACCCCTGGATTAGAGGTTTTCTGTTACTTACAAGGAGTTTCATGTGGCTGTTACTTTTACTGTTTTTCTTACTTTCTGGTGGGGCTCATTCCTTATTCACCATTCTCTCATTCATTCTTTATTCATTGGTTCCTTCGAATTCTGTATGCCTCTTCACTGTGCCTGTTTACCTGGTAACCAGGCTATTTTTGAATATGGGTTTAACACTCTTTCAGAAGCGTGCTAGACTGATGTTTGGAAATAGTCCAACTCACAGGTCAAGGTGCAGGGTGACCTATTATGCGACTTGACAAGTGGCTCAGCATGCTGTTCCAACACCCATCTAAACTTCCCCAACTCTGTCCTACCACACATTACGAAGAGTGATTGGTGATTATATTCCCCAGGCTTAGTGGGAAAGTAAACGAAGCTGGGAGAATCCATCAATCACTTAACTTAAATAACACCACTCAATAGCCTTATTCCTTTGGCAGATAGGGATTAGTAATGAGAGCAGCAGAAATATACCAAAGCTCTGAAACTGGAGAATAGCATGTTAACCCATCTGGTTGGTATTGCCTGGTGACTGTCTTATTGTAATAGCTGCAGATCAACAAGCCAAGGTATAAAAAACACAAGAAGATTACAAAACATCTTCCATTTGCTTGCCAATCACTTTTATTTTTTTCTTCACTGCTTGCTTTTGAGTTCATTATAGTCCACCTTCATCTAAGTATCTAAGTACCACTTTCATCTAAGAAAGAAGTTTCACCATACTCAAGAAGTAAAGGTATATGTCTTTCTAGGAACTTTTGTAAAGATTCAGACAAAAAAAATACCAAAATTAACACCAATGGATCCTGGAATACTCCTTTTCCTTTGAAACAATGATGGCCACAGTCTTTGTTACTCATTAAGTTAAAATAATACTCTAGTGTAAAGCCAGAAGTGGCACCCACAGATATTCAGTTAGGCACATATTATCTGGAGTGTTAATTGCGGATGTCCCTTCTGTACCCACCCTCCTCCACTGATGTCATTTTAATGAAATAAACTATTGCAGACACTCTACCTTTGTTACATAGAAACCTTCATGTGTACACTTGTATGTATATTGAATTCAAAAGACCAGTAGAATAAAATTTTTTTTGCAAACAACAGAGTCAAATGAAAGAAACAATGATGGACACACCATATTGGACAGCTTTAAAACAGGATTAGACAAATTCACAGAGGTGGATTACTCACAGGGTTCACTAATCATGGTGGCTATGCTGCCTTTGGGAACAGAAGCAGTATGCAGAACAGAAGCAGTATGCTTTTTGATACCAGCTAATAGGACCAATGCAAGAGTGTTGTACTGTATCTCAACTAGATTATGATTCTAGTGAAAGGTGTAGCTATTGTGGGAACAAACAGTGAACTTGATAGATGCTGGATCTGATCTGATCTGATCAGAAAGATACTTCCTGTTTCTCAAAGAAAATCTTATGAGATATAACTGACCTGCAACAGAGTCTTTGTGAGTGTACAGGTTGATTAAAGTATCCACAACATCAACTACTGAATTCAGCTCCAAGCAGGATCCTCTGCTATGTAATCGTAAGCCATGGTGTGGAATCAAGCCAAGGCTGTTCCTGACATTGTTTTGATAGTTTGGTAAGTCAGGTAGTTGGACAAATAGGGTCACTAAAAATAAGATGAGCAATATCAGTGCATCCAGTGAACCACCAAATATGTAGGAATAAAACAAATGTTTTAAAAGAATTGGCCCTTTAGGACCCACAAATGTTGTCAGCTGGAAAAGAAAAACAGCTGAACCAGCAGGGTGGCCAGTATGCTGCCTTGTTTATATCCCTTTCAGCTCACAATATCCTGGAAGAGGAACGGTCTGCCAAACTAGAAATCTGAACAGCAATTTTTTTCCTCTTAATAATAATGCAGTTGTATATTGTACATTTTTCTACATGAAGTGTTTGTATTCCAGACTTGATATATACATTGTGGCAGTTTCCAAAGTGTAGAAATCTACAGTGTTGTTGTAGAGTCATAAAAGAGCCAAGGTTGCCTACCCCTGGTATAGGTGGTACCTTGCTCAATAGTAGCAACTGCATGAGGGATCTTGGAGTCCTAGTGCTGCAGCTGCCAAAAAAGCCAACACAGTGCTAGGATGTATTAACAGAGGGATAGAATCGAGATCATGTGAAATGTTAATACCACTTTACAATGCCTTGGTAAGTCCACACTTGGAATACTGCATCCAGTTTTGGTCACCACGATATAAAAAAGATGTTGAAATTCTAGAAAGAATACAGAGAAGAGCAACAAAGATGATTAGGGGACTGGAGGCCAAAACATAAGGAACGGTTGCTGGAATTGGGAATGTCTAGTCTAGTCTAATGAAGAGAAGGATGAAGGGTGACATGATAGCAATGTTCCAATATCTCAGGGGCTGCCACAAAGAAGAGAGTCAAGCTATTCTCCAAAGCACCTGAGGGCAGGACAAAAAGCAACAGATGGAAACTAACCAAAGAGAGAAGCACCCTAGAACTAAGGAGAAATTTTCTGACACTTAGAACAATCAGTGGAACAACCTGCCTCCAGAAGCTGTGAATGCTTCAACACTGTAAGTTTTTAAGAAGAGATTGGACAACCATTTGTCTGAAATGATATAGGGTTTCCTGCCTGAGCAGGGGGTTGGACTAGATGACCTCCAAGGTCCCTTTCATCTTTAATAACAAAACAATAACAATAATAATAGGAGTCAGACAAAGAGTGTCTCTCCCATAAAAAATATGGTGAGACGTAAATTTCAGAATGCCATACCGGCTCGGATGTCGCCCGGGTTAACAAGGTCCATGCTAGATATTGGACTTCCTGGATATCTGGTGAAAAATGGGTTACAGGACTCAGGACTGTTGGCTGAGCAACCAGGGCCAGCAGCTGCAGAACTACTGGAAGAAAAGGTGTGTACCCGTCACAGATACACAGTGATTGAAAACAAAGAAATAATGATCTGTTACTACAGATCAAGTCCAACAAGAAGAGGATATCTAAAACGAATGCACCAGTTCTGGAAAGAACAACATCCAGAATCAGAAATAACAGAACAGAGACTAGCAGATCAACGCCGATTTATAATAAGCAAAAACTGGTGGGATCATAAAATAGAGAAAGTCATAGAAAATGATAAAATTAAACTGCTCTGGGACTTCAGAATTCAAACAGACAAGCACCTGCAACATAACACCCCAGACTTAACAATTGTCGATAAGAAAGACAAAAAAGTCTGGATAGTGGACGTGGCAGTGCCTGGAGACAGCAGAATAGAAGAGAAAGAACTGGAGAAGATAACAAAATACAAAGACCTACAAATAGAAATAGAAAGACTGTGGCAAAAGCAAGCAAGGGTAGTACCAATAGTCATAGGCTCCTTGGGTGCAATCCCAAAACAACTGGAGCACCACTTGAACACCATTGGCATTGACAAATTCGCTATTAGTCAATTGCAAAAGGCGGCCTTATTAGGAACTGCTTCCATCCTGCGACGATACCTGTAATACCATCAAACATCCACATCTGCCTATCCCAGGTCCTGGGTAAGGACTCGATAGGTAGACAAAATGCCAAATCCAGTCTGAACATCTGGCTGACTGTGCGATGATGATCCATAATAATAATAATAATATCACACTGGCTGTTCCTGCCACAGGAATAACTTAAATGCAGAAAAAAATTGTTTTTTCTTTGTTATCCCATTTCAGTGGAAGAGCATTAGAGGTAAAAGTTAAAGGAATATGTGACATTGTTAAGGATAATATAACTTGACATTGCTCTTTGGAGTAAAAACCAAATATTGGGTGTTCATATTCATCAATTTTCTCCAAATCTCTAGAAAAATTGGCTAAATTAATAGAGCACTTAGAGGGCAAAATGTTAAGAAGCTCTGATATAGATACATTTGAAAGCATACAAGTTGGACTACTATAACTTTTCATCTCTCTTTACCTCAGGTTATAGACATACCTTCTGT
The DNA here is from genome assembly GCF_016545835.1 of Crotalus tigris. NCBI lineage: Eukaryota > Metazoa > Chordata > Lepidosauria > Squamata > Viperidae > Crotalus > Crotalus tigris. Next base: position 4,114,292 of record NW_024096554.1, on the reverse strand, counting down.
TATACTATCAGCCATGGAGACTTCAAATCTCCTGTTAGTCCATGGATGATGGCTTTGCAGTCTAACACTTTTGAAAGCAACAAATCAAAAAAGCCTGTTCTGGAAAAAGAAATACATATCTGTTGTATCATTTTTACAACATTCCTGTCTAGCCATATTTGAAAATGGCTTTCATATTCATAAAGCTAAATAAACCTAACTTCTTCAATCTTTTCTGATAGGACTTGGCTCCTTGTTGTATACAACTCCCATATCTGTCCATATCCTGGTTTATTTGTATCATTTTTAAATGACAATGCTAAGAACTAGATCTGATAATACACAGTTCTTTGGACAAGCCCTGATTGTCATCCAAATCCTCTTTATCGGGACCAACTTGAACATGTTTTGCTGCCTGAGGCAAATGGACTGTCTCCCATTCCCCCTAAAGAGAAAAGAGGCCAATCGGACAAGAAACCCATCATTAGTGACATGACGTTGCCCTCTGAAGGCAGGTTCCTACTTTATGCAGAACAATGAGAATGGCTGGGGTATTCAGAAGCAATGCCTGGAGGTTGGTGCATAAAAGAGAGGAGAAAGACAGAGAAAGTCCTTCATTTTATCTAACATAGGTAGAGCACATGTGGGAATGAATGATCTTCTGGGTCTTTTCCAGCCTCCCAATCTGCACTAATAGGATGTTGATTATTTAAGATAGACAGAGGTGGCGAATCTATGGCACGCGTGCCAGAGGCGGCACTCAGAGCCCTCTCTGTGCCGTTGCCCCAGCCTCGCCTCCCCCCGTGACCCCCTCCTCTCCAGCAGCCCCCCTGGAGGAGAGTCACCCCGAGCGTGGCCCACAGGGAGCAGTACAGCCAAGGACATGGCAGCCAGGCAGCATGACAAGACTCTGCCCTCACGGCCCATTGCACACAGTTGATGCTGCGGGGCGCAGGCAGAGGGCGTGACTGCCATGTTGCTGCTGGGCTGCCTGGGTGATCTGTTGCGGGCCCTGGAGGCAGTGAGTGGCCCTGTGGGCAGGCAGGGCAGGGGACGGGGTGGGGGCAGAGTGGAGGCGGGGCCAATTTTTGGGCACTCGGTCTCTAAAATGTTCGCCATCACTGAGATAGACCACCCAGTTAGCTTCATTCATCATAGTTGCTCCCTATGCAGCATGGTAATTATGTCACATGCATGTGATTCCTGGGCCACTTATTATCTGCGCACGCGCTAAATAGTGATCTGAAAAAGAACAGGCTATTCTGAAAACAAAACACAAGACCCCTCCCTGGAAAAGCCTCAGTACACAGTCACTTAATTGTTTGAATTGCATGCATGAGCAGATTTTTGACAGGAGACAGAGATTAAACCCAACTATAAAAAGTGTTTGTTTTTAAACTCCCCTCCATCTCTCCTGTTCTTCTCTAATCTTAAATTCCAATTTGGCACAAGCCCTGCTCAGAATGGAGGTTACATAAAAGGCTTATGAAAGCAGAATAACATGGCCTTGCCAGGCTGGTAAGGCCAGTTTGAACAGAGAAAACACGTACTTCGTTATTTTGAACCGGGTCCTAATTGGAGGCATTTGTTCGGAAGCACTGAACATGCCATTGAAGAGAATGTGACAAAAGGGAGTAACAGAGTGGCACATGGTCAGTTCAGTCCTCTGAACACATGGGAGCCCATTGTTCTCTGAATGGGAAAAAAAGAGAGATCTGAGTGATGAAAAGAAGTGGTAATGATTAAAGATGACAATTCTATGTATGGGAACGGGATTTTTAGTACGGAAAAATGAGGAAAAACTAAGTTTCCATAGTCTTATGGATGGCCAACAGTATCTAGGTGATCCAAATCTTTGAGAGGGGTAGATTTGGTATTCTAAACAGAGAAGGCATATGGAGTAAACCAGAACTACAGTGAATCAGATCAGATCTTATGGGATGGCTTAACACAAAGGACAGTAAGTGGTCCCACAAATAACCAGGCCCTGCCTACACCATTAATGTTGAATATTGACTGCTTAACTGTTGGTGGTGGTGTGTAGCACAATTATTCTATGTGATTTGGAGTAAATATTATTTTCCTATAGCTGAAAAACTAATGAACATAAAGTAGCATGAATTTTGTGGGCTTCTTCTTAACACAGTAGTGCACATAAAGGTTCATTTATATGCATTTGATCAAACAGCTTTCTATTCTGAAGAAGCTTATGATAAAAAATATTGTAGGGTTTAGTTGATATTTCATATTTAGATAGTATGGAAAGAAATAGAAGGCTGCTAGACTTTAACTTTTGGTGCAATAGTAATCCAGATGGGTTTTCAACTAAAGATAGAACTATATCACTCTGTTTTCTGTAAATAATTTCTTAAAGTTACAAGTCACTCCATATTTTCCTTAAGATGAGTGCATTTTTTTTTGTGTCAAAGTAGCTATTGGAATAATCAAATGGAGAGCAAATAGAAAGTATTGCAGAGTAAGGGACATTTAAATAAAGTCCAAAAATGTATTCAAATCATGTGGTTTGTTTGTGGTATAATATGTTGTGTGAAAGCAATTGTGTGCAATTCACTTTGTAAATCACTTTAGGAATTAGAAAAATCTTTTTAAAATTATGTGTTATTTCAACTGAACTCATTTGCTAAATTATGTTTTGTAAAAAAAAAGTAGAATGGACGAATGAATGGATAAATAGGCAGGAAAAAAGTATGACTGTGACTGAATCATTGAACAAATGCCATATTGTATATAACTATAAATGGGTACTGTATAATTGTGCCTTGTATAAAAAACGCAGGAAAGGTGCTGAGAATTCTTCTAGACCTGTATTTCATGGATGTATATGTGGATTCTTCAGAAGTGTGTGTCAGGGAACAGCTGTAGAAATTTGAATGAATGAATGAATGTTGGATATTTGCTGAAAAAAACCTTTGATCTTGGAGGTGAATGAATGAATGCATTTCAACTATACTGTAATAACAGTTTGTGAGGTTGGTTTTGAGAACAATCATAATAGTTTAAGTCAAATGTAGTCAGGATTTTGCTTCATACAATAGTCAATTGGATGCTTTTGTTAGTTCACAACTAACAAAAGCTTGAACCCAGTATCGAACAGAGTTATTATTTTGATTTGGAAATGATGCTATCAGAAATTATCAGGAGGATTTCTATAAACTGATCAATCTGTCCTGTTTCACACTTCTTGTTATTGGAATTAGCTAAACAATCAATCAGAACAGAGCCGGAAAGGACCTTGAAGGTCTTCTAGTCCAACCCCTTGCTCAAGCAGGAGACCTTATACCAATTCAGACAGGTAGCTGCCAGTCTCTTCTTAAAAACCTCCAGTGATGAAGCACCCACAACTTCTGAAGGCAAGCTGTTCCACTGGTTACTTGTTCTCACTGATAGGAAGTTTCTCCTTAATTCCAGGTTGCTTCTCTCCTTGATTAGTTTCCATCCAGGGTTTCTTGCCTTGTCTTCCGGTGCTTTGGAAAATAAGTTGACTCCCTCTTCTTTGTGATAGCTTCTCAAATACTGGAATACTTCTATCATGTCCCTACTAGTCCTTCTTTTCTCTAGACTATCCAAACCCAATTCCTGCAACCATTTTTCATATGTTTTTGTCTCCAGGCCGTTAATCGTCTTAGTTGCTCTTCTTTGCACTTTTCAACATCTTTTTTGTAATGTGGTGACTAAAACAGAATGCAATATTCCAGGTGTGATCTTACTAAGGATTTATAAAGTAGTACTAATATTTTACATGATTTTGATTCTATGGCTCTGTGTATACAACCAAGGTTTGTATTAGCCTTTTTGGCTGCTGCCATACACTGCTGGCTCATATTTAAATGATCGTCCACTAGGACTCCAAGGTCCCTCTCACAGTTACTGTTTTTGAGCTAGGCCTAATTTGTACTCATACGTTTGTTTTTTCCTGCCTAGGTGTAAAACCTTGCTTTTCTCCACATTAAATTCCATGTTGTTGCATAGGGCCCATTGTTCAAGTCCGTCAAGATCTTTTTGGATCCTGAGCTTGAACTAGAAAAAAATTGTCATTCTGATACATCAGAACCATAGTTTCTGGTTTGTTCCTCTCTTAGCCAGAATCATGCACCACAATTTGTTTTCAGTTCTGGCTCACATTAAATTCAAACATATACAGTAACTGATTCTGATCTTAAAGCCCCATTAATTTCTCATTAATATCACATGTGTTACTATTGCCAATAGCTGAAAATAATTGGCTATATGGGTACTTCAGTTTAGTTCAGGTTTGCAGAATTCCTAGTTTTTATGCATGGTTTGTTCTCTTCAAATAAAATTCTATTCAACTCTTGTGTTCTTTGTTATAATTCCTTCTGCACTTCTGTTTTTATTCTTCCTAACAGCAGACAACAAAAACATAGGATGAAGATTGAATATAAAGAGTTAATGTTTGAGTTAACATACTAAATGACTCATTATTATTCTTAATGGTGATAGTAGAGTGTGAGACAGACAGTCCTCTGCTTACCAAGGTTTGAGTTCTGAACTTTCACCAATACTAACAAACCTTTCCACAGTTCCAACCTAGAAAGTCCCCAGAAGGCTGGAGAAGGGGGGAGAAGGTAGAAAAGAATTAGTTTACACAGCGGCACCACATACCTACTCTTAGCAGCACTACTGCACTTTGGGAGGCCGAGTATATCTCATTTTAGGCACTTCCCCATCCTTTGTGTTTGCTGATCCTCTGGTGTTTAACTGTGGTATTCTTCCTTTGATAGTGACTGTGAATTACAGCGTGCCTGGAGTAAAGCCTAAACACCACTTACGAAAGGTAAAAATGATACTGTGCGTGTATTATACCTGGATTTATGAATAGTCTGAGGAAACATTTTGTAAGCTGTCCGTAAGCAGAGGACTGCCTGTGCAGGTAGTCCACGATTTACAATCACATTTGAGCCCAGCATTTCCATTGGTAAGCAAGATGATTGTTAAATGAGATATGCCCCATTTTACGACCTTCTTTTGCCACAATCAAGTGAATCATTGCAGTTGTTAAGCAAATCATGCGGTTGTTAAGCGAATCTGGTTCCTCCTCCCTCATTGACTTTATTTGTTGGAAGCTGGCTGGGAAGGTTACAAATGATGATCCCATGATCCTGGGACAGGGTCATAAATGCATGCCAGTTGCCAAGTGCCCAGATTTTGATTATGTGACCTTGGGGTGTTACAGCTGTCATAAGTTTAAAAACCAGCCATAAGTCACTTTTTTCAGTGCCGTTGTAGCTTCGGTCACTATACAAATAGTTGTAAGTTGAGGATTACCTGTATTAATGACACTCATCATATTTTAGAAAGTAACATCAAAACCTGAGCACATTCTAAAGGGTATTGGAGGTGAAGAGGACATCAGGGAAAATTAACAAAAAATGTATTGTTAACACTTACTTTCATCTTGACATGAGAACTAAGAAAAGTGTTGAGGAAATAATTGAAATAGAATAAGATTAGATTTGCCCATTGTTTTTCAGGCTATGTCACAGAATCCAGAAATTCAAAATTGGAACCAAAATGCTAAACTGCTTGCTGCTCAGTGCAAAATAACTGTACAGATCCAGGTAGAGGTAGAAGAAATACAGAGCAGATGCAGTTATTGTTATATACCATAGAACTTCAGTTGTGTTATTTCACCTAAGCAGCTTACGTAATGTGTGGTAAAAATCTTATGCTTCCCTGGGAGGGAGGGAAATTTTCTTTGGCAGTACTATATGTACTATTTACCTAATGTTTCTAGTGCTAGATATTTCAACAAAAACTGTAATGGTGTTGACAGAGTAGCTAATAACAAAAGATCAAGAACAAACCCAATGTAACCTAAGGTTTTTGTTCTAAAACAAGAATGGACAAGTTGACATGTTGAGGAAGTAAACAGCAAGATGCTTTGTCATTTCTAGGAATAAAAATGACCCACCTAACACTATTTAATCATGTATCATTTCATAGTTAAAATCTTGGCAGGGGGTTCACACATCCTTATCGCTTGAAGATGCAAAATCAGCTGATTGTTTGCATTAATACTGTATGTGAATGAACCATAACAGATCAAACAATGCCAATTATCACTATCACAATTTATTAAGAGGAATTAAGGATTAACTTCTTGTCACATAGCTGGGAGGCAGGTATGTCAACAACAAGCCCGACTGAAATATTACTATTTCTATTTCTATTCTTCTTTCTTACATTTTCAGTGCCATAACTTCCAAAACTCACTAAGCAGGGCAGCTGTTAAGCAATGATTACTTGTATTATGCTCTGTATAGCTATTCATAATAATGAATAGTGCAACAGTGATATTATAATATTGAGGAAAGAAAACTGCATCTCGAGTTAAAGAATTAAGTGGGAGGGTGCAGAAAGTAAATTGGGATCTACTAGTTGCTCTCAGAAAGTTTTGCAATAAATTGGCAAGGATTTCTTATATTCAAGAGGTGAATGATATATTTAAAAAGCATATGCTGTAGCTGGTTTTCTGCTAATCCGTCATGCTGGCAAAGCATTTTGGGAGCCAATACTTCTGGAAAGGTTGGAGGAAATCTGGAAGATGATACATATTTATCTCTGAGGATAAACCATATGCAACTGCACCCAAATATCCCACAGAGATATAGATTCTATAGTCTGAAAGGTAGCTGATCATTGCTATCTATTTGTAATTCCAGCAAAAGAAGGAATCAGAAGCAACACTAATAGCAAAACATCCTCCAGTTATATTACAACAAACTCAGTTATGTTTCAATTGTTTGCCCAGTGTCTTATAAAATAATAATTTTTAAAAAACCTTGGATCTGACATCTTAAGATATTACTTTACTACTTTATGGTGAGGTACCAGCTATTAGAAGCTAGAAATTTTTTTATGGGTTTCAGCAAAGCCTGTGTTTTTGTTAATATAATACTGAACTGTGATCAGTCTTTCATAGGCAAACTAAGACCCTAGAAATATGTTTTTATTTAAAACATTTATATGGCTGCCCAGCACAGCCAGATGACTCTGGGCAGCTTACCAAAAGAAAAAAAAAAAAAAGCTTGACAACTTGACAAAAGGAACACAAAACCACAGTGAATACATCTATAAACAATAATGAAACAAAACAACTGAAAGATAATCCAAACAATAAAACCATCATCCAATTAAGGCTCCAACACGTCATGATCCAAAGGCCTGGGGAAACAACCAGGTTTCAACAGTCTTTCTAAAGACCAGGATGGTTGGAACCAGCCCTATTTCAAGAGCCTTAATGGTGCAGTGGTTAGAATGCAGAATTGTAGGCAAACTCTGTCCACAGTCTGGAGTTTGATCCCGATTGGCTCAAGGTTGATTCAACCTTCCATACTTCCGAGGTCAGTAAAATAAGGACTCAGATTGTTGGCATCAATATACAATATGATGACATTGTAAACCACCCAGAGAGTGCTGTAAAACACTATGGGGCAATAAATAAGCTATTGCTATGTCAGGAGGAAAATCATTGCCAAATATAGGGGTTACCATCAAGAAGGCACCTCTCCTGGGTCCTACAAAATGGGATTGCTCACTGAAGGGACCTGGAGTGCACTTCCCTTATCTGAACATTTTATTTTATTTTTAAAATTTATAAGCCGCCCCACTCCCGAAGGACTCTGGGCGGCTAACAATAAAAAACACATAAAACATAACAAACAGTACAAAGACAGTCATCCAGGGGTCAGGTTTTATAAACCCCAGGACTGCCGGAAAAGCCAGGTCTTAAGTAGCTTATGGAAGACCAACAGGGTGGTCTTCCGTAAGCTATTTTGGGCAGATACCCTGGGGGTAAGATGGCCCCTCAAATACTCTGTGGTAAGACCACCGTTCAAAGTCCTAATCCTATGAACTGTATGCTGCCTTATTCTTTTTCAGTGGTTATCTTCTTGCCTTTTTGAACATCTCTGCTCTCCTTTCCACTTAGCTATTTTGATTTTCCTGTTCTGGTTTCACATGCTTATATAAAAAATTGTTAACAGAAGCGTAGCCTCCTAGTTCTCAGACTAGTTGCCTTTGGCACAGGATTGTAAAAATACGTTCTCAAATACTGGACCTAACACCTCTTCCAAGGTAACTGACCTTTGTAATTTCAAAAGCGGAATTCTGAGCTTCCTTTAGATGTGGATGCTGCAAAGCTGGGGAACATTGAGGGAAAAGCTTTTTGTCAGCACCCTGCCTGCTATGCTCAGTGTCCTTCCAGGCAGTAATGAGAACTGATGGCAGCCCAACCCTGGCAAAACTTAACTCTTGCATTGCACACATAAATAAAGCCAGCATCTCCAAATACCCTGAATTTAAGGAAGAAATGTAATGCAGCAACTACGTAAAAACAGGCATTTCTTTGGCTGGATTGGAGCGAGATTTTTTTTTAAGTGTAAATTCCTGCCATGAGCAGAGATTCTTCTTTTTTAAGGTGGCAGTGTGGTGGATACTTGTCATGAATGTAAATCTGTGTAATAGCTGCCAACTTGCTTTTTGACAACTCTTACCAGATAGCAATGCTTGGTTGGTGGCTAGTCTAAGGCAAAGCAAATCTTGTTTCAGTTCTTACGTTTCTTGAGATGGCGATGTAGAAACTTAGTGACACATTCATTTAGTTTTTCTCATGTAGTTCTGCTTTTCACATTTACCAAAGTGCAGCTCCTCAAGCAGATGTTCTCATTTCAAACGCAGACATTCCACTTCCCATTGAGAATGCAAAATGTGGTTAAGTGATAATTATGGAATTGTTTGTAACCCAGTGCAGCAACAGCCACTGGCTTTCTGTTGAATGTTAACAGGAACAGTAGTTGCTAGAGATAATTTGGTCTTCCATAAATTGATAAAAGTCATGATACTCTGTAGCAATCTACTAAAGAGGGTCAGGACCATCATACTTTGCTTATGTCACACAGATCTGGCCACCCGTTACTGGACAAATAAAGATAAATTATCAGGCTTTCCACAATCCAGATGCTTCAGATATACAACTCCCAACATTGCACTAGCTATTCTGGCTAGCGGTGATGAATATTACAACTAAGCACATTTGCTAAGTATCAGACAGTATAAAGATTGAATGGAGCCGCACAAGTTCCTGGTGGTATTGCCAGCTTATTGCAAACTACATACAAAATCATGAAAAAACACAGGCAGAAAATCACTATTGGATTTAATTATTTTATTACAAATTCCCCCTCCCCGCCCCGCTTCTCAAGTTCCAAATGCAGCAGCGGAAAATGATTGGCACCATCCAAGACACCGAAGTACAAAATCCTGAGCCACTGGCATTTCGTCTGAAGTTTTCAACTATGTTTATTAACAACTCCCTGGCAGAAGTGGCAGATATGTTTGCGTGCCAAGGTATAGCTACTGGAATAGCAGTGGTCTCTGTAAAACTGTACAGCTTTAGAAACTCCTAAAAACGCGTTATTAAAATCTCAAAAAAAAAAATCCATTTCCCCTCCCATCTTGTGCTTTTACCTTCTATTTGAAAAGCCCTGCTTTAATGCAAATCGTACCAAGAATTTTAATGCCCTCTGTTCCCTGCCAATTATTTGTCAAAAAAATGGTTAAAGTTGACCAGTCAACTCTTCATTTGAAGCATAAGCACATCTCTGTTGCTGCAGCCAGCCGCACACAGCTCAGCCAGGACAGCCCACAGCTTTAGTTTAAATTAAAAGTTAATGCCTATTTTAATTTATAAGCCTGTAAACGGATAGCTTCTTGTGTGTAACAAACCTTCAAACTGGTTATTGAACACAACAGCAGATAGCTAAATTTTCTTCTCAACCAACTTTTCCCCACCTTCCCATTTTACCTATGAACCTTAACCAACAGACCAAAGGGTTGATTTAGTGTACCTTAACAAAAAAAAGGACGATTTTCGTAGATGTTTTTAGACATTTAAATATATATAAAAAGACTTTTTCACTTTGTATTAAAATCAGAAAATCAGTTAGCTTCCAAGAACAGACTGAAGCGTTCAGCAGCTTCTTAAATAAAACCTACAATTTTTAATCCCAAGAAGGGAACAATGGTCAAAGATCTAAGAAACATGAAAATAGTTCTAACTCTGGCAGGAAAAAATCTGCAAGTAGGAATACTTTAGGAGTCCAAGGAAAAGGTATTAGTGTACATCTTCCTGCCCTTGAGAGAACTTCCTTGTGGATCTGTATTGAGTGCCAGCAGTTCTGATTATTTTGAGTGGTGGTAAGATGCCAAATTCATTTCACCCAAGTAAATGAATGAGACGCAACTGCACTTTTTGCTCATGAAGCGCAAATCAAGGGAAGAACAACTATTAGACTCCAAAGATATACTTTTTCTTATCTTCACTCCACCACCCAGGTCTCAACTTTACCATCTATTCCTGGAAGCTACTGAAACCCCTGTCAAAGACATATAGATGAATTACATGAAATAGTGGTAAAATCCCACTTGTCTTCTGCTGTGCCCCTCAAATGACAGAACAAACAGTGAAAGAGACTACACTTCCCTCTCCCACACAGAGAAATAAAAGAATCAGTTTTAGGAGAGGGGAGCACAAACATGGAATTTCATGCCCTCACAATTAATATCTAGAAGACAGACAATGCAGAAGAAGGGAGTGGGAGCACAATGGGACAAGCCCACTTAGTTCTTGTACTCAAAAGGTTCATCTCCAGTTTCATTGAGAAGACAGGTGCGGACTAGTGCTTCGGTCACAGCATACGGGTCGCAGTTAGCAGAGGGCCGTCGATCCTCAAAGTAGCCCTTTTTAACCTGGCCCACGTTTCTTGGGATACGAATGCTGGCCCCGCGGTTGGCGACTCCAGCAGAGAACTCATGGATGTTGGATGTTTCATGGAAACCGGTCAAGCGCCTGGCATTATCCAGCCCTCCTTTGGGATCGTAGGCACGGATGTGGTACTGGTGACGCTTACCCAGCTTCTCAATGGCATCTTCAATCTGCCTGTGGAACATGAAAAAAGAACATTATCAAAGAGGGCCCGGGGGTGCTCAGTTGTTCATGTTGCTAATAGCAATAGCACTTAAACTTATATACCGCTTCATAGTGATTTACAGCGCTGTCTAAGTGGTTTACAGAGTCAGCCTATTGCCCCCAACAATCTGGGTCCTCAGTTTACCAACCTTGGAAGAATGGAAGGCTGAGTCAACCTTGAGCTGATCAGGATCAAACTGCTGGCAATTGGTTTAGAATTAGCCTGTAGTACTGCATTCGAACCGCTGTGCCACCACAGCTAAGATTGTACACATTGGGGTTTCACTAGATCACAGGTCGGCAGCCCGCAGCTCCAGAGCCGCATGTGGCTCTTTGAGCCTTCTCCTGCAGTTCCCACCCTCCTCCAGCAGTTGCAGAGACAGGCACTTATACTTCCCTTCTCTCTGTGTGTGTGTGTGTGGGGGGGTGTGTGAAGGTGTGTTTGTGCGCATGTGGGTGTAAAAAAGAGTGGCCTCTCGCTGTTCTCAGACAAGTTGACAAGCTTATTGGGTGGGGCTCCTGCCTTTGCTACATTTCAGCAGGAAGCAGCAGCTCTCTCTCTCTTTCTCTCTCTCTCACACACACACACACACTGAGTGGGGGAAGAGGACTGGCAGACCAAGGGCAGGAGAGAGCCAGCCCAATAAGAATGTGTGTCAGTTTGTCGGAGAACAGTGTGACGCCAGCTTGCCAGGTGAGCAGAAGATCGGGGGGGGGGAGGGAGAGACAAAGGGAGGGAGGGAGAGAACTCATGCACAGCAGCCATTATTTCTTTTTAATTAAACTCTTCAATCAAGCTCCCCCCTCTTGTGCGCGCATGCAAGTTTTGCAGCTCCCAATGTTTTCTTTTCTTTGGGAAACGGGCCCAAGTGGCTCTTTAAGTGTTTAAGGTTGCCGACTCCTGCACTAGAGTACAGCAAAGTCTATCTAACATTTTATTCCAGATGTTCCAGAGAAATGCCAAACATTAAAAAGGAAAATAAAATCTAATATGTAAATAGCTCTGCTCTTGATACTTGCTTGTTTAAACCTAGGCATTCCCCTAAGCCTCCGATTATTTTTTTAAAGAACTTAATGAGGAAGGTTCAGAAAGCCAATGTTGTAAAATTATTTCCCCTACCTGCCCATACTTAAAATTAAAAGCCGTTTGGCAGAGTATTTCATCCAACTTGCAGAATACAATAAAGCATGCTTTGCAATGAATGGAAATCTAATTTTAAACATCCTTGTATGTAAAAAATATACATACACTGCTAACAGGAATATCCCTAATACCATAAGATATTCTTGTTTGCTTTTAGTTTTTGATTTGCAAGGATTTTCCCCCGATGTTCAATGCAGACGGGTTTTTACCTGTTAATGTTCCTTATTGTGAAGTACTACAGTATTATTGTACTATTAGACAGTCCCAAAAACCTAGTAGTAATATTATGTCTCTCCTTGCCACTTAAAGTTCCTTAGAGAAGCTTTGCAAGAAAGGAGTAGCACTTACTTGAGGCCTCCCTCCTCTCTCATGTTCTTAGTGCTGAAGTTAGTATGGCATCCAGCTCCATTCCAATTGCCAGGAATAGGCTTGGGGTCAAAAGATACAATGACGCCAAAGTCTTCACATACTCGATGAAGGATGAATCGAGCAATCCAGAGGTGATCACCCATCTCAACACCTTCGCAAGGGCCCACCTGAAACTCCCACTACAAGAGAATCAGAACGCAATCAAGTCAATCATTCATACCCTTCTCTTGTGTATACTAAAATGCTTAAGAAGAATTCCAGTGGTGAAAGATAAGCATTAACAGCAAGGATTCATACCTGTGCTGGCATAACTTCTGCATTTGTGCCTCCAATGTTCACACCTGCATATAGGCAGGCCCGATAATGAGCTTCCACAACATCTCGACCATAAGCTTTGTCCGCTCCAACTCCACAATAGTATGGCCCTGGACAAACACAAGAAGCAGAAGAAATCAGTGGGAGAATCTACACCTCCAGTCACCGCATTCCGCAAATCCATGTTATACAAGGGATGCTCCTTGTGTATAGACAGTCCTCAACTTACAACCATTCGTTTAGTGACCATTCACAATTACAACTAATGACTGCTTTTCACATGTATGGCCACTGCTGCATCCCCATGGTCACGTGATCAAAATTCAGAGGCTTGGCTACTGGCATGCATTTATGACTGCAGTGTCCTGGGGTCATGTGATCAGCCTTTGCCACCTTCTGACAAGTAAAGACAATGGAGAAGCCAGATTCATTTTAACAACCGTGTTCCTAACTGAACAACTGCAGTGTTAAGTGATTCACTTAACAACTGTGGCAAGAAAGGTCACAAAATGGGGCAAAACTCACTTTATAAATATCTCACTTAACAATAGTAATTTTAGGCTCAACTGTGGTCATAAGTCGAGGACTACCTAAAAAAGGGTAAATTATGTTATCTTTTCTTATTCAATCATCAAGTTAATTTACCTTTAGTGGTATCCTTGAATAATGGAACTCCCAATATTATTCTGTTCAAAATGTAATCTCTGATTGGCTGAGATCACCATTAGATTAATCCAAGGAGTAATAAGTTAACAGTAGCAACTATAAAAGCATGTTTCATAGTTGCAAGCATGACTCTTTTCCTTTACACATTTCCATATTCTCTCATGAATTAGGAATTTCTCTTGATTAGGTGAGTGGACCATCTACCTTCAGCAATAGATTTCTGCTGCCTAAATTCTCATTTAATATCAAAGGCCTAATATTCACTATAGATATCAAAAGCAATAGCTCTGGCACGAACATGATGGTGTCTCAATGGCAGATTGCAATTAGTAGTTATGCATTAAAGATTTCATAGGAATTCCATACAGAATCTTACCTTGTGGTCCAGGAAAACCATTAGAAGGCCAACCAAAGGGATGTCCATCTGTTCCTAGAAGGGTATATTCTTGCTCCATTCCAAACCAAGGGTTCTGGTTAGACACCATGTCCATAATCCTTTTGCAAGTAGATCGTAGATTTGTTTCTAAAAGATACCAAGAATAAGCCAATGTATGTCATTCATAGATTTTATCCTTCCCTTAAAAGGGAGGCATTGATGAATTTGAACTGCAACTTTATATATTTGCACTTCATTGTTCTTGAGCAAAGATTTAAGATTAAACAAGTTTTTTTTACAGAATAGAAGCAATTTAGGTCAGGGGTGTCAAACTGTTGGCCCGCAGACTGGTTTCATCATACCAGAGCTGCGCCTACCCCATTGCCGGCAATGGCAAAAAAGCTCCGATACATTGCGCAACGTCACGAGTTTGACATGTCTGATTTAGGTTGATGGTTTGGCAAATGTTATTCAAATCTCTGAAGCTCAGTTTGCCTAAAGTGCTTTCTAATTAATTTTCCCAGTCACCTTGTAAGATAAAACATCACAGTGTACATATTTTTACATTGTCAGATACAGCGGAAGCTGGATAACCTAAGAGTCCCCGGAATATTTTAATTAAGCAATCTTGATTAAACATCCATAGCAAGAAAAACAATAACAACAGTGTTGTCAGCAGGGCTATTAAAACAGGATGGTTTTGAGATGCTAATGAATCCTACATTTTATTTTCTTCAAGAATGTGATGCAGTAGTTAAAAGGGGAAACGTTGTTCAGTAAGTTAAATGAGAGATGCATGAGAAAAGCTATGCCGGTCAGCTGATAAGAAATTAGCTGAAACTTAGAGAATGCAAGTCTTATGGCTGGAAGTGGCTTCACATGAGAGCATTTACTAACTTTTTTCTGGCAACTGCATGCTGTGTTGGGTGCTTTTCCAAAAGGATCTGGCAAGTTGTTACCAAAAAATATCATGTCAGACAAGGGAAGGCAATGTAGTTTGGTTCAAAAGAAAGAAGTTTTTTAGTTCTTATTTTGCATAAATGTCATTAAACTGATGCATTAATATCTGTTATCAAAATAAAGCTCTGCAAGAGACTCTACTGAACAGCCAGGATCAAAATGCAAACGAAGCATGGCAGAGACCTCCTGTTACATGATGTCCCATAATGCTACAGGCTATTATCTCCCTACTGAAATATAGATGGTCACGAGTGAACTGTAACCCACCATATTTCAATAAATCACTATTTTAAATTATCCTGCTAGGTAGTGACCCACAGTTCTTATCTTCAGTGGAACTGCAAGCCCCTATTTAGAGTTACCATTGTGAACAATGAAAGGTAGGGAAGCAGTGTCAAAAATAGTTGTTCTTTGTTGACCAGTGAGTTAAAGGTATGGCCAAATAAAACAAAATTTTAAAATCTCTTTAATGAGAAAAAAGCAAATTCCTTCCCAATTTAGAATGAATTGTGGAATGACCCTCTTCCCGATATTTTTAAGTATGAACTGGAGTTTTCATTTGGTATTCATGACTTGAGGCTATCACTTTTAACAGTCTAAACTCCAGTAATATTTTCTCAAAACTTTCTCCAGGCAAGGCATGCTAAAAAGGCATGTACTGTGCTTTTTGTGCACAATACAATGGCTAAACCTCTGCCTTATTATTCATCTCAATGAAATGGGGGGGGAGGGTTTCTGCACTTCTTTTTCTGGTCAAGACAGAAGCTTTAAAAGGGCAAAGCTGGAACGCACCTGCAGGCTTGCGGTTGTACTTTAACACTTCACATAAAACCAGTTTGTTTGGGTCTTTGCGGAAAGGATCTCGAAACATGGCTGAAGGCACAAGATACATGTCACTGTTTGAGCCTTCAGACTGGAAAGTGCTTGAGCCATCAAAATTCCACTCTGGTAGGTCTGAAAACAAAAATAAGATTCAAGTTAAGCCAATTCTTACACACCGTACAAACCTGTACTATTTAATGTTGATGCTACTGTTACTCACACAATGATTTAATCAATACATCAATACAAATACACCTCATGTTGTACTCATTAATGGGAGTTAGCCCATAAAGTCAGGAGATGTACTATTACTTATTGCACATCCCAAAGTGTAAAACTGTAGACAGCTGCCATAACTAGTTGTCACTAATGAGCTTAAGATCAGCCATAGTCAATATTTGCTGATGGCACTAACGTAATGCATAGTTCTATCACTAAACAATCTGGAACAGGGATGATTCTCCAGGATCATAGTTTTATTTATCATTTTAAAGGCATTAAGTTTTGTAGAAAGATTGGCTTTAAACCATGCTGAGTACAGTTAGCAACTGTGAATGATCTTCAACGAAGCATCTGTTCTTGGCTCTTGCCTGTGGCTTGTTGCTAAGTACTCTTGCTTAGTTTTTGTCAACAAGTATATATTATAAAATTACAGGGGAGAAACAAAATATCAAAAACGTGATAATAGAGTACTTTTTAAAAACTCAAAGCTTTTGGAACTTTCATTGCCATAGAGAACATACGCATCAGTATTGTTAATTGTCAAGAAGACTAATGA
Organism: Crotalus tigris; assembly: GCF_016545835.1. NCBI lineage: Eukaryota > Metazoa > Chordata > Lepidosauria > Squamata > Viperidae > Crotalus > Crotalus tigris. The sequence continues at coordinate 4,097,872 of NW_024096554.1, read as the reverse complement.
ATAAATAAACATGGGGCAACTGGCATTAAAGTGGTTAATTTAGTTAATCAGTTTGATCCCTTTCATATGCTGAAGGTGGCAAAATGATTTAACAAGTTGTGTCAGGCACTTCCTTGGAATAAAAATAAAGCCTTTAACTAAATTCTCCTAATGAGCTATATATACTGGGCAGGTTTCGTAACCATCTCTGGCTAGCTCCATAGCAACCAGGGAAGAAACCCTCATGCTCTTGATTGCACTGGGGGGGGGGGTGTGTGCTATTTTATTCTAAGTCAAGCAAAAGACCAGGCTTTTGCATATACTCTCTCATCTATCTGTATTGCGCAAATAATTTAGGGCAGGCGTTCTCAACCTTGGCAACTTTAAGCTTTGCTGGCTGAGGAATTCTGGGAGTTGAAGTCCACAAATTTTAAAGTTGCCAAGGTTGAGAACCCCTGATTTAGGGCAAGAACAGGGAGCCAAGGTACATATTCTAAAAGGATTTTGACTGATTCTGTGGCCTAGGAAGCCCCATCTTATATCACACAAAGAAGACCCCATTTGAAATTAAAGTTTCAGCACTTGGGGGAGGCTGGGAAGCAGGCTAAGCAGACTGCAGTAGGGCGAGGACTTCCCATTTGTTTGAGATGATTGAAAGGACAGCAAATGGTTGGTTCTGCAATTTATTACTGTAATTTTTGGGGAATGGGAAGAGGGACTGTGCTTTTGTTTCAAATCCTCAACCGGGTTTATTTTTCAGCCAATAAATTGCTTTGACAAGTACTCAAGAAAAGCTGAAGGAAAAGGCAGTGGTTTTTTTCCCCTCAGACTATAAAGGGAGAAGATAGCGCTTCTTAACTTTGGCAAGTTTGAGATGTGTCAACCTCAAATTCCAGAATTGTGGGTGTTGAAGTCCAAAGTTGAGAAACACTGCTCTAGGGCACAATGGCTTCAAAACAGGGCACAAAATGGGCAGAGATTAATAGTCTTGAAAATGAGGGAGGCAAACAGACAAAAGCCAAGTGCTTGCCATCTGTGATTCAGGGAACCAACTAAGAGCCAAGGAATTCTTTATTACAAGAGCAGCAGAAAAGACTGAATCCTGCCGGGAGGTCCTTCTACCATTCATGCCTGACAAACTGATAAGTCTTGAAAAAAGGTGAGGTTTGGTTGAAGTAATACATTTTTGGCTGCAGTTCTCTAGCACAGCCTTCCCCAGATGCACTGGTGTTCTCCAGATGTGCTTGATTACAATCTCATAATATATGGTGGCAAAAACTTTGAGCCTGGATGGAAAAAACTTGTTCTAAGTATCTGGCTTGTTCCATACAAAGAACAGAACAGAGAAATAGATTTAGTTATTTAAAGGATATATGAATCACTTCTCACCCACATGTGGATTTGAATAAGGTATCCATAATTCAAAATCAGTATCAGTCACACAGATTTAAAAAAATAACAACTATAGAAGATTATGCATATTCCATCATTTATTTTATTTAGCAGATGTATATATTTTTATTTATATATTCATTTACATCATCTGGAAATATGAAATGTATTTTGTAGGGTATGATGCATTTCATGCTCTATGGGATCTTCATCAACAAAATAATCTAATTTCTTTTAGAAATGAAATTGTTTTTCCTGTTTATTATTGCTTTCTTGCATATTTAGAACACATTGTAATCAGTTCTATTTGTAATGTAAAGACTGGATGAAATGGGTAAGCATATTTACTCATTTTGTATACTTTATCTGAGCTATGCAGATTTTTGTTTTTGAAAACAAGTTATGAAATCAAAACCAGAAGAAATAATAGGTGTGGAAATGGGTTTAAGATTCCCTCTGCCAACTATTAAAAACTGTACACTGCCTCCTCCTGGTTCCTCAGAATTTCATCAGTATTGTCCCTTTTGGCTATGTCTTTCTATGCAATTACGAGAAAATAACATGATTTTTAATGAAATGCTGAAAAACATCTGATGGCTAGCAATTTGGTTTAAATCTTATTTTACGGACAAATTATTTATTTCTGGAAAACTATCAAGGATATATCACTCTCTGTCCCAGAATGCAATAGGTCTCTAGTTCAAACTGCCTACAGTTCCTATGTCAACAGGGATGCAGTGAAAGAAGCTAAGAGGGAATGAATGTTAACAAATTCTGTATAATGTATTGAACTTCCAATTCTATTCATAGAAAACTGGTTGGAAAAGGAGGCAATAGGAGATCAAGTAGATATTCTGAAGGGGATTCCAGATATAGGGTGTAGCAAGGGGGGAAAAAAAGGTTAAATCTATCCGAGAACTCAAAACCAGAGTTCTAGACATGGTTTCCCAAAAGAAAACTATTAAGGATGACCAGCGCTTTTCAGTTCATACAGGTGTCTTTTCATCCATTTGAAACTCAACCAAGAGTCTAGCTAGAAAGGAAACAACTGTGGCGGACAATTAATTTCAGTATTCTGCCACATTTCTTCTACTAAACTGTTTAATGTACATCTTCTCAAAAACCAGTTATCCTAGTTTTATGGGGTATATGGCCATGAGAGCATCTCTAAGACTCTAGCCTAAGTCTAAGATAGTGGAAGCTACTGTTGTTTTGGCTTTTTGTGTTGACTTCAATATTAAAAAATAAAAGCCAAGAGGTACTTAGATTTTCAGTTCCTTGCAGTAGTAATAGTAGCACTTGGCTTGATAGCTGTTAGTCAAAACTCAGGATTTAATGAAATCAGAGTCACAATTGTGATTTGTATAACTGGTTGTTCAACATAACAGAATTAACAGAGTTGGAAGGGACCTTGGAGATCTTCTAGTCCAATCCCCTGCTCAAACAGAAAACCCTATACCATTTCAGATGAATGGTTGTCCAGTCTCTTCCTAAAAACCATCAGTGTTGGAGCAACCACAACTTCTGGAGACAAGTTGTTCCACTGATCAATTGTTCTAATTGTCAGGAAATTTCTCCTTATTCTTGGTTGGTTCCCTCCTTGATTAATGTCCTAGGAAAGCTCACTCCAAATCTGCTTACCTTCAACGTTCTTGGGCTCACGTTCCAATGTCCGAGTTTTACAGCGCAAGAATTCACCAGTCCCATCAATCCATATGTACATAGCTTGGACCTTGTCACCTTGAGGCAGCTTCATGTACATTTGTTTTATAGTTTTGCTCAAATGGGAACTTGCAGAGGTGGCCATGGTTGCAGCTGTTCCTGAAGTTCTGCAAGATGATGACCTAAAGGGAAAGGAAATGGATGTCTATGAAAATTTCCAAAGGGATTCTTGCCAAAAACCAAGTGGGGACATTCCCAGAGTGCCAGCCTATGAGCTGGCTTAGTGCACTGCAAACTTTCCACAGCTGATTACAATCCATGTACAAAATGTACATCTGCTGCAAGTCATCATATTTCTACTGAAGATCATAGAGGATTACAAACTATTTCTATAAGATGAAAAACAGGCCCTGAATAAGCAACTATATCTTGCTTTGAAAGCCCTGTTTCTAATCTCATGCTCTCAATGTGCCTTATGACTACAATCTGCCTAATTCTCACTCAATTTGGCTAGAGGATTATGGCAGTTGTTCCAACATAACTGGAAGTTACTGGCTGGGGAATGCTTCTGTACAGTTATTATCCAGTAACATTTATGCAATATTATAATGAGTGTTTAGAAATACTGTCTTAATTCTAAACTCTAAAGAAATGGAATCTGTGAAAAACAATAATCACAAACAATACAGTCCTTGTTCTGAAAATGAATCCATTGCCAAAACTGCTTCAATTCTCAGACATTTAGAACTTTGAACATAAAAAGAGGGAGATAAGGTAATGCCCATATTTGTGTGCAGAGTATTCCATGGCCTAAATGGTTTCCAACTAAATATTGATGTCATTCTAATTGTCCTTATCTCTACATTAATGATTTCATTAGACCTGTATCAGCTTCTAAATTTGACTAATTTAATTTTTAATAGGATTATTTTCAAGATCGGCTTGTTTGGTTTATAACCTTTGTTCTCAACAATAGAACTAGGAGCAACTCAAGCCACAGCTACTATACCCCAAAGGCTTGTTTGGGGGTGGGGGGGGGAGAATACATAGAAATAACATTGAAGATACCCAAAGTATATCCATACATGCAATACAGGGAAATCATGAAATCAAGGCAAAACCTTTCCACATTATTTATATTATAAAAGTGATATATAAGACTTCCTAAACAGCAAAGTTTTCCCTTAGATTTATATGGGTTTAAACTGAAAAGAGCTCCAAAGGATGACAAAATTTTACATTACAATTATCAGTATAGGATCAGCTTGATTTTTATTGATTGAAATTCTGGGCAAATCCTAGAATGTTAAATTCATATGCCTAAATTTCTATGAGGTTAAAATGTCTTTGCCCACAATAGTAGAAATCCTATCTCTTATTGTCAAACCATGGCATACTATTATAAATTAATGAAAACAATTCATTTAAAAAAATCTACTAGAACTATCTCAATTATGATTTTGAATTTTTCAAATTTGTTGGAGTACATTTGCATGCCAAATAGGAGGATAGCAATAATCTCTAATAGTAAAGCTTGTAGAGGTAAATGTGAAGTAATCTACCGTATCTACCTTTCCTCAATCAATGCCTTCAAAGGCTTTGGAGCCACCTTTATTGTTGGCTATTTAGGTATTTCATTTTTTGCTTGAATCCTGTTTAAACATGGTAGGGTTCTAAGCAGCTCAGAGTTAGTCAATGATTGGAGTGATATACAAGCCTAGCAAAAATAAATAGGTAAACAATACACTCAAAGAATTCTAAGCAACTGGCCATAATAACTAGAATCTAAGAGCTAGTCTAAAAGATCTGGAGGACATCAGTTGAGAAGAATAATTTAGCATGTAGAAATCCTGAACCTCATCAAAACCTTAACAGCATCACCCCATCTCCTGCTACTTTAGATGACCTAATATAATTGTCAATGTTAAAATATAGCTGTTAGTGTTAAAATCAAATTAAATTTTTGAACTGGTGCTGCCGTTTATGCATTTTTACTGCCAATCAATCCCATGCAAGAATGAATTACTCCCATACCTGCAACATGATAGTCTCTATACCATGAAACAGATACCTACTGTATTGTATGAAGCACCAGTTCGCAAACAGGTTCTTGCTCACAATGAAACTCATGTTCTGAATTTTAATTCACAGCAAATGTCACACTGTAATACAATATACTGGATGGTAAACACAGAAGAATGGTTGTTGGTTTTTTTTTTAGCATTCTGAGATCTTTACCATTCCAGGTCAGCGGGCTAAGCTTAAAGTTTTCTCCTGTGAAGCTGAATAATATTGTATAATTAAAAGAAAATGAATTAGCAGTAGGTAGTCAAGGAGAACTGCTAAGAGGTTTAGGATATCTAAGCAGGGGAAGGGGAGGGGGAGGGAGAAGAGGAGAGGAGAGGGAAAGGATCCTACTCTTGCTAAAGATCATGAAATCTTTTTATGGAGAAAGCTAACTTCCACATTTTGTTTAGGTTCATCTCCCATTAAAGAATTCTATTGTGAGATTGAAAATATGTACAATTTACACATTCCTGGTAACTAAAATATCAATTGTGAAGTTCAGATTTATTAATTTTCTAAATGTAAAATGCTGGATTTCCACAAGTGCATTAGCTGTAGAGCAATCCTATCAGGATTTAAGAGGGCAAAACTGAATTGTGACTTACATTTTTTTTCACTTCTACTAAATTCCTTGCCCTTCCTTGGCTATCTTATAAATCAAAAATTAATGAAGAACCCTACAGCTCTTTAGAAGCTACCCAATTATTATGACAAAGGATTATGTATTTGAATTATTTTATGATTATGTAAATTGTTTGCTACAGTGGTTAATACATTCCTATAAAATACTGACTTTTATTGTCAATTTTATTGGCTACTATAATAAAAAAATTGCTTTCAAGACTTAGATAATTTCTTACATGGGATTTTTGCCCTTCTTTGAACCAAACCAACAAATATTGGACTGAAAATAGTATCAACTCTCCCTTCTGAGAAAAATATTCCCAAATATGTAGCTCCAAGTAGATCAGACATCATGGTAACTTTCAATCTAATCCAGTGGTTCTCACCCTGTGGGTCGGGACCCTATTTGGGGTCGAACGACCATTTCACAGAGGTCGCCAAACAAAGCAGTCCGCCATTTCCCCCCCCCCCTTTTCCTTAGCTGTGCTACTCCCTTTTATTCTATTGGCTTTTGAAAGCCAATAGAATAGACTCTCTTGAATATAGTCTAATTGTATTGGCTTTCAAAAGCCAATAGGAATTGTCCAGGCTGTCTCTGCCCTGCTGAGCCCGCCAAAAGTCCCATCTGCAAACGGTGCTGCACCAGTTGAGTAGTCCTCGACTTATGACTGGTTGAGTAGTCCTCGACTTACGACCGGTTGGGGTCGCGGCATTAAAAAGGTTGAGAACCACTGATCTAATCCAACAGGTCCTGATATTACCTGGATTTTGAGTTACCCTTCCTTTTTTAAGGAATTGTCTTCCAACTCTGCCTCTTAAGATGCCACATGTTCATGTTAGCCATGGCTGTTACAGGCACCCTAGACACATTAGATGGCTGAATGAACCATCTGTGTCACTGAATTAGATTCTTGGAATTATCCTATTTCTTTCACTTATTTTTTTCTCTAAGGACCAGTGTGGATTGTAAAATTGTAATATATACAGGGACAGCAGATGGCAGCATCTAGTCAACTTCAGCTGATCTTGGGAGGGAAAAAAAACCAAGCAGAGTTGGACTAGTTAGTACTTGGATGGGAGATCCCCAGGAAATTCTAGTTACACTCTAGATTGGGAAATCAAAAACCATCCTGGAAGAAAGCCATGCCAAGTCACTCTTTGGAACATTCCTCCTGTACCTGCCCCTCTCTGGAGAAGTTGACACAGCATCAACCCTGATTGCATTTTGCAATCTAAGTACATAAATATATAAATGAATAAAATCAATACTGTTTCTCATTAGCAAAGGAACAAATTGTTTTGGAATTTTGTTTTTTATCCGATTATTCCAATCTGCATTGTCTTTTGCAGTTAGGACTGGGGATATTAAATAAGTAAATAAATACATAAATGTTGTTGCCTTTTCCCAAAAGCTGCATGAACTTGTCCACCAGGAATACTTTACCTTAATATATAAATCTCACACACACTCACACACACACACACACACCACAGCCGCCCCTGGCTCCCCCTCCTTTTCCTAATCAAACTCAAACCCTCCAAAGGCTGTGCTTTTTGTCTTCAACCAGCACTTCCTCTTCTACCTTTGGTTCCAACCTTGCGAGATGCTCGTTTTTACTCTCCTTTTATACCCTGCGCCCTCTCTTCTCCAGTGCATGACGAGGGAGACCATTTTATCCCCTCCCCAGGGCAACCGCGTTGTTTTTACGCATCCCGCCGCCTTGAACCAAACCGGAGCCATCCAGCCTTTGAAAAAGGCGGAGGAAAAAAAGGGACAGAGTCCCTTCAAGTCCATTGTCGTTTCTAGGGATTCCTCCTTGCCTCCCCATTTAACAAAAGCCAGGGCAAGAATTCAAAGCAACAGCAGCCGTAGAGACCAAGCTAGCTAGCTAGCTAGGGCTCAAAGGGCCTGCAAGAAACGGAGGGAACCCGTTCTCATAGGCCTCCGCGGTTATTTCCCATTTTCTCCATCCAAAATCGGAGCAGCAGGAAATCTCCTCTAAGCCATCGGGATTGATTGGAAGAGGACCATTGCAGTTAACCGGTCTACTCGAGACATCAGGAGAGGAGAGAGAACGGCAGACACAATTTCGAACGTCCGAACAAAGCCCTCTTTTCCCTGGAAATTCCAGAACGCCCCTCCCCCCACCCCAGCACCAGGAGCGCGTTAAGGACCACACTTAACAACTTAATTGCTTTTGTTTAAAGGAGAAATGAGGAGAGATGGCGAGCCGCCCCGGCTATCTACCACAGCCCTCTAAACTGCATCACCAGCGGAGTATAACAGTAGCTGGTCCACAATCATAGAGGAAAATGAGAGCGACTTCGGGAAAACTTCCTATTCTCTCTTCCTTCGCCTCCTCTCCCCCTTTCTCAGCGAAACCCGCGGGGGGGGCGGAGATGATGCGGTGGGTTTACTGGAAAATGCGCCGCGAAACCCCGACTCCCCTTCCCCAACTCCTTCCAGCCTCTGTTCACAAGAGCCACGCGCCCTTTACCTTGGCCGTCGTCGAGGAAAAGGTGCAACGGTGGAAGGCAGGCGGGATTCACAAGGACTGGCAAGCCGACCACTAAAGAGGATCGCCCATGCTCGGCTCTAGACGAGTACGGCTGCCGGCTGCCTCCTTTAATTACCGCCCGGTGCCAATCCCCCCCGTTCGCTGATTGGCTTCTTCCAATCGTGAGCGAGACATGATCAGCTGATGCGCAGGCTCATGGCTCCAGCGATTGGGCAACCAGGAAAGGAGGAGGAAAAAGAAGAAAGAAAAGAAAGGCAGAAGGGAGGGAGGGAACGAAGATGCAGAGGAAGAAGGAAAAAAACAAAACATAAGGGGCCCTTTCCTCCCGGTTTTTGGACGGGAGGAGGAAGTGAATTCAGGGCAGCTGCAGAAAGAGGTCGAAGGTGGCTACCGCGGCTAAGATACTCATTCTGTCCATTCTGATGAGAATCCGGCACAGCTTTGCGATACAAAGCCGTTTGCAAAAATCGGAGGCTGAGTAAATTACAGCAGGTTGCAAATCGAGGATGGTCTCTAGAGCTACGCCAGGGATCCCAGTCTAGCCCCGCAAATTTGGAGCGAGCTGCACGGAGCTCGTCTAGGCTTCCTTAGAGGAAATCCGCCGGGGGGGGGGAACTGGTGCATGCTGCCTTCTCTTCTGACCGCGAAAAGGACTGCCGTGCAATGCAGAGGGGAGAGTGAGTGGGTCTGAAAACAAGACGTGAAGTGATGTATGCTCTGAAATATGGTCTTCGGGGAACTCTAAAAGGGGGGACCCGCTTCTTCTCTCCTGCCCCTTCCGCCTTTTTTATGTTGTTGCAATCTAGGGTCTATCCTACCTACTTAGCAAGCAAGTCTTTGAAAAATAACCGTGCAGGGGTTGCTTTCCCCTTGTGGCCGTGCAAAGGTCTTGGAGGTTTTTTTACATAGGTAGTCTTTCGTGCAGCGCGTTCGGCTTCTGTGGGCAGGGTCTCTCTGCTGCCTCTCTGCCTTTTTTTTTTTTTTTTTGCAAAGCGAAAGGAACTTGCCGGGCCCAAGGCATGTGATTGGCGGGCTGGATCAGGCTTTCCCGGGCTCTCCGAGGAATTCTCGGAAAGTTAAGGACAGGAGGATCTCTCGGTCTTTTGTTAAGGTGTTTACGGCTTGAGCTGCCTTTACGTAACTTTCTCCGCACACACAGCCGAAGGACGCGACTTACCCGCGTTTTCAGCCCAAGCGAAAGTAGCTTCTGCTTATCGTTCCCCGCCCTCAGTCCAAAGAGACAAGCTAATTTAGCCATCAATGTTGCTGACATGCCGGTACATGCAGTGCTCAAGATAGTAAACAGGTTCCCAGATAGGGAAAGAAAAGCAGCTCTTTTGCCTCCAGATTAGTTGTTTTCTTGGCAGTAGGTAACTTGCTTAGAGTGTCTTTTTAAAAAGGGGATTCATTCTGTGGTTTTGTAGGCTTGCTTTAGAGGAATTGAAAAAAGAAAAATCCACCTCGGGGCGGCCTTCCTCTTTGTTATTACATCTCACATCAATCCAACTGCAGGATGAAGGTTGTGGACCCACACTGGCACAGTACAAGTTGGTATTTTTTTATACTGTTAATTTTTAATTTATTTACAGTTTCCCAGTCTAGAATTACTCAAAGTCAACCAGCCAGCTTCCATATATGGAGCACCAGGCTCTGAGTCACCCCACTTCACAGTAGTACTTAGGGGTCCCCAATCCCTGGTCCACAGACCACCACCGGTCCACCACATGCTAGAAACCGGCCCATGCAACCAAGCAAATCCACCATCCACAGGATGCAGGCAGCATATGAAACCACACCCCCTCTGGTCCTTGGAAAAAATTCTCTCCACTGAACCTGTCCCCAATACCCAAAAGGTTGGGGACCTCTGGGCCTTAACTGGTATACCCCACCTGAGCTCTCAACTGATGCAATACAAACTTTGTACTATGAAAATTATTTTAAAACTGAATTTTAAGTCCTAAATAGGGGCAGGCATATGCCACTCATTAGAAAATTAATTTGAAAAATGTGAAGCCGTAACAGAAAAGGCCCTGCTCCTTTGGTACTTGATTATTTTTTTAAAAAAGTTAATAAGAGTCTAAGGCATCTGCCTGGCATCTTCATATGCAACAATTACTGGTTTTTAAATAACAGAAATTATTCCAGACGACGTCTTTCATATCAAAAATTCCTATATCTTCACCAACTTTTTTTTCTTAAGAGTATTCTAAAGCAGAAAAAGATAAAACAATTGATTAATGGTTGAGTTCACACTTCATACTAAGCCAGAATCAAACAAGCAGAAGTAGGGTGGAATAGTATGTGAAACCATATACTATGTAATCTATTATGTATGATTTAATATGTTCTTTGCACCTGGCCATAGTTTATTCTTTAAATCATGGTTAAGTAACTGGCATAAGCACAAAGGAAGAAGCCAGTCAGTATTTTTTTTTTTTTTTTTTTTTTTTGGTGAGTAGTGCCATGAGCCAGAAGCTTGGGAATTATTTCTAAGTATCCCTCAGTTCTTCAAAGGAAGTGTGGGGAGATTACAATAAACCTGCAATAACAACTGCATAGCTCCAATTACATAGAAACTCTTAGATTTGTACATTATGCACAATTTAAAACTGCCTTTGAAGACAGTCCATGAACTTCGGCATATGTAGAATTCAGTTTCAAGAAGGTTGGAGATATTTTGAACATGTGCCAAGGCTTCCAGTTTGTATTCAAGCTCAGTTCAAAGTATCCACTTTTGATCTGTCTAACCCTTTATTTTTTGGAAATGTGGTGTTTATGGACCCTTATTTTACCTAGTTTTGGTGTAGTGGTTAAGGCATCAAACTAGAAAGCAGGAGACCGTAAGTTCTAGTGCTGCCTTAGTCAAAATCCAGCTGAGTAACCTTGGGCCAGTCTCACTTTCTCAGCCCAAGGAAGTAGGCAAGAGCAAATTACTTCTGAAATCTTGCAAAGGAAACTGCAAGAACTAATAGTTTTTAGATATCACAAGCAGATGCTTCATTGTGGAGTATATACTGTAAGCTTGGGCTATTTGGTTTATATTTTTGAATGCTCGATATCCACCTCTATATAATAATAAAGGACATGTGTAAATATGTAAAAGGTGAGTATCTCTCAGCAGCATCAGCAGACATGTCAAGTCTCCCTAAAATCAGCTTGGCTTCAGTCCTGTGGGCTTTGTGTAAAGCCTTAAAACACTTGGTTTTGGCATCGCACTTGAGAACCCAGGTAGTTAATAGTCTGTAGAGCAGGGGTGTCAAACTGCCGGCCCACAGGCCGGATGCCTCACACGGAAGCTGCACCCGCCCTAGCTCCAGCAAGGGGAAAAAAGTTGTGACACGTCACGTGACACAGTGAGTTTGTCACCCCTGCCGTAGACTGTCTGCCGATTGTTGTTGTTGGTGGGTTTTGGTGTATTCAGCTACTGATCATTGAATGGATTATTTATTTTGTTTTGTATATAGTTTTAATTGCCGTGAGCTACTTAGAGTCATGAATTTGATATGGGTAGCTATATTCATTGAAGTAATCAATAAATAATTGTTTTACAAAATACAGGGTGGCCATTTTCTGCTTGATGGCCAAATTAAAGATAAATGCCTCTAAGAAGTGGGAATGGATGCCCTGAAGCAGCCTTTCTATTGCATGCAGAGGACAAACTGACCAGGTTACCTGAGAAGACATTTCCCTTGCAGTGAGTTTTGTTATTTCTATTTCTATTGTTGCCATTATTTTTGAAGTATCCTCTCAGCATAATTATAAACATGCACAACTGTTATGCCTGTCTATGTTATATTTTCTTTTTTTCAGAGACGAGATACCTGGAACCATCCTTTTCAAGGATACCTTGCTTCCTTTGCATCTGAAGATTGTTGCTATTTTCACATCTTGTTTCCAGATGCAAGACAAAACAAATTGACTTGTTTGTGCAAAAAAAATCTTATCTTTACTTTAGGCAGCATTCCACAATTTAATATTCCCCTAGCTCACAGGTCGGCAACCTGCGGCTCCGGAGCCGCATGCGGCTCTTTGAGCCTTCCCCTGTGGCTCCCCGCCTCCTCTGCCTTTGCAGAGAGAGACAGAGAGAGGCAATTGCGCTTCCCTGCTCTCTCCTCTCCTCTCTCTCTCTCTCTCTCTCTCTCTCTCTCTCTCTCTCTCTCTCTCTCTCTCTCTCTCTCTCTGTAAAAGAGAGTGCACTCACAGTGTTCTCCGAGGAGCTGAAAAGCTTACTGGGGAGCTCCTCCCTTTGCTGCATCTCTGCAGGAAGCAGGAAGGCAGGAGAGAGCTAGCTAGCCCAGCTAGGCTGACTCAGGAATTCTGGGAGTTGAAGTCCATGAGTCATAAAAGAGACGAGGTTGCTTACCCCTGAGCTTGTTGGACAACAGCTTGGAGCTTGCCAGGTGAGCAGCAGATAGGAGGGGGGAGGAGAAAGAGAGAGAGAGAAAGAGAGGGAGGGAGAGAGAGAGAGAGAGGAAAGAGAGAGAAAGAAAGAGAGTGGGGGAAGAGGAGTGGCAGACCAAGGGCAGATAGAGAGGGAAGGAGGGAGAGAGACAGAGAGAGAGAGAGACCCTTTTGACATCTAAAATGAAGATAACACTGCATATATCCTTTTTTTACCTGTGTGTGTATGTAATTTTATTCTCTTAAAGCAGTGTTTCCCAAACTTGACAATTTTAAGGCATGAGGACTTCAACTCCCAGCAACGCTGGCTGTGGAATTCTGGGAGTTGAAGTCCACATGCCTTAAAATTGTCAAGTTTGGGAAACACTGTCTTAAAGCATTAAAGCATTCTCTTGGTGATCATTGTTTTAATAGTATGGATATTCCCAAGAGTCATATTTTTACTTTTATTTTTAATATGTGTGTGTGTGTGTGTGCGCACACACAAACACACAAACACACACACACCTATAATAAAGGTAAAAAAGGATATATGCAGTGTTATCTTCATTTTAGATATCAAAAGGGTTTTGCGGCTCCCGGTGTTTTGTTTTTGGTGGGAAACGGGTCCAAGTGGCTCTTTGAGTATTTTGGGTTGCCTACCCCTGCCCTAGCTGCTGGCTTACATTATTCATAATCTACAAGCACATTAAGCAGTACTGGCTGAGGGTCATGGGAGTTATACAACATATTTGGACAGTACTAAATTGCAAAGGACAAGTTTTCTAAAAGTTAAGTTTTAGATGCTTGTGCTATCTACCACAGGGCCATACGTTCATTCTGAGTTCAACTAATTTTTTTTAATTAAGTGGTGCTTTGTTGATTGCCAGATTTTAGGGTACTTAAAATGCTTGATTATTTCACAGTAGACAAAACCTATTCAGACAAGTTCATATCTGGTCACTTGAACCAAATGTTCAGTTGTGGAGAAATTGAGTCAGGAGCGAGGGAAAGAACAATTTAATTAATTTGGGATGCTTCAAATTAACGAGTGTTCCTTTGGAATTGACTGGCATAAAATACAACCCAGAAAAAAAAGATTGAGAAGTGATTGTTTAAGATTAGCACGTTTGAGTTAATAAATCTAGTATTTCTTTTGCACAAAAATCTAAGCATGAGATGTGAAGGAAAATATACTGGTATTGGAGTGCATTAGTGATTTGTTTGCATTGTTCATAAAGCAATTTAATAAACGTCATATTTTGCATGTTATAAACTCTTTGATTTCCTAACAGATTTTAGGTGCGGATCATAGCTAAAAGCAAACCTTTTGTGCTTAAAAAAAAAAGCCAAAGACTCTTTAATACCATTAAAAAGAATGCCAACAGGTATGGTTTGTTTGTGAGGTTTGACCATATTGGTTTGGGATTATGAGAACTGCAGCCTCCCTCTAGGGATGGCATCAAGTGGAGGCTGTAGTCAAATACTAGCCCAGGGGTAGGCAACCTTGGCTCTTTTATGACTCATGGACTTCAACTCCCAGAATTCCTGAGCCAGCCATGGCTCAGGAATTCTGGGAGTTGAAGTCCACGAGTCATAAAAGAGCCAAGGTTGCCGACCCCTGTTTTATGCAGCTCTGTCCTCTGCATCTGCAGCCAGGATGATTATATTTCTAACCACCCGATGGTTCTAGGTCTCTATAGAAGACAGCCCTTGTGCTTGTCCAGATTCTCTGTTCCACCTCCAGAGTCTTAAACACTCAATCCCTATCTTCCTTTTGGAAATTGATTATCTAATGCAGTGGTTCTCAACCTGTGGGTCGGGACCCCATTTGGGGTCGAATGACCATTTCATGGGGGTCGCCAAACCACGCTATCCGCCATTTTTTTCCCTTTTCCCTAGCTGTCCTACTCCCTCTTATTGGTGGCCACACCCACTTGGGGGTCACCACAACATGGGGAACTGTATTATGGGGTCACGGCATTAGAAAGGTTGAGAACCACTGATCTAATGGCAGGCATGTGCTAGTGATCACATGCAAAGAAGGGTGGGTTCTTGTAGTTTTATTTAAGGAATCTGGGTCTGCATTGCTTGGCCCAAAAAATTGCACACCTGTAGAAATCTTTGCCTGTGGTTGGGAATCTGTCCTTTGTTAATCCAGACTGCAAGAAGTTCTTCCCACATAATTCTTTGTGGCCACTGCCACTGTATCTGGGTCCTAGCCAAAGGGTGTTGCAGGGGGACTCATTAGTTTTTATTGTTTGTCTGCTTGTTTATTTTATTCCCTTCGTTGCATATTAGAACAGAGGCTACTTGAAGTAAAGCAAAAATTATGATAGCTTCCAATGAGGACTGCTCAATTCCTAATTTATTTTGTCTCCCATTCAATGCTTCTCTCCCTTCAGCTGTTTTCCAGTGCTGTTTACAAGGGAAAACTGAGCTTTGCCAGCATGAACTTAGTGCCCTCTAGTGAGTGATTCTGGAAAAGTCCATGTTTTGCTGTCCTTTCACCTCTCACTTGTTTACTGAATTCATGTTCTGTTCCCTGGCTGAAGTTACACTGAGGTTAGCTGCATTTGTACAAAACAGATCAGCTTGGTGCATCATTCACAACCTTTTCCCTCCAACCAAGCCTGTATTTGCTGTACTTAGTACTATGTACTAAAGTTAGGGCCACCATACCTGGGCTTGAAAACTCCAGATGCCCACCAGATTACATCCACAACAGAGTCTCTTTGCCACCACCTAGCGCTCATCCAGATACCTGCAGCTACAGCTGGTTGCTCTAATAAAGTACTGTACAGCATTTTAGTTTGGTAGTAATTCTACTTAAATATCTTCATATAAAGATTGAACAATTCAGTGATTTTAAAAAGGTATTGACCAATGGATTGCATTTTCTGTTGAAATTCTCTTATCCACTTCTAAAATACTATGAAATTAAAATGGATATCTTGGTTTGGTGAAGTTCATAAATAAACATAAAATCATAATTTTGAGACATGAAGAATATATGGTGTTGGAATGATGAATGATAAACAATATAGATAGAAGGAAATGTACAGTGAAAATTACTTCCTTGACAATAGCCATTCATTCCACCTATCCACATTATTGAGGCAAAGCTGAGAAAGAGTGACACACAAAGGTTTCATGGCTAAACAAGGATTTGGAGTTGGGCCTCCCAAGGATGACAGCATCCAGATCCTCAGTGTGTTGATGCTTTTTCTGTAATGGCATGGAATTTTATCGGAGTTCTGGCTCTGATCCCAGAAAATTATTAAATTCATGATGCTAAATTAGCAAGCTCTAAACCAGAGATTTACTAGTTACAGTAATGGTATTCTGTTCAGTAATACTGTTCTAATAGTTATAACTATAGGTAGTCCTAGACTTATGAGTACAATTGACCTCCTAATTTCCATTGCCAAGGAAGACAGTTGTTAAATGAATTTTGCCCCATTTTACGACCCTTCTTGCCACAGTTCTTAAGTGAATCACTACAGTTGTTAACTTATTAACACAGTTCTGGCTTCCCCATTGACTTGGCTTGTCAGAGGCTGATTGGGAAGGTTGCAGAAGGAGATCACATGACCTTGTGACACTGCAACCTTCATAAATATGAGTCAGTTGCCAAGGATATGAATTTTGATTATGTTGACTATGGGGATGTTGCAACGCTCATAAGTCACTTTTTTCAGTGCCGTTGTAACTTTGAACAGTCACTAAATGAACTGTTTTTAAGTCAAGAACTACCTGTATTTTAATTTAATCTGCTAGGATCATATTCTTTCTAATGACCTGAAATTTAGCCCAGGGTGGGGAAAGATGAAGGCATCACTGCTACTACTATCATTATTACTACTATTACTATTATTTTTCAGGCTTCTATGCTGGAGAACATTGTTTAAAGAAAAATATGTAGGATGTTTTGAAAGTCATAGTTTTTCTACCCACATAGAACAGTAACCAATGAAGCTGTGTGTGGGCAGGTGAAGAAATTTCTGAGCATTATGAGATCAGATCGCAGATCAGCTGTCTAGAAGTCACTGGTAAAAAAATGTGGGTTGGCAGCCACCACTGTATTCTTTCTGCATCTATTTTGCAGCTGCCAGCAAGTTTGTATAGGCATCAAAATATAAAACAGTTTTTCTATGGTTAGCCATGTGTTTGGACTTGAATTCTTAGAATTCCTAGTAAACAGGACAAAGTAATCCCCCCCCCCCCGGCTTCTTTATCCTATTCTATTTTCTTTCAAGAAAGCATTCTGGCCTGAATTGCTACCTGCAGTAAAAAGGAAAAATCCAGGCAAAGCTTTAGTTTTCAATTCTGCAGCAAATACTCTGGATTTTGGGAGGAGGCATCCAGTGCTACGGTAGTTGTAAAAATTGGGCTTTTCTTTCAGCATGAGCGAGCACGATTGACCTTGCACGTAGGTTCGTCCTCTTGGATCCTTTGGATTGGAGGTTTCGGGGTTGATGAACTTCGCAGGTGGAGTCAGAGGCCCATCTGCTCGGTTTGCTTTTTTAATGAATAAATATTTAAAGGTCCACGAAGGTCCTAAGCTAGCTTTGAAGAAGCTGCCAGGCTGGAGGTCAATGATCGCTGGTTTCAAATTGGTCTCGAATACAGAAGAGGCCATCAGTTTTATCAGGATTGCACTGAACAGCTTTCTCTTTTTTCCCCCCTCTTAAAAAAAGGACCATAGACTTAGTTTTGATGTGCGTCAGCAAGGCAGCTAGGACTATCTCAAACTAATTGTTTCAGAAAATGGGCTGGAAGTAAAAGAAGGCTACTGAAACAGTAGGCATTGCACTGAAGGACCAAACCTACCTGTGCTGACCCGGATATAGCTCCTGCTAATTGAGTAAATGGTATTGTCATGTAAACATTCAAAGATGCTTAACAAGTTAAGGCTAAGTTGGGCCATACAGTAGAAGCTCAAGGCAAATAGGAATTTACTTTGTAAAATCGATACGAGGCTTGGTTCTACCTGTTGATTTCCCTTCTCCAGCAACAATATATTTTATTAAGTTCTTGTCTAAATGTCTGCGGGACCCTTCCCTTCAGATTGTAAAGTCTGCTACTTCAGAGAATCGTAGAGTTAAAACATGAATTACAGCTTAGGGCTAGAATCATAAAACACCCCTGACTAATGGTCATCTGGAATTTATTTGAACATTTCCAATGAAGAAGAGTCCTCCAACTATCTGGGTAATGAATTCACATATTGGACTAACATTTTGCTAACATTCAATCAGAATCTTCCTTCCTGGAACATAAAACCATTATTCCACATCTTCTTGTCTGGACAACAGTAGATTAAACCCACAAGAATGAATGTTAACATTTTTTGTGACATCCCTTCAGTTACTCACAAACTGCTATCACATTCTGCTTTCCTCAAGGCTAAATAACCCGATTTCTTCAAGCTTTCCAAACACAACTTAGTCTCCAGTGTCCTGATCACTGGCATTTCCTGAACTGAACCTGTTGGTCTGAAGTGTGGTGCCCTGAACTGAAGACAGTTGAAAGCCAACTGCTAACCTCTGAGTTTTGAGTTCTCACGAGTGAGATCTTGGACTTCTAGCCTAGAGTCCTGCATCAACGGCATATTTCTCCAGCCCCATATTTCTTTCCAATCAGCTCTGAAACCAGAGCTTGCATAAAGAATAAACTGACGTGGAGTGGATCTTGGCTGAGGGAGGAAGGAGGCTCCCACCCATGTGTTTTCCCTTAAAAATTACACAATGTATTTCTGTAATAAGTATTTGCTAAAGTAATCTAAGGGGAAATTAGTAGAAGAGAAAAATCCCACAAGAACTGCCCCTTTGTGCTGTGTCTTTATATGTTCTTTGAGAAATGGTAAAATCCTATCGGAAGAGAAGCTGTGGTTGTTAACTCCTTTAAAAGTAATGTCAAATGAAATTAAAGACAAGGATGAACCAATGTACTATTGGTTAGACTCGAGGAGAAAAAACCAGAACAGAGAAAGCGCGTCTAGAAGAGAGAAAGTGTAGATTTCCAACCTCAAAGTGAGCGTAAGATAGAGATCAGAATATGAAATAAAAATGGAAATGGAAGTTATGTTATAAATAGATGTAAATATTATGTAAATATATAAATATGTAAATAGTATAAAATGCAACATGTAAATGGTATAAAAGATCAATGACTAGGAAGGTATATAGTATATGGTATAGTATGTATGGCAAAATAACAGCCAGAAAAGTCACACTGTGTTCAACCTGTTTTTAAATGTTTACTTAATAAAAAAAATAAAAAAGTAATGTCAAATATTAAATTTGAGACTATAGTATGCCACATGATAAATTATACCTCTGAATCCCATGCTCTCTTTTTACACGCTTGTTTGTTTATTTCTTTATTCATTTATTTGACTTGCTTGCCACCCATTTTGCCTAACTAAAGTTGCAGGAGCTCGATTCAATTATGCTACTGGCTTAGGTAGAAGCCATTCTAATCTGGAATCTTCACCTGTAGCCAGTAGAAATTCTCTTTTTTTATTAAACTGCTCCATGTCTTTTCTTTTTTGGCTGCCAAGACCTACTTTTCAGCATATTTACATAGTGTTCTCTCTTTTTGATGAAACTCCTCCTTTTCTAAAGTGTTTTTGTTATTTAGTCGAATTATTGACTAAGAGAAAATAGTAGGAACAGGAAGTCTTCGTCTTGACCATCATTCATTTAGGGCTGTTTGAAGTTACAAAGGCACTGAAGAACAAAAATAACTTTTGGTGATTCCTTGCGTTTAAGTCCATCACAGCATCCCCTTGGTTACATGATCAAAATGTGGGCACTCGGTAATCAGCATGTACTTCCAATCATTTCAGTGTCCTGAGGTCATGTGATTGTCATTTGCAATCTTCCCATCTGGTTTCTGACAAGCAAAATCAATGGAGAAAGCCAGATTCGCTTAAGACTGCCTGATTCACTTAACAATTGTGATGATTCTCTTAATAACCATGGTGAGAAATGTCATAAAACTGGACAAGACTCACTTAACAATCATCTTGCTTAGCAGTGAAAACTCTGGCCCAATTTTAGTTGTAAGTTGAGGAGTCCTTGTATTCCAGACTCCATTGACAGACACCCAAGAGACATGATAGATGTACTGACTTCTATAGTATTTTACTCTTCCTTGCTCTACCTGTACTTTATGTTTGTATTCAAATCAAATTCAAATTCAATTTACTGTTTTGTCTTTTCAAATTTTATCATCTTGATTACTTAGAAGCCAACTAAGCTGCTAAACAAGTTATTTTAGACTACAGCAGTAGTTCTGAAGCTGTTGGCAAAAATTTCACAGTTCCTATGCAAATAAATACTCATCCATGCAGGAAACTTTTCCTTTGATTAATCTCCTAAGAATATAGTTGTAAATTGCAATAACATCTGTTTCCAATGAGATTGCCTCTTGATTTCAGGATCATTGTTTTAGGGTTTGCTTTTTTTTTTATCATGGACAAAGTTCTGATTAATGTCTTAAGCAGAACCAGAACGTCCTGTTCATACTCATATTTTGCTCTTTCAGATAAGGATTTTTTCCCCCACTGTGTAGTTCCTCTAGATAAAAAAAACCTTTTTCCTCACTTATATCTTCTTACACACTACAGAAAATATGCAAAGGCAAAAAAAAATAACAACTACAGTACAAAATTATATATATATATGGCATGTGAATAATAATTGGAGGATGTGCATGCATACGTATATGGCCTTGAAGGATGCAGACATTTTTACCATCCTTAGACTTGAAATATTTTACATTTTGCATTTCCATATTGAAAAACAAGTAATAAAGAAACAGCTGCACATTGTGCTTTGATAGGTAATTTTCTAAGTGGAAACCCCTTAAAATATGTTCTTAGCATAAGCGAATTCTTGCCATCCCATCATATTTTGAGAGAAAATATGCATCACTGTCCAGAAGCTTGAAAAACAATGCTCTAAAATTCTTGAGCTAAAAGGGTAGAAGAATGTGGATATAATTATGCATCATTTGGGGATAATTTAAAAAAAATGGGTCAAAGGAATGATATTATCTAGTTTACTCAAGCCTATAGTAGAGAGCAGGTCTGACGTGACTAGCTCTGTTGGCACACTCACAGCTGACACTAAGATAGTGGGACCTCAGCCAAGCACTATAAGGTCACTCAGCGTCTGCCCTTCTTTCTCATCTGATTGGCCCAGGAATCTGTGAGCAGAACATTGGAATGTCCTGGTTAAATGATAAGTATAGCAAATGAAAACTGAAGCCATGTTCTTGGTATACTAAAGTTGTGTATTGCATTTTTCAAGGATGTTCTCCAAATGTTCTAGATGGTTTTCTAAATGCCTTCTGATGTCTAAATCTAAAAACTGCCTGCGTAGTCTTTGTCTTGTTCCAATTCTACCTTTCAGCTGTTTTGCCCACAGAGGAGCAACAGACATCTTTATTTCCCTGGTAGAGAACCAGAGTAAAGTTGTAATGGGAAATCAAAACAAAAATCCAACTTGGCTTCCTTCTGTTGAATATATACAAATCTCACCATAATTAACTGAATTGTAATTTATTATTCCAAATGGCCGGATCTTAATGGAGTGCAATAGGGGACTTCTTCCCATGAAAAAAAATCTAGCTTGGATGTGGATTGCAGTTCTACACATTTTAACCCAGACCTTCTGATCATGCTTTGAAAATAAAGTAGCAGAAGTTAAATCTAAATCAATATATTGCAAGTCAGTGTTGTTAATTTTATCCTGAATCTTAAAAGTACCAGAGAAGCCATAACTGTAGATAACTGTTTTCTTGAGTCTAGAGCTCACGGGTGTCAAACTCACCGTGTCACGTGACGTGTCGCAACGTATTGTGACTTTTTTCGCATAGCTGGAGCTGGGGTGGGCGCGACTTCTGCATGATGCAACCGGACAGCAGTTTGACACCCCTAGTCTAGCTTATTCAAATGTGTTATATCAGTGTTTGCTAATTGGGAGTGGCAAATAAATAGCATATAAACAGTTGCCATGCCGCTCCTATGATTTAAATTTTTGATTCAAGCAAACATTTATCAAGGAAGGTTTTCCTGGCACAGAAGAAGATTGATAGAAAAGTCTTCAAAGTGTTTCTATATACAAGATCACAATTGAGCCCAAAGTTTCCATTGCTAAGCAAGACAGTTGTTAAGTTTTGCCCCATTTTACAACCTTTCTTGCCACAATCATTAAGTAAATCACTGCAGTTGTTAAGCTATTAACACAATTATTAAGTGAATCTGGCTTTCCCATTGACTTTGCTTGTGAGAAGTTTACAAAAGGTGATCACATGATCCTGGGACACTGCAACCATCATAAATATGAACCAGTTGCCCAGCGCACAAATTTTGACCATGTAATTCTGGAGATGCTGCAATGGTAATAAGTGTGAAAAAACAGCCATAAGTTACTTTTTTCAGTGCTGCTATAACTTCAAATGGTCACTAAACAAATGGTTGTAAGTCAAGGGCTACCTGTATGTTAGGTTAAATTTATAGAAGGAAATTCAGAGAAGGAAATGTCAGGGGAAACTCTTGATCCAAATCCAAAATGTCAAAAGCTTTATTTTTATTTTTTGAGGGGAGGGACAGGAAGTAATTAAGAAGAATACCTTGGTAATAACAGGGTTTTTCAACCTTTTCACCCATTGTACCACTTTTAGGATATGGCAATATCCAAGTACCACCAGTCGCCTAGCAAGGTGTCAAAAACTTGATGACCAAAAAAAAAAAAAGGAAAAAAGTGATAAAGTACAGATAATCCTCAACTTACAACAGTTTGCTTAGTGATTGTTCGAAGTTACAATGGCACTGAAAAAAGTGCCCGCCAAGCCCGCCCGGCGGCGCTCTTCCTCCTGTCCAAAGTTTTCATTGTTGTGAGCATTTCTGTTGAGGATTGGCAGCAGGGGTAGGGTGGGGTGTGTTTGGTTTTTATTCCCCCCATCTGCTGGGTGGTTGCAGCAGGTTTTGGTCACTTCACATTTATTTATTTATTTATGAGACTTATATACCGCTTTAAGTGCAAGCACTCTCTAAGTGGTGTACACCAGTAAGCAATGTATATATATATTTACATTGCCCCCAACAATCTGGGTCCTCATTTTACCTACCCCGGAAGGATGGAAGGCTGAGTCAACCTTGAGCCGGTGAGATCTGAACCGCTGACCTGCTGAACACAGTCAGCTAAAGTGGCCTGCAGTACTGCACTCTAACTGCTGAGCCACCTCGGCTGTGTGATGGCCACTGTGACCATCATAAATATGAATCAGTTGACAAGCATCTGAATGTAAATCACAAGACCCTGGAGATGCTGCAACATTCCAGCTGATCGGTGCTTCTTCTGAGCCCTGACAGCCCTACAGCTCCAGCCATCTCTCACTCAGGTTTAGCTGCCACCGGTTCAGCTCATTCCTCTTCCCCGCTACCACTTTTCTAGGATGGTCACGTACCACCTGCCAGGTTTCAATGTACCACAGGTGGTACCCGTACCTCTGGTTGAAAAGCCCTGGGCAATAATATGTTAAGCCATAATGCCAGTTTGGTGTGTGTGTTAACCTTGATGCTTTGTAAATCATGGTTTCTGGCTAAGCCTATTTTGGGAATGTGGCAATTCTAGCTTAATCAACAAGCTGAGGTTAAAATAAGCTATGGAACTGTGTGATATGTTAATACAGTTGTAGTATCAGTCCATAGGAAAGCAGGTTTAACTAGGAATGTGCTCTCTCTCCTCCTCTACCCACCCCCATGAGTCCCAAGTGAAAGAACATCATAACCTTACCAAGGCTATTCCAGGTTACAACATCTCAGAGAAATTGGATCAGCAACCCTGTGTTGCCTTGAACTAATCGCTCTACAAACCTCAGCCTGCCAACAGGAGGGCTTAATAAGAAGCCAAAGCACACACTATCTACAAAGTAGTATTCTCAAAAATTGATGCGCTCAGGGGAGTCTCCCAACTGTTAGCATCCTTGCGCTGCTTTAAACAAAAAACTGCCCTTTGGATTATGCTTAGTACAAGAAACTCTTATGGAATAGGACTTGCGGTCCGTCTCTCTCTATCTCCAAAATAATAGAATCCACACAATCACGTGATAGGAGACTATCTAGAATTAACTCTTGAAAAGGGGCTTAACTAATGCAACTGGGGCAGGACCCACCACAAGTCTTCTCCATCCCAGAGCAGGCCTTATATTATTATCCAAACTTTGGAGAAAGGAGAAGATACCCATCTATTCTGAGCTGTCAATCTCTAGTATGAAAGCATCATTAGGATGACAAGAGGATCGGACCAATTCTTGGAATTGAGTTTTGCACAGCCAAAGAAAGTCTGAAGTCTGTGCAACAGGTAAAAGGGTCCAGATTGGCCAGATATTTCCCAAGGATAAAGGGAGCGATATCCAAAAGAGCAAGACGTGCAGAAAGGAAAGCATGGAAGGTTGGTAGGAAGGTATCAAAAATAGAGCTTGCTTTAACTCCAAAGTCCTCAAATTCTAGCAGAAATGAGCAGGCTTTGCCTTATATTTTCCTGGTAATAGAGGTTGCTTTAGAAGGCAACCAAAAAACGTTTGTTTACTTTGAAATAACCTGGAAAAGTAGAATGCTGTTTCCCTTTTTGCTTTCATCCATTTGTACTCATCTTTTCCCTGAATTGGAACCCAATATCCTATTATAAGGAGGAGAGGGACACAAGGAAAAAGACATGGGAAGCAACTAGATCTGGGACAATCTTTAATTGTATGAATATAATAATAATAATTTTTATTTTACAGTCACAGACCAAAATGCAAGTGCAACAAAAGAAAACACAAGAAAAATACAATCACAAACAGTTAACACCAGAAGCCTTGGCTAAAGGGAATTACAATGTTCTCCTCTAATCGTTACAGCTCTTAGAAATTTAGAAACCTAAGAAGTAATATAGGAGGAGTCATCCCCTAGACAATATAAGACCAAATTACTAACATTAGAACCAGAGGGATCAATTCCAGGTTGTATTAGTAGAATACAGACAGCCCTCCCTGGATCATTAGAAGGTGGAAGGGAGGTGTGTCAATAATAGGCAATAGCAAAGTAGCTTTTTAGGGAGGGCAGTATTCTCTCATACCAGGCATAAAAATATATTAGTTATCTTCCCTAGCAATTCTATTTTTTCAGAAAACAATATAACACCATTGTTTGTTCTTGTTGAGGTTTTACTCTTTCAGAAGGTGTCCATGAAGCATCTGGGGTTGTTGTATCAGATGAAGCTGTTTCTGAAATCAGGAAACTTGGGTGACTCCTTCATCATTTATCATCTTGATTATTGTTGACCTGCTTTATTTGGGCTGACCTTGAAGATTACTCAGCAGTTGCATCTGGTCCAGAAGGCAGCTGTGTAGTCGCTGATAGTCCCAGTTCAGAAGAATCATATCCATCTTGCAAGAACTTCATTGGTTGACAGTAGGTTTTCAGATACAATTCAAAAGTGCTTTTTATAGAGTTGAACAGTGTGTGAGAGAAAGAGACAGAGAGGGATGTGGATATAATTGGGAACTACTGCAAGTTTTCTGTCAGTACAAAAACAATTTAATCCAGACTGAGGAAATTTCTTGTAGTGTTTGTAGGAAAGTGCCCCCCCCCCATTTCAGTTGTGTTTTAACTGGAACTTTAAATCTCAACTACTATTACAAAATGTGGTTTCTCAATCTTCTTGCACCACCTGCTGATAAAATAATGTACTAACTCTAAAATAACACTAACTGCAGAGGTAAAAATAGGAGAAAGATTAATGTTATTTAATATAGTCTATCAAATCTAAGCTTCAAAATCAAGTTGAAAATTAGAAGGCAGCAAAGAAGTAAAAATATTTGAAAGCCAGCTGGATGACTTTGGGCCAGTCACTCTCTCTCAGCCCAATATATATAAAATGAGAAAACAATCTAATCATCATCGTCTTCTACTTAGTAATCTATTTAATTTTGCATATCTGTTAATTATCATGAAGAAAATCTTGATCCACTGAAGAGTAAAGAAGATGCTGGATGATTCCTGGCAATCTATTTGGTATGGTAGGACTGAAAAGACACCAGTATTAATTCTGGAACTTGTCCCAATAACATATGCTCTTCCCCCAAAATTATTGGCATAAAATTAGTGACTTCATTGCTAGTCACCATCCAGTCTCTGAACTTAATTGTGGTCATATCCCGAAATTTATTATTTTTACAAATAATTCAAGGCAGAGAACATGTCCAACATACCTTCCTCTTCCTATTTTTTTCCTATTTTGTTCCTAAAATAGGCATATCATTATTTAATAACAAAGCATCCCACTGCCCCACATTTGCCTCATTTCTGCTTTGCTCTTATATGATTTGGTCTCATATACTTTGCAGCTCTCATGCCCCCTGAGACGTCAATGTGATCCTTTGTCATTAATAGTAGACTTGCTTATTCTTGCTATAATGGACCTGGTAGAAGGATTCTGCATAAGTATTTTTTTTTTAAAAAAATGGAACTTTTAAGAAGTGTGAACTACAACACCCAGAATTCTCGAGCCAGCAACTTTCATTCTGGAAATTGAAGTCCCCACACTAAAAGGTGCCAAATTTGAGGAAAGAAATGATCTGGATGCTGCCAAACTACAATCTCCAGAATTTTCCAAACTTTCTAACAACTGGGAAGATATTGGAAATATTTCGGCAGCATTTGGAAGACCACAGACTCCTATAAATACCAGGAGTCACACAATACAGTAGGGAATGAAACATCCTGTTTTGCTTCAAGATTGGAATAAAATTCAAGAATTTTGGGTGATTTCTTCTAAGTTCAGAATCCTGGAAACAGCTGTTTTGAGCCTGGGACAGTTTTGTACCCTACCATCAGATCATAGAAGTTTTCCCAATGCAGACATCTCCTCCAGCTTTGGCAGGCAATGGAGACAATCAAGGAGGCCGGATATTGTAGATAATGCCTTTTTACCCATCAGGAGAGTAATTTGAATATGATTTGCTACTTCTTTCTGTCTGTATTGCAGCTGCAGAATACTTCTTCAGGATTGATTGGGATTTCTTCTGTTGAAGAATTTTGGGCAGCTTGCATATTTTTTTCTGGCCTTAAGCTGGCTTTTGTCCTGTTAAGTATCTGGGCATTTTGCTAATCAGCAACATAGTGAATTGTCCATTCTGTATTATTTCTTTAGTTCTTCACTTTTGTCTTGGGATCTATAAGACAAATGCATCCGGTAATATTATTGTGTGAGTTTTTCTTCTTCCTCCCAATTGACAGCAGAAACATTGTTAGCGCTTGGGGTAGGCCAGAGTAGGAAACAGACACCCAAGAAAAACTGGAGTTGTACTTTATTAGTCTATATAGACTCTATAATAACAGAATCCTGAAAGCTTCCTCTTATATCAGAGAGAGTCAAGACATGGCAATCTTCTTTTCCTCCCCCCCTTCTTGTTTTTCCAGGCTAAGCCCATCATTTACTAATAGTTGCCACATATTAAGGTCATCTTCATATTCTCTACACAGATACGATATAACACCATTTTTCATATTTTACATATTACAAGAGAGAGAGAGAGAAAATTAAAATAACTGCATATTTTTGGTAATGTCCATTTCAGCCCTAAAATGTTATTACTGTGTTGCATATATTTATACATTTGAATGTAAAATAAACATAATTACATGTAAAAGCTGATTAAAAACTAGTGGTACTGGGAAACAGTGATTTGTAGCATCTACGGTTTCTCTAGCAGAGTCATGGGGGTGAGAGGAAGCAAAAGCAAGCAAATGCTGAGATATCATGTAAACCAGGGGTGTCAAACTCAATTTCACTGAGGGCCGCATCAGCATTGCAGTTGCCCTTGGCGGGCCAGGTGGGTGTGGTCAGAGTAGGTGCAGCCTACTGGGTGAGTGTGGATGGAGTGGGTGTGGCCTACTGTGTGGGCATGGCCAGTTCTACATCATTCACATCAAGGGTGCCTGTGGGGGCCTGGGCAGGAGTGGGACAGATCTGAGGGTCTCTGGCAGAAGGGGGTGGGACCGGGACAAATGTCAAGGCATGGTCCACCGGGGCAAGTGCCAAGATGGCCACCACAAAATTGTACATTGGCTCCCGGCCGGCCTGGGCCAGGGCCAAGGCAGTGGGGGCCGTTCCCTCACTGTTTCCAGGATGGCTTTGAGGGCCATATGAAACCACTTCATGGGCCGCATCCGCCCCCGGCCCTTGTGTTTGATATGTCTGATGTAAACACATATTTTCATCAGACATCATGATGTAAATAGGCCATTGCAGCATCTCCATGATGATACCATTACAGACATGTGATTTTGGTTATATCATGGCTTCTAATAAATGTTGCTGAGCCCAGCTTCCCTTCCTTCTAGATCACAGTTTATATCTTAGAGATTTGGGCTGTGGCTCAGAAGCTGGAATCTTCAAGCCCAGTCTTTTTTTTTTTTTTAAAAAAAAAAAAAACCCAACCCTTGCTTATATACCAGCAGAATCAACTAGTAAAACATTTCCTGGATTATACCACTTTGGGCTGCAACTTATAAAGGAAGTGATACAGAAATGCGCACCGTTCCATGGATAATAATCAAGATTTACATACATTTAGGTCTGGCACATGCTACATTTTGAAACAGAAATGTGTGGGTACCAGGCTGATGTGACAGAGAGAGGCCTAAAGTGAAATGGAAAGGTGATCTCTCAGACCAATTGAAAAACCTGCTTCTACTTCATCCCAACTTATCTTCAAGTCATCCTCCTATTTTAAAGCATAGTTATAGAACTTATGTAGCAAACCACTATTACGGTCATTGTGATAGCTCTCTGTTGAAGCAACTGTAGCTGCTACATGTCTTTCTAAAGACGTGATTCCCAGGACAGAATACATTACTTCAAGGGTGACTTAACCAGTCCACTGTGCAATGGAATGAAAGACATTATGCAGGGTCATGTTGGATGTCATCTGCTATTCCTGGACCACTTGCATGCTGTGATCTTCAGTTGCAGTAAGCATGAATTGTTTTCCTTGTTCTGTGTAGGCTATCACTGTGGGGGAATATTTAACAGAACGGCAAGATAACAGATATGGAAGGGACTTTGGAGGCTTCCAGTTCCACTGTTCAAGGAGGAGAGCCTATATCATTGGCTGTCCAATCTCTTCTTTAAAACCTTCAGTTATGGAACACCCACAACTTCTGAAGGCAAGCCATTCCACTGAGTAATTGTTCTCATTGTCAGTAAATTTCTCCTAGCTTGGATCGCTTCTTGATAAGTTTCTAGCTGTTACTTCTTTCTCAGCCTTCAGGGCATTAGAAAATAGGTTGACCCCCTCTTCATTGTGACAGCTCTTCAAATATTGGAAAACTGCTATCATAGAACATAGAATATAGAATTACAGAGTAGGAAGGGATCTTGGAGGTCTTCTAGTCCAACCCCCTGCTCAAGCAGGAGGGTTATACTATCCCAGTCAAATGACTGTCCAATCTCTTCTTGAAAACCTCTAATGATGGAGCATCACAATTTCATGAGGCAAGCCATTCCACCGATTAATTGTTCTCACTGTCAGGAAATTTCTTCTTGGTTCTAGGTCACAGGTCGGCAACCTGCCGCTCCCGAGCCGCATGCAGCTCTTTGAGCCTTCCCCTGTGGCTCCCAGCTTCCTCTGCCTTTGCAGAGAGAGACAGAGACAGAGAAAGGCAATTACACTTTCCTGCTTCTCTCTCTCTCTCTCTCTCTCTCTCTCTGTGTGTGTGTGTGTGTGTGTTTGTGTTTTTGTGTGCGTGTGTGTGTAAAACAGAGTGCACTCACAGCGTTCTCCGAGGAGCTGAAAAGCTTACTGGGCGGAGCTCCTCCCTTTGCTGCGTCTCTGCAGGAAGCAGGAAGGGCAGGAGAGAGCTAGCTAGCCCAGCTAGGCTGACTCAGGAATTCTGGGAGTTGAAGTCCATGAGTCATAAAAGAGATGAGGTTGCTTACCCCTGAGCTTGTTGGACAACAGCTTGAAGCTTGCCAGGTGAGCAGCAGATAGGAGGAGGGGGAGAAAGAGAGAGAGAGAAAGAGAGAGGGGGGAGGGGGAGAGAGAGGGGGGGAAAGAGAGAGAGAAAGAAAGAGAGTGGGGGAAGAGGAGTGGCAGACCAAGGGCAGATAGAGAGGGAGAGAGACAGAGAGACAGAGACCCTTTTGACATCTAAAATGAAGATAACACTGCATATATCCTTTTTTTACCTATGTGTGTATGTAATTTTATTCTCTTAAAGCATTCTCTTGGTGATCATTGTTTTAATAGTATGGATATTCCCAAGAGTCATATTTTTACTTTTACACACACACACACACCTATAATAAAGGTAAAAAAGGATATATGCAGTGTTATCTTCATTTTAGATATCAAAAGGGTTTTGCGGCTCCTGGTGTTTTGTTTTTGGTGGGAAACGGGTCCAAGTGGCTCTTTGAGTGTTTTGGGTTGCCTACCCCTGTTCTAGGTGGTATCTCTCTTTAACAATCTTCAACCCATTACTTCGTGTCCTGCCTTCAGATGCTTTGGAGAATAGAATAGAACAGAATAACAGAATTGGAAGGGCCCTTGGAGGTCTTCTAATCCAACCCCCTGATTAAGCAGGAGACCCCATGCCATTACCAAATGTCTGTCCAGTCTCTTTTTAAAGGCCTCCAATGATGGAGCACCCACAACTTCTGAAGGCAAGCCCTTCCACTGATTTATTGTTCTCACCATCAGGAAATTTCTCCTTAGTTCTAGGTTGCTTCTCTTCTTGGTTAATTTCCAACCATTGCTTTTTGTCTTGCCTTCTGGTGCTTTGGAAAATAGGTTGACCCTTCTTCTTTGTGGCAGCCCCTCAAATATTGGAACACTGCTATCATGACACCCCTGATGCTTCTTTCATTAAACTAGACATACCCAGTCTCTGCAGCGGTTCATCATAGATTTTAGCTTAAAGCCCCCTAATTATCTTTGTTGCTCTTCTCTGTGCTCTTTCTAGAGACTCAACATCTTTTTTGTATCATGGTGACCAAAATTGGATACAATAATCCAGGTCTTACCAAGCAGTACCCATCTGGCTTCTGACAAGCAAAGTCAATGGGGAAAGCCGGATTCACTGAACGAATGTATGATTCACTTAACTGAGTGAACAACTGTGGCAAAAAGGTGGTAAAATCAGGCACAAGTCACTTAACAATCGCCTTGCTTAGTAATGGAAATTCTGATCCCAACTGTACTCTACTTCTGTTTATGAAAAAAATGTTCTTGTTTGTGTGCATGTCACATCTCCATGATATTAAGCCTCGGCTTATTTTTTTCCCCCAACAATAATCTCTGTACAGTAATGAGCAGGATGGTGACCTAGAGGTGGAGCTCTCACCTCACAGTCAGAAGATTACAAGTTAGATCTCTGGGCACAAAGAGAAAATATCTGCTACAAACTCCATGTAGGCTTCAGGAAGGGCATCCAGCCAGTAAATGTTCAGTTCCATTCAGTCACCCCAACTTCACCCCGATGCAAGGGATTAACATAGTCATTAAATGAAAAAAAATCTCAACTTATGACCACAATTGAGCCCAAAGTTTCTCTTGTTAAGCAAGACCATTATTAAGTGAGTTTTGCCCCATTTTATGACTTTTCTTGCCACAGTTGTTAAGTGGATCACTGCAGTTAATAATATAGTTATTAAGTGAATCTGGCTTCCCCATTGACATTGTCAGAAGGTCATAAATGATGATCACATGACCTTGGGACAGTGCAAGTAGCTTATGAACCAGTTGCCTAGAGTCCGAATGTTGATTATCTGACCATGGGGATGCTGCAACAGTTGTAAGTGCGAAAAATGGTTGTAAGTCACTTTTTTCAGTGCCATTGTAACTAAACAAATGATTTGTAGATTGAGGACTACTTATACACTATTTCGGTGCTGGAAAACAGGTATTGGCAGACATAAGAAATGGCATGTATGACTGTACTTTCCATTCTGTATGTAAACAATTCTGGTCCTGCTTTTGGAGCCACATCAGAGACTGAACGGGTTGTCATCTTGGGAACAGCAAATGCAAAGTAGCTCTACTGTTGCTATGAGTTTTCTTTCTTTAAAAATGTCCTCTTTCTTTCTATTACTATAATAAATTAAATCTTTATTACATTTAAAGACCAGCATAAGGAAGGTGAGTACAGTCAGTTAAAAAGCATAGAAAATACATCGGAGTCTAAGAACAAAAACTAAAAGATATAAAGCAGAAGACAAAAAGTCTAAAAGGAAGGGTAAGAGCATTAGATGGGTATAGAGGAGCATAGAAGTTAGTATGTGGCAAATTAAATCTATCACAGTAGAGAGGATCTAGTATGATAAACTGGATTGCTTTTTAAGACTAGTTTATGGCGCATGTCATCATCTGATGAATTGAAACACTGCTGCGCAGAACCTGGCAACATTATATGTTGAAGCTGGTTAGAATCTGAAAACAGCAAGGAGGTGTCCTGTGCACTCTGGATATTTATGTAATAATTGTGAGATGACGCTATACGTCTTGTAATACAGATGATGGAGGAGTATATGTTCCACTGTTTCTGTATAAAAATGTCCAGGGGCATTGTCTTTCTGGATAGAAAATCTCCCTGGATTATTCTTCAAGGACAGCTGAGGCCAGGGCATCACATTGTGCCAGAGTAAAGGCCCTCTAGTGTCTAGGTACTTTGAGATTAGTGAAGTATGGCATGGAGAGGCAGTCTGCCAGTTGGATCAAGGTTGGCAACTTGGCAATGTCCAATTGACGCTCTCTGTGTGCTAAGCACTATTTAATTACTTTTTTTGGCCTGATCACTATAACATTTTCCCTCTTCCAATGCCTGTTGTTGTGAGAGAGATATTAAGAAGAAAAACTATCTGATTCATTATGACAACTGTTGATGTTGCCTGGTGATGCAGCAGCCTTGGTGATGCAGCTTTTTAATGCTGCGTTTCTTATACATTCCCTACAAGGAAGGGAGCACAAAAACAAGCCAAGGATCAGAGGAGGAAGGTTACATGTTTGGTGGAGTGGAGGAAAGAGGCTGATGCCCAGGACTATTCACCCTAGACTCTTCCCACCCAATTTCTTCCCACTCTGTTCTTCCTCTCAGTGTGCCCTGTGTCAAATTACCCACATAAATGTTTTTTTGGGTTAAAGAGCTGCATGTTCAATCACTCAATTTGTACTGTTTCTTTCTAAACTAACACACATAGTAGGATCTCACCCACCTCTTCTGTCAGAGGCTGGGCAATAGGCTATGAAGTGGCTAGCTATGAGTAATACTTCCTGAAGCATCTTCCAAAAAAGAGAAGGTGGATACAGGCCTCTCATGTTCCTAAACACAACATGGAACCATCTGCTTCAGCTGGTTCTCTGCCTTGCCTCTCCACTTCCTGCTGAAACTCTGGGAAAGAAGAAAAGAAAAGAAGAGAAGAGAAAAGAAAAGAAAAGAAAAGAAAACGAATAAGAAACGGAAGACTAGCACCAATGTTATAGCATAGAAACTGTTTTCATTAAAAAAAACCTCATACAGTGTTATATACTGTAATGCAGGCCATCATTTCCAGAGCTGACTATCCAACTAAAGGGCCTATTACTAGCAAACATTCATAGATGCTTCATCCAGTAAAGCACTGTTAACTATGCCAGAGTGGCTTCCTGGCATGTCAACACAAAGACAACAGGCAGTGACTGACTTAGGAACTGAGTTCTGACAGCGTAAACAGGATCACACAGAAATATAATTGAACATGGAATTCATGTATGCGTGTTTGATTTGTACATTCATCTATTAAAGTTCAGCTGCTGCATTTCTCTTTCCATGTTTGAACTCCCATGCATTCATTTGCTCCTCCAATGACTTTCACAGTGATGCACACTCTTCATACATGCAATATATATATTCATGCCTAGTGACCAGAGGAGAGATATTGTGTATATCATTCATACAGGCTTGTTTTGGGAGAAGAAGAAAAACATTCTCCTGGTTGATGAAGCACTCAAACATCTACAGTGCCCTGTCTCTTTTATGGATCTGTGTTTGTGTTTCTGTGCATGTGTATACATCCTGTTTAGTTCCCTTATTTCTCCCTGAAGTGCAGTGCCTCCTGCAGGAGAAAGTCAGAAGAATTTTTCATCTGTTATCCACTTGGAACAAATTTGTATTAAAACTGATTGTCCCAATTTGGTGTATAGTATAAGGAAGATGATCTTGATAGAGTTATGCAGGAACTGTTATCTATGCAAAAAAAGGGCTGAAACATTTTTAAGTGAAGAACAACAAAATAAAATTCAGAAGTGACACAGGAAGTTGCCTCCCTAATTCACTAAGCTTTAAGAAAGAGAAGAGGTGAAGCACAATCAAGTTGCAAGATTATATTATAGCCAATCACAATAAAAGCAATTTTAGCTTTCCTGTGAAATTAATTTCCTAGTTTGGACTATCCAGTGGGACTGACATCTGATGACCTTCAAATGTTCTTCCTTCTCATCCAGTCAGCATAGTAGGACATCAGGTCGATGCCCAGATTGGGCAAGGCTGTGTGCTGTCTCGCTCCCTCATACACACACACACACACACACACACACACACACACACACACACACCAGTGGTTTAATGGGTTTATTAATATTTCCCAGAAATTCCCATCACCCAAAACCCAGAACTGTCCCAATTGTCCAGCCAAAAGCAGACCAATGCTAGTCCACAGAGCCATGGCCAATGAGTCCATAAGGCACTTGAAAGTTTCCCAATTATGATAAACCCACTAGGCAAACTTAAATCCACAATGCAAGAGGGTTTATGAGGCAAGAAAAGTCCAGAGTTTATAAGGCACGATCCAAGTTCAATCCAAAGCAAGGCAGGAATCACAACGACCAGGAAACACACAGCAAGGAAATAAACACATTGTTTCAGCATTGTCTCCATTGGTCTGTTGTGTTAAATATCCAGCTTCTGGTACAGCCCATCAAGAAGGACAAGGCTGCCACTTCATGAGTAATCCAGCTGACCTTCTCTGCTCCTGCCTTTTCTCTGTCCTATGTGTTCTTGGATCAGGTGCAGAAGGCAGTTCTTCTTCCTCATCACTGACCAGCTGCAGCTGCATGCTTTCCCTACCTGAAACCTCAGGGCTGTCCTGCTCCAGCTGTGCTTCAGCCAAATCTCTCTCAAATGGCTGCTCAGAGCCACCCACCAACTCCTCTCCAGACGTGCCTGGAATTGGTTCATCCTCCTTCGATCTGACATCAGGAGAGGTATCAGGGGAAGTGCCCAGGGTAGTCATCACAGGCTGTTCTAAGCTGCTTGACTACCATCATGAGCATAATGTAGCCCTGGTCTTGCCCTCAACAACACTCCATCCTTCAAAGTCTGAGCAGCAACACCAGAGGATGGTACTACTCATGAAGAGAGGAAGAAAGTCTCTTAGGTTTTGCTCTTGTTAAACTTTAGAATGCCAGATAAACTTTTGCATAAATTCATGGTCTGAGATCATTTGCACTGGCAGAACATATCTGCAAGGGTGTAACAACAAAAGAAAAAACAGCAACAACAACCGACAAACCCTGAAGTAGAGACAATTGACTCAGCCAGAGGTTGACTGAAACTATTTGGAACATATCTGCAATCTAACCTGCTTTCAGAAGTGGTCAGCCTGTGTTCAGTAGAGCTTGTAAAGGAAAATCCCCCCTCTAAGTCCCTGTTTGTTTCTTTGGGATCTTTATGGGTAACCTGAGTCAAAGAATCTGGTATGACACATGGCTAGACTTGAGGTTAAATCCAAATAAAACTACCCATAGAAAGCTAATTTTTTCCCATCATCACACAAAGTCTGTATTTTACACCATGGTTGGATGAACAATGGAATGGTTACTTAACTCATACGTCTATTGCTTTTTTAAAAAATGTGAAATGATTTTATTGTTTGTTCTCAGTGACTTTTGTAAATGAGTGTTGTGGGTAAGTTCTGTCTGGTATTTTTGTATACAAGAAGTGACTTCAAACATAAGAGTTCAGGTCTTTCACACTAAGTCCTCACTTCCTGAATCCTGTGTGGGGCTACAATTGCAGCCAACAAAGATTGGACACTATCATAACTGCCCAGTAGCTCAGCCATTCTCAGATGTTGCCGGGTCTTATTTTCAGGGAAATATAGTATATCAGTATGAACTATGATTTAAAATGTCAGGGTTAATAGAAATAATAGTTAGCCTTTTCATTCAGAACTGAATATAGCATTAAAGAGCAGCTGCAAATTTCAAATGCCTGGAGCACAGACCTACTGTAAGTTATAAAACATAATAAAACCACAACACATTGAAGGTTTTTAACAATCGGATCCTATTCTTGCAA
The DNA here is from genome assembly GCF_016545835.1 of Crotalus tigris. Classification (NCBI taxonomy): domain Eukaryota; kingdom Metazoa; phylum Chordata; class Lepidosauria; order Squamata; family Viperidae; genus Crotalus; species Crotalus tigris. The sequence continues at coordinate 4,061,854 of NW_024096554.1, read as the reverse complement.
ATATTTGCCAGATGACACCCTGGCTGCTGCTGCTGCTGCTTCATACATTTGGTTTCAGACTCCTGTAATGAATGCAAAAGATGGAGCATAACTCTGAGAAGGAAGATCACAGTTAATTGAAATAAGGTTTGTTGAGTTCCAGCTTACAAATGAAGAAGGATAGAGAACAATAGAAAGGAAAAGGAAGCCATTGTATAAGAGTTCTAAATTCTAGACCTAAAGATCAGTGAACGTTACACAGCTGAGGTGGAGCATAGACAGGTGCAGAGAACAGTTTCCTAAGAACAATTTGGGCTGAGGACAATTAAGAAAATGGACTTGGAGATCCAACAAAAGCAAAACAAAAACAAAAAAACAAAAAAAACACCAAAGAAGAGAAAGAATGTTTTCGTTAGAACTATTTTGTTCATATTGTTTCCAATTGTGGCTTCTGCCTTTTTACATATCTGTGGGCTTCTTAGCTTTCAGAAATGGACAGCAACTACTTAAAACTGGCTTTTGAAGTGCAAGCTATTAGTTTCACTTCCTGTTGTCTTTCTAAATAAAATAAAATGAGAAGAAATAAGTCACTCTATTTCTACCATGTTACTCAATCCCCCAGGTTTGGCTGCATGGAAAGTCCAGTCTAGTTAATTGCTATTGTTAAATTTCAGAGCTCTTCTCAGCCTTAAATGTAATTGTCCAGGCTCTTAATACAATACCAAGATAATGCATTTTCTGATTAACAAAGCATTAAAGAAAACAAATAACAATCCAGTCCAACACCATTGCGGCATTCGAACACTCCTCTAGACAAAAATAAATAAGTAAAAATGTATTGAGAATCTCTGGAAAAATCACAAACAAGGTGACTTGCTCAATTTTTTTAGTCAATTTTATAAGGAATGCTATAATGAAGAAGGCCCTGCATCTCTAGGTTCAATGAAAGGATAGATGGTGATCTCAGAGTCATGGGGTCTATATATGAAGTGTTCTTTTAAGGCCATGAGATCCTTCATTATCCTCTCTCCCCCTTTCCCTTCCTTGAGTTCTTTCTGAAACTGACCCTGGAATGGGAGGTTGTAGTTGCAACCATGTGCCTTAAAGCAGGTCAGAGTTTGAATGTGTAGAAATATCTATGGTTTATTGGTTCCTGTTACCTCATCAGTCAATATCTCCAAGTTGTAACTGAGACACTTGTTATGTCCCGAGCCTTGCAAACGGGCTCGGGGCGTTTGCAGGCAGTCCCGGGCAGGTGCAAGCTGCCCGGGACCAGACAGGCTGTCGCCAGCACCTGTGCGCATGCGCGGGTGCTGGCGCAGGAAAAGTAACACAATTACCCGGGAACTGCCTATATAAGAGGCTAGGAGCTTTTGGGCGTTGCTGAAGCCTTCACTTGTAAGCTGAACACAGAATAAAAGGAAACCTGAGAACTACAACTGCTTCTCGCGTCTGCTTTTCGCCAAGGACTCAACAACACTGGCGACGAAGGTGGGATGCCTTACATCGCCTGGAAAGGAAGAGGTGTAAGCTTACCCAAGTGAGTCCTGAGCGGCGGAACGACAGAACGGCGTTGACTCGGCAGCTACCCGCCAATCCAGTGCGCATTCGGGGGTAGGCTGGCTGATAGACCCGTCTCCTGAAATGGCAAAGGTTGGAAGGCTTTCGGAGTTCGACGTCTCACATCCAGAGCGGTGGGAGTCCTACGTAGCCAGGGTGGAAAATTACCTCAAGGTGAACCAAGTGAGGGAAGATAGCTTGAAGGCTGCCACCCTGCTTTGTGTCTGCGGTCAAGACGCCTTCGAAATCGCAGAGAACCTTGCAGCACCTGTCCCGTTAGAGTCTGTCAGCTACGCAGATCTAAAGAAGCTATTGAAGGAGCACTTCCAGCCCAAGATGTCCGTCATCGCATGGCGCCACACCTTCAAGCAGAGGGATCAACGATCCGGAGAGTCGGCCAAAGAATACATCGCTGCATTGAGGAAGGCCGCCAAGCACTGCGAGTTCAAGGACCTCGAAGAATGACTGAGGGACCGATTTGTGTGCGGCTTAAGGCATCGAGATCTACAACAGAGGCTTTTCGCCAAAGAAGAATTGTCCTTCCAAGATGCCTTAAGAGAGGTCACCGCAGAAGAAGCAGCAGGCGGCGCCGTCAAAAACATGCGGCCGATCAGGAACAGTCCAGATGTTGCATCCGTGCACCAAGAGGACGTCCAAGGGAACTCCGAGGAGGATCCGGACGAGGAAGTCGACCGTCTCCACCCCACGAAGGAAGGGAATCAGAAAGGAAGCTCTGCAGTTCCCCTCAAGTGCATCGGCTGTGGAGGTCGCCACAGGAGAACCGACTGCAAGTTCCGCTCCGCTATCTGCCGGGCGTGCGGGAAACAAGGACATATTGCAGCTGTGTGTCTGGGCCGACGAAAGGTACAACCTCAGGAAGAACTGCGCCTGAAAGGTACCAGGGTCCCCAGCCAGAATAGGGTAGGTTTTTGCGCTTCGCGAAGAAGCATCTTCAGGACAGGCACACACAAGCCCATCAAGAAAAAGCTGTCACTCAAGGTGAAGCTACAAGGGGTTCCATTAACTATGGAACTAGACACGGGGTCTGCCCTTTCAATCATATCCTTACATACATTTAGGAAGATTTGTTCCGGCAGTGGAACTCAGGCTAAATTAAGGCCTTCTGACATTGTGTTAACAGACTTTCAAAATTCGAGAGTGTGTGTTAAGGGGGAGGCCACCCTTAACGTACAGTATAAGAATTTTGAAGGTCCACTAGACATATTAGTAGTAGGGGGTGAACGAACGAGTCTCATAGGACTCGATTGGTTTGAAGCCTTGGGGATACACGTCACGGGGCTCAACAGCTTACAAACACTCGACCTACAGGAAGTCTGCAAAGAATTTGCAGATGTCTTCAGCCCCCAGCTGGGCACATTCAAGGGACCTCCTGTGTCCTTAAAACTAGACCCCACTGTCACACCCATTAGAATTAAAGCAAGAAGGGTCCCTTTTGCTTTAAAGAGTAAAATTGACACTGAGTTAGACAAACTGATCCAACAGGGAATCCTAGAACCTGTTGATTCCAGCCCTTGGGAGACCCCCATTGTCACGCCTCTAAAGGCAAATGGGGACATTCGCATTTGTGCTGACTACAAATGCACTCTTAATAAGGCATTGCAGCAACATGCCTATCCTGTTCCTGTGGTCAGTCATATTCTGGCCTCCCTCAAGGGGGGGCGCATTTTTGCAAAGCTTGACCTAGCTCAAGCGTATCAACAGCTGCCTGTTGATGATGATGCTGCTATAGCTCAGACTATTGTGACCCACAGGGGAGCCTTTAAGGTAAAAAGGCTACAGTTTGGAGTGAATGTCGCTCCTGGGATTTTCCAAAGCGTAATGGAAAACACACTACGGGGCATACCGGGGGTTTGCCCCTACTTTGATGATGTCTTAATTGCAGGAGACTCCACACACATTCTAGCTGAAAGGCTAAGGGCTGTTCTGTTAAGGTTCAGGAAAACAGGCCTCAGGCTCAAAAGAGACAAATGCAAAATTGGGGTGCCTTCTACTGAATTTCTGGGATTCAAAATTGATGCTGCTGGGATTCACCCTGCTGAATCCAAACTAACTGCCATTTTAGAAGCACCTAGGCCAAAGTCTAAGGCCGAACTTCAGGCCTTTCTGGGCCTCCTGAATTTCTACAATTCCTTTCTTCCACATAAAGCTAGTGTAGCTGAGCCTCTTCACAGGCTATTAGACAAACAAGCAGTGTGGCAATGGTCACAAACACATGAGGCTAGTTTCAATGAGGTCAAGGCCTTACTCACTTCTAACAGTGTCCTTGCACACTTCAATGAGTCCCTTCCTGTGTGCATCGCTTGTGATGCTTCCCCTTACGGGGTAGGAGCCGTCCTGAGCCACCTCAGGTCTGATGGAACTCAGGTTCCTGTTGCATATTACTCCAGAACACTGTCTTCTGCTGAGCGCAACTACGCTCAGATAGACAGGGAGGCTCTGGCTGTTGTTGCTGGAATTAAAAAATTCCATGATTTCTTGTATGGCAGGCATTTCACGGTCTTCACTGACCATAAGCCTCTGCTGGGACTGTTTACCACACGTAAACAAACTCCCCAAATCATTTCCCCTAGAATGCTTAGGTGGTCTATTTTTCTGTCTGCATATGATTTTTCCTTACTCCACAAGCCTGGGAAAGAAATGGGCCATGCTGATGGCCTCAGTAGATTGCCCCTGCCAGTAGTAGAAGCTGACCCTGCGCCAGCTGTCAACATTCTATCCATCCAAGCCTTGCCCGAGTCCCCTCTGAATGCCAGGGATGTCGCCGCTGAAACAGGCACAGATCACACACTTTCACGTGTCCTTTCTTGGGTTTTGTCTGGATGGCCTGAGCACTGCCCTAGTCCTGAGTTTCAGAGTTTCTGGTCCAAAAGGAACGAGTTGTCCACTTCTCAGGGTTGTCTGCTTTGGGGAAACAGGGTTGTCATTCCCACCTCAATGAGAACTAGGATCTTAGAGTCCCTCCACGAGGGTCATCCTGGCATTGTTCACATGAAGGCCCTTGCGCGCAGCCACTTGTGGTGGCCTGGTTTAGATAAGGACATTGAGGCTAAGGTGCATGCATGCCACCTGTGCCAGCGCTCTCGCCCAGAGATGCCCCAAGCTCCTGTGCATAGATGGGAGGATACACAGTCCCCATGGTCTAGGGTGCACATTGACTACGCTGGGCCCTTTCAGGGCCAGTTCTTCTTGGTCCTCGTTGACAGTCATTCAAAATGGCTTGAGGTTGTACCTGTCTCATCCACCACCACTGCAAAGACTATTCAGGTACTGAGGGGGATTTTTGCTGCACACGGGCTCCCAGATGTCATTGTCTCTGACAACGGCCCTCAATTTACTTCCTCCGAATTCCAAGCTTTCTTACAGGCTAACATGATTCGTCATGCCACGTCTGCACCCTTCCACCCGTCCACCAACGGTATGACTGAACGCATGGTCCGCATCACAAAGGACGCCTTGAAAAGACTCACCTATGGGGACTGGCACCAAAGGTTGGCTGACTTTCTCCTTTCTTACTGCACCACACCGTCCACTTCTACAGGGAGAAGCCCAGCTGAACTTCGCTGGGGGCGCAAACTTACTACGAAGCTTGACCGGTTGCATCCGGACAGACTGCCTTCATCTACCTCACATCCTAGGGCACCTAGACAACTACTTGTGGGTGCCCCGGTTTGGACTCGCAATTACGGGCCTGGTCATACATGGGTCCCCGCTTCTATTTCCAGGGTCACAGGTCCTCTCTCCTACGAGGTAGCCCTGGACAACGGTCGTGTCCTGCGTCGGCACATCGACCAACTCCGCCCTAGGCGGGACCTTTCAGATGAGACTCCTGGGTCTTTTCCAGGGGGGGAGGGGGACCCTTTAGAGCAAAGGGAGGGGCACGAGCTGCTGCCCACCTCCAATCATGGAGCCACAAATGGCCCATTCCAAGATTCCGCGAGTGCCCCAAACAGGAATTCTAAGAGCCTATCCAACTACCAGGCATTCACGCCTACTCCAGCCAGGGAGTCACCCCGGGGGTACAATCACTATTCACCTGCACAGCACAGTACTCCAGTCAGGGAGGATACCCGGGAGCATCCCAATAAATCATACCCCGCAAGAGAGCTGGCACATAATCCCCAGAGTTGGCCTGACCTTACCCCAAGTCCTACAGGGGGTCAAACTTACAGGGAGGTGGTCGAGGAACCAAGTCCCGACCGCAACACCTCTAGCCCAAATCAGGGAGTAACTGAGTTTTGGGAAGGTACAGAGACCCACACGAGCCCGGACACAGAATGGGGCTTAGGGATTGGACAGCCTCCTGACAGGTCTTGGATGGACCTAGGAGGTTCTATAGAGACGCCCAGCAGTGGCTATCACTTCAAGGGGCCCGAGGGCCTACAGCTAGGCAGGTCAACCAGGTCACAAAGTGACCGAAGCCCTGGCCTGACGAGCCCGGTGGGCGAGCAAGCAGGCCAGGCATCGGGGCACAGTCCTTGGAAGGCACCAAGGCATGATAAGGAGGCTCACATCTCCCCTCAGTCAGGAAACACCTGTCAGAAACCCAGAGCTGAGAAGGTCACAGAGAGCAAGGAAATCTCCTAAATACTTAGAGGATTACATAACATTGCTGGCCAAACAAAAGCCAGTAAACAGTAGGAGCACTGGAGAGTAGAACACTGCATCAAGAAATAATTGTATGTTGGTAGTAGTCTTAGCCCGGGGGAAAGGGGTGTTATGTCCCGAGCCTTGCAAACGGGCTTGGGGCGTTTGCAGGCAGTCCCGGGCAGGTGCAAGCTGCCCGGGACCAGACAGGCTGTCGCCAGCGCCTGTGCGCATGCGCGGGTGCTGGCGCGGGAAAAGTAACACAATTACCCGGGAACTGCCTATATAAGAGGCTAGGAGCTTTTGGGTGTTGCTGAAGCCTTCACTTGTAAGCTGAACACAGAATAAAAGGAAACCTGAGAACTACAACTGCTTCTCGCGTCTGCTTTTCGCCAAGGACTCAACAACACTCTTTGTGTAATGTGGCTTATGTTCACACCATTTAATCCAGAGTGCAAAAGGGAAGGTCTGGGCAAGGCAGTTTGCCATCTGATAATGATCCAGTTACTTCAGATTTGCAGAGAACATTTCCTTTTTTGTTCCCAACCAGACTAACCAACTGTCTCAGGCTGCTGCTGGGGATGCTCATTTTTCCATGTGAAAGCCTGGAGACATGGAAAGAATTAGAAGATGCAAAAATCTTGCAGGAAATGGAAATTAAGTACAGGGAGGACAGAAACACCCACTGCTGTTTGAGGTGAAGGAACCCTTCCAGACAGAAACTGACAGACTTCTTTGCTATCCCTTCTTTTGCAAGATGGGTACAAGGGAGCAGATTGGGAAAGCAGAAGATCAATAAGCAAATCTCTCTTTCTTTGCAATTTAATTTTTACTGTTCAGATTAGCCTGCCTTTATTATTTTTATACCTCATTATAATAAAGGTGGCGAACATACCTAATACTCCTTCCTTCCATTTTCCCCACAACAGCAACCTTGTAAGGTGAGCTGGGCTGAGAGAGAGTGACTGGCCCAAGGTCACTCAGCCCACTTCCATGCCTAAGGCCAGACTAGAACTCACAGTCTCCTGCCTGGGACCTTAACCACTAGACCAAATTGGCTTGGTTTGATGCAAGATCACTATTCTACCTTTTTCCTCAGAAAAATATCAATAGTTTAACCAGATGGGTTTTTTTCTTCTTCTCTGTGGTTGTTCTATCCTGTGTGAAAGGGAGTCACAGATATAATGAAACTGACATAAACACTTAGGTCACAAGTACAGTGACACTTCCGTGTGTTGCTACTCTTTGGCAAAGTTAATATTTGCCATCTGAAATGATAGTGACTTGATACAGAAAGGGTCAAATTGTAGTTTCCTTGATGTATGTCGTGAGTACCTGTAGTGCTGCTGGACTTTATTCTGCATTGCCTGGGGCAGCCAGGAGCAACTATGCAACAGACTAAATATAGTGGAATTTTCAACCTACATGCAAAAAATGCTTAGCAATTCCTCCTTGAAACATTTAAGCATTTCCTAGGAACGTGGAATTCCAAAAAAAGAATTGATTTTTTTTTAGAATGGGTATGGGAAGGTTAGTCCAGCCTCAATATCTGAATGGATAAAGTAGTGCAAGAGAATTGGGAGAAACATAACTTAATATATTGGAGTCGCCTCAAAGAGAGATGGGCAACATACAAGTCAAATAAATAATAAAATTAAAATCAAATCAAATCAATAACTTTCCTTAATTACTCTGGAGTGGGACCACATAATAACATGATTTGACCAAGACTGGTATAATATGTGACACTGTTGTACAATGGTTTCTTAATATCTGGTTCATAATGGAATGGAATGGAATGGAATGGAATAGAATAGAATAGAATAGAATAGAATAGAATAGAAAGGGACTTTGGGGGTCTTCTAGTCCAGCCCCCTGCTCAAGCAGGAGAACTGTCCTATACCATCTCAGACAAGTTACTATCTAGTCTCTTCTTAAAAGTCTCCAGTGATGGAGTGCCCATGATTTCTGAAGGCAAGCTATTCCACTGGTTAATTGTCCTGTCTGTCAGGAAGTTTCTCCTTAATTCCAGGTTTCTTCTCTCTTTGATCAGTTTCCAACTATTGTTTCTTGTCCTGCCCTCTGGAGTTTTGGAGAATAATGTGACTCCCCCTCTTCTTTGTGGCAGCCCCCAAATATTGGAATACTGCTATCATGTCTCCCCTATTTCTTCTTTTCTTTAGACTAGCCAAGTCTAGACTAATCCTGTAGCCGTTCTTTGTATGTTTTAGTCTTCAGGCCTTTAATCATCTTAGTTACTCTTCTCTGAATTTTTTCCAAACCTTCAACATCTTTTTTGTAATATGGTAATATGGTGACCAAAATTGGTTGCAGTATTCCAGGTGTGGAAAGTTTTACAAGTACAGATAAAATAGATAAGGAATTCTTCTACCTAGGAATAATGGGACTCAGTTCACAGCAAAGTCAATGATAAAGAATAAATGGATACTGCCATCATTGCATGTGAACTGTTCTTTTCTTTAAAAAGCAAAATGATGTAGCTATTGAATTAAAAAATACATATTAATATTGTACCTTTATTAAGTTACTTCAAAATCACAAAAGAGTGCAAGATTTCAATTTCTTAAGACCTTGTAATCAGATTGTTTACAAAACTCTTCCTCACTAGCCAAAAAATGGTGAGAAAACCAGTGGTTCATTGGAAGTATTCCTTTATTACAAATACATATTAATACTCATTCCTTTATTGACAGTTGTGTAAAATAGATAATTATTTACATTGTAAAAGGGAAAAATCAAATCTTAGGGTCACATTCTATGAAAATCTCAGATCTGAGTTTCTAATCCCAGCTTCTAAAGATGAGTTATATTTTTCATCCAGGTTTCTGCTTATCAGTTTTCACTGGTTGCTCAGATCTTCACAGATGTTTGTCTTGCCTTCTCCCTATCCTCATTATTTGAATGAAACACCAGATCAGAGTAGCAAATGTCCTCCTGTAATAATTGATTATTAAAAGATGAAATGAAATAATAGTAATAATTCAGAGTCATAACAAGAAAACCACTATAGCCAAACTATACTCAGGTTGGCTTATTTCTAAGCACGCAGGTGTATTAACCATACTATTATATGTATATAAGACACCTGGAGGAGTACAAGCCATGAATTAGGGGTGCCATTTTATAAGAAGATTGCATTTTTCCTTCTCTCTCACAGCCAAAAATAAGGAATCCAGTCTGCAGATTTATTGACTTATTTATTAATTTATTATATAGTTCTTAAATATTCTTGACCCTCCCAAATAAGACATCCTTTTTTGAATATGCCACACATTAAAAGACAACAGTCATATGACTAGATCTATAGGGCTACCAGCATACTAAAAAGCAGAGACATCACCCTGCCAACAAAAGTGCGTATATAGTGGGAGACTTTAATGCAATTGTGGATGCAGTTTGAGACTACAAAAGCCATAAACAAGGGAAGAAAGGAAGTAATATTTTACCTAAATCTTGTTTAAAAATGAAAGATGAACTATGTTTGCAGGATATATGGCGAGAGATGAATCCAGGAAAGGCACAATATACCTTTTACTCTAACAGGCATAAATCTTGCTCAAGAATTGACATGATATGGGATCTCCTATGACTTGAAGACTATGATACAGGAAGTTGAAATAGAATCAAATATTTGGGCAGACCATAACCCAATTAAAATGACATGGAAAGGATCTAAGAAAATATTGAGATGGTCTCTGAATAAATCTATTTTGAAGGAAAAAGAATTTTTACAATTAGCAACAAAAGAAATGGAATTTTTTTTAAGATCAATAAAAAGGAAAATACTTCTATTCAAAATGTTTGGGATACGGCAAAAGCATATTTTAGAGGTTTAGCTATAACTTATGCTGCCAAAAGGAACAAAGAAAAGAGACTCACACAGTCCAAATTGAAAAAACAGCTTGGTATATTGGAGCTGGAGTTACAAACTGATCCACAAAAGAAAAATTTGAAGATACAAATGGACTTAATAAAACATAAATTAAATCTACTTGAGACTGATACTATGGCACAACAGGTTAAACGAGCCAAACAGAACTTTTTTGAAAATGCTAATAAATCGGGTAGATGGCTTGCATATAGATTGAAAAAAGAAAGAGAAAAAAGATCAATAAGTAAATTACTGGATGAAAAGGGTGAAATACACTGTCATAATGATGGTATTAAAAAAATCACTAAGTGGGGGGGTAGGGAGGGAGGGGATGGGTGGGATTAAGTAGGTTAGATTTATAGAAATATTAATGTATAAAATAGATAGAGTGCCGTTCGGGTATTTCCCCTGAACTGTATCCGAAAAGGGATGAGAGGGGAGGAGGAAGGGATGGAAGGAAGTTGGATGGGAGGAAGGGATGAGGGGAGAGAGGAGATGAGAGGAGAGAAGGAGTAGGGAAGTAGGAAGGAAGGTTGAGAGGATGGACGCAGTTGGGGGGAGATAGACGAGCGACACCTAAGGTCTTATTTTAAAGGTATTTTTCTTTTTTATTTTTATTATATAATGTTTTGAAAGTATTAAATATATTGAAAATTGAAATAAAAATTTTTACAAAAAAAATCGCTAAGGCCTTTTATGAGCTACTTTATAAGGCTGAGACAATTTCTGAAGAGGCAATTCAGGACTACTTAAAAAAAGCAATCTTCCAAAAATATCAGAAAACATGTGACAGAAGTTAAATGAGAAGATATCAATGATGTAGATCATAGAGGCAATTAAAAGACAAAAAAAAAAGATAAGACACTGGGGCCGGACGGACTACCTGCAGACAGACTAAGTTCCGAACTCATGGACTGAAGCTAACATTACCTTGATACCTAAAGAAGATACAGATCCTACACAAACTAAAAACTATAGGCCAATATCATTACTAAATGTGGATTATAAAATCTTTGCTGCAATTTTGGCAGAAAGAATGAAAAGTTTTTTAATAGAATTTATTCACCCAGACCAAAATGGCTTTCTTCCTAAAAGACAGATAAAGAACAACTTAAAGATTATTTTAAATATTTTGGAGTATTATGAAAATCATCCAGGGAACCAGATGGCGCTTATATTTCTTGAAGCGCAAAAAGCATTTGATAATTTAAATTGGCAATTTATGTTTCAACAACTACAGGAAATGGACTTTGGTGAAAACTTTATTAAAGCAATCCAAGCGATCTACAAGAAACAATCAGCAAGGATACTTATAAATGGAGATTATACAGAGAGCTTTGATATTAAAAAAGGTACGAGACAGGGATGTCCACTCTCCCCCCTGCTATTTATTTCTACTCTGGAGGTATTGACTAGAAACATCAGGCAAGACATAGAAATTAAAGGTCTTGAGATTAAAGACCAGAAATATAAATTACAGGCTTTCACGGATGATCTGGTCTTTATCTTAGAGGAGCCTTTGGAAACAGCCCCTAAACTCTTGCAGAAAATTGAAAAATTTGGAGAAGTGGCTGGACTGAAAATAAATAGGGAAAAAACTAAAGTGTTAAAAAATTTAACTGATAAACATGATGAAAGTTAGCCCAGAGAAGAAATATTAAAAAGGGCAGAAAAATATATTTTTCCTCAAAAGGACTTTTTTAAAACCAAACCTGGCCCCAAATCTATCTCTCTGCCCCAAGCAAGAGCTAGGCCCATACAAATGCAAATGTAAAACCATCAGAAAGTTGGAGCCAGAGCAATCAAGAAGACAAAAGAGAAGATCTGCATACCCCACCCAAACTCTAGGAATCAGCCCCATCACCTGGGAAGCAGGATATGATAATAGAATTAAACCACAGATATCAAGGCCTAGACAAACACTCAGAAACAGCCTCAAGGTTCATGCCACAGGAACAGGGAACTATTCCAAACAAGGCTAGAGGGGGTATAAAAGCCTACTGCCCCATGTGCTCAGTCTTTTTCTCTCTTCTGCTCTTTCCTGAAGAACCATCTTTCTGCAATAAACTGTAACCTTCTTCCCAAAGCAGTCACCATGTTTGCTTATTTATTCCCGGCTTGGATGAACCTGGATGAAGACTTTACTTCTAACAAACAGAAAACTCAACTCGCCAAAAAGACAAATCTTCAAATGGTTAAAAAAGTTAAATATTTAGGTATCTATCTTATGGCGAAATATACATTACTAGAAGAAGATAATTATGAGAGACTAATAAAACAAATAAAAACTGACTTAGGAAAATGGGAAAATCTCCAACTATCATTGCTAGGAAGAATAGCGACTGTTAAAATGAACATTTTACCAAAGCTAATTTTTTTATTTCAAACAGTTCCTGTAAAGCTGGGTAAGAAATTTTTTGACGATTTAAACGCAATGATATTAAGATTTATATGGCAAAGAAAGAAAGAAAGAATTAAAGGTAAACTTCTACAAGACTCGAAAGATAGAGGGGGTTTTGGACTTCTGGACTGGAGACTTTATTACCAAGCAGCTATTTTGCTTTGGCTTAAAGAATGGATTACTCTGAGAAATAAGCGAATTCTCTATTTAGAGGGATATGACCTTCAGCTAGGCTGGCATGCCTTTTTATGGTACGAGAAAGCTAAAATACATAAGTACTTTCAAAACCATGCTATAAGAAATATTTTACTTTCTGAAAGGGAGAAAGTTAGACACAAAATGTATATGAAAATTCCTGAGTGGCTTTCAACGATGGAAGCATTTGCTTACCCGAATTTGATTAATTATGATAAACTTATTAGTTATAAAAATATTTTGGACAAGGACGGAAAACTCAAAGACAGGCAAGCCCTTCAACAACAAGATATTGACTTAACATGGTGGCCCTACTTGCAAATTCAAACAAGATATGAAAAAGACATAAAAATAATGGGATTTTACGAAGAGCTGACCCCACTTGATAAAATACTTTTAAAAACAGATGAACATTTGATTAAGAAGCTTTATAAATATTTATTAAATTGGAAGATGGAAGAAGAACAAGTAAAAGAGACAACGATAGTATGGGCAAAGAACTTTGGATATTCAATAGAATTAGAAGACTGGCAAAAACTGTGGGATAAAAATATTAAACTTACTAAAGCAGTAACATACAAAGAAAACATATAAAATGTTTTATAGATGGCATATGACACCAGTTCACTTAGCGAAAATGTTTAAAAATTTATCGGATACATGTTGGAAATGTAAGCAAAAACCGGGTACTTACTATCATGCCTGGTGGATATGTTCTATTGCAAAAAAATATTGATTCATAGATGGTTAGACAAGATGATGAAAATCTAGATAGAATTTAAACCAGAATTGTTCCTGTTAAATATATTAAGACCTAACTATGGCAAAGAAAATGATTATTTAATATTACATGTATTAACAGCTGCAAGAATAGTATTTGCCCAATTTTGGAAAAATGAAAACCTACCATCAGACCAGATTATAATTTTGAAAATTCTAGATTGTGCAGAAATGGACAGATTAACGTTAGAGATAAAGGAGAAAGAAGATTCAATCTTCTATAAAACCTGGGGAAAATTTTATCAGTGGGTTGAAACACGTTAGAATAAGAAGAGATTTTAGAGTTTTACTATATTAAGTATTAAGGTTGATGATTGGAAATAGTTGTTATGCTATTAACTACGTTAATTATTTAAAGGAATATTAATCTTTTACCAAATGTCAGTTGTAATTATATCGATTTATTCTTATAAATGTCTAGTATTATATAAACAATAATACTTAATATGAAGACCCGATGACAGCTTGTTTGCTGAATTATGTATTTACTGTAGTTATTCACACCCTTTCATCCCGGTTTTCCTGTACCCGCACTGACCCTACCTTTTCCCTACCCATATAAAATCTAATAAAATATATATTTTTTAAAAAAGTGCGTAGAGTCAAGGCCATGGTTTTCCCAGTTGCATTGTATGGATGTGAAAGTTGGACCATAAGAAAGGCTGAGCAACAAAAAATTGAGGCCTTTGAACTATGGTGCTGGAGAAGACTCCTGCGAGTCCCCTGGACTGCAAGGCATTCAAACGGTCAGTCCTAGAAGAGATCAACCCCAACTGCTCTTTAGAAGGCCAGATCCTGAAGTTGAAACTCAAATACTTTGGCCACCTAATGAGAAGGAAGGACTCACTGGAGAAGGGCCTAATGCTGGGAAAGATTGAGGGCAATAGAAGAACGGGACGACAGAGAATGAGGTGGCTGGATAGAGTCACTGAAGCAGTAGGCGTGAACTTAAATGGACTCCAGAAGATGGTAGAGGACAGGAAGACCTGGAGGAATGTTGTCCATGGGGTTGCGATGGGTCAGACACGACTTCACAATTAACAACATAGGGCTACCAATAACCATTAGGAAAAGCAATAGCAAAACTTGAAATATTGTCCAAAAAGGGAAAAGTAACAAACAGACATACCTGTAATGTCTCTAAAGCTGGTGGCACTGAATCCTTGGGCTGGAAACCTTATAGGAAAAAAAGAAAACATTTTTTTTAAAAAAATGTAATTTTCTTTGCTTTTTTTCTCTTTTGTTTTAACATTTAACTGGACTTTTCTCTTGATGCCCTGGGCTCTTGAAGACTCTATCTTGTGCTTATGCCCAGAGATATTTGGTATATATAAATCAAATAAAATCAATAAACAGAATCATATTTAAGTCTTGAGATTGAACTGCAAGCAGAGCCACAGGAATGATACCATGAAAGAATTGGTATTGTCACCCTTGCTGCTGTTCATTCTCTGACTCTGTCTTTCTCTGTCTCTCTCTCTCTCTCTGTGTCTCTCTCTCTCAAAATATCTTGGTCTCTGCCCTTTTTAAAGATGTGTTTTTCTGAATCTCCTACGAAGATTATATATATCATTGGTCTTAATCAACCTACTCAGTTTTGTCAAAGAATTTCCAAGCTTCCAAGGCCACTTTTGTCTATGAAAGAGTATGGAAAAGCAATACTCCTTGCCAATGAACAGGCCATCAACCCTCAGAAGCTTTGTTGCCTGACCTTCCACCCTAAGAAGCTAGAAGATGGGCTGGGTGTTTTTTCTCCTCAACTGGAAGCTGAGGAGCATAAGCTGGATATCTTGCAAAAAAATGGCAGTCTTTGCTCAAGTCTTTTTATTTTAATTCTATTGTGATTTTATGACCTTTCTGAATTTGCTTTATTCGCACATCATTCTGAAGATCCCTGGAGGGCTGATCTTAATAATTCTTTCAATCAATCAAAAGATAATAGTGGGGAAATACCCAGAAAGGGAAATACCCAGTGATTGCAAAGGGCACATAAAAGGAGCAGGGCTTTGAACATATGGTGACAGCTGCCATCTTGACTTTTTGATCTCCATAGTTGAAGCTGGATCCCACCTTAGCTGTCATATTAAGCCTTAGCATGTGCATATTCCTATTTTCAAAGCCAGAATGTCACAATGAAATAGAATATATTTTCCTGACGTTACCTAATCTAGAAGGGCAGCATCGAATCCAAAGCCAGATCACAATTAGTAGCAGAAATGCCAGTATTCCTATGACAGACAAAGGTATTGCATAATGTTGATAGTCATTTGTATGGAAAGTTGTTTCTGTGGGAAGTGGGGAGAGAGAAAGGAGGTTGGTTTTAGTCACAATTGCTTAGTAAACTCAAATCAATTAATTCTATCTTGCTCCCCATTTTACAGATTTGGAGAAATGGAACAGAAAGAGGATCCTTCTCTGCTCATTAGCAGAGGTCTTTAGCATTGCTCACACAGATAAGTTGTTTTAAAAAACTCTGATTTATCTTGTGACTTTTATAATGGTCAAATTGGTGATCAAAGAATATTCCAGACAATATGTAGTGTCCATGGCATTAGAAAGCTGACTCACTGAAATACTACTTCAAACCTTGTGGGTGCAAAAGAACCAACGTTTTATCATAGACATAGAAAATAATTTACCTGCATACAGTGTGGTGCTCAGACTCATGGGCATGCCAGATGAATTGAATTTGACTTTGCAGATAAATTCCTCCCCACTGATGGAAGAATTTTCAGGGATGTAAAGGATGCTGACAAATGTTAAGGAACCACTGTGGTTTTTCATTAAAAGAGTCTGTCCATCTTGGAGAATGTGAGAGGCATTCCAGGATATCTGGACCCAGTTGGAAACTCCATGAACCACACAAGCCAGCTGACTGCCACTCTGTATTGCCTGGTCTTGTGCAGAAGGCTGTAAAATCATCACCCAACTGCTTGAGGTATAACTGTCTGAGGAGGAGGAGGAGATGACAACTCAATAAACAAATGACCCTTTGTAATTGTTAAAGTGAACAACTGCTTTCAGTGGATTTGCTAAACAGTATCTTAGCCCTATTAGGCTAATCTGTATTTCCATTTCAAATCCATTATTCACCTCTTACATATGGCTACTTATGTTACTTACGGTTATTTATGCTACTTATGGCATTTATGATTGCG
Organism: Crotalus tigris; assembly: GCF_016545835.1. NCBI lineage: Eukaryota > Metazoa > Chordata > Lepidosauria > Squamata > Viperidae > Crotalus > Crotalus tigris. The sequence goes on along the minus strand of NW_024096554.1, from coordinate 4,045,284 downwards.
AAACTTGGACTCTGAAAAAGACAGGTAGGAGAAGGGTGGATGCCTTTAAACTGTAGTGCTGAAAGTGACTATTATGCATCCCATGGACTGCAAAAATAACGACAAAGAAGTCCTAGACCGAACCTCACCAAAAATATCACTTGAAGTCAAGATCACCAAAGAGAGGCTGTCATAATTTGGTCATGTCAATGAGAGCTGACTCACTCAAAAAGTTGGTTATGCTGGGAGTGATCATCAATAAAAGGAGAAGAAGCCATCCTAATACCCACTGGCTGGACACTATAAAAGATGACATTGGGATGACTATGGGGGATCTGAAGGAGGCAGTGCGAGACAGAGAGGCATGGAGATGCTGGTGGAGAGTGGCCGAGGGTCAGACATGACTGAATGGTTGAAGATGACGACTTACCTCCCACAATCAAAGAAAATGCATCGACAAAGTTCAAGGAAAAGTAATTTGAGGTTTTGTCCGCATACAGATATAAGCCAGTGTCTTCTTCTTTTGTGTTAAAAATTTCTAGTGTCAGCTCCTGTGCTTCACTCTTGCAGTTAAATTTCCCATTGCTGCCATCAGGCCCACATTTATCTGTTAAAAGCCTTAGTTTATTCTCTTCTCTTTTATACCAAAGAAATTTGTCTACGTTGGTAATGTTTTCTGAAAAATTGCGCACGAGTGTTGCTTTTTCCCCAACATCCACAAATAGGAACTGATTATTCTGGACTTTGTATACTGTGAAAACAAAATAAGAATAATATATTGGGATTCTAATTTTAATTTTATGTCAGATCAGGGGCAGGGAAGTCAAAGATCACATTCACCTCAGCTACATACAGTTGATCTTGGGCCACAGGTTATGAGGATCTGTTTCCCACTGGAAGAAATATATGCTATAATGGGATAAAGTAAGTAACTTTAAAGGCAGCATTATTCCTTTGATAAAATACTGTATTTCTGTCAAGTCCAGTCTAAGAATGACATAGAACAATCCATCCAAGGATCAGTTCTCTATTTGCTTACATCCAATAGGCAGAATCTTGCCAGACTAAACCTTTGATACTCTCACTCCAACAGATATGTCCTGGGAAATTCTAAAAAATGGCTATCCTAATTCTCTTCTTCTGTTTTCTATCCACGTCTGGATGGTGTTGCCTCTTGTTTCACTCCCTCCTTAGAATGTGATTCTTCCTAGTAGTTTCCTAGGAAACTACTTCACTGTAATCCATCACAACACCTCCCCCTTTGTAGGTACCATCCCTTACATCTTGACTAGAATTAAAACAAAAAACAAAAACACCAGAATCAGAGTTGTGGAGAAAACTCTTTAAGAAATCAAGTTAGACAATTACAATGGCTTCTGTGGCATTTCAAAGACTATCAAATAAATTTTATTTGATTTCATGGAATGAAAACTGCTAAAATGTTATTAGCCTATAAGATACCACATTTTTTGCCTCCCTAACTGCCACGTGTAGAAAATCTCTTCTCAGAATCAGATCCAAAAGTGCTTGGCTAAGAGATTTCTGATAGAGCAGAATGGACTTACCGATGGAGAGCAGGATAAGGCATTTGATGAACTGCATTGCTCAAGTAAGCATCCAAAGAAGGGCTGCAATATATGTATACCAGGTGGGTGGTAACTGTTGATAGTAAGCCATCAAAAAAACATTGGTGGCATGTGATTCACCTCTTTGGTTGACACAGTGGTGCGGATTCCGCTGCCTGCATTTCACCACCTCCTGTTTGACTTGGTTCTTCACGTCTTTAGAACAGGACTGCAGGATATTTTCAGTTACTAGGTTAGTTGGGGGGGGGTGTCACAGTTCTTGATTTTTGGCCCCCTTGCTTTACAAGGTGATTTTACATACAATTATAGCATTATCTGAGCAGAATAATATTACTCAGTAATATGAACATTAGTGTGGGTGGAGAGGGGCTTGGATTTCCTCATTGCATAGCAACATGTCTTCCTAAAACCCTGCCTGCTCTCTTTTAAAAAAGGGGGAAAGTTAGCTATCAGACACAGATCTAAAGTTTTTCCAGTTGAGAATGTTTTCCTTGCCTCTCTTAATCTTCCTTCTCTTTCTCTAAGGAGTGACAGGCACTCTAAAGATGTTGCTGTGCATGGACTGAGTTTTAGATCAAACTGTTGAAAATTAACTGAAGAGGCTGGAAGCTGAAGAGAAGTCTAAGATGTTTGCCCATTGTGCTGGGATTCTTCTACTTGTCTTGCATGGTAAGTATTTTCAAAACTTAGTCTTATTCAGATTCAGAATTTACTACTTGATTTTCTTCCATAGGTTAATTATCATTAAGGAAAGGGTGCTTTCAGGTGAAGTTTTTCTCCATTAATCACTAATTTATTTCTCTCATCCATGTGCAATGCAGCCTTTTTTATTTATATTTAAATACACACACAACATAAGGAGGGAGAGGTTATTATCTTGGATCTATGACTGTCAGAATGTGACTTCAGACAGGTCATCTCAATGATCACTTAGAGCAGGGGTGTCAAACTCAATTTCATTGAGGTCTGCATCAGCATTGCGGTTGTCCTTGGGGGGCCGGGTAGGTGTGGCCAGGGTGGGCGCAGCCTACTGGGTGGGTGTGGCTGGAGTGGGTGTGGCCTGCTGAGTGGGCATGGCCAGCTCTACATCGTTTGTGTCAAGGGTGCCTGTGGGGGCCTGGACAGGAGTGGAACAGATCTGAGGGTCTCTGGCAGACGGGGGTGGGACTGGGGCAAACGCCAAGGCATGATCCACTGGAAGAGCCTCACTGTTCCTCTCAGGCCATGCGAGGGGGAGCTGGATGCTGCTGCAGGCTTTCTAGAGCCCTGGGCAGCAGAGGTCAAATGCCCAGCCCGGCCCTCAAGCACCTGCGGCACCAAGCCCAGCCCCACTACCCCAAGCTGCACTTACCTCCTCCTCAAGGCTGCTGCTGCTCTGCTTGCTTTCCTTAGCCAAGTTGCTCATAATGGGTATGAGGGCAAAGTCAGAGGGAGGCCCATTCCCTCTCCATGGGAGGAGACCTGGCTTTGTATCCAAAGCTTCCTTAGCAATAGGATGGGAGACCCCCAGGATAGGCCAGGAGGAGGGGGCAAGGGGATGGTGAAAGGGCATTAGGGCAGGACTAAGGCAGGACTTCCCTCAGGCCCTCCCTCTCCTTCCTTCCTTCCTTCCTTCCTTCCTTCCTTCCTTCCTTCCTTCCTTCCTTCCTTCCTTCCTTCCTTCCTTCCTTGAACATATTTGAGATGAGGGAGGGAGAAAAACAGGCAAGAAACACAGCTGGGGAGGTGTCACCCTTCGTGAGGAATGAAGAAATGCACCATCGCCTGGAAGTGTCCAGCACATGGCCCTCACCTACTTCACATATCTGACTTGGTGGGCTTTGGGGGAGGGGATGCCATGAGCAACGTGAGAGTTGACGTTACCTGCGCAATGCCATCCAGCCCCCAGCCTGCCTGGTTTCGTCAGGCAGCGGGGCACTCTCCTCACAGCGCCGAGAGGCTGAGTCGGCCGGTGCAAGCTCGCCAGCTTTGCACCTTGCTGCCTGCTGAAATCAGGCAGGCTGGGGGCTGAACGGCGGCGCACTTCTTTTTGAATTTGCACCACCCAGCTCAGCTCTTGGTGCTGTGAGGATAACGCCCCACTGCCTGCTGAAACCCTTCCCCCAGAGCCCATCAAGGTAGATATGTGAAGTAGGCAAGGGCCATTTGCTGGCCACTTCCAGACGATGGTGCATTTCTTCATTCCTCACAAAGGGTGACACCTCCCCAGTGCGTGCTTAGGGGGTTGGGGCCAGCGTGGCAGGGGTCGATCCCTTGCTGTTTCTAGACAGCCTTGTGGAGCTAAGACTGAATGCATTTCAGCATAGATGGCCACCACAAAATTGTACATTGGCTCCCGGGTGGCCTGGGCAGTGGGGGCCATTCCCTCACTGTTTCCAGGATGGCTTCGCAGGCCACATGCAACCATGTCGTGGGTCACATCCAGTCCCCGGGCCTTGTGTTTGACATGTCTGACTTAGAGCACATCTCTAGAAATAAGCAAAGCATTACTGTCAGCTTTCAATATTTCCTATCAGCAGAGCACAGCTTATAGCCAACAAATTATTGTTCTTATAATGACATTAGAAACAAAAAGCACTAATTTGCAAAACAAATTGAGGAATATTTTGCAGACAATATTTAAAGCTTTTTTCTGACACAAATGTTACAGAAATCCATTTTTTTTCTATGTCAAATAATTTAACACTTGAGTTGTATAGTTTCTGTGTTTTATTTCTATTCTGTTTATATGGCCTTGCATAATACCTTCATGAATAAAACAAATACAACTCAAGAACTTTCCAAATTATAACTTATTGATTGGATTGATTGATTGATTGATTGACAGTGTATTAGTTTGTTGTGTAGACTATATGCTAATTGCTCCATTCAGCAAGGTGATACTTTGGGGGTTTGTAGAGGGGGAAATCCATCTTAATGTAGACTGCAAGTTTGAATGAACTGAACCAATGAGTGAAGAATGCATATATGGAGAGAAGAGACACATTCCTATTTTCTCTCTGCTTTGTTTTGTAATAAAAGGTTTATTTGTTTTCTTACTGTAGCAGCTGATTCACAGGGTAATGAAGTAAAAACAATTGAGGTCCCTTTTGGAGGAACGGTAAATATCAGCTGTGAAATTTCAGATGAGGCTTTACCATGGGATGTGACCTGGTACAAGGAAGGACAAAACAAAAACCTTTGCAAGATTGATCAGGATGACAAGAACTTGAAAGGAGAGCAAAAGTATAATCTGATTATCAACAATGCACAAAGGAATGTCTCTGGTATTTATATCTGTGTTGTAAATCAGGAACCCAGCATACTACTCATGCACAGGACAAGAGTGATAATCACAGGTGAGAATTCGAACATATTAATAACTCCCTCAGTGACTTTGGGCCAGCTATGCTTTCTCAGTCCATCCTATTGTACAGAGTTCTTGTGAAGAAAAATGAGCAGAGTCTTATGTGTACCACCCATAGACTTGAAGGAGAAGCGGGATATATACTTTAATAAATAAATGATGTAATCAAGCTCATTTTGGGGAAGATCTGGAAAGATGATGGTTCACAGTGGAAGGTGGACATATGATGCATGCACATTTCAGTCAAAAAAAGAAATCCAGATATTTCCACCATCATAAATTGTAAAGTGTGGGCATGAAAATATGAAAATATTGAACATTTCTAATGCCCGGCCAATGTATGGGAATTCGTTGCCGTGAATAGCCCAATACATCTCATTTTGATTTTTTATTTTCATGTATTGTTCACAATTTGCTATAAAATGAATTGGTCTTTGGCTGCTATAATTTGCTTTATCACGGTCTCAGAATGTTTGCTTTGATCTGGTTGCTAGTTTTATGAATGTGGCAAGCTAACCTACTTATTAGGTTAATTGAACAATAGAGTTCAAAGGGAATTTAAAAGAATGTACCAAATTCTTTTTTTGATGGAAGGGAATATGTTTCGAATAATTCTATCCAAAAACAAACAAGTCCTTTCCTTGACAATACAAGACTTTATGAGTAGGATAAGACATAAGGTCTTTAAAAAAAAAATCTTCCTAGCATTTTCCTGCAAGCATAATTTAGAGAGCCAGTTTAGTCTAGTATTTAAGGCACCAGGCTAAAAAGCAGGAGACTGTGAGCTCAAGTCTCAACTTAGCTGTGAAAGCCATTTGGGTGACTTTGGGCCAGTCGCAAGCTCTTACAGGGTTGTTGTTGTGGGGAAAATAGGAGGAGGAAGGTGTGTTGGATCTGTTTATCATCTTGAATTTTTTGTAATAATAATAAAGTTGGGATACAAATTAAACATACAAAGAAAGAAAGAAATTCAAGGGATATATAGCTAATAATAACCATTATCGTTTTTCACCTCTTGTAGAAACTTTGAAGCCAAATCTTTCCATCCTTGTTCCATCCATCTTGCCGGATGGACCTCTGAAGCATGATATTCCTCTGCTCTGTACCCTTTTCAATGTTAACCCTAATTCAAATACTGTCATTTGGAATATTAATGAAAAAAATTATCAAGATAAAATGGATGTTGACATGATAGATGGGCAAGGAGCTTTCGGTATTTTGAGCTTGAAACTGATTCCCCCGGAGGACTGGCAGCCAGAAATGTCGTATAGTTGCTCAGACCCAGGAAACATGACCATGCTGCAATCTTCACAACAGGAAGTGTCCTCAAATAGGAAGCATCACAGGTACGGCATGGCAAAATAGTCAAATCAATTGATTTATCCAGAAATTCTAATATAATCATCTCCAACCAGCAGTCCTCCACTTGTATTGAGCCACATCTCCCATCATCTGCACTTAGAAGATGTAAGAATTTAGGTCTAAGTGGCTAAAACCACTTCCATATGGAGGGCAAAGAAAATTACATGGATGTATCCATAGAGCAGGGGCAGGCAACCCAAAACACTCAAAGAGCCACTTGGACCCGTTTCCCACCAAAAACAAAACACCGGGAGCCGCAAAATCCTTTTGATATCTAAAATTAAGATAACACTGCATATATCCTTTTTTACCTTTATTATAGGTGTGTGTGTGTGTTTGTTTGTGTGTGTATGTATGTATATATATATATGTATATATTTGTTTTCTGACCTACATATGTATGTATGTGTGTGTGTGTGTGTGTGTGTGTGTATATACACACACACACACGCACACACACACGCACACACACATACACATTAAAAATAAAAATAAAAATATGACTTTTGGGAATATCCATACTATTAAAACAATGATCACCAAGAGAATGCTTTAAGAGAATAAAATTACATAGGTAAAAAAAGGATATTTGCAGTGTTATCTTCATTTTAGATGTCAAAAGGGTCTCTGTGTGTGTGTGTGTCTCTCTCTCCCTCCCTCTCTATCTGCCCTTGGTCTGCCACTCCTCTTCCCCCACTCTCTTTCTTTCTCTCTCTCTTTCCTCTCTCTCTCTCTCTCCCTCCCTTTCTCTTTCTCCCCCCCTCCTATCTGCTGCTCACCTGGCAAGCTTCAAGCTGTTGTCCAACAACTCAGGGGTAGGCAACCTCGTCTCTTTTATGACTCATGGACTTCAACTCCCAGAATTCCTGAGTCAGCCTAACTGGGCTAGCTAGCTCTCTTCTGCCCTTCCTGCTTCCTGCAGAGACGCAGCAAAGGGAGGAGCTCCGCCCAGTAAGCTTTTCAGCTCCTCGGAGAACACTGTGAGTGCACTCTCTTTTACATATACACACACACACACACACACACACACACACACACAGTGAGTGAGAGAGAGAGAGAAAGAGAGAGAGAAAAGCAGGGAAGCGCAATTGCCTCTCTCTGTCTCTGTCTCTCTCTGCAAAGGCAGAGGAGGCTGGGAGCCACAGGGGAAGGCTCAAAGAGCCGCATGCCGCTCCGGAGCCGCAGGTTGCCGACCTGTGCCATAGAGTCACCAGGAGTTAAGCACAGCCCAAAGGAGTCTTTTCCTCTTTTATGTATGTGGAGTGTACCAGACTGTGGAAACCTGTAGCCTTATAGGTACATGAGTATAACCTGTTAGTTCATTCTTACAGGCTTCATGCTTTTGGTTCTTTGACAGCTCATCTAGTTTTTACCAGGGACATATCCTCACAACAAAGACTTCATAGTGTTGTCAGCATAGAGAGTAAGAAAGATGACCTTAATGGAAATATGCAAGAGCCATTACCTAGGTAAACATTTTTTTAAGCAAAATAATGTTTGAAAATGGCCTAGGAAGATTCACTGGAGTATAAGGAGGAGGAGGAAGTACATTGCTATCAGATATGCAAAATTCTGTTATTACAGCTAATCTCAATTAAAGTAGTTTTACCCTTTCTGCTGAGTTGATATCCTGATTTGGTCTACCTAGTGGAGATGACGCCAGGCCATTTCTAATACCATACTGAAGCTGGATCAAAGTAATCCTACATGAAATTAAATTTCCATTAGAAGATGGAAGACAGCTTCTTATTCAAGCATTCTGATTCTCACCCAGGAAAAATCTACATTGCGACTCTTTTCCATCCAGCCATTGAATTCTGTACCTCTGCAGCCATTTTTGTTTTAGCTGCTAGAGAAATCAGAACTTCATCTGGTGCACATTGCTGCCTCTGTCCCCATCATCCACAGCTAATCACCAGTTTTGGAACTATCTAAGCTATGCAGTATTACTAGAGCCAATGTTGGGACAGGTGGCAATACTTCTCAGCAAAGACTGGCAGAGAGAAATGGGCAGCAAAAGGGTGAGGAGCAGGGAAAGGAAAGACCCACATTTTACCTGGTGGAGGAAAGAGAAGAAGGCAGCTGAAAAAAAAAAGAACCATCTCCTGGCACTTTCCTCTTTCCTGCTGCTAAAGCTAATGCAATAGCTGACTGAGGCCTCCATTTAAAATCAGGGAATCTACTGGCCTTGTTCCTGATGTGTGTTAAGAGGACCTTTAAAGATGGGAGGAAAGCAGGCAGGTAGACAGTTCATTTAGTGACCATTCAAAGTTATAATACTGAAAAAAGTGACATGATCATTTTTCACACCATGCAGCATCTCCATGGTCATGTGATCAAAATTCAGATCTTGGCAACTGACTCATATTGATGACTGTTGCAGTGGCCCGGGATCATGTGATCACCTTTTGCGAACATCTGACAAGCAAAGTCAATGAGGAAGCCAGATTCACTTAACAATTGTATTGCTCACTTTACAACTGCATTGATTCACATAACAAATGTGGCAAGAAAGGTCGTAAAATGGGGTAAAATTCACTTAACAACTGTCTCGCTTAGCAACAGAAGTTTCAGGCTCAATTGTGGTCGGAGTTCAAGGACTCCCTGCATTTGTGGGTGGGTAAATACAGTATGAGGCCTCAGAGACATTGCTTGGTAAAAAGCCAGAGAACTATAGGTGAAAAAGTGGTTGAAGTGGGAAAGCAGATAAGGTTGAATACCAAGGCTGTGGATTTCTGAAACAAGAGGTTGTGGTGTAAGAAAAATTGATTATTTGAGGGGAGTGGCAGATTTCTGAGCATTTTGGCCCAGTGGCTGGTCTAACAGATTGTATTTATTGTTCCCTGCTCTCAGTTAATAATAATAATAGTAATAATAATAATAATAATAATAATAGTAAAGTTGAAAGGGACCTTGGAAGTCATCTATTCCAACCCCCTGCTCAGGCACAGTTCACACAGTCCTGCTTTCATGGGACTTTCTCTTTTGGGTTCTCCCACAATACCGTTCTCTTTCAAATTGCATTGTTGATTTATTGTTCAGAGGGTATTTTTTTCAAGTAATGCATTTGACAGTGGCTTTGCCTTGTACAAACTATTATTTGATTCCTCAGATCTTTATCATATTCCTGCTCTGCCCAGGAAATGAAGATAAGTCAGATCTTCAGGAATAAGATCCAAGAATTATTTGGCAACTTACATGATGGCATTTTGGAAAGTTCATATTGTTGAAGCATTCTGCGATCAAGATTATGTTAGAATTAATTTTTTAAAAAAGAAAGACTATATAGTGAGCGAGAATGGGAATTATATGCATTACATATGAGTTGGATATTAGGACATTTTTATGTGAATAGGTTTCCAAATTACTTCACCTTTAGAAACCTAGGATGATTGAAGATAGTTTCCAGTCCAGCAATGGCTGGGATAATGGATCAGAAAATGTGTTTCTGGAACTAATATCTTCTATTAATGTATTTTCATTTTAGCCATTTTTGTTCTCCTATTGGAGCCAAATTGTTGTATTTAAATTGTCATTTTAATTAAAATAGCCCAGGGTATAGACAATAAAAGCAGGGTTTTAAAATAGGATTAAAAATAATAACAGAGAGAGCTAAAAAAAATCTACTCAGGCAGTGTTCCAAACTTAACGATTCTAGAGTTTTAGCCCTAAATAGTTATTTAATGTTGCATCTGGGTAATGGAAGCCAGCAAAACAAAATTCAAAGTAGTTTTCTGATGCGAAGTTCAAATTGTAGGCAAATAAAAGAATGCATAATCACCGGTGAGACTGACTTTGATTTTTCTCTTTTCATCTTTAGATCAAAGAAGCAGAACTAAGTGGGAGAAGGTTAAATGTGGCTTAAAGGGTTTGAGAGTTTTGCATAATAAATAGAAAATGGAAAGACTCACAAAGAAGAAAGTGAATTTAAAGGCTCAACATGAAGAACAGAAGTGCTTATGTTAATATCCAACCTTTACTTCTAATATGTCCCTATGATTTATAGTCCACAAGTGTATATTAAAGACTCAACTGCATTTTCCATAATTCCATGAGAAGAAAAGGCACTGGCTTTACTGTAAAGTAGTTTGAGCTTTATCTTAGCAATTATCTACATGTTGGGGTGCCTGCCAGTTTTTATACTATTCAAATGTTCAAATATTTCTCCTTTATTATATCCAGCAATAGAGCGATGTGGTGGCCTAGAGGTGGAGTTCTCACCTCACAATCAGCAAGCTATGAGTTCAGTCCTAGGTAGCTATAGATATTTCTCTCTTTGGGCTCAATGAGTAATTGTCTGCTGGGAACTCCGCACAGGAAGGGCTCTGTTCAGTTGCCCCAACTCTACCCCAATGCAAGGGATTACAAGGTCATTAAAAGAAAAAAAAGTATCCAGCAATAATACTGTACTTAGGCACATTATAAAATTAGTAACATGGCTACTGTGAACACTTCCTCTATGCCACTCAAATTAGTTGTCATAAAGATCTTTATTTATTTATTTATTTATTTATTTACAAATATTTATATGCCGCCCAATCCCAAAGGACTCTTCATTTTATCTTAGCAAAATCCTTAGGAGTAGCTGTATCTAGCCTTTCTAGGTCTTTTGCTAGAAATACAAAAATTCAAAAGAAGTTCATTCCAGATCAGATCATGCAGCTTGTCAATTGTTATTTTCTCTCTCTCTCATATTTCTGGGTCTGTAGATGAATGTTCTGTTTTCTGCTTGCAAGTCTATCATTTCCCCAGCTATCCTAATACGGCACCTATTTTTTAAAAGTAAGTCCCTCACCTATATTTTGAAGTCATAAATCTTAATAGTTGTGAACCATGCCTGAAGATCCATCCTTTTGCCAAGATATTTTTTCTGTCAATGTTTGTATGGCTATTTGTGTATGCCCCCTGTGATTAAATTATACTGCAAATGTTCTGAATTTTGCGTTTTACTTTTATGCTTATCAAATCATGTTTCATCAAAATGTATATACATCACTTTCAGTATGGGATAAAAAATTTACACCGGGGGGGGGGGGAAGAGGGAAAGAAAGAGAGAGATTCATAAGAATTATTTGGTGAACTGAATGAGAACTAAGAGGCATCATCTTACAAGAGTCATTTGTTTACATAAACACACAGTTCTTATCTGAGAACTAGGAAAATAACCTTCTTGCTATTATATGCAAATATATGCCAGTTCTGTCAAGGTACTGACAGATAAAACTCAAAACAAGAGAAAAGTTTAGTTGAATTGATATATCCCAGATCAAATGTTCCATGTCAATTTAACATTGGGCATTGTCTTTAAATAGTTTATAATTTGATCCATGCCTAACCAAATTTGAGTTAGAAACATGTCAGATTTGCACATGAAAACTTATCTAGAGCACTTCTCAGTACCAAAACTTGAGGCTGGAATAAGAATCCGTCAAAGAACAGGTCAGACTGTTTTCCTTATTCTCTTTCCAGATACAGAGTGAAGATATAAGAGTCTTTTTGGATTAGATCATGGAAGTGGAACAGTTCCACAAACAAAGCTTCTTCTGCAAGGATAGAAATTAGTTGAATGGATATTTAGGAGAAAAAGTGGGAGACTTATCTCTCCCATAACAACTAAGAACATTACCATGTGTAGCTTAAACACTTATCCTCTGTGATAAAAGAGAAGAAGGGGACAGCCATATTCTTTAGGACAGCTGGATCACTTAACATGGTGCTTGTTTTTCCAAGTGTTGGGAGTCTGAGATGACTTGGAATGTGAGCATCTTGTATCCTCTTCCTGTTTTCTTCAGCCTTATGCTTTGTTTTCAGAAAGCATTTCCCAGAGGTAAGACACTGATAAATCCTAATGATCTATTTTGGTATGCAGCTGATACTGTAATACAAAAGCAAATTCTGTGACACGTTTTTCTCTTACTGTCAAAAGCGAGAAGCCAAAAATGTGAGAATGTATTCCCAGCTGGGCTTACATAGCAGCAGATCCCATCTTGGTTTGCAACAGTCTTCATGCTTTAGGCCAAAACACACATAAAAGGAATACTTCAGAACTAGAGTGTGACATAGTCAGTTTACCATCACAGTTTCCTTTCGATCCGGAGGACTTCTTTTGTGTCAAACCAAGTTTCCAGGAAATGACATAATCTATTTATTCATTATTTTATTTAATAAGCAAGTCTATATGGTTGCTGTATAATAGAACAGTTAAATGTGTAAAACAATAATTACCTAAAGCCATTATATATATATATAAATGAATATATATATATATATATATATATATATATATATATATATATATATATATATATATATATAAATGAAAAACGAACAGCAGGATAAAAATAAACAGGACTGTTTAATATAAACAAGCCTGTGAGTAAAAAAGTTACTTACTGAGCTTTCATCTCAGAAAGCTCAGTAAGTAACTTTTTTATTCAGAGGCTTGTTTATATTAAGCAGTCCTGTTTATTTTTATTCTGGTGTTCGTTTTTCTTATATTTTTATTGATATGCCCAGGATTCACATTTTAATGATATTAAGGATATATATATATATATATATATATATATATATATATATATATATATGACCTACATACAAACACCCGCGAAAACCTCAGATATATATATTCTGAGGTTTTCGCGGGTGTTTGTATGTAGGTCTTTGGTTATTCGGGTTTTCTCCTGCGTAAAATTGGAAGTGTCTTGGCAACGTTTCAACAAAGTCCCATTCGTCATCTTCAGGCTGGTGTTTTGGCTTTGTGCACGAAGCATGGAGCCAAAAACACCAGCCTGAAGATGACGAATGGGACTTCATCGAAACGTCGCCAAGACACTTCCAATTTTACATGGGAGAAAACCCGACTAACCAAAGACCTACATACAAACACCCGCGAAAACCTCAGAATATATATATATATATATATATATATATATATATATATATATATATATATATATATATAAAACAATGTTGAATACTTCACAAATTTAAGCATATAGAGAGAGATGCATGAACAGTGTGGATGGCATGTAGCATTTGTTATGAGATTATGTTTGTCTTTTATAAAATACATTATTGAATTTTTTTAAATAAAGAAATAAAAATATTTTTTAAAAAAATAAAGATAAAACTGGCACCTAAAAGACCTTACCTTCCATGGAATATCCATGATTTTGCTTTATGTGCTAGAACATTAGCTGTATCATTTCTAATTTTAATTTTTGTCAGTACATTGGAAACCATGCAATAGTCTGACTAAACATTAAAAAAGTATTGGAACAATAAGGCAAGTTCGTATGCACCTATTATATACATAAAAATATTTCAATTTTCAGTCTGTTCTATTTCAGTGGTAGTTTTCCAAGGCTAAATTGGCAATAAATTTGTAAAGTTCACTGCAACACATCAAGCTAGCATTCCAATTCATTCACCTTTGTCTTCTCCTGACAAAAACTGTAATGGAATTAACTAATCAATTACTCATGAGGAATGTCCATCAGGTAACCATCACTTGATAATACTGAGTCTTGACAATATATGAAAAATGCTTGGGAAAAATAAGTACAAAGTCTTCAGATAAGCTAGTAGGATTCACCTTGTATTAAGAAATGAGACAGAAGGAATGCAAAGAGCTATGGAATTGCAGCCTTAAAATAAGAGGTCAGTGGACAATGTTATGAGAATAGGCTTGTATAGGCTTATTTATATGATTACCTCTAATAAATGACCTCCAGATTACCAGCTTCAGAAGTTTAAACAAGAATAAAGTTCTTGAGTGTTCTATTTTAAAATTCTCAGTGTAAAGTGACTGATAAAGGAAGCTTTGAGAGAGAAGTCGGGTTTCAAATTAATGTAAATTATAGAAATGATGTATCACTCTGAATATTCATTATTCTTACCAACATAATGTAATACACTCAAAAGTCACTATCCCTCTTGAATTCAATGGATATAAGATTCTAAATTGCCATTTTAATGTAGATTACACAATATTAAATGAATAAAAGAAGGCGATTTAGACTATAAAAATTGTAATACAATTGTTGCAAATATTGGAATTTCATTAATGGAACAGAGGGAGAGTTGTTTCAAGCCCAAAGAACACTTTTTCATTTTAGAAAGAAGCATTTTGCCTTGATTTTTCAGAGATAGAAAATATAAAAATAAAACCATGTTTAGTTTTTTTCTGAAAGACTCCTGCCATTTTTCATGGCAGAAGAAGAAAAAAGATTATTCAGAATTCAGTTGCAGAAATTGAAGTATGATACAAAAGAAATGGCTAGAAGTATATGTTAAATATCTCTGTCCCTATTATAAGATCAAAAACCAGAGGGAAGAAAATAATTTCAATTTGTTAAGATGATCTACATTGCTAATTGTAAAACTTTGGTTAATACATGAAACTTAGTTTGCATTAATGTGACTCTATGCTCTATTTTTTTTAAAAAAAAATCTTCCTCTGGAGGCCTGAATGTGACCAAATGCAGTGAAAAAAGAGTATGGAAAACTTACATCAAACCCAGATGAGGAAACCAAGTCTTAAATATTAAAGGAAAATAATATAATATTATGTGGAAAGAAATATAACTTTCAGGTTGAGAAAAATATTTCTAAATTGTCTGAAAGTCCAGGGGAATTTAATTAATTTCCCTATTCAGAGAGAAAAAAAATACACAGTCAGGCAAGATGTTTAGTATAGCCAACTGATTTAATATAGGCTAGCTGTCAACCTTGAAGCAAATCCTTTGGGAAAATACTGGAAAAGAAGAGCTGGAGGTCTGGAGGAAGAGCTTCTGGTCAGAAGAGTTAAAAGAAATAAATTAATCTAGCCATAAATTAAAATATATTCAGATTTTTAGCCTTGGAAAACTACCACCAGCTTTTTGATTACCTAGTGTGCTAAAACAGGGGTCCCAAACCCCCAGTCCATGGACCAGTACCGGGCCATATCATGCCAGCAACTGGTCCGCACAAACAAGCAAAGCCCCATCCGTGGGATGCAGACAGTACACAAAACCACGCACCCTCCGATCCACAGAAAAACCTCTCTCCACAGAACCAGTCCCTGGTGCCCAAAAGGTTGGGGACCTGTGGGCTAAAAAACTTCTCAGAATCACTTTTTTAAAAAGTTAAAGGAAAGTTAGAATGGGAAGGAGAGTTCCTTTTACCCTTTAAATACTGCCCCCCCCCCAACTTTGGCAGGAAAACATTGGCAATTTATGACCTGATTTTAATACACAGATGAGAGAGAATGACTTTTGTTTCCAGGTTGAAATCCTAATTCCATTTAGGGATTGCTGAGAGTCAGCACCATGGAGAACTCTCCCAATTCAAGTTTACACTTCCAAAATAGGATTGTCTAAAAATTACCTTGTGTAAACTCATAAAATTATGTCTCTTGAAAAAACCTTGCATTCCTCTACAACATCTAATCTAATGCATCATTAGGTTATTTATATTCAAAGTGACATCATCTTTTTTCTGAGGCTGGCTTTTGGTAGTTAACTCTTAGATTTTACCTGAGTATTAAATGAATAATCTCAGGATTAAATGAAAAATAATATCTCCACAGCCATAATTTTGGTTTTTATAGGGAAGTCTTAATAAATGAAACAGGAAAATAATCCTGGAAATGAGCTATTTTGTTGAATTTACATATCTGTATAATCACTATCATTGCTGTATACCTCTATCAAAAATGGACAAGATTCTTAAAGCTGGCCAATTTTGGAGTTAAATGTGTTATATTAATAGCTTTAACTCCTACTGTACTCTATATAGTATAAAATCAAAACATCATAGGGGCTGTAACAAAAGGGATTTTATCCTATGTGGTAGATGTGTAATAAAGTAGTAGCCATCTGGCACAACATTTTTAGTGAAATTAGTATTATTACAACCAAAGATTTGAATGCTTTCAGAACCCAGTTTATTATATCCCTTTATGCAATCCAAAATAAAGAGCTGATTGTCTATTTGCTATTGGCAACAAAACCAATTATTGCTCAACGATTGGTTTGTAGATCAAAAAGCTTTCTCAAGTGATTTATTAGAAAAAAGTATACTCTATTAAAAAAGCTTATAGTGATGAATTTCCAAAGGCAAGAATCACACTTTTATCATATTTGGACAGATTATATTCATTACATCAATTGCAACAGTATAATTTTGATAACTTTTACAATATATGGTGATTAAGAACAACTTTGAGATTTTTTGGTAATTGCCTTCTATTCTTTATTCTATTTTACGTATTTGTCCTTATAATACTGTATATTCTTTGTTTAGTCATTTGTCTCTGTGTAAACTACTGTTCAATAAATAATAGTAGTAGTTTTCTTTGAAAAATACATGCTTGAGTAGTGTGGTGTATAACAGAAAAATAATCCATTCTTGAACTGAACTCTAGAAACTGGATCCTACCTGTATTATTTCTTGGGAACCTATTAGAGCAAGGTAGAGGAATTGTGGTCTTTCTTTGCAGCAGAGTGAAAGAAGTATTTAAATGAAAATAAACCTCAGAATTATCAGAAGTGATTCAATGGCACACACTGAAATCATCATTGACATATGAGACCAAACAGTTTATTGATCTTCCAGTTTTGGCCCAGCAAAATGTGGTCTGGCACTTCTTCAAAAACGCATGACACAGGAAGAAAAGGTGGGTGTTGATTTCTTTGTGGTGTTTATCAAGAATAATAACTTATTCATGATGTCAAACTGCCTAGTATATTTTTGACACTCTATTCCGGCAAGAAATATTTGTAGAACTGAAGAAATAGGAAATTTAGGTTTCTCTTTAGCACCAAAGATGCTTTTTGCTTTCATTTCTTTGTGCATCAAGGTTTCAGTCTTATGTTTACAGGTGAAATATTACTAAAGTTGGATACATTATGACTCAGAGTTTCACTGTTGGTACTGGGCAGAGAACACAACTGATGCAAGATAAGAGATTGCGTGCAGAAATTGAGAAAACCATCCCCCTTGAATGAAGAACAGCCTATATCATAAACACCAGAAAAGGTTTATTTGGTAAGCTGCAAAGAAAAAGGGGACACTTGGATTTCTGGGGGGTTAAAAGATTATTCAACTTCCTACTTCTGTGCTAAGGAAAATGAAAATCTTTCAGCAATACAGCACGACCCAATCACTGGAAGACTCAGTTTTGCTCTGTAAATACCAAATGGCAAAGACAGGTTTATTTTGCATAGATCAGAGACAACCCTCTAATACCAACCCCCTGGAAATTGAATCCCACATTTGGCAACTGCTGAACCTTCCCTGATTTAACATGGCAGCCTCTTGCAGGAATCAAGTCCTATACATGGGTCAGCATCAGGGTTTAAATTCTGGGACTTTTTCTCCTGATAATTCAGGTCAATGGAATTTTTGCCCATCTTTTTCCTTGCCTAGAGAGTCAGAGGCACCTACTCTGTGTTTCCATAGAAGCTGCATCTGACGTAATAATTGTCTTGCCGCTGTCAGCCCTTATTGGTTTATGCATTCAATTTATTCTTTTATTGCCTTTAAAATAGCGACCAAAAAGAAATGGAAGAGAACACAAAAATAAAAATATATGCATTGTCAAATAAAAGAAAAAATACATAAGTGCTTTTAATAGAGAGTAAAAGAAATAAAACAAAAAAGTATCATTTTAACAGTAAATACTTAGAATTCTACAAACAATTATTTAATGAATTATTCAAGGATATAGGTATTTCTAAAACATTTATGTAATGGTCATTTTTAAAAAAAACCTATTGTGTTCTTTCTGTGTGAACAAGTTCCATATTTCATTGTATGTATTCATACAAAATCTATGTCTACAGGCAATCCCTCATAGGAGGCAGGTGCATTCAGGTCTCCAATCCATTGTCTCCCCCTCCCCCAGAGTCACTATGTGAGGTGGGTGGCTATACAAATATGAGAAATAAATTAATATGAACTGCATGGAAGGTTGCCCACACAAGACATAGGTTAATGGAGTGAGATTTTCCACCTGTAGGGCAGCATCTCCTTCTCTGACGCCACCTGGGAGCTCTCTGAGAAGCTGCTCTCACAAAGTGATGGATTAAGGCTGGTAGGTAAGAAGAGGAACTGTGTAAAAGAAAACTATTGAAGTGGAACTGATATGACCTGAAAACATTTGGAAAGATCTTGATTGGAGGAAAGGGTCTTGGTGGAATGTGGAACCTGCTGGAACAACAAAAGATCTAATGCATTGTAATGTAACAGAATGCTCAGTAGGGAACAGTCTTCTTCAGGACCAGTTCAGCATGAATACAGCTAGTGAGTTGTCTGCTCTTCATATTCCTGTTCCATCTTTCTGCAAAGAGTCTCTAAGTGGCAATAGAAACCAATCTATTGATTCTCAACACATTGCAAAGATTTGGAATCAAGATGGTTCCCACAACCAAAGATGTGCTAATCTTCCCAATTAATGACCCCCGCCCATGAGTTCAGCTACTACTTTCCTAATTCACCTGTCATCAGTAAACTATGAGCAAAAGGCTTGTATCAGTTCATCTTGCCCACTAGTCCTTTGCAATGAAGGGTGAACATTATAGTCTTATTCTGAACATGAAAAGAGCCACAACGATGACCTTGTCAAAACTAGAGAAAGATGATGATTACACAAACAAAGCCCAAGCAACAAATGTATGTTACTATAAACTGTAACAACAGAGTATAGTTCCAGTTAATATTTGTGCAATCTTTTACCTGATCTGGCTTGCCTTTAACATAAAGTTTTTTACCACTTCCTAGGTTCAGGAGGAAATGGATATATTAGTGGCATCTTCCAGGGTGTATTTCTGAGGATTAAATTGCCATAACAGTAAATTTAATTGAGACCCTTCATGTACCATCTCTGAAAATTAAGCATATAGCCTTAATGGGATAGTCTACTTTGTAGGAATAATAAATATCTCAAGGGATGGTAATATATCAGCCCCAGTTCACATTTTCTGCTCATTAATGTCATAATTGTTTTTCCCCTTTTCAGAGTTGATTGGCAGCAAGCATTTGTCCGTTCTGCTAAAAGATGAAATATTTACAGACTTCTTCAACACATTCCTGAATCTTCCTGTAAGTTTTCCCTCTTGGGTCAAGAATCATTTTCTGTATATGAACCAGTTATCAAAAATCTGTCATGTTGGCCTATAGTGCTATGTAAATTTGGTAACCATAATC
The DNA here is from genome assembly GCF_016545835.1 of Crotalus tigris. Classification (NCBI taxonomy): domain Eukaryota; kingdom Metazoa; phylum Chordata; class Lepidosauria; order Squamata; family Viperidae; genus Crotalus; species Crotalus tigris. The sequence continues at coordinate 4,025,817 of NW_024096554.1, read as the reverse complement.
CAAACTTATTTCTTTTTTTTTTCTAGTACTTTCAGTGAAGTAGTGATGACACAAAATCAGGCAGATATACAGGATCACCAAGGAGAGTTTCCAAGGTTTTCTTTTCTATGTACTTGATCCCAGTGAAGACTTAATATATAGCTATCATATTTGGGATAAAACATATATATGGATGGCACTAGATGGCAGCAAAAGTCAGAGATTTCCAATTATACTTCATCTCCAGTTATCAAATATAGAAAACCCCAATTCTGCCTTCTCTGGATTCTGCCATAAGAGGGAGAGAAGGGGGAGAACAAAGGGGCTTTATGGCCCTCACTTCCTTCAGTATACTTCTAAGGAACTGAATGTGTGTATTGCAAAAGAACTAACCATAAGAATGGTGCCGTTTTCCTTTCATGTAGTTTCTTTGAAGTCTCCATCCAGCCGAGCAGTAATGAAAAGGGGGGTGGAAGTGTAATGCCTGAGACTGTCGCTGAAAGAGGGGGTTGATTGGGTGGGGCTACTGGGGAAACCCTTAAAACCTTGAATTGGAGAGATTGAACCCCAAGTCCTGTCTAGAACGCCTGCAACCACTTTTTCTTAATAAAGGATTCCTGTTGGAAGAATTATTCCAAGAGTTCTGTCTTCTTAAGATGCAAAGTGGGGTGGGTCCTTACATTAGACAGGACTTGCAAAATTAATCCACCTGGAAGGGAGACCCTTGCCAGGGGATTTTGCAAAAAATTACCATGTCAGACAATGGAGCAAGAAAGGGGGAAAACTCCCTGAAAAGAGAGCCGCTGACCCAATTGGAACCTTGCCAGATGTTGGGATCCGAGAGGTTAGATTCCTCCGGAGAAGAAGTGGTGGAGACACGGGACCACAAGCCTCGCTGGTCAATGGGCATTGGAAAGAAAAGTGAGTGGAGAAAGGAATCAAGAAAGGTGACCCTGAGACGGGGGACCAAGCAACCAGAATGGAAGCAGGAGATGGAGAAATCCCTGCACTCAAGTGAAGAGGGAGGAAGCTGGGCACCGTACTCAGACTGGATCCTAGAGAAAGCTATTGACCTGATGAAGAGAACTCTCAGCTCCCTAGGAGAGGAGAATCCTGAGCCCTACGGCCGCCCCAGCTCCTAGAGCCGCGAAGGGAGAGACACCGAGGGGGACGTGGAAGCTGCAACCCCGGGGACATCTGCTGATCCAGTAGTCCCCACCCCCTACCGGACCACAGATGGCAATCTGGATGGAAGACACTACCACCAACAACGGAGGCACCGATCCATTCCAAGACGTCCGCCGTTGGAGGTGAAATTCAAAGGGGAGCCAACACGCTTGGGGTTTTTCCTAACCCAAGTCCTCAGCTACATGGAGGAATACAGGCAGGACATCCCCAGCGACAAAGCCTGCATCCGGATCATGCAATCTGCCCTGGATGGACCGGCTGCAGATTGGGTGGTGAACTTGCATGACTCCAATGCCCCAGAACTCAGTAACTTCAACCGTTTCATGTCCTCTTTGAGAAGATGATTTGAAGACCCCCTGGTTGATCGCAAAGCCCGTGAAAGGATAAAAATGATGAGGCAAGGCAAACGCCCGGTGGCTGAATATACACAAGAATTCCGGGCCATTGCCAGCAAACTGAATTGGCCAGAAGACATCCTCCTTAGCCATTTCAAAGACGGACTAAATTATGATCTATATGACGCTTGCCTGCCCCAAGGGGACCCACACCAACTTGAGGAATGGTACATCTTGGCAGAGGAAGCAGAGATCGACATATTGAAGAGACACCGCCGAGGAAAACAATGGAGCCGCCCCCCGCCTGATCTGACACACGAACCGGTGAAATCATCGGCTACAGCCAAGAAGCAAATGGGGTGTTTCAAGTGCGGAAGAGAAGGGCATCGAGCTGTAGAATGCCGCTCAAAGGCCCTCCAGCACAACCCAGACAGATCCCCAATCAACAAATCCGGAAAGTCTTCAGCTAAGCCAAAAGAAACTGCCATGAGAATGATGGAAATTGCGGAACCCCCCACTTCTGCTCACCAAGGGGAAAGAACTCCAGTCTACACCACAGGGCCGGTGGATGCCTCAGATGACAGCTCGGAGGGTGAACCCCTGGTAAGTGGACACATGACACCCATCCTCAAGACAGTGACTATATTAATTCCCCCCATGCCCGAAGCTGTGCAGGTGAAAGCCTTAATAGACTTTGGCTGCACCCGCTGCCTCATTAGCCCAACACTAGTGGGGAATCTGGGCATCCCATGAGGAGACTGGAACAACCAATCTCATTTGGCCAGTTAGATGGATCCATAGCAGGGGGGGGTGCCAGCTACCCTAGCCACTCTACCAATACACCTCTCCCTGGGCAACCATGAAGAGGACATAACATTTGTGGTGACCCCAGGTATGGAATGCCCAATGATTCTAGGGATGGAATGGTTGAAAAAATGGAACCCCTGGGTAAATTGGAGGACGACAGAAATCAAATTCCCGAAGGGGGACCCTATGGACTTAAACCCCAAGGGAGGCCACCAGAATCAAGAATAGAAAAAGCATCCATAGGAGAGGAAAAAAGATTAACAGAAATACCAGAGGAATATAGAGACCTTGCTGAAATCTTCAGTGAGGAGAGGGCGAATGAGCTCCCCCCCACCGACCCACAGACTGTACCATTGAATTCAAGCCTGGGGCAAAACTCCCGAAGCCCAGATTATACTCCATGAGCCCCAAGGAGAAGGAGGAAATGGAAAGATTCATTAAAAAAAACCTAGAGAGAGGTTTCATTGAGCCAGCCAAGCCTAAAGTGGCTGCCCCGGTCCTTTTTAGAGAGAAGAAGGATGGCTCTTTACGTTTATGCGTGGATTATAGGGCCCTGAATACAATCAGTGAAAGCAACCTATACCCGCTGCCCCTCATGACAGACATGCTGTCACACCTATCGAAAGGGAAAATTTTTTCTAAACTAGACTTAAGGGAAGCTTACTATCGCGTGAGAATCAAGGAAGGGGACGAATGGAAGACTGCATTTAACTGCCCCATGGGGTGCTATCAATTCAAAGTCTTGCCATTTGGATTACAAGGGGGCCCTGCAGTCTTTATGCAATTAATCAATGACGTTCTAAGGGAGCACCTGTTTAAGGAGGTCCTTGTTTACTTGGATGACATTCTTATCTTCACTGAAACAAAAGAGGAACATGTCAACCTTGTCAGAGCGGTTTTAAAGAAGCTGCGATCCGCCCACCTATATGCCAAACTCTCAAAATGCGAATTCCACCAGGAAAGGATAGACTACCTAGGTTATCGCATATCCCCCCATGGCATTGAAATGGACCCAGAGAAGGTCAAAGCAGTATTAGATTGGGCACCACCCCGCACAAGAAAGCAACTACAAAGTTTCCTGGGCTTTGCAAACTTTTACCGCCAATTCATCCCCTCATTTGCCCAGATAGCCTTGCCCCTCACTAACTTACTAAAAACGAAGGGAGCATCCTCAGTAAACCCTAGCCAGCCACTAACATGGACAATGGAGTGCCAAGCAGCGTTTGAGAGACTAAAGAGATTTTTTTCTGCCGAACCAGTACTAAGACACCCAGACATGGACAAGCCCTTCGTAATACAGGCAGATGCAAGTGATGTGGCAGTGGGGGCTGTTCTATTACAAGAAAACAATGAAGGGGTATTGCAACCCTGTGCATATACATCCAAGAAACTTACGGAAACAGAACAGCGCTGGCCCGTATGGGAGAAGGAGGCTTATGGGATACGTTGGGCATTACTCACGTGGCGACAGTTCCTGGAAAGCAACAAAATCCCCTTCCAGGTGTGAACTGGTCACAAAAATTTGGAAGCCCTGAAAACGTCCAGGAAACTCAATCCCAAACAAGCCCGCTGGTCCCAGCATTTTCACCAGTTCCAATTTAAGCTCAAACATTTACCAGGAAGAAAGAACTTCCTGGCAGATGCACTATCTCGCATGCCTCAATATAACAGCGCACGCACCACAGACTCTAGGCCAATAATGGCAGAGTCACAACTGGCAGCACCAGTAACCACAAGAACCCAAGCCAAATTAAAACCACAACTGGACAGCCAAACTGGAATTGAATTCAGAAAAAGTTTGGAAACAGATGAATGGTTCCAGAAAAACAAAAATGTGTGCACAATGAGAGATGGGTTGCCTTGGGTAGGGGAAAAGTTATATATACCAACAACTCAAAGAGTCACTTACATGCACCTTTGCCATGACACAAAATCAGCAGGGCATTTTGGATTTGTAAAAACTTTACATTTAATTAAACGGCAATTTTGATGGCCATCCATGAAAAAGGACATAGAAAGTTATATTGCCAGCTGCCCAACATGTGCATCTGCAAAGAGGTTGCAAGGGAAATCGCCAGGGCTATTACAACCAGTGGCAAATCCCTCAGCCCCCTGGAGGGAAATAGCCATGGATTTTATAGTGGAATTGCCAGAAAGCAATGGGAATACTGTTATCTGGACAGTCACGGACCTATTTTCCAAACAGGTGCACTTTATCCCTTGCCAAAAAATTCCCACTGCAAAGGCCTTATCAAAACTTTTTATCCAGCACATTTACAGATTGCACGGGGCACCCCAACGCATCATCTCTGATAGGGGAGTGCAATTTACGTCTGCATTTTGGAAGGAATTTTTATCCTTCTTAGGGACCACTCAGGGACTGACATCTAGCCATCACCCTCAGACAGATGGACAAACGGAACGTTGTCATTCAGTACTTGAGCAATATTTGAGATGTTTTTTAAATTTTCAACAGAGTGATTGGATGGACTTACTCCCTTTTGCAGAAGTTGCCTACAATAATGAAGTCCACTCCAGCACAGGCTACACTCCTTTTCAAATAGCCAACGGTCAAATTTCAGCCCCATGCCAGAATTAACCCAAACGAACCAATGATCCCATCCCTGAAAGAATGGATGGAAAAACTACAAAACACCTGGCCAATAGTTAGAAAAGCACTAGATGAAGCTAGGCAGGCATACAAAGCACAAGCCGATAAAAAAAGGATTGAGCCTACACCATTCATTATAGGTGAAATGGTGTACCTATCTACAAAATACCTAAAGTCTTTACAACCCTGTAAAAAACTTGAACCAAAATATATAGGGCCTTTTCCAATTAAAAGAATCATAAACCCAGTAACAGTAGAATTAGAATTACCAAAAAATCTCAGGCAAATACACCCAATTTTTCATTGCAGCTTGCTGAAAAGAGAGCATCAGTCACCTCTACGGCCAAAAATCCCCCCCCCCACCTCCAATCATGGTGGAGGGCAAACAACACTTTGAAATAAAGGAAATCCCTGACTCTAGGAGATATCATGGAGCAACTCAGTACCTAGTTGCCTGGAAACACCTCCCTCCCTCACAAAACGAGTGGGTCCATAAACGTCATGTCAGAGCTCCGAAGCTATTGAAGAAGTTTCACACAGAGTATCCTAACAAGCCTGACTAACTTTTATACCTGTTTTGTTTTCTTTCAGGTGGATCTCTCTTATTTTTAAGGGGGGCCGGATGTCAGAATCCAATTATACTTCATCTCCAGTTATCAAATATAGAAAACCCCAATTCTGCCTTCTCTGGATTCTGCCATAAGAGGGAGAGAAGGGGGAGAACAAAGGGGCTTTATGGCCCTCACTTCTTTCAGTATACTTCTAAGGAACTGAATGTGTGTATTGCAAAAGAACTAACCATAAGAATGGGGCCGTTTTCCTTTCATGTAGTTTCTTTGAAGTCTCCATCCAGCCGAGCAGTAATGAAAAGGGGGGTAGAAGTGTAATGCCTGAGACTGTCGCTGAAAGAGGGGGTTGATTGGGTGGGGCTACTGGGGAAACCCTTAAAAACTTGAATTGGAGAGCTTGGACCCCAAGTCCTGTCTAGCACACCTGCAACCACTTTTTCTTAATAAAGGATTCCTGTTGGAAGAATTATTCCAAGAGTTCTGTCTTCTTAAGATGCAAAGTGGGGTGGGTCCTTACAGATTTTTCAGTTCAGATTTGTTAAGGTGAAGGCACCTTTACGATGGGCTCAACTCATGGTGATTTCATGGACACATCCACTCAGTTATCTTAAGGACAGGATGGAAGTAGCTTGTCATTTCCTTCTGGGATGTTTTCAGCTTCTCCATCTAGCTTACAGCTCTGGAATTTCCTGGAGGCCTCCCATCTGGATGTAAATTGTACCTTACTTTGCTTAACTTCTGAGCCCAGACAGAGTATGCCCAGTATTGCTTAGCTCTACTCTAATGGACTTCTTTAAAAAAACAAGGAACAATTGATATTCTCAGACATTGGAGTTAATGAACTGGAGACCATATTTAATCCTTCTCGGAATGATGCTCTTCTTTCTCCTGTATAACAGAATAGAAATCGTTCATTCATACAAAAAAAAAAAAAAACCCACATAATTCTGTGTCAAGTGCTGTATGGATACTTACTCACATGGAATACAATTGATGAGAATTTACAAGTGGACAATTCCAAGTTTGGAATAATGACAAATTCTTGCTCATTCTTCTACATTACTAAATTGACTACATATGTTGTATTTTTAAAGAATACATTCTATTTTGTTTTAAACCAACCACATCTGACTGTTACTATCTCACTGCAATCCTACATGTCATGTAGCATGACTATCATATCTAGGCTGCAAAAATCCTGATGCCCACTAAATGCCATCAGCCAGACAGTGAAAAAAGATTCTGTGTATGAAGAGACACTTATGAAGGTGAGACCTGACCCTAATCACATTTAGCTGGGTGCAGCAGCACAGTTATGTCTTACCTCTGAGAAAGGGCCCTGATATTGTTAACATTCTTATTCTCCTGGGCCCAACCCATTTTTCAAGCAATTAGCATGAATTGCTAATTGCATTTCTGGAAGTAAGGTGTGGAGAGTGGGAATTTAATTATTTGTCCACATTGTAATCCCAGTCCAAATGTTATCTTTTGCTTTTGATGTTGTATCAAGAGAGAATCCCCAATTCCTTTCCACCGCTCACAGAAGGTGGGGGGGATATGGTTGGGTCTTTGCAAGGCTTCTATTCATCTTGCTGGCTGAGGAATTCTGGAAGTTGAAGTCCACACAGCTTAAAGTTGCCGAAGCTGAGAAACATTGCTTTAAGAAATCAGTAAGTGCTAATTCTGTAAATTACACCTATCTATACATCTACATCTATATCTAGGCAGGACATGAAGATAATGTTTTGCTTTGATTCTTTCTACAATGTGTTCAAGATTTGCTCGAAGCAAGGTTCCTAACGTGATAGATAGGCAGTCCTCAACTTAATGACAGTTCGTTTAGGGACTGTTCAAAGTTACAATGGCACCGAAAAAAAATGACTATGATCATTTTTCACACTTAACAACCTGCAACATCCTCACAGTCATGTTATCAGAATTTGGACTTTTGGCAACTGGCAGGTATTTATGAAGGTTGCAGTGTCCTGGAATCATGGGATCCCCTTTTGCAACCTTCTGACAAGCAAAGTCAACGGGGAAGCCAGGTTCACTTAATAACCATGTTGCTAACTTATCAACTTCGGTGATTTGCTTCACAATCATGGCAAGAAAGGCCGTAAAGTGGGGCAAAACTCACTTAACATATGTCTCACTTAGCAAGAGAAATGTTAGGCTCAGTTATGGCTGCAAATGGAGGGCTACCTGTATATTCTTCTCCCATTTTCACATGTGTTCTTTTGTGCAATGGGTTTTGTTTCAAAAAGTCCATAAAAATATATTCCCATTAGGCAACTAAGGGGAAGAAGAAAATAAACATGTCTATACCCATGGGAACTAAAACCTCTTTTATGCTACTTTCTACTTGCCTAAGAACGATTGGCAATTATGGATTATTAATTACAGTCAACACAGTGTGACCAACTCCCAATGAGATTGCCTCAGTTTTAGCCAATATACCCAGTAATCATGATGAAGGGAGGTGTAGCCCACCAATATTTGAGCCTAAACAGCAGCTTTGCTAAGGAAGCCTTGTATACAGCTGGGTTCCTACACCATGCTAAGACGTAATATGATTGGTTAGGCATAGCAAGATGTGTGAGTCCGTTTGTCTCCCCTCCTCTTCTTCTCTCTCTGCAGGTGTTTGGTCAGACACCTCTTTTCATTTGCAGAACATGTCAGTGGTATCTGTGGCCAGAGTTACCATGCAACCAGGTATGATTATTCAATGTTGTGAAATTATGCACTGGAGGATGGACGTCACTGATTTATTCCATGTCTTGGAAATGTAGCATATTAAATGTAGCTTCAATACAATCCTGTAGTCTAATCATGACTAATAATTAGCATTACTAGTAATCCTTTTTCATAAGATTAAAGTACAAAAATGTTTGAAAAACCAAAGTATATTAAAAAATACCTCACCACAAATCAAGACACAATGAAGGGTGCTTGATCAGAAATATACCTATGTTTTATGGTCAATTCTTCAAAGTGTGTTATGTTTTACAGTGTGAATTGAGATCTGTAGGGACATGCGCCCATGTCTTATATCAACAGTACCCAGACTACATAGATCCTCAAGGTTTTCTCCTTCAATATAATCAAGGTTATACAAGGTTATATAAAGCCCTTAAGGTTGTTGTGACTCAGCTACAGCTTCACATTTATTTCTCCCTTTCCCTTAGCATAATTCATATGCTTTATTCCTCTTATATTCTTCTATACTTAGAGTACATTCAGGTCCAGTATTTCTGGCTTCTATATAATCAGCACTGGAAAGTCTCCAGTGCGGTGGCCAAATTTTGTGCCATTGCCATGGCAACCAGAAGATACTGAATCTGTCCATACCATGGGTATTCTTAATCTCAGGTACAAATAGATTTTAAGTCATGGTTAATCCTTTCTTCTGACAGAATCACTCACATGTGGTCACATGTCCTCTAGAAAACAAGCCAGAATATTCTCCAAAGTCCCTGTATTCCAGAACGACAATCTTTTTCTTGCGTTAATCTTTGGCTCATGCAGATTATTTTAAAAGGTCTCATTGTTGTTTTGGGGGTTCACACAGGTATCAAAGCACAAAGGCCTGTTGAATTGGATGGAGAAGCATCGGCTGCCTTTCTTCTGCAAAACAAATCTGTTTCTTCACTATGTACTCTGTGAGGAGCTTGTCAGTTTCATCCGCTCTCCAGAGGCAGGTGAGATTGAAGCTAAATGTGGAAAGTTAACATAGACAGGACATGGGGTTTTAGGGGGAGTGAGAATGGAATTTTTTGGAACTGAGCACCTTATTTTTGGACAGAGAGGGAAGATAGACAAAGTTTCTGAATTTGTCCAGGGGAAAGGGAAATTTTCCAACAACTGCTCAGGGGCAGAGGTATCTCAGGCAGTAATATTATTACTACTCCTACAAGGCACTACTACTCAACAATCCCAGTGGAAGTTGTAATGTACATCTGTAAAGCCAAGGAGCTGCAGGCTGCTGGAGAAATGGTAATGGATTGAAAGAAAGGGCCCAGTACTTCCTGAAGTTCACATATAAGCTGCTCAATTGCCTCCTTGTTAAAAGAGTACTAAACTCATGCTCAGAACAAGCCCTGCCATTAATTGTCTGGCAGACTTGTTTTGAATGTGGGTTTAATACTTTGGTGGATGGTGGGAACCCACATTCAGTCCCATGGAACAGGGCTTTTCAACCTTTTCACCCATTCTACCACTTTTAGGATATGGCAACATCCGAGTACCATCAGTCGCCTAGCAAGGTGTCAAAAACTTGATGACCCCCCTAAAAAGGAAAAAAGTGATAAAGTACAGGTAGTCCTCGACTTACAATAGTTCGCTTAGTGACTGGTCGAAGTTACAGTGGCACTGTAAAAAGTACCCCCCGAGCAAGACACCTGCCTGCCCGCCTGGCGGCGTTCTTCCTACTGTCCAAGGTTTTCATTGTTGTGAGCATTTCTGTTGAGGATTGGCAATGGGGGTGGGGTGGGTGTTTGGTTTTTATTCCCCCGGTCTGCTGGATGGTTGCAGCAGGTTTTGGTCACTTCACATGACCCTGGGACACTGTGACTGTCATAAATATGAATCAGTTGCCAAGCATCTGAATGTAAATCACAAGATCCTGGAGATGCTGCAACATTCCAGCTGATTGGCACTTCTTCTGGGCTCAATAGAAGCACCAGGATCTGTGCTGCTTTCCAGCTGATTGGTGCTTCTTCTGGGCTCAGCAGAAGCACCAGGATCAGCGCTGAGCTCCGGCTGGAGCCTGGCGCTGATCCTGATGCTTCCGCTGAGCCCTGACAGCCCTGCAACTCCAGCCATCTCTTGCTCAGGCTTATGCGGTGCTGCCACCAGGTCAGCTCATTCCCCTCCCCCACTACCACTTTTCTAGGATGGTCGCGTACCACCTGCCAGGTGCCAATGTACCACAGGTGTACCCATACCACTGGTTGAAAAGCCCTGCTATGGAACATATGATTCAAGGTGGAAAACTACCCAGTACAGTAGAAGAACATGTCTCACATTATGAAGCATTTTAATAATTAAGGGCTGAATAGGCTTCTTCTGAACACTGATTTATTAGTGTACTAAGCTTATAGTCAAAACAAATTTGTTGTCAAGAGCTGTTGAGTAAAGTGGGGGAATTTGCCTCATTGGGCAGATTTCCCACCCCTCGGATCAATTATCCTATGCACTGAGCAAGTATCAAGTTGTGACAGATAGCTACTCCAATTGCCCTAACCATCTGACAAAACATCCCTCCATCATAACGCTTTCATTGGCAGGTGGTTACATCAACTGCTAACAAAAAAAGGAGGGGCAACAAAGCTATGGCTCATCCAATGACTTCACTTAACATACCCTGTATATCCAGAATCAGGACTCTACCATCCAATGGCAAGCTAGGGCAGGAGCAAAAGAGTCAGGATAGGAATTGGTAGCAAACTTTGTGACCACAGATTTTTCTGCCAGCTAAAGACCATGTAGATGTCACTTTAATGAAAGGGCCACTGTTAAGAGCACTGCTTTGAATCTGACTCTAAAAATCTTCAGAATGTACAGAGGTATGAATATAACACCCGACTGCAAGTCCTTATTGCAGCCATACTTTTTTTTTCTGGAATTGCACCTTTGCTTTGTTGTCTCATGAGTCTAGAAAGAGACACGACTACTTTCCAGGTTTGCAGACAGCTACCCTTGCACTCCAGCATTGTCTTAAGCACTACAGAGCCCTACATTCTACTACTGTCCCAAACAAAGTGAATTAAACCCAATAGAAATTCTGCAAAAACTTTCCATTGCTAAGTATTGATCATGCTGATGTTTTGTTGTTATAAATTCTGTTCGGTAAGTAGCTATTTTCCATTTTACTAGACCAGCCTGACCAACAATCAGAAAGAAACCAGTGATTTACCCCAGCAGTAATTGTGGGTTACACTAAGAACCTTATTTTCCAAATGTTGTGAATATGACAAGTCAGAGAAGGCACATTTTATTAAGCAATAAGGCTTGCCCATCTGGTTCAAGTTCTCCAACACTTTGCATGTTGTCCCCAAGAAACTGCCACTAAATCAATTCCAACATACCCAGTATTGTGTAGTGGTTAAGGCACCGGCCTAGAAACTGGGGAACCATGAATTCTATTTCTGCCTTAGACACAAAGCCAGCTGGGTGACTTTGGGCCAGTCACTTTCTCTCTACTCTAGAAAGAAAATCATAGCAAATCACTTTTGAAAAATCTTGCCAAGAAAACTGCAGGGACTTGTCCAGTATTCACCAGAAATCAACACTGACCTGAAGACAAAAACAAAAATTCAGTTCCAAGCTTATACATTTAGTATTAGTTACATTCTGCCAGATTATATCTTTACACTTTATGCAAAAGTGTACTTAAGCTAATCTCTCACTAAAATTAAAGTTGTTCAAGGCAGATTTTGCTATATTAACAAATCACCGTTCACCAGACCTTTCCAATGAAAGTGGTTCAGGTTAAAAACAGACAGATGGATCTTGTTACAGAACGCTCCATCATTGTGCAAGCTTTTGATTTTATAAATCTGAAGTGCAAACTGGCTGGTGAGTAATGGAGTTGAAAATTGCACCTGGATTAATGATATTTACATAGAAAGAAGCAAATGATGGGTTTTCAGTGGACAGCCAGGCACAATTAAATAAATGCATTGGATCAGCTGATATGGAAGCTAATTCCAGGCCTTTTCAGTAGAAAGAGAAAGCGAAAAGTCCAGCTGATGAACTGCTTGGGTTTCCCTCCCCCCCCCCTATTTTGTCACTTCTGGTACAAAAATAAGTAGTTTCTAAATGGGAGAGGACCCCATTTCACCCCTGAAAAAACATTTCTCTGGTGACATTGTCTTTGTTTTTCTTTTGCAGCGGAGATGTTGCGATGGAAAAAGGCTGATCAGTGGCTGCTTGAGAAATGCATTGCTGGCAGCAGAGGCATGTGGCGTTTTCGGTCCTTCATGCAAGGAATGGCAGGTAGACAAGGCAGCACCAAAAATCACACTCAAAGAGAAACAGAGCTAAAGAGAGTTGAACAATTCCTCTCCCAGATCAATGGAACCATAGCTCAAAGATATAAGAACAGGAAGGGGCCCCTGGTTCCAATCCTTGAATGTTTGAAATTTAATAGGTTGGCAAAAAAATTCTTCCTGAAAACCTACAGAGCTAGGATTAATATACCATCCTTGACCTGAACAGTATTTCCTGCCTTGTCCCTTTTTAGAAAACATGCAAAATCTGGTATGGGTGATATGACCAGCAAAAGAGATTAGCTGTGATCACACCAGCCTTCAATCCTGCTGTCCTAAATTCTGTGCCTTGGAAACACAAATGCAAAAAAAGAAAAGAAAAAAAAAGAGTTAAATACTGTTCTAATCAGTGATTACTAGAAAAAAAATCTTACACCTTGCTACTGATGAGAAAGAGGAAGGGTTTGCAGGGTGGGATAGATGTAAAAGGCAGAGAGGAAGCATAATTCCTACCTAGTCTAGGGTTACCATATCTGGGTTGCAAACATATTGATTACCACAAGATGTCAGCAAAGAGTCAGAATTTGCTTTGTCTTTTGCTGGCCTCTAGGGGTCATCCTAGCCCAGCCACCATATCCAAAGGGAGACAAACACTGGGGATAATTATGAAATTAGGCAAACTACAGGCCTGATTAAATTAGGCCAGCCTCTTATTTTATAACAATCTCCTTTATGGTTTCTGCCTTCAGTTAAGGAGCTGGTAAGAATATGCCCATTCATATCCAGATTTGCTAACTAAAGAAAGATGCTTAAATATCTAGTTCTGATTTATTTGTCAGTCTTGCACATTCTCCCATGGGGCAAATGGAAATACTCATTGCATCACCATTCTTTTATGAAATGAAATCAAAGAAATTATATTTTGGGGAGAGGGGAGTCACCCAAAGGTGCATTTACAGAGTTAGACTGCACCCCATGAGAATGCTTTCATATCAGTTCCACTATTCTAAGGCCAGCATTAGGACTTTCTTTACCCCCACTTCAAATTCTGTTATGTTTCTTTCCAGACAGGGGAAGTGACCTTAATAGGAGCATTTTTACAGACCTCCTCTTGATGCAGACAGTAGGCAATTACTTAGTTATCTATCCACAAGTGGCATCCTACGTGTGCTTTGGAGTCACTCCTGGCAATGTTTTCAGATGTGACTTGCCATTACCTTCTAGGACTGAGACAGAGTGACTGATCCAAAGTCACCCAAGACTTTTGGTTTCTAGCCTGGTTCTTTTAACCACTATCCCATACCTTACGAATCTCTTTCCTTATTTAAGTTTCAGACTAGACAATAGAACTACCATCTATGTCATTCATTCATTCATTGAATTTCTATCCCACCCATGTTATTGATACAGCAACTCTGGTCATGTTCTCATACCAGAGGTCCATGATACCACAACCCCAGAGGTTGGCTTTATTGCAGGAATATTTCCTTAAGATCAGTGGGGGATTAAAGAATTTCCACAGACAAACCTACTTTTTTTTTTTTTACAAAAAAGCAAAGGAAGAACCACTGAGTGGAATATCTAAATGTTGAGCTATTTTGCTAGTATCTGGTATTGTTGGGGACTAAAGAGGTGGCAAAATCAAATAGTTCTATCCTAATGTGTATAGGAGAAGATCTCACCAAGTTCTGGCTTGCTGCAGAGAGGATACTTGGGATTGATGAAAGAGATGAATCCCAGCAAGATCTCTATGTGTCACTAATCCAGATCCTGATGGCCACCCACTTGCAAGAAGGGTCTACAGTTGTCACCCTCTGTAGCACAACTGTTGGTAAGTGACATATATCTTAGGGGTCAGAATTGTCCTTTTCTAGCTACATATTATGAAAAAACTGTAGGAATCAAATATTCAGATTCATTAAACCACTTACCAATCCAACATCTCCAGGAACCTAAAGGACCGCCTATTGATTCACTGCAGGAAGAAAAAGTTTGATTCATTCCATGATTCAGTCAATCAGAATAGAGCTAGAAAGAACCTTGGAGGTCTTCTAGTCCAAACCCCTGCTCAAGCAAGAGACTCTGTACCATTTCATACATGTGGCTGTCCAGTCTTTTCTTAAAAACCTCCAGTGATGAAGCACCTACAGCTTCTGAAGGCAAGCTGTTCCACTGGTTAATTGTCCCCACTATTAGGAAGTTTCTCCTTAATTCCAGATTGCTTCTCTCCTCAATTAGTTTCCATCCATTGCTTGTCTTGCCTTCTGGTGCTTTGGAAAATAAGTCGACTCCCTCTTCTTTGACAGCCCCTCAAATACTTGAATACTGCTATCATGTCACCCCTCGTCCTTCTTTCTCTAAACTGGCCATACCCAATTCCTGCAACTGTTCTTCATATGTTTTTGTTTACAGGCCCTTAATCATCTTAGTTGCTCTTCTTTGCACTTTTTCCAAAGTCTCAACATCTTTTTGTAATGTGGTGACCAAAATTGTATGCGGTATTCTAGATGTGGTCTTACCAAGGATTTATAAATTCCTCTAGATGAATATCTCTCCTAGAGACTGTGCTGGCTATGCTTTCTTCAAAGAAGGTTATATGAAAAGCCTTCTAGAGCAAAACCTATCTAGGCCAATAACTTCCTTCCCAACAAAGATAATAATAATAATAATAATAATAGTAATAATAATAATAATAATAATAATAATAATAATAATAATAGTAGTAGTAATAAGTTGGAAGGGACCTTGGAAGAGTCCAACCCCCTGCTCAGGCAGGAAACCCTACACCATTTCGGACAAATGGCTGTCCAGTCTCTTCTTAAAAACCTCCAGTGTTGGAGCATTCACTGCTTCTGGAGGCAGGTGGTTCCATTGGTTAATTGTTCTAACTGTCAGGAAGTTTCTCCTTAGTTCTAGGTTGCTTCTCTCCTTGATTAGTTTCCATCCGTTGCTTCTTGTCCTGCCTTCAGTCACTTTGGAGAATAGCTTGACTCTCTCTTCTTTGTGGCAGCCCCTGAGATATTGGAACACTGCTATCGTGTCCCCCCTCCTCCTTCTCTTCGTTAAACTAGACATGAAGCCCATGCTTCCAAAGAGCCTTACATCTCCATTTGCTTTCCCTTTTCTTTGCATGGAAAACCTTTGCATGGAAAACACACACACACACACACACACATGCACACAAAACTGCCTCAACACTGAGGTTCTATTCAACATAATGGATTTACCTCACAACGACCCTCAGGAAGCCTGGACAGAATAGCACTCAGTGGATGTACTTGCATAATACACTTAAACTGATGTACTGAATTGCTTCACGTTCTGAATTCACATAGTATATTAAACCACAAACCAATGAAACAGACAAAAGTTGCAAAAGCCTTAAAACCACAAAAGAACCAACCAAGGTTAATAATGACCATATTAACACATGATAATGCAGCCCTTAGGCCAGACATGTCACACACAAGGCCCAGGGGCTGGATGCGGCCTGCAAAGTGGTTTCATGTGGCCCATGAAGCCATCCTGGAAACAGTGAGGAAATGGCCCCTGCTGCCTTGGCCCTGGCCCAGGCCAGCCGGGAGTCAATGTACAATTTTGTGGTGGCCATCTATGCTGAAACGCATTCAATCGTAACTCCACAAGACAGTCTGGAAAGAGTGAAGAACCAGCCCCTGCCGCATCAGCCCCGCCCCCTGGGTGCATGCTGTCACCTTTGTGGGGAATGAAGAAATGCACCATCACCTGGAAGTGGCCAGCAAATGGCCCTCGCCTACTTCACATATTCGGCTTGATGGGCTCTGGGGGAGGGGTTTCAGCAGGCAGCAGGGTGCTCTCACAGCGCTGAGAGGCTGAGCCATACAACGCAAATCCAAAAAGAAACACGACGACGCCCAGCCCCCAGCCTGCCCAGTTTCAGCAGGCAGCAGGAAGCTCTCCTCAGAGCGCCAAGAACTGAGCCGGGTGGCACGAAACTGATAAGAAGTGCAATGCTGCCTAGCCCCCAGTCTGTCCAGTTTCAGCAGGCAGCAAGGTGCAAAGCTGGTGAGCTTCGCACTGCCTGGTTCAACCTCTTGGCACTGTGAGGAGAGCATCCCGCTGCCTGCCAAAACCAGGCAGGCTGGGGGCTGGGCGGCATCGCATTTCTTTTCAATTTGTGCTGCCTGGCTCAGCCTCTCGGCGCTGTGAGGAGAGTGCCTCGCTGCCTGCTGAAACCGGGCAGGCTGGGGGCTGGGCGGCATTGCCTGGGTAACATTGACTCTCACGCTGTTCATGGCATCCTCTCCCACGGAGCCCACCAAGCCAGATATGTGAAGTAGATGAGGGTCATGTGCTGGCCACTTCCAGGCAATGGTGCATTTCTTCATTCCTCATGAAGGATGACACCTCCCCAGCTGCGTTTCTTGCCTGTTTTTCTCCCTCTCTCATCTCAAATATTTTCCCACCACTTTGTACTTAGGAAGGAAGAAAGGAAAGAAGTAGAGGGAGGGTCTGAGGGAAGTCCTGCCTTAGTCCTACCCTGATGCGCTTTTACCATCCCCTTGCCCCCTCCTCCTGGCCTATCCTGGGGGTCTCCCATCCTATTGCTAAGGAAGCTTTGGATACAAAGCCAGGTCTCCTCCCATGGAGAGGGAATGGGCCTCCCTCTGATTTTGCCCTTGTATCCATCATGAGCAACCTGGCTAAGGAGAGCAAGCACAGCAGCAGCAGCCTTGAGGAGGAGGTAAGTGCAGCTGGGCGCCCACTTGGGGAAATGGGGCTGGGCTTGGTGCCATGGGTACTCGAAGGCCAGGCTGGGCATTTGACCTCTGCTGCCCAGGGCTCCGGGCAGCCCGCACCACTATCCAGCCCCCCCGCATGGCCTGAGAGGAATGGTGAGGCTCCTCCAGTGGACCCTGCCTTGGCACTTGCCCTGATCCCACCCCCTTCTGCCAGAGACCCTCAGATCTGCCCCACTCCTGCCCAGGCCTTCACAGGCACCCTTGATGTGAACGACATAGAGCTGGCCATGCCCGCCCAATAGGCCACACCTACTCCACCCATGCTCACCCAGTAGGCCGCCCTGGCCACACCCACCTGGTCCCCCGAGGGCAACTGCAATGCTGATGCGGCCCTCAATGAAATTGAGTTTGACACCCCTGCCTTAGGCCTTTAACTATTAAATGTTTCATATGAACACATAGCCATTTAGACTCTAGAAAGGGGTACTTGAGTATATTTTTTACAAATAGCCATTTTACAAATCTGTGCATGTGTGGGCTTGAAATGTTCCTTAACATTTAAAATCACAAAGAGTCGGCTATGAGAAGCATAGAAAATACTTGAAACAGATTATCTGAGCTTCCTCAAACTGGCATCCCTGCAAATATGCTCAAATTAAACTTGCAAAATTCCCAGCCAGAAAATTCCCAGAAAGATTTGCCTAGGCAGTAACAGCTCAGTAATGGCCTCCATAGGTCTGATCCAAACATCAGAAATAGACAAGTCAGCATGGGATTAAAGAATTCAGGTATGCCCTCTTCCTCCTTCCATAAACAAGGAAATCCCTGAGTCCTCATTTTCTGATTTGTTCTCCTCTTCCCAGAATCACTTCTGAAAAAGACTCCCTTCCACCGGCAACACATCCACACTCGGAGGGAAATCCTACGTGAGATGCAGAAAGTGGTCCTGTTCAAGATTGAAAGCTATTGGCTCCCCAACTTCTTCATTCATTGCAAATTAAGCATGGAGGATGAGCCCAAGTGTCTCCATCTGCTCAAGCAGTATCATGACCGTTCACTTCAGTCAGGCCTGCAGAGGCAGAAGTCATCGGCTCTGTCTTCCATGAGCATCCGAGAAAGCAGTTTGGACACAAAATCCTACTACAGTTTGAAAAACAAGAGGGAAATCTGGGATCAGATCAGAGGTAGGAGCCTTTCTCACAAAGGGAAAAAAAAAGATGGCTGCAGCCAGAAGCTCAAATCGCATAAAGGCAGTCCGATTCCCAAGAAGATGACATTCTCCAGAAAAAACTTCTCAAGTTCCAGCCCTCGACACACGGAACTCATCTGGGACTCTGAGGATGTGATGCCTTTTGACGAATCACCAAGCTTCAAAAGCAGCCCAAGCGAGTTCTTCACCTCCCCTGTATCTGATGCGTTCCCTGACAAGTGCACCTTCAACAAATTGCGCTCCTCCACTCCTGTGGTGCAGTTCCCTTCCATGCTTGCTCTGAAAACCCTCGTCAAATCTGCCCCATGCCTAGACTTCCTTCCTTGGGTGCTCACGGCTGACAAATGTGCAGGACGCCCCTTCAGGGAGTTTTTGTTGCGACGGAACTATGCAGTAGAAGTCCATCTGCTTGATCTGTGGCATGACCTGGAGGACTTTTTGCGCATGATGTTGTGCTCCCTTGGTGAAGGGAACATCCTTCTGCGTCATGTGATGGGGGAAAGGATTTGTGAGCTGTACCTGACGCAGAGCAACAATTGGCATCTGCCTCTGAAACTAACGACACTCCAGAGTTTGCAGAATCTCCTGCCTTCTGGTCATGTGATTCCCTGGGTCCTGAAGGCACAGAAGGAAATCTGTAAGGTGGGAAGACCATCATCTCCATCTTTTTTCCAGGAAAAGCAACCTAATCTTTCAGCAGCTTTTCTAGGTCCTGGGGCTATATCTATGGTTTGCCTTACAGATAGAAAGGGTGCTTCATTGCTTGTAACTAACATGGTTTAAATGTGCTCTGATAACAATTTATTTTTGCAGGGTTCCTAAAGCATTGCTAACATTGTCTCCAGCCCATGAGTGACACTGGCTTAAATCATCATTGGCTGAACTCATCTTAAGATACTAGTCCCCCCTTATTCCAAAACTGTCCAAAGGCAGACCCAAGGTAAATAAAATCCATTAGGCTTTGTCACCCATTGCTTGAAAGAAAGTTAGGAGGAACAGACATAATAGAGGCAAAATAAGGATTGGCAATGGAGGTATCAAATGTTCTGATAGCATAATTTTCTGCCAACTCAAAAAATGGGAGGAGAAAATAGTATTCAACAGTAAGGAAAGGACCAATATCTAGTCACTGCTAAATAATCAATTTGTGTGAAACTGAAAAAAATCATTTACTTAGGTGGTGTTCTTATGTTCATTTTAGATACTCAGCTTCCTCTATGAGGAGTTCCTTCAGAATGATGACAAAATGTTCCTGTATTATGTGGTAAGAGGGAGCTACAGAGATCTTTAGTTCAGGTGGGAGAGACAAGTAAGGGATCCAAATAAAATACAAGGGAAACAAAACCTATACATTGTAAGTTACAATGGAGGCCCAAATTTCTGTTGTTAAGTGAGACATTTGTTAAGTGAATTTTGCCCCATTTTACGACCTTTCTTGCTAGGTTTGTGAAGTGAATCACTGCAATTGTTAAGTTAGTAACACGGTTGTTAAGTGAATTTGGTTTCTCCATTGACTTTGCATGTCCGAAGGTCGCAAAAGGTGATCACTTGACCCTGAGAAATTGCAACCATCATAAATATGAGTCAATTGCCAAGTACCTGAATTTTGATCACATGACCATGGGGTTGCTGCAATGGTCATAAATGTTAAAAATGGTCATAAGTCATTTTTTTCAGTGCTGTTGTAAATGAACTGTTGTAAGTTGAGAACTACTTGTATAGTCTTGGAGCAGAAAAGTTATCAAAAATTTCAGAAGGAATAGATGTTAGATACAAGATTAGAGAATTTGCTTTGGTAACATGTGATATGAGGGTCTGTTGCCTGTTAAAACAAGCTTTTAAAAAATAGTTTCAATGAAAGGCCATCAGAGTAGCTCAAGAATGGTGTTTTCAATTGGATTAGACCAGAGATGTACTCAAAAGTAGTCCTTCAAGGCTTTGTTTGCAAAAAGCAGTGAGTTTTAACAGACAGATATTTCCATTTCTCCAAGCACTCCTGATTATTGAGCTACTGACTTTGATGACCAAAAACCAGTGAATTAAAAAAAAACCTGACAAGGTTCTAGAAAGCAAGTACAAGATTAGAAAGCGGGGGATTCAGAATGAACATACTGCCCCCCAGGTCTCTCAGAATAGGCCTTCAAGATTTGGGCTAAAAAAAAGTCTCAGTGATTACTTCAAGGCAGCAAAGTTTTAACAGTTGTGTTCTTGTGGAAAACAGAAGGACTCTTACGAATTCCAGAGGTTTTAGCAGAGAGATTTATTGCGCAGGTTCAGAAGCAATAACAACAGCAATTCTGAACCCCGAGGGCAGGTTCAGACTTCAGTTTTATACTTTCCTTTTCTCAGGAACAAAAGAACACACATTGAAATACACATTGTAATACATTAAGTTCATTTCTCACGGGTATATAATAGAGAGTTTGCTACATCCACTGTATCCAAGTGCGATGCACATTAGGTTAGTCCCATACTACTAACACAGCACTATTCCAGTAATTATGCAGACACATCAATATTCTAGTGATTGTTCACATTATTCCACATTAGTGTCAGCCTCCATCTCATGGGGATTTTTTCAGCCTAGATCTGGCAGTCCAATCTCAGAGTCTGAGAAAAAAAGTTCTATATAGATCTGCATTGTGTAGTATTCCAAAATTCACTGCTTTGAATAACCAGCTGTACTTTGCACATTAATATTTTCTTCTGCAGAGTGGCAAGGAAAAGAAACCAAATGCAGAAGAACGGTATGACAGAACTGAGAACCTGCAGCTGATCAAAAGGATTGTTGAATCCTTGCATCTGAGCCAGGCCTTAGCTGGCATGAGAGACATTGACCTGCTGACACGAGAGCACTGGCGACTGTTGGGCATTCAGGACCTGGCCATGGGAGGCTCTATTTTCATGGAATTGGAGCCTGTTGTGCCACAGAGAGGTAAATTGACAGAGTTGGCTCAGCAAAAGCAGTGTTTAACTGGAGAGCAAGATCTAAGTCCTTGCAGGGTTAGCAATTTAGAATATATTTGGGGTACATGGATCCACATTTATCTGTTGATATACAACATGCTTGTTTAAGCTACAATGGTATGGGGTAATTTTTGACTGAAGGATTGTGGGAAGTCAGCCACTGTCTTAGCATGTTATGAGAAACAGGCCTTTGCTGCTACAGGTCTCTTACTGCTATTGGATTGACCTGGGTTTAGCATGTCAAGTGGCCTCTGTCCACTTGGTACTTAGCATGGTTTTAAATCTCTATCCTAAAAGGACCCTGAGAATTGCTCAGTGGCCAACATCCAACAGAGATGGGTTGTATTTGAGGTCAATATGGGGACATGGGGAGGGGGTGGATCAGTTTCTCATTAAGGAAAAAGCAGTTTGAATCATTTTAATATAAGAATACAAATAAAATATTTTCTGTCACTCAGATACATACTCAACTGTAGCATCCTAGATGTGGGCCGTCAAGCCCACAGTTTCAAATTATGGAATAATATATATGGGAATCCACATTATATATATATATATATATATATATATATATATATATATATATATATATATATACACACAAACACATACACACAAAAATATTGTCAATAATATTTATTATTATTATTATTATTATTATTATTATTATTTATTAATTTTAACTCAGCAACTCTGGGAGACACAGCCAGGACTTGTATTGCATGCAGCCCTGCTTCATTCACAAAATTCAAGATTAAAATCAACATTTCCATTTGTAGGCCAGCTTTGTTTGTTTGTTTGTTTAATATAAAATAGCTGCTCATCTCAACAAATTATTCTGAGCAACAAACAAGGTTAAAAATAAAAATCAAGGAATTATAATTCACAGAACACACTGAGAGAAATTCAGCAGTTATGAATCATTAACCCACCTGGGGTCCCGGAAACAAGCACAAAACCAAATCTTTAGGCTCTCACAAAAAATAACAAGGTCAGATCCATCCTAATCTCTAGAGAGAGAATATTTCAGAAGGTAGGCTGAAAAGACTCATATTGTGAGCTGTGCTGATGATGTCACCTAATTGGGTAATGAAATGTCTGCAAGCAAGCAACTGCTAGAAGTAAAGTCTTCATCCTGGTTCATCCAAGCCGGGAATAAATAAGCAAACATGGTGACTGCTTTGGGAAGAAGGTTACAGTTTATTGCAGAAAGATGGTTCTTCAGGAAAGTGCAGAGGAGAGAGAAGGGCAGAGAGCACAGAGAGCGAAGGGGGAGATTGAGCACATGGGCAGTAGGTTTTATACCCCCCCTAGCCTTTTGTTTGGAATAGTTTCCTGTTCCTGTGGCATGAACCTTGAGGCTGTTTCTGAGTGTTTGTCTAGGCCTTGATATCTGTGGTTTAATTCTATTATCATATCCTGCTTCCCAGGTGATGGGGCTGACTCCTAGAGTTTGGGTGGGGTATGCAGATCTTCTCTTTTGTCTTCTTGATTGCTCTAGCTCCAACTTTCTGATGGTTTTACATTTGCATTTGTATAGGGCTAAAGTCTTGCTTGGGGCAGAGAGATAGATTTGGGGCCAGGTTTGGTTTTAAAAAGTCCTTTTGAGAAAAATATATTTTTCTGCCCTTTTTAATATTTCCTTCTGGGCTAACTTTCATCAATCCCCCGCTTTGTGCCTTAAGTGTGTATTTATGACACACTTATTGGCACAACATTAAAATTGATCTGGTCAGGGAGACTTGGTAGGCAAGCTTTTAAACTGTTAAGCAAAATAATAATAATAATAATAAGACATTAATGGAGGCAGCAGAAAAAGATCCCTTTAGTGGCTCCCAAAAGGGGAGCTTGCACCCATAAAGTTCTAAAAGTCAGGGCAAAATTTTGTTAGGTGGAAAAGAAATTTATAGTGTCCAATATTCTGTGCCAATCATTTTCAAATGTTGGATATCACCTTTAGCTTCCAGTCAGGTTTGCATACCTCCCAAAATTCTTCACAGCCATGGTTTTCCTTAGTACATGACCACTGGCTGCCCAATTTCAAGGGTTGTTTCCTGCCTTAGCTCTTAATTCAGTGCATCCAGGTTTGTAATGTCCAATATGCCAGGCTATTAAATTTTTCTTTAAATTGCACATACTGAGCTCTAGGAATCCCAATCTGGGCTCACCAGTGCAAGATATTAAGGGCTGAAGTTTCGGGTTTTTCCTGTTGCTTCCTTAGTCAGGGCATATGAATTGCAAATCACCTGAGGGGGCCTAGTTCCCTCCCCCCTGGAATCTGTTGGAAGTTGGTCCCACAAAGCTTTGGTGCAATAGAGCAAAAATCAGCCTGAGGAACTTTACTAAAGGTAGGTGGAGGGGATAGACTCTGAATGGTGTGAATGGTGTATGTGTGCATATGCAGCTATTTCTACAAAACAGGCAATACAAACATTCTGGAAAAGTTTTCCCTCCCACCAGATAGAAGTCCAAGGTGTTCAGTACTTGTTCTACCACTTATTCCTAAATGCCATCTCTCCACTAATACATTCAACTGGCTTGTTACAATACAAATGGGGCAAGAAAGAAAAGTTTACAATGAGTTTCCACCCTCCCCCCACAGTCTAATTTTCTCTTCTGAGGCTTCACATGGCACCACCTTCCTTCTGCAGCTCTCACAGGCATCTGGGTAAATGGTAGGACTTGGGAAGATGTTCCCCACTCAGATTGCATGGTGGCTTTTTAGTGGATGGCTGGATTCAAAACTCAATTCCATGGCTCAAATGGATGGAGGCAGCATCTGGGTCTGTGTGTTCTGCTTCCAAAGACTTGGGAGAGGGTTTCAGGCTGAAAGATACAAGAACAAGGTCTCCCCCCCCCTTTCTGGGTGGACTCTCCCAGGAGAGGCAGACAAAAGGTATGGAGAACAAAGGGCAGGAAAAAAAATTGGAAGGGGGGTAGCTTGCAGACAGTTTGAGAATGCTGAAAACTCCAAATTTTAAAAGCCTAATATTTTAATATGTGCAACTTGCCAAGGGCAGGAGAATCTGCCTTTAACATTTATTCTAAAATAGATAACATTATTTTAGAGATTGGAAAATGCTTATGTTTCAGAAAGCTTCATAGTAGTTTCACCAGTAAGTGATAGGATAAGAAAAGTAACTTTAAAAAATTATTTCCCCACATAAGCAGACTTGAGTTTCAAAATGCTCTTGTAGATAGACACACATTTTTCAGGAAAAGGATAGATAAAACACATACAGTAAATGCAAGTGAAACTTTTCCAACAGATAAACTTAAAGCCATCCCTCCTGGTAACTTAAGGCTGTTCTTGAGTGTACACAGAGAGAAAGGAAAACAAACAAACACAATTCTTTTTTCTTCACTCTGTTTGTTGGCCAGACAAACAGAGTGAGGTTTTTCCTTTTTGTGGCTTATTTTAAGCAGAATTTCTAGCAGAATTTAAAATTCTTTTTCCTTTGGATTTGAAACAGTTAACAGTCACATTTACCTCTCACGCACAGACTTCGACAAACATATATACACAAAGACAAGAGAACAGAAGTCTTAGTTTTACACATCCTAGTCATTCCCACCATAAATTTCAGATAATTCAAGTTAGGGAAGGCACATATTTTAAACATACCACGTGGTTGCATAGAGAAAGAGAGAGAGAGAGAGAATCACTATTTCTTATTTTCCCTTTTAAGTACCTTTATTTAGCCAAATTGGTTTCCCAGCAAAGCCCTAAGCAAAGTCTATTTTTCTTCCATACACTACACAAACGAAGTCTCCTTGTGAGACTTCTTTCCTAATACAGTCGAAGTCTCCTTGTTTCTTTCCTAACACAGTTGAAGTCTCCTTGTGAGACTTCTTTCCTAACACAGCCGAAGTCTTCTTATGAGACTTCTTTCCAAACTTTGCTTTGCTTACAGGGCCTTACCAGCTAGTTGCCCAAATCCAATTCTTTCATTCACTCATTCCATTTCATTTTCACACAGCCTCTCCCTTTTCCCTAACAAAAGGTTCTGTGCTCTGGCCAACCCATGCTTTCCAGGTTCTGCCAATTAAACAGATGCTTTCTGCGGCTAGGAAAGACCAGAAGCAGCAAAATCCAACTGTGATTGGAAAAAAAAGTCTTCTGACTCACACAAACAGAAATACACACATTTTCTTTGTTCCCCTGGGCTTTAAACTTAAAATTTAGAGGTACTCACTTTCATCTTCTTTCCAAAGCAGCCCTTGAGCTCAAACTCTCAAAACTCCCTTTACTACCCTAGTTCCACATGGGCAAGGCCTGGGAAACCCATCCACAGACACAAGGGGGTCTGCTGCCTGCAAGATGGGGCTTACCAGTCTCAGTCCATTGGAGAGGTTAGCTTGGTGTCCCATCTCGGGGTGCCAAATTGCTAGAAGTAAAGTCTTCATCCTGGTTCATCCAAGCCGGGAATAAATAAGCAAACATGGTGACTGCTTTGGGAAGAAGGTTACAGTTTATTGCAGAAAGATGGTTCTTCAGGAAAGTGCAGAGGAGAGAGAAGGAGAGCGAAGGGGAGGAGATTGAGCACATGGGCAGTAGGTTTTATACCCCCCCTAGCCTTTTGTTTGGAATAGTTTCCTGTTCCTGTGGCATGAACCTTGAGACTGTTTCTGAGTGTTTGTCTAGGCCTTGATATCTGTGGTTTAATTCTGTTATCATATCCTGCTTCCCAGGTGATGGGGCTGACTCCTAGAGTTTGGGTGGGGTATGCAGATCTTCTCTTTTGTCTTCTTGATTGCTCTAGCTCCAACTTTCTGATGGTTTTACATTTGCATTTGTATAGGGCTAAAGTCTTGCTTGGGGCAGAGAGATAGATTTGGAGCCAGGTTTGGTTTTAAAAAGTCCTTTTGAAGAAAAATATATTTTTCTGCCCTTTTTAATATTTCCTTCTAGGCTAACTTTCATCACAACCGAGTTCTGAGAACACCAAGGACTTCAAATGATCATATTTTTCTATTGCCTTTGCACTCTTTTTTTTCTGGTTACCGAATAAATAATATAACATAGGTCCTTTTTACGGAGGTAAAAATGGAGCCGGTGTATATTGCTTTGATTGAGAGTGGCAGGAGTCTCCATATTGAATTACCTAAGGGCCATATTCTGAGTGCTAGATAGCCAATTGGCGAGTGCCTTCAAAAAGCTGTCCGGAGGCAGATTTCCACCCAGCTCTCAGAAGTGTAAGGAAATCGTGTTTGCAGAGATTTATCTCTGGAACCGCAAGAGTTGGTTCTTTGGAACTGGGGCAGCATTAGGTGGCTCAGAGAACAAAGGTAGCTGGATTGAATTAGAGTCTGCTTCCTGGTTGGGCAAAATTGCTTGTAGTGCTTTAAGAATGGAGCCATAGGGTCTAAAATGCATGGCTGAATCTCTCATGACGCCAGATACAAAATCACCTGCAATTTCATGGTGTACTGAGTTACATCCGAGCTGTAAATTTCTTCCCCCATAACTTGAACAAATCCTAAGTAGTCAACTCAATCAGGTAGCTCAGAACTGCTAATGACTCCCATGCTTGTTCTTCCCGCTTCTCCCCCTGCCCATAACAACAGATTATGGCGGCATGACGTTTGAGGAGCTGGCTCGGCTGAATCCCAAGATGGCTGTGGAACTTCTTAGCAAGAACTTCAGGGAGTTCTGCAAGAGATGTCCATCAGGCAGTAAGTTCTTGGAGTGCTGGATTCAAGAGGAATTCACCTGGCTCACAAACAATATGGAGGAAAATAGAAGAGAGCTTCCAATAGAAATGATTATGGTGTATTGGTTCCTTTCTGTTACCTTAAAAATCTGGAGGCGTCTAAAAATAAAGGACAGATACTCCTTGTTTAGCAACCACAATTGGGACTAGCAGCTTGATCATTAAGCAAAGCAGTCACAAAGTGAAACCATGATTGTGTTTATTATCCTACTTCAGCTTTCCTTACCTCTTACAGATCTGTGAAGGTTGTAAATGATGATTGGTTGTAAAGTTACTTTTTCATCACTTTCAGAACTGCAAACAGTTGTTAAACCAAGCAGTCGCTAAATGAGGACTAACTGTATTTCCTGCAGCAGTCTTGAGATTCTGCAAGGATATCATATTTTCAGAGTACCAGTGCTTCAGACTCTTGTTGCCCAAATTTTATGATTTCACCACTGAAGTGAAGTAAGATATTCTGATGATACAAGATACTGCAGGAACAGGAAAAAATCTAGTTGTTTGTAAGCAGATGAGGCTGGTGGAGAACTGACAGCCACTTATAACCTGCCAGTTATTAGCTGATAAGGGAACCCGAATGCCTGAACCAATCGCTGCTTGGGTATTGTTAGCTATCTTCACTTCACATTTAAAAATATTCCCCTTCCCCCTCAAATAAAATAAAATAATGAAAAATAATATGCAGATATTCAGTCTGTCCATCTTGGCAGCTTGTCTCTTGTGCCATTTTGTGCCTTCCTCCTATCCTGCCGACTTGCTGGTATGTCTAGCATGCGATGGGAAGCACTCTCTTCAAGGGCCACCTCAACCATCCAGTAATGTTTCAGCAAAGGGAAATGCAGCCTCTTCTGCAGGGCACTTGGTGCTGGAAAGTGGCAATGCTCAGTTAGTATAAAATAGCAATAGCCCTTAGACTTACAGTATGTATATTGTCACACAGTGCTTTACAGCACTCTCTGGGTGGTTTGCAATGTCAACATTATTTGCATATTGCCCCCAACAATCTAAAATGGGTCCTAATTTTACTGACTTCAGAAGGATGGAAGGCTGAGTCAAGCTTGAGCTTGGCAGGATCGAACTTCAGGTCTATGGGCAGAGTTAGCCTGCAATACTGCATTCTAACCACTGTGCCACCAGGGTTCCTGATACTGCAATTGCAGCAGGGGAGAGCTAGAAGCATCTAAAATGGCCAAAGATGATGTCGATCAATCAGTGTGAAGGGGTTTAATTTGTTCTGTGAGCAGATCCTAACCTACGTCTGCTAATGCTCAGGTGAATTGAAGATTTAATATAAGCTTCAAATCTTTTACGCTCATCTTCAGAAGGTGCTTCTTGCCCTGCTCCCAAATCAGATAAGACAGAGATTGTACTTATCTGGAAATGTCCTATTATTTCTTTACAGAAGTGTTTGTTCGGCCAGTGGTTCCCAAAAGGAGTCTCCAATGGGCCAGATCAAGTTTCTCCTTCCTGAGGAAGGCTGTGATTAGGAAACCAATTTCAAAGCCCAGGTATTTATCTCATCCACCAAAAAGGGATACATTCTGCTATTTCATTCCAATTTTTAGCCAAACAGGCTTTGCTCATTAAATAGCAGGTAGAGAAAAAAAAAACACTAAGAAATATGGATCAGGGAATTACAGATGGAGTGAGGGAGTATATTTCCAATATTTTCTTCATTTCTTTGACAAACTCCAAATAAAGATATTTTCTCTAAAGCTCTTATTTTCATTTAAACAGAAGCCCTTCCTTGCTACCAGTGGAATTTTGTGTAATTCATAAAGTTGTCAGGTCTACTCTAGTCCTTGCAGGTTGCTCATTCTATGCTATCAACACATGTTTTGGTGAGTTCATCAAATTTTTCAAAGATCCAAGGAGGTATTGGCACCTTTAAAATTATTAGGCCACCATCTCTTGACGTCTTTTGTTTTTTAAGCATTTATTGCTACACTCCTATGTGTGCTTTTTCAGAACTAAAGCCTGTTGAATTTAACCAAGTGAACATAGGTAAGATTGCACTGTAAATCTGGTATTGCTTTGAAGATCTGCAATCCCATTTGAAGTCAGGCATGCAAGAAATGACTGTGCATACCCATGCTGCTTGTATGAAATTGTATGCTTTCCCTGCTTCTGCATCAAAGGAAGCAAAGCAGAGTTCGGGGCTCTGATCAAGGCAGGCAAATATTAATATTATAATGTAGCCTATTAGGAGATTTTTCCTAAATTGCTAAATGTGCAACCTCCCATGGTCTCCATAGCCCAGAGGAAGGAATAGTATTGGAGACGAGAAGCAATGTAAGACATAGATGATATGAAGAAACAAGTTTGTGAATGAGAGATATCAGAAACAGCCTTAGGAAAAAAACTGGAAGGAAGGTGTGATGGGTATATAGATCCCTGAAGCTCTGCTCCCTAAAAGCAAAGGGGAGGGGTTGTTTTGCTTTGTTTTCTTTCAGTATTATTTGGATATTCTGAAACATGATTTAATCTGACACATTTCTTTCCCTCCTTATCTCCAAAGATCTCATGGCAATTTACTTTTTTTGCATTGAAAATTTAGCTAGGCACAAAGAAGCACCAGCTTCTACAATAAGTTTTATAACTGAATAGAGACCCAGCTGGGTTACCTTGGGCCAGCCACTCACTCTCAGTCCTAGAAAAGAGGCAAATGGCACACTACATCTGAAATCTTGCCAAAAAACCAGCAGGGATATATGTCCAGGTAGTCACTGGAAGTCAGCACTGATTTTAAAAAAGACCCTAAAAGGGAGGGGGCTGTTTAAACCACATGTGTCTAATATGAATCCCCACACTCTTATTATCAGGCCTAGAAAATTGATTTTAGAGAAAAGATGATGTTTTTAAACAGAAGAGGATGTACTGTTCTAAATGGGGAAGAAAGTAAATCCTTTTCTGTGAATTCAGTATTAATTAAATAGTGACTTTCATTACCGTATGATTTGTCAATAATTGTATACTATACTATGTTCCTGCACCATGTGTCTTTTACTGATATTACTGTTGTTTGTTTTTAAATGGACTGCATCACCATCTTTAGCGATTGAACATCTGTGTAGCTTAATGGGAAAGTAGCCCCTTGAAGCTTCCTCATCTCTCTTTCCTTCTTAGAACTCTTTCTGAAGTGATGCAGAACTCGCTCCATTTTGAGTACTTCAAGAACTTCCTTCGGCTGCACAATGCAGAAGCCCCTCTCCTTTTCTGCCTGGCTGTAGAAGATATAAAAAATGAGCTAGATCCCAGGATTCAGCATATGCAGATCAACGAGTGTGTCCGAACTTACTTCTTAAATGCTATCCCACCTGGTATGCAGCAAGCAAGTCTCTCATTCTACCTCACAAGGCTAGAGACAGGCCCAGGGATGATTCACTGTTGAAGCTTACCTCCTTGCTGACAGCCACAAAATCTTCTGCCCCTCTTGTGCTTTTGCCTTACTAGTCTGGATGGTCCTTCTGCCTGGTGCCCTGTGAACCTGTGAGACAGAGGGGAGAAAAGGCAGTATTGTCTTTCTCAGCAGAAAGTTCCCAGTCTCCTCCTGATTTTAGCTCCTTGTAATGCTTCCAAGTCTGGTTTGCTCAAGCCGATTTGAGAAGAACTCAACCTGAGAGCTTTGAATGCTTCAAAAAAGATTGGGAAGAAGTGCTTTGGATCTTGCACAAGAGCACCTCTTTGCTGTTCCTTCAAACTCTTCAGGCTTCTTTACAAGGCTAAAAAAAAATAGTGTGGCTCTTTCAGAGTTGCATGAAAAATACAATGCTATAATGAAGTGACCACTAAGAGACACTCAGGGACAAAACAATCAGTACAATGGTATATACTTTCTCTTATCCAGAAAAACTGCTGCATTGCGATGAATATGTCATCCATGAGATTCCAAAGTTACCATCAGTCCCTGTTCCCATATTGGTCACTGCTCAAATATTAGTCCTGAGGAACTTGGAAGAAAAGTGGTGAGTAAAGGGCAATGGCCAAATAGTGTCATGGGGGTTGTTCATTTTGGGCCATTCTATAGTCAGAATACTATATGTAGTGATATGGAAAGCCACAGAGGCATTATCATAATAATACAGATAACAATGAGTTGGTATTCCTCAAAGGAAACCTGTTGTATTTTTGTTCTGGGTTGGAGTAAAGTTGGAGTTTAGCCTCTTTTGATCTAGGATTTGCTTTTTGTCCACACTGCTCATATGTGAATTACCATATGAGCAATTGGTAATCTGGGATATAAATTATTCCGCAGCCCCTGAAATGGGGGAGAATGTAGGATGATTTAAGTGCCAACTCAATCTTGATGCAGAATCCTTTGCTTGTTACACTCAAGTTTGTCCTATAAACATCTTCAAGTGAAATGAATTGCAATAGATAACAAGGAGTAATAATTTACCAAAATGATTTTCCTTTTTTACTGGCAGGTTTAATATGTACCAAGGCCTATATCCTGATAGTGATGTTGCCCTTGTTTCAGCTGGTTGGAAGACAAAGAAGGATTCTCAATTGACAAGCAAGCAGGTGACTGATGGTTGAAGGAGTAGTGGTGGGGAGGGATTGGATTCATAGCTTCCATAGAGACTGATGATTGCAAAGCAGGGCTTTGTGTTTACATCCTTCTATTCGGACCCAATCTGAAATTACAAATTCATAAATAGCTGACTCAGTTGCCTTGGATCTGGTTTAAAAAGCTATTCTACCCTTTGAAGGGTCAGAGGAAGCCAGAATGCAGGGCATTACATTCAATAAACAAAGCTTGTCTGCAATAATGAACTTCTAACTTGTCTTGAAGAATCAGCTGAATCAAAGAGATGACCTTATTCTGTCATGACATTCTCCTAATCAATTGATATGCTATGTTCAGAGTCTGAAATAATGTGGGGGCTTTAAATAACAAGATTTTTTTTCTCAACCTTTTCTGCTGGAAGTGTCAAACCTCAAATCTTACATTCCATGTACAATAACCATAAAGCAAACAGTAAGAGAAAAACCCTCTGGAATAATCTTCCTCCAGAGATTTGTGTGGTTCCCATCTTTAGATCATTCAAAAATTTACTGAAGAACAGGTGGTTCTCGCAGACCCAAAGGACATAGTGATTGTGGCCCCCCTGTTTTATTTCATTTTGATTTGGTATTATTGTTATTGTTGTTGTTATTATTATTATTAACCCAACACAGTTGCTAGTTCTTTAGCTGGTGTTGGCCTTCATAATACTGAGTTCTTCCCAAGAACCTAGGAAGTTGTAATTAATATGTATAGTATATGTATGGATCCAAACAATGGGTCCATTTCTATTGACAGTGGAACTTTTTGTCAATGGGAAGATTTTCTAAGAGCTGCCCAATATTTTTAGATATGATATTTGTGTGCTGATAGCCACAGGGACCAGCATGGCTGGTTTATGCCATAATCGTTCAATTTCGATTTTCAGATCTTTATACTTTGTGATCTTCTCCAATTCTTTGTCTTCTATTCTAATTTTTCTCATTTGTGAGAATTAACAAGGTGAGCGATCAGGCTGCCCTGTACTGAGCATTGCAAACAATGGTCTCTTTTCCAGAAAAGATGCTGGTGTATTCTTACCGCCTTCATCAGGAGGATCTGCAAGTTCCGAAAGGCAATGAGTTATGTGGGACAGCGCAAACGCTTTGAGAACTTTCTCCTCAAGGAGGTGAAGAACGACAAGGAAAGTGAGTCCTAAATCTTTCACTTTCCACACAGTGGTGGATTTTTTCAGGAGAAGGAGTCTTCTTTGTTGTTGATTTTATGTTATGGTTTATTTCAAAATCAGGAAATGGAGAAAAGACATCAGTTGGTTCAGGCTGAAAGGAGTTCAGCATCCACTAACTTGGTTACTGAAAATGAAATGAAGTTTGAGAGCTTTTGAGATTTTTTTTTTTTAACATGCACAGACTATTTCCTTGCTTCTTCATTCCTCTAACCTAAACCTCTTCAACAACCAAACCCTCCACATAGTTTGGAATGATTCCACTCAAGTGACACTTTGGTTGAATATGCCCCTTACAGTGAGACCAACTATTGAGTATGCCCCTTACAGGGAGACCAATTGCAACTGGAAGCTAGGAAAAACATTCTAATAGTAAGAGCAAAGCAATAGTGAAGCCAGCTACGGAGGCTTCTCTCTGAGTGATTTCCCATTTGCTTTTTATGTAATACTAGTTTTCCTTTAATGGAGATGATGACACAGGACAAGAAGTGATGCAGTAAGGTAGCAATATTATTAAGCAGCTAATGCTCTCTTTGTAATTCATAATAAACAGCAAGTAGGTACTGGTAATTTCTCTCTGTGTGCAAATGTCCCTGCTTAAAAACATGGAAGAGATTATATAGAAATAAGAGTTTATTGTTAAAAAATACTTTTGAATACAAAAACTAATATTTCATGTAAATAAAAAATATTATTTCATACCATACATAGTCTAAGTAGAAACTATGGTGGATATAAAATGTAAAACTAAAATCTCTTAGGGGAGAAAAACAACAATAAAAAATGAGCTCTTGTTTACTGGATGTATTCCTACAGAAGCCAGATAGCTATAAGCTTTAATTTGGATTTTTGGACTAATTAGACCGGTGTTTCTGAACCTCAGCACTTTTAAAATGTATGGACCTGAACTCCCAGAATAAAGCATACATTGTCCATCAAATAAAGAGATAGCAATCAAAGTAAAAAGCGATGAACACCTATGCATTCACTCAGCTCAGTCCAAAGTCATATATCCTTCACATATAGAATCCAATCCAAATAACCACACTATCTATATTGGACTCATACAATATTGTCCAGCTTTATTTTCAAAAAATAATCAAATTGTCATGGAGGGCATTTATAGCTGTAAAGTAGTGTTGAAAGAAAAGTCTTTGTCAGGGTCCAGTCCAAGCTGGGAATAAACAAAATGAAGACTGCTTTAGAAAGAAGGTTGTAGTTTATTGAAGAGCAAAACCAGACAGAAGCGTGGCTCTGGGAAAGTTGACTACATGTTGCTGGGAGTGGTGGGTTTTATACCTTCCTGGACTTTTGTGTTTGGAGTTGTTTCCGTTTGAGGCTTTGTATTTCCTGTGTCATGTACTTTGACCTGAGTCTGAGCGTGCCTTTCTGGTATTCTGATGGTGGTGGGTTAATCCTATTATGTCCTAAAGGTCATATCCTGCTTCCCTGGGGCTGTGGCTGATGGCTATGTCCTGTGTTGGATTTTTTTGGGTGAGAGGTTGTTGATTCTAGGGATCTTTGTCTTTTTAATCCCATCAGCTCCAGCTTCCTGGCACCAACCTTCCTAAATGGTTTATGATATCTGCATTTCTACAGAGCTGGTTTTTGCTTGGCGGAGGGAGATTTGGGGCTATTAAGAAAAATTGGACATGCTTTTCTGCCTTTTTAAGATCCTTTGAGGAAATATAATATTCTGCCTTTTTAATATTTCCTTCTCTGGGGGGGGGCTGACTTCCCACAGTAGTAAACTGTAAAGTTTGTGCAACATCATGATGCATATATAATAATAATAATAATAATAATAATAATAATAATAATAATAATAATAATAATAATAATAATAGTAGTAGTAGTAGTAGTAGTAGTAGTAGTAGTAGTAAAGTTGGAAGGGACCTTGGAGGTCATCTAGTCCAACCCCCTGCTCAGGCAGGAAACCTTACACCATTTCGGATAAATGGCTGTCCAGTCTCTTCTTAAAAACTTCCAGTGTTGGAGCATTTACTGCTTCTGGAGGCAGGTTGTTCCACTGATTAATTGCTCTCACTGTCAGGAAGTTTCTCCGTAGTTGTAGGTTGCTTCTCTCCTTGATTAGTTTCCACCCATTGCTTCTTGTCCTGCCTTCAGGTGCTTTGGAAAATAGCTTGATTCCCTCTTCTTTATGGCAGCCCCTGAAATATTGGAATACTGCTATCATGTCCCCCCTTGTCCTTCTCTTCGTTAAACTAGACATACCCAATTCTAGCAACCGTTCCTTATATGTTTAGCCTCCAGTCCCCTAATCATCTTTGTTGCTCTTCTCTGTACTCTTTCTAGAGTTTCAACATCTTTTTTACAATGTGGTGACCAAAACTGGATGCAATATTCCATGTGTGGCCTACCAAGGCATTGTAGAGTGGCATTAATACTTCACGTGATCTTGATTTTATCCTTCTGTTAATGCAGCCTAGCATTGTGTTGGCCTTTTTGGCAGCTGCAGCACACTGCTGGCTCATATTTAGGTGATTGTCTACTAGGACTCCGAGGTCCCTCTCACAGTTACTACTATTGAGCATGGTGCCACCTATGCTGTACTTGTGCATTTGGTTTTTCTTGCCTAAATGTAGAACCTTGCTTTTTTCACCATTGAATTTCATTTTGTTAGTTAGTGCCCAGTGTTCAAGTCTGTCCAGATCCTTCTGTATCTTAAGCCTGTCTTCTGGAGTGTTGGCTATTCCTGCCAGCTTGGTGTCATTTGCAAATTTGATGAGTTCCCCATCTATCCCTTCATCCAAATCGTTGATGAAGATGTTGAAGAGCACTGGGCCCAGAACAGAGCCCTGGGGCACCCCACTACACCCTTCCCTCCATATAGATGCAGTTCCATTGAGGACCACACGCTGAGTACGGCCGGTCAGCCAGCTACGGATTCTTCTGGTGGTGATTTTGTCTACCCCACATTTTTCTATCTTATCAAGTAGTAGGTTGTGATCTACTTTATCAAACGCCTTACTGAAGTCCAAGTAAATTATGTCTACAGCATTCCTCTGATCCACTAATTTTGTCACTTGGTCAAAGAATGCAATAAGATTTGTCTGGCATAATCTATTTTTGACATGTTGGCTTTTAGTAATGACTTTGTTTGCCTCTAGGTGTTCGTTGATTCATTGTTTGATTATCTTTTCCAGGATCTTCCCAGGTATTGAGGTCAGGCTGATAGGTCTGTAATTTCCTGGATCCATTTTTTTTCCTTTTTTGAGGATGGGAACTACATCAGCTCTTTTCCAGTCCTCTGGTAGTTCCCCTGTGTTCCAGGATCTTTGAAAAATATAGTTCAGTGGTTCCGATATCACATCTGCCAGTTCCTTGAGAACCTTGGGGTGTAATCCATCTGGTCCTGGCGATCTGAACTCATCTAGGCTGGACAGGTGCTCACTTACCATTTTTTTGCCTATCTTAACTTGTCTTTCTATTTTGTTTTTTATGGCACTATTTTTGATAGGTTGGTCTGTTTTTTCCCTTTATGCAAAGACAGATGCAAAAACCAAATTAAATAGTTCTGCTTTCTCCCTGTTGCTTGTCACCTTCTTGCTACTTCCACCCACTAATGGACCAATCATTTCCTTCACTTTTCTCTTGTTTTTTACATGTTGAAAGAAGCTTTTTTTGTTATTTAAAGTGGAAGATTTTGTATTCCATTGGTATGACATTGCTATCATAATTTGCTCCCTGGACCATATCCATAATGTCCATTGAATAAAGAAATCACTGACAGCATCTAGGCAAGGTCCAATCTTCAAATGATTCTCTAAATATAAGATTAATCTGGTTTCGTAGAGTAACTTTCCCTAGCAGGCAGAGTACTTGGATCTAGCTGGAACTTCTAAAAACTCATTCCAGTGTTTTAGGTCCACTAAATCAGGAAAGCCAATCTTCTAAAGTTAGAGGTTCATCCTGATAGCCTTATATTAGTTGTGGCCAGTATGGTTTCCCACATTCTTCATTCTGATGGAAATAAATCACTGGAAGTTTCCAACTCAACAATATCTGCTCCTGCAACAATTCTCCAGCCAAAGAAATTTTACCAGGGAATTCTTAACCTTCAAGGCATGGACTAATAGGGAATGGGTTATTAAAGGGACTGATCAGTTGAAGTGCATTGTGGCCCAATTGTTCCAAGTCATTTTTGTGCAACTTCTGGTCTCCTGCATTGTGGAATGAAATTGCCAATATTGAAGATTATTGAACAGAATTATTTTTGTACCTCTCATCATGGATGATTTTTGTGGAAGATGCTCCCTCTCTTTCTCTCCAGATATGCAGAGTCCAACTCAAACAAAGCCTGCAAGTCAGGGTGGAGTTAGTGGGCGTTATGGCCCAGCTTCTGGACTATCAGAAGACCCTGAATCACAACAGGTGAAGCGCAAACTACCTGGTGGTCGCATCATCTCAGTCAACTTCTTGGTGAATGATCTCTACTTTTATCTAGAAATGGAGAGGTAGGTCACCCCATGCTATATCATTTGCCATATCATCCATGCTTCTTATATTCTGTGATCAATAATATTTACCCTCATCCATTGTGTCTAATGCAATTCTTCAATCACACTCATCAAGCACACGTTGTAAGGCCATAAATGAATATCTGATACATCTTCTTTGGATTGGATAATTCGCCAGTATGTTCTCCAACATGGGAGGCATTCCCTTCCTAATTCACCTTGGCAATCTGTGGCAGCCACAGAGACTTATGTCAGACTGGTGCTGAATTAAGACGACACCTTTTAGCATGGGAATAGGCCACAGGAAGAAATATCCATTGACCCCAAATATGGCCTGTTATTGCCATATTGGCATTGCCAATCCAGGCCTGGATAATATCAACTGTGATGCAATCGTGTCTCTCTTTTCTGCTACATCAAGGGGGGCTTTTGTATTCCCCATCCTCAATGTCTCTCCTTTTTCTGTTAATTACTACCACAGGTTTCTTCACCTGTCTGACACTGTGGTCATGCTGGCTTCTCTTGGGTTCTATACAGAGAGGGATATTGTCTTCTTGAAGAACAAAGTGACCACAATCTCCAAACTATTTCTGAACTCAGATATCCCACCTAAACTCAGGGTAAGAGATCTGAAAACAACTTTTCCAAGGTAATGGGATTAGTTGTGCTTGCAGGAACATAAAGAAAAGATGCTGCATTTTCAACTTAATGGCAGAGAATAGGCACTGAAGTGAACAGATAGACAGGTAAGCTATACAGATTTCATAGCAAAGCTTAACTTATTATCATGATAATAATGGCATGTTTCGTAAAAGTCAGAAAGCAGTTGTGTTGCATCCCACACTAGCACAACATTTGTATCTTTAAGGACCTATGTTTAAAGGAACCATTTAATTCCTTTGCTCAGAAAGGAGGTTTCTACTTTGGTTTGTGGTGATAAACTTCCTACAAATATAGAGACAGAGTTGCTTTGGAGACTCAAACTGGTGGCATATAAATTTAATAAATAGATCAACAAAATAAGCATTTTTTTAAAAAACCCAGTACATTAATTATTTTTTACTATTCATTTTTGAGTATTGTAAATTGTATTGTCAATTCTTGCATTCTTTGTGCTGCCCCTTCTCCCCTAGAAATTTGACACAGCACTCTTGATTGGTCTGTATTTTCGGGTCTGATAACATTATCAGACCTGGCCATTTTAGAGAGTGTTTTCCCAGAGAGGAAGGAAAGCCTTGCAATGGCCAACATGAGCTGTTCTTTCTCTTTGTTTTCTCCCCTGGGACTTTAATGTATGACTGGCTGGGGAATCCTGAGAGTTGAAGTTCAAGTCTTAAAATTGCCAAGATTGGACACCCCTGACTTAAAATTTATTTCTGGGGCTAAGAATTCAAGGCAATTACTGATCATCAACTTCTTAAAAAGGTAAAGGTTTCCCCTGTCCAGTTGTGTCCAACTTTAGGGGCCATGCTCATCTCCATTTCCCAGTTCAGGATGCCAGCATTGTCCAAAGGGGCCTCTGGGGTCATATAGCATGACTATATGCTGAGGTACACAGAATGCTGTTACCGTACCTTCCCAACTAAGTGGTACCTATTTATCCAGTTGCATTTGCATGCTTTTAAACTGGTAGGTTGGCAAGAGCTGGGCAAAACAGGATCTCACCACATCACACAGTACTTGAGTCTCAAACTTTTTGGTTGTCAAGCTCATCATCTTAACCACTAGTCTACCATGCCCCTTCATCAACTACTCGCATAGATTAAAAAAAATGAAGGACAATAATCCTAAGA
The DNA here is from genome assembly GCF_016545835.1 of Crotalus tigris. Classification (NCBI taxonomy): domain Eukaryota; kingdom Metazoa; phylum Chordata; class Lepidosauria; order Squamata; family Viperidae; genus Crotalus; species Crotalus tigris. The sequence goes on along the minus strand of NW_024096554.1, from coordinate 3,986,721 downwards.
TTACCAGATGGCATTTAACCATGCAACCATCGAAGTTTTCAATTCATCACAAAGCTGGAAAGCAAAACTTACTTGCTGATTACCTAAGTGTCAAGCCCCCAAAGGCTTGCCATGCAATCGGGGACAGGGGAAAGCAAACGACAGCCCACCAACCCCGGAAGCTGCCGAGCCACACACCGCTACAACTCACGGCCGAACCGGGCAGGCCTATACCTGTGACACGCCTCTACGAGCCAACGCGCAAACGCCGACGAGCACCGGCCCGTTAATAGGTCCGGAAGCACCCGGGGTCCGTTTATTGCCGGCAAGCCCGGGATTCCCCGAGCATCAGCTGTTGCCGGTAGGCCCGGGATTCCCCGAGCATCAGCTGTTGCCGGCGAGTCGGATGACGGCGGCTGTGTCATCACAAAACAAGAACACGATGCCTCTGCAGGCGAACCCAGCGTGGGCAAGGGATGGGGGAGGTTCACCCAACAAGCAGGACATTAGGCAGGGAGAGTTTGGCGGCGGGCAGCTGACGCGCGGACTGGACACACGGACAGAGGGACGTGGGGGCGGGGTTCCGTCGGGGAAAGGGAGAGCACAGGGAAAGGGTGGGGCATATATTCAATTTGAACGGATGTTGGTTTGGGAGTGGGGGCGGGAGCACAGGGTGGGGCATATGGATATAATGCACTGGGAGAAAACCACTCCCAGTGCTGACTTTGTCTCAGCTACACAATAAAGCAATCGATGAGTCTCAGTGTGTACCGGCGTTCCTTTTGATCTTACCTACGGACGACAGCGGATGCACTGAAAGAAAGTCAGCACTCAAAACTTTTCTTCCTTCAGCTGTCTGCGTGCTGTGGAGGAGTAAGGTATGGCAGAAGGCACGCAGGGTGCTTCACTGGTTGAGGGGGAGGTGGAGGCTGACGGGGCTGCGGAGACCATTCCGGTGCCGGAGCCAGCAGCTGAGCAGCCTGTGGTGCGGCCAAAGCTGCTATTGCCTGCAAACCCGGGACTCGGCGTGGGGGAGGCAGGGGCTGCCAAGCCACAGGAGGAGTGGTGGCAAAGCCCGGCGTTGACCGGAATGCAGACTGAACAGCTTCCGACGCCCAAGCCGAAGCTCACCCATTCGGGATGGAGGGAGAGACGTGTCACTACAGAGGATGACGAGGACTGGAGCTATTCCACGGCTCCAGGCCAGGAGACAATGGAGATATTGCGCCACCGGTTTGGCGAAGCGAGCTATAGGGGTGCTTCCAATATGTGGCAATCGGAAGAGGACTCCGCGGGGCGCACCCCGTCGTCCAGGTTTTGCCTAAGCAGTCCGCGGCTGCAGTTGCCGCGTCCAGCAGGTGGGCCAGCCGTCACGGGTCTCCCTTTGAGTAGCCTGCCGGGTCAGCCGCATCCAACCCAGCCGGCTGGTCCCAGGAATGCGGCGAGAGGTCCTGTAATGACAGGGGGTGTGGGGCAGCAGGGCCTTGCGGCCGGATATGCTAACATCATGCCAGGCCAACCCCTGGGGCTATGGGGTCCAGGGTGTCCATGGGGGGCCCCTCCTATTCCTGTCACGTTTGACGGTAACCCTGATCAATTGGCGATGTTCCTGGGCCAGGCCATAAGCCACTTGGATCAGTTTGCACAATTATATGTCTCCCAATGGGCTATGGTCGGCGCAATTACCGCTGCCCTGCGCGGAGAGGCGGCCGCATGGGCGCCCGACCTGTATAGCGACCATGCCCATGAGCTGGGGAGTGCAGGGCTGTTTTTGGACGCTTTGCATGGGAGATTCGAAGATCCTACCTGAGCACAGAGAGCCGAGGCAGACCTTCTAGCGCTACAACAAGGGAAGCGCCCGGCCATTGAATATGTGTGGGACTTCCGGAGGTTAGCCGGCCGTTTGCATTCTTCATGGCCGGAGCGGTTGCTGGTACATCATTTTCGAGCCGGCCTAGACCATGACCGATGGCAAGCTTGCGTATACCGGGGAGTGCCCAACAGACTTCGAGACTGGTTCAAGGTGGTGGTCGAACTCGAGGCAGGCCTTAAGGAGGTGCATCAAGGAGTAGGGGACATCCTGCGGCCATGGCGTCCCGGGCATAGGCCTCGCGAGGGAAGTCAAGACCAGCCACGAGCAACACCTAAGTCGTCTGGTGCATCTGGAGAAACCGTTTTCCGGTGTTTCCGCTGCAACCAGCCGGGCCATCGAGCAGCCGAATGCCCAGCGCCTAGCCCCCGTAAGGCCGCAACAATTGATAGGGCTACACCCATGAAGAAGGCCACGGAGAGTTCGAGGGCGGCCACCCAGCAAACAACCCCGGAGCGAGAAGAGGGTCCCCGGCCACCCCAGAGCCTACGGCAGTGGCACACTATCAGATGGGGGACGAGGAGGACAGCCCTGACGACGGATCTGCCGACCCAATGGTGAGTGACCCTATTAGGCCATTTGTTCTCCCCATAGTCCTAACGAGTCCGGTAACAGGCATGCAGAGGGCGTGTCAGGCTTTACTAAACACCGGATGCACACGATGTCTGATCAGTAGAAAAGTAACGGTGGCTAGTGGGTCCGGATATATAAACTAACACAATCTATCCGGTTTGAGCAGGTGTATGGGTCGCTGTTGGAGGGGGGTGCCCACGACTCATGTTACTGGACGAGTACGCATGGACCTGGGAGACCATTGGGAGGTACTACGTTTCATCGTGGTGCCCATTATGACGGAGACTGTCATACTAGGTTTGGCTTGGTTGGACAAATGGACCCCCACTATATGGTGGGAAGGGGGGTACCGCAAAGTGTGTCTTGGGATAGGCCCAATGCCGGTGAATGGCGGTAATGGAGATCAGGTCCCTGATGTCCCAGGGGTAACGGCGCAACTCCAGGATAGGGAGGGGGAACTTCCATACCCTGAGGAATACAGGGATTTAGCGACTGTCTTCAGCGAGGAGGATTGCAATCAACTGCCCCCTCACCGGTCGACAGATTGCGCTATTGAACTACTGCCGGGGGTTAAACTCCCAAAGCCCCGGATGTACGCTATGACATCAACGGAAGTGCAAGAACTCGGTAGATATATTGATCAAAATTTAGCACGAGGATTCATCCAACCAGCTCGTTCCCGGATAGCGGCTCCCGTACTCTTCAAGGAAAAGAAGGATGGATCATTGCGCTTGTGTATCGATTTCCGGGGGTTAAACGCAGTGTGCGTCGAGCATTTATACCCCCTTCCCCTTATGAAGGATTTATTGGCACATTTAGGAACGGGTCGCATATTCACCAAGTTAGACCTACGAGAAGCTTACTATAGGGTACGAATTAAGACTGGCGACGAGTGGAAAACGGCATTTAATTGCCCATTAGGTAGTTTCCAGTTTCACGTCATGCCATTCGGGTTGCAAGGGGCCCCTGCGGTGTTCATTCAGTTAATCAATCAGGTGTTGCATGAACACCTATATCGCGGGGTCCTTGTGTACCTAGATGATATTTTAATATATACCACAACGAGGGAGGAACATATCAGTCTTGTGAGGCAAGTGCTACAGAAGCTTCTCAATGCCCAGCTTTATGTGAAATTATCTAAGTGCGAGTTTCACCGAGAGCGACTAGATTACCTGGGGTATCGTATTTCGGGGAACGGGGTGGAAATGGATCCGAGCAAGGTGCAAGCGGTACTGGACTGGCAAGCCCCTAAGACCAGGTGCCAGCTGCAAAGTTTCCTCGGATTCGCGAATTTTTACCGCCAATTCATTCCATCGTTTGCCACCGTGGTTCATCCCCTCACAGAGCTCTTACGGACGAAACATCTTACGGGGAAACCCCGCCCAAGCCAACGGTTAGAATGGACCATGAACTGCCAAAAGGCATTTGAGTCGTTGAAAATGTTATTCACTAAAGAGCCCGTGCTGCGCCACCTAGACCCGAGTGTCCCTTTTGTGGTACAGGTGGACGCTAGCGATGTGGCAGTGGGGGCAGTACTCTTGCAGAAGAACAATAGTGGGGCATTACAGCCATGCGCCTATACTTCGCGAAAATTCACAACGGCCGAACGCAGCTGGGCCGTCTGGGAGAAGGAGGCCTTCGCGATCCGATGGGCCTTGACGACATGGCGACATTTTTTAGAAGGGACCGAGCTGCCTTTTGAGGTGTGGACGGACCACAAGAACTTGGAGGCACTACAATCCCCGAGGCGCTTAGCCCCCAAACATGTCCGATGGGCCCAATACTTCAGTCGGTTTAAGTTCGTGCTGAGGTATGTGCCAGGAGGGAAGAACTTTCTGGCCGACGCATTGTCGCGGATGCCGCAGTATCATAGTAAACGGGAGGAGGTCATACAGGCACTAATGCCCCTTCCCCGGCAAGAGATGACCAATAGTGTAAGTCACAGGTTTCAAGTGAATGAGTTAGATGCCATTAGGACTGCCCTGCTGACGGATAAATGGGCGAATGAGCATCCAGGGTGGTTGACCAATCGGGACGGCGTGGCGTGGAAAGGCGATAAGATGTATGTGCCCGAAAGCCTACGTACATCCGTTCTTCGGAGGTGCCACGATGCTAAGCAGGCGGGCCATTTTGGGTTTTTAAAGACCTTACATTTATTACGGCGGCAATTTTGGTGGCCCAGACTGAAAGTAGATGTAGAACAATACGTAAAAGAGTGCCATGTGTGTGCCAGTGCAAAGCCCCGGATAGGAAAGCCCATGGGATTGTTATAGACAGTGGCCAATCCATCCCGGCCCTGGGAAGAGATCGCCATGGATTTCATAGTAGAACTACCCGACAACCGGGGCTACAACGTGATCTGGACAGTGATAGATCTGTTCTCCAAACAGGCACATTTTACTCCATGTAGAGGCCTGCCATCGGCATGGCGCTTGTCACGGCTGTTCATTCAACACATCTATCGGCTCCATGGCACACCCAGGAGAATTATTTCAGACAGAGGGGTGCAATTTACCGCACGGTTTTGGAGGGAGTTCGTTCGTCTACTAGGATCATCCCAGGCGCTAAGCTCAGTGTATCATCCTAGCACCAACGGGGCGGCAGAAAGAGCAAATGCCATGGTGGAAAGATACCTTCGGAGTTATGTGTCATTTCAGGAAACGGACTGGGTGGACCTCCTACCGTTTGCTGAAGTGGCCTATAATAACACCATCCACAACAGTACTGGGTATACCCCGTTCAAAATAGTATATGGTGTGGAGTTTAACCCCATTCCCGAATGGTCACCAGAGGTGGACAGCGGACAGACCCCTCAGACATGGTACTCCCAGGTCACAGGGTTGTGGGAACGGGTGAAGGTAGCACGGAGGAAGGCCAAGGCAGCTACCAAAGTCCAAGCGGACAAGAAAAGGGCCGAACATAAACCGTTCAAGGTGGGAGACTGGATGTATTTAGCCACCAAATATCTTCGGTTACAGGTGCCGTGCAAAAAACTGGGTCTGAAGTATGTAGGTCCCTTCCAGATAACCAAAGTGATCAACCCAGTCACAGTCCAATTACGGTTACCCGCCTCCTTAGGAAGGGTCCATCCCGTGTTCCACAGTAGCCTCCTCAAACCGGCACATAGAAGTCCCTACACCGACGGGGCACCAGGGCCAGTCTCGGGGTCCCATTATGAGGTACAGGAGGTCCTGGACTCTCGAAGGCGGTATGGTAAACTCCAATACCTCCTACGGTGGAAGGGATATCCACTCTCGGACGCAACCTGGGTAGAGGAGGGGGATATAAATGCACCTAAACTAATCCGAGCATTCCACCGTAAGTGTCCGGGGAAGCCAGGGCGAAACGGGTGTAATGCTGTGTATTCAAACCCTTTCCTCTCCTTTCCAGGAGGGAACATGGTAGAAGGGGCCACATGTCAAGCCCCCAAAGGCTTGCCATGCAATCGGGGACAGGGAGAGCAAACGACAGCCCACCAACCCCGGAAGCTGCTGAGCCGCACACCGCTACAACTCACGGCCGAACCGGGCAGGCCTATACCTGTGACACGCCTCTACGAGCCAACGCGCAAACGCCGACAAGCACCGGCCCGTTAATGGGTCCGGAAGCACCCGGGGTCCAATTATTGCCGGCAAGCCCGGGATTCCCCGAGCATCAGCTGTTGCCGGTAGGCCCGGGATTCCCCGAGCATCAGCTGTTGCCGGCGAGTCGGATGACGGCGGCTGTGTCATCACAGAACAAGAACACGATGCCTCTGCAGGCGAACCCAGCGTGGGCAAGGGATGGGGGAGGTTCACCCAACAAGCAGGACATTAGGCAGGGAGAGTTTGGCGGCGGGCAGCTGACGCGAGGACCGGATGCACGGACAGAGGGACACGGGGGCGGGGTTCCGTCGGGGAAAGGGAGAGCACAGGGAAAGGGTGGGGCATATATTCAATTTGAACGGATGTTGGTTTGGGAGTGGGGGCGGGAGCACAGGGTGGGGCATATGGATATAATGCACTGGGAGAAAACCACTCCCAGTGCTGACTTTGTCTTAGCTACACAATAAAGCAATCGATGAGTCTCAGTGTGTACCGGCGTTCCTTTTGATCTTACCTACGGATGACAGCGGATGCACTGAAACTAAGTATGGAAGAGGGTTTCATGACAAAGGATTGAGTGACAAATGGGGAAGGACTGCTTTGATTCCGGACAATATTCATTTTGAGGCATAATGTACCCTTCAAACAATGGCAAAAAGATGCAGCCAGATTTATATGGGAAATCCAGAATTAAAAATAAGTCTCTCCTAGGTGCAAAGGAAAGAGGTGTACTGGGGTTGCTTGATCTTAAATCGTATTTTGCTGCCTGTAGTTTGGTTGATGAAAGAATTGATGCTGCTAAGAAATAAGAAACCCTTAGAATTAGAAAGTCATGGTCTGAGGTTTTGATGGCATGGCTTTTTATGGTAGGGTAAAGTTAAACTGTAAATTTATATAAAAAAAACATGTTATCAGGCTTGCCATATTACAAATGGCAAATCTGAACAAATTACAGAGATGTAGACTCAGGCAATGTTCATAAATACTTTTGTTGACTTCCACTCAAGAAGCATTTTATAGAAAAGAAACAATGGTTTATAGCAAACAAGAAATACAGGCTTGCTAGTACAGGAAAACAGGGGGTGTGGAAGTTCAGTGGTTAAAGATGCTGAGCCTGCCAGCTGGAAAGTTGACAGCCCAGGCTCAAGACCCAAGTGCCACATGATGGGCTGAGCTCCCGTTACTTACCCCCAGCTCCTGCCGACCTAGCAGTTTGAAAGCATGCAAATAGGTACAACTTTGATGGGAAGGTAAAAGCATTTTGTATGCCTTGGCATACAGCCATGTTGGCCACATGACCACAGAAATGTCTTCAGACATTTCAGACAATGGTGGCTCCCTCAGTTAAGAAATGGAAATGAGCACCATCCCCTACAATTGGACACAGCTGGACAGGGGGAACTTTGCTTTTACCTAATTTGGGAAAATAGAGAACTCAAATTGAAATCCAGAGAACAACTGACTACAGAAGGATTTACTTTCCATATTTTTTATATGTGCAGTTAAGGGTGAGGGTCAATATGGACAGAAAGCTAGCAAGTATAGAACAATATGTAACAGAATTTGAAAATGATTATGGACAGATGATGAACATGATTGGTTGGATCTTAGGACTTGAGCAGCTAGATTATAGTCTCTGATCTAGAACTTTTTCTAGAAGCCTTCCACTGAAGGCTACGCTGGTCTTAGTAAAGAGGGGTTAAAAATCTGTAGGGCAAGAATGTGCTTAAGCGGTGATATTCATGTACACCTGCAAGGCATTTTGTGAAGGAGGTTCACATTCTAGGCAAAATGTCAAATGTAAGCACTTCTCCATAGTTAGCCTTTGCCTTCCAATATTTGGTTTGAAGGCATTATCTCAGAGATTTCTGTTTCTGTTCCAATGATGGGTTGACATGATTATCCATTTTTATGACATTTTATTTGAAAATAGATTTTATTTATTTATGATATCTTCCATGATCAGGTCAATCTCACAGATGCACAGTGTATTCAGATTCGGACTTTAATTTCTGAAGGGGTGCTGAACAGGACTCTTTATCATGGTGCTATAATTTCCATCTTCCCACATTTATTATACTTCTGGAAGAGGTAAGTATTTTTATCACTTGGATTATTAGATTTTTTGTATATATACATTTCAGATGTGAGTTGAGACACTCTTATAGGGCCTTTTCCAATTGCAGAATTGACGTGTTCTCCACTCATCAAAATATATACAGGGTTAGCATTTGCTGCACTTACTACCAATTCATGTTGACAATATTATTTATTGATTTGTATCCTGTCTTTATTATTTTTACAAATAATTCAAAGCAGAAAACATATCCAATACATGTTCCTCCTCCTATTTTCCCCACAACAACAACCCTGTGTGGTGAGTTGGGCTGAGAAAGAGTGACTGACCTAAAGTCATCCAGCTGACTTTCATGGTTAAGGTGGGACTTGAACTAACCATCTCCTGCTTTCTAGTCCAGGGGTGTCAAACTGCCATACTGCAGGCCAGATATGTCACATGGAATCATGCCTACCCCAGCTCCAGCAAGGGGGAAAAAAGTCACGATACATGGTAACACATCATGTAATGTGGCAAGTTTGACACCCCTGTTCTATCCTGTTGCTATTATGATTTGATGTGTCTGACTAATCAATCAGCTAAACTAAACTATCAATCCCTATCCTGCATCTAAAACCTATGTTCTGGTTTGCCACCAGATAACATTATTCTGATTTAAAGTATTCAGGGCATGTTATTAAAGCTTTAATAAGTAAACTGAAATTCCCTGGTGCCGTTGTCCTCTGTTTTCTAGTCTCACTAATAAGTAGAAACTCTCCACTAATCATTGTACAGCTATACAGTGTAGACTCCATCATCTGTCAAGATCTGCTATCAAATGTCAGCCCAGCCAGGTAGACCAGACTAAACAAAAAATTAATGCCATAAAAGTCAGGACTACTTTTATTGTAACAGCTATAGTAACAACATCTTGCAGGTCTAAATCTGCCTCCCTCTCGCACACACAAATAGTTATTTATGTGAACTAAGGGAAGGGCTTGTCTGAGATGTTTTCTCAAAACCTTTGTATCTGACCATTGACTTAGTAGCAGCTCATCCTTCTGTCTATCAAGGCCATTCCCTCTGCCTTCTATGGCCCTTGATCCATGGCATTGGTAGAGTCTGACCAGCAAAGCAGAAGATGCTTTTCTGCCACTGAACAATCCTCACCTAACCAGCAGACTGGGAACTGAGCTGCCACTGATCCATGGGGTGCTAGAGTCTATCAACAGAGGTGCTCTTCTTGCTTTATCAGGTATCCCATTTTTCTTGCCACTCCTCCCCATTTTGGCAGCTGAAGCCCAGGTTACCAGGGCAGGGAGGGATGGTAGAAGAACTGACTCTATTCACCAGTTACAGTCAACGTCTCTCAAACAGCTGTGAGGATTGCAAAATAAAGTAAAAGAATCCCACTTCGCCATACCTTCCCCCTCTTCCCAATACGGACAGCTTTTTTTTTTTTTTTTAGCTGTTGTGAAACATTTAGTACATTTCTGAAAGAACAGTAAATCTGTGCTCAATAGCAGCTCAAATGAAAGCTGACAGGCATGCTGGGAAGTGTAAGTGACACAGATGGCTTGCTCTGGCCTGCTTCACCTCACAACCTACATCACCACTACTGATGGTGCTATTTGGGCTGAAACAGATCTCCAAGCTAGGGATCAATTCAGATACCTGGTAAACATGAGGGAAAAAAAACCTCTCTGCTGCTCTCATTGTTCCCAAAATAGGGCTGTCACAGGGAAGAAGTTGTCAATTTATTCACCATAACACCTGAGGGCTGGATAAGAAACAATGGGTGGAAGTTCATCAGAGGAAGAGCCAACTGGGAAGTAAGGAAGACTTTCCTGAGAGCAGTGGATCAGCTTGCCTCCCTCAAAATTGTGGGTGCTCCATTGCTGGAAGCTTTCAAGAAAAGATTGGACAACCATTTACCCGGGATGTTATAAGAACTCCTGGCTTGGGCTGAGGGTTGGACTAGAAGACCTCCAAAGTCCCTTTCAGCCCATGATTCTATGAAAATAAGGATCTAGAGGGCAGGGGTAGGCAGGGGCAGGGGCAGGGGCAGGGGCAGGGGTAGGCAACCTTGGCTCTTTCACTACTCGTAGACTTCAATTCCCAGAATTCCTAAGCCAGCTATGCTGGCTCGGTAATTCTGGGAGTTGAAGTCCATGAGTCATAAAAGAGCCAAGGTTGCCTAACCCTGATCTAGGGATTGAAGGGAGGGAACATAAATGCACCAGCCCAAAGTAGCTAATAGGTGGCAAGATGATCCCAACCACTAAGAGTCACTTGTAACACTGCTAGGTTGAACATACAGAATCAGTTTGACCCCCACAATAAAAAGACCTGAGGTCATTGAATGCTTAAGGAGAAAAAATGCTATTTTCAGACCAAAACAGCTAAGAATAATGTTAAGCATGTGTGGGCTGAGGATGAGATGAAGATAATGTAACGATGACATGACAGAATAAAAAGGTCACTGGGCACACTTTTGATCTGGGAAATACCTATTATAGTGGACATAATCAGAGAATAAAGGTCACAACAGGGTTATTAAGCTAGTCCCAAATTTGATTTTGCAATCTAAGTGATACATACTTCAAAATTGAATGAAGGTAGGAGCCTCCATGGTGTATTCTTATTGATTGTGCTGCTTTTATGTGATAATTTGATTTTGGGTGGCTTAGTAGTACAAAAAGAAAGGTTCAGCTCAAAGAAGAATTGCATGTCCCTAAATTGTCACTCTGTCCACTTGTCTACTGTTTTGGGGGGTTCCTTCATTCTAGACTTGTCCTACAAAAGTTGTAGCCCACCCAATAACACACAGTCTGTTATCCATGTATGACAGGCCATCAGGGGCTCAGGAAGCCTCTAAGCTCGTTTGTCTGCTTTGTTTTTTTGTACCTTTCTTAGCGAGCAACTCTTTGCTTTGCCAAATGTGCATTATGTCAATAAAAGCTGCCAGGAGTATCAACATTTTTCCTGGCAGATACTGTTATTGGAAAGTGATGAAATATTTCAGAAAACGTAAAGGAGAAAAAGCAGATGAGTCTCCTCCTCCACCACCATCATCACTTACAAAGGCAGCTAGGAAGAGCAGTGGTTTCAGTGGAGGTAAGCAAAACCTGCAGCTTCCATGATTTATTTTGTATATGTTGTATGTTATAAAATATGCACTTGATTAGCATGTTTGAACTGTATCTCACGGCTCTAAAAAGCAACTCTTGACCTATTCTGGGGTGCTAAACCAGTGTTTTTCAACCTCATAACTTTAATTACACTATTGTTAGAATGTACATATTAAGACAATTTTTTATCAGTGATGTTTTATTTGGGGAATCAGGAGATAATGCCTGTGTTATAATTTGCCTTCACTTTTTAATAAATTTATATAGAAGATCATCCAATCATCAGGTTTACTCTGCTCAGGGGAATACAGCTACTGCTGCCTCAACTAAGGGAGGCAACAGACGAATCACCGGGAGAAAAATGTAAGTCATTTTGTATAATTTTATTAAGAATTTTAATTATAACAGTATAATCTAACACAAAGTAAATTTAAAGAAAGGGAAAAGAGAAAGATTCAAAGTGCAAGGAAATAGAAAAAAAGAAGTAGAACAGAAATAAACAGTTAGTCTTCGACTTACAACCACAATTGAGCCCAAAATTTTTGTTGTTAAGTGAAACATTTGTTAAGTGAGTTTTGCCCCATTTTACAACCCTTCTTGCCACCGTTGTTAAGTGAATCACTGCAATTGATAAATTAGTAACACGGTTGCTAAGTGAATTTGGCTTCCCCATTGACTTTGCTCGTCAAAAGGTTGCAAAAGGTGATCACATGACCTTGTGACACAATGATGGTCAGTATGGCCTACTTGCCAAGCATCTGAGTTTTCATTACATGATCATGGGGATGCTGCCAAGGTGGTAACTATGAAAAAGGGTCATAAGTCATATTTTTCAATGCCGTTGTAACTTTGAACAGTCACTAAATGAAATGTAAGTCGAGGACTGTCTGTATAAAGAAGTGATTTCCAGTCTTCATCACTACAAGTATAAATAAGCATAGTGATTCTAGATTTTCTAGTGGAAAGTCCACCTTTTCTGGATAGTGAAAAAGTTGCTAAATTCTCAGCTGCTGATCAAATGCCGGCTGGTCATAAACTGGTAACAAGCAAAGAAGATCAGCAGCAAAATCCAAACAACAAATTAAATTCTTACCTAGGTAATCGTAATGTTTTGCATTTCCTGCTCTCTGACCCTCTCCTTATTATCAGTCAGTATAATGGTTGAACGAAAGATTGAAGTAGGAACAATCTAACCCTAAAGAATTTGGCAGTTGTCCAGAACTTAGAAATCACTTTCCTTAGTTATGAATGAGGAAAAAAAGAGATGATTTTAAATCATTAATTTTTTTCCCCAGATAGGTTGAGGCTTGTGAAAGGAAAAAATATATCAATAATTCCTTTATGAGTGGTTTTATATTTGGTTTAATCAATTGATTTAGACCTAACAACTCCTTTACCTTGACAGCATCGACAGGAAGTGTAGTCCGTAGGAAATCGTCATCTGGTGCCTCTGTGCAAAAAAGGTAAATGTTTTTGAAATATGTTGCCTCTGAGACTTAAAAGTTTTTCAGAAATGTAGAACTATATAAAAGCATCCTCCTGAAATTCTCCACCAAATTTATTGAACGATAAATTAGAGAAAGTCAAAATTATTGATTTTTTTTCAGTGAAAATTCTCCATCAGTTTATTGGGCAGAAGCTCCCCAATAAACAGGTAAGATATTACATGGGTTTCCTATGGAATGTGTATACACATGTGTTTCACTTGTGCAACCAGTAGTAGAAGCAACCATGCTTACAATTTGGCCAACATTTTGCATCCTGTCTCCATGCAGAGGATGATAATGCTATTGTTGCCACATAGGTGCCTGTAGAAACACACATGTGGTAGAGACTATTCAGAGGAGGTTCTACAAAGCAGCCAGGGGTAGGAAGTAAGCATTAGATAAAGGCATTCTCAGATATTTCACAGAAAAAAATATCTGAATTCTGTGAGATTTTGGCATATCAAGGCATAATCATGGTTAACAGCTACTCCCCTTACACTTTGTCCTGTCACTGAATTGTCCTTACTTTTTCTTAAGTTTATGAGTGGGATGGTGGTACGTTTTCACTAGATGTTCCAGTTCTGTATTCGAGTCGCCTTTTCCTCCATATTCCAATATGATCCAATGGCAGCCTCAAGTTATGTAAAATCAATAGGTGGTAGAATTAAATGACAAGTATTGATTCTGATCAGAAAGATGCTCTTGGGTGTTTAGGGCAACTGATTTAGGGTCTGTCTTCTCAGCCACTATTCTTTTTGCAATTATTCTGCTCCTAAAGAGGTGGACAGAATGGCTAATGGAAAGTTAAGGAAACAGCTTGGTGTGTGATCACCATTAGCAACCATCTCAACCAACGTCTGCCAAGCATAGTCAATAGGGGAAGCCAGATTCTCTTAACAACTGCATTGTTGCAACTGCAGTAATTCGTTTAACAACCTTGGCCAAAAAAAAAAAAAAATCATAAAACTGGTCACAACCCACTTAACATCTGCCTTGCTTAGCAACAGAAATTCTGGTCCCAAACATGGTCATAAGGACTACCTGTACGGTTGGGCATGTTTGTCACACAGAAGCCACAGCCTAATAATGCCAAAAGATCAACTAATTCCTAATCCAGTCGTGAATTGTTTATAACATTACGTATCTCGGCTTTAAATTGTTAAATTTGTTTTTGCTTGCATCCTGACACAGGACATCAATTTTTGAAGATGGAAAAAAAGTGTTTTAACAGTTTAGTATCTTCCCTTCCGGAAGCACGATGTCACCACTTTGTCAATGGTGATAAATTTCTGCTGCAACATGTGGAAACTGAGTTGTCTATCACCACAGCAAGCCCATTACTTGACAAGCCTGGAAAGATCTTTGGGAGCTAAGTGATAAAAGTATATTTTCCCGCCTGGGATGTATTTTTCTAATCCTTTCTATTAACTCTCAGAAAGCAGAAGCAACCAAGAAAAAAGGATAGAGAGAAAAGAAAGAATTGAGGATATGTCTTTCTGTGCATACAGGCATAAGAATCCCTGCAAAATTTAGAGAACCTCTCTAAGTATAATTAAAATAGGTGTGTCCACCCCTTTGGTATAATTTTAAGATTGAGTGGGTGGATTTCTATTTTATTATAATGACAAGTTATCGTTTCAGATTTTATTTGTAAAAAAAATCATTGTTTCAGTTCAGGAGATGAAACAGGTACTTGTAAGAGATAATAGCATTTCTGGAATAAGCAGTTATCTTAATCATGAAATACTGATCTCTTATTAAACCTCCCCTGTCAGATCTTTCTATATTGACAAGCTTAGTACAAAAATCTATCTTTATTTCTTTCTTCAATCATCCCATCAGATGTCACAGAATCAGCAGCCACTTTATCACTTTTGGTTTTTTCCAGGTTTTTTAAAAAAATCTACCCTGAATCTAAAGATTTGGCAGCATCTTCAGCAGTAGGTCAATAGTCCTTTAAAGAATCCAAATTTCATCTGTCAACAGATACTGTGGAAACATTAGGCAGCAGCATCCACAGCAAACCACTATGACATTAAATTAATGGCATGCGTGTATTGATGCTATCTTACATACGCTGTCCTTATCTGTTTGCATCCTAATGTCTGTCTCAAGCACACAAGTCCCAGCATTAGCAGGATGATGCAGCCATATACGTTTTGTCATTTGTTTTGTTGATGATTTCTTAACCTATGACTCCAGGAAAGGGGAAGGGGAGAGGGACAATGACCTAGTTTTATTTTTTTTTTTAAATCCTTTGGCGTAAGAGAGAATCACTTTGAAAAACCACAGATACATATGTTGTTACCATTTGCATACCAAAAGAGGCCCATCATATGTTCACGATATTATTGCAGCTACCCACTAAAAATCAGAATTACAATACAGGATCACAGAATCCTCCAAAATCATTGGTATTCTCTTTTGCAATCATTACTCCCAAGTACCCCATTCACCCCACAAAAATGCATTCATTCCCTTAAGAGCTGTTACAGTGACTTAAAAATCTGGGATTGTTTTGAATTGTATCCTGTGTCACAAGCCATACTTCCAGTAGTTGCTAATCCATTATTTTTCGACACTGGCAACTTGAAAATATGTGGACTTTCAACTCCTAGAATTCCCCAGCAAGCATCCGCACACCTTCAGGTTACCAAAGTGAAAAAATATTATCTCTCCATGTTTCCTGATCCCAAACACTGGAACTCCACCTGGCTGTTTTTCTGTATTCTAGAAGGAAGCTGGACTCAGCTATATTAGAAAGAAGCTATGTTTCTTTTGTTAGGATGGACATATGTCCTGGAGGTATATATTGCATTGTCGCACATTTATAAACAATTCCAGATCCTATACACACGAAAGAAATTTGAAACAGCAAATTTGAAATATTTTTTTCCTGCAAGTTTCTCTTTCATTTATGAAGGGATTTTATGTCAAGCAGAGCATAATGAAATGTGCTTGTTTTTTTCCCCTGCAGCTGCAGCCTGCATTGCATTTACAAAACGTTGCTTGCTGTCCGTTTGTAGGTCAAAGATCTTCACATCAAGCAAGGAGGGCCTGCAAGCCACACTTCCTCTTAACATAAATTCTTTTTGTATTTCTCTTTACATCGAGTCTGTTTTATATTTAGATAAAATTGAATAACATTTCAGCACATTGCTACAGTGAATCAAAAGTAGAAATTTTACCTGCAAGAATTGACTGCCACTTATATTTACTGAACTGACAAAAAGGGGTTCTGAACATGTACACATCTATCTTTTTTATATATATAAATGCCAATAAATTGTTACGTTTGGAAACAGAGCGAGATTTATTTATTAGATCTTTATCTCATCTTTCTTATTTTATAAGTGACTCAAGGTGGCAAAGATACTTAATACTCCTTCCTTATCCTATTTTCCCCACAACCATAATCCTGTGAGGTGGGTTGGGCAGCTTTCATGACAGAAAGCTGTCCTATTACGTCCTTCACTATATATTATAATGATTGTAAGTTGCAGGTGAACATTACTCAGCACTGATACAATTCAAGTTGCATATGACACAGGGTAATATATACAGTAACTCTACAAACTTTATATCTACAATACAAATATCAACTTGCTAAAGTATCTCTTAATGCTTTTGCTCACCTTTCTTAATCGGAAACCAGTACTTTCTGCTCATTTGATTTGTTTCTAATGAAGAGCAAATTGAAATTTGCAGAAGATTGAAAGATTAAAACATCATTTATTATCTGTTCATTCAATCTTGACCTCATTAAAATAACAACTGGGTTTATTCCAGCTGTTAAGCTGTGGCTATAGAGGCCTAGTCACGAAGCCTGTCCTCATCTACAAAGGTTCCTGTAGCTCCTTCTGATGATTTGAGAGAAAACTGGCTAATATAGATAGCATTCAGCTTCAGCTCCACCTTTCTTCACCCAACTATATAAAAGAACTGAGGGGAAAGTGTATTTATCAAAGCAACTTTGACATAATTTAAATAAAAGATGAATTTATCCATGCAACTCTAGAGAGCTGGAGAGAGCAGTTAAGAAGTATGAAATATAGATAAAAATAAATAAACTTATTCATCAAGATAACAAGAGGCATGATTCCAACCTTGAAATTGTCCACTTGCAGTTGAACTCTACATCTGAAATGGTGTTGAAACCCCTGTTTTTACTGATGACTTCTCTGATGTTTCAGTCCAGTTCTGAAAAGACCTCTCCACAATGTGGCACTACTGGCCAAGCCACCACTGGCACAGCAGATTCTACTAATTCTGCACCAGTCTACTTCATTAGTAAAACACAGAGACCTTCAACTGACAAGAGTACTGTGAGATTAGCAGATTTCATTGAGTTCCTGGGATATATCTAGATGGTGACAAAAAAGGAAAGGTCTCTCCTGTCCAATTGGGAAATCTGATATCTTCCTAAAGAGCTTGATAGTTTTGTTTCCTATGAAATGACAGCAACCCCAAGCCTTAAGAGACAATGCTAGGGGGAAATACATAATATAGTGGATAAATTGTGCATAGAACCCCCTGCTCTTTGTATTTGCTCTCTGCTGGCTATGGCTCTCTTTATAAAAGCAGGTAAATATAATTGAGTCTCACTAGTTATCAGTGATTTGGGAGCAAGAGCAGTGGTGGGATTCAGCCAGTTCGCCAGAACCGGTAGCTAATTTTTTGTTGCCCAGGCCCAGAATGGACTTCCAGAAGTGGCATCCACACAGAGAATTGGTTGTTCACATATTTGAATCCCACCACTGGACAAGATGGAAGATTATATTTTGGATTTAACTTTGTGGCAGTGAGATGCAGGATTTTTAATGCCTGGGATGAAATAATATTTATCTGTTTTAACAGGTCTCTTCTGGGCATTTCTTTCCTCTAATTCTTTCTCTGGCCTTCTAAGATGCAGATATCAGCCATGAGGAAGAGAGGTGATCCCAAATTACTTCTAAATTTAACCAGTGTATTCTAAACGGACCCATCAATGGGGTTCACAAAGAGGAACTTGTAAGAAACGTGCGGGGCTCCACTGCTATTGATTTTGCCCTGGTCTATTGCACATTACTTTTTCATTACTACCACACTGATAGAGACCTCTTTGCTCTATTAGATTAGTTTGAAAGATTGACCTGAGGTTATTAGCAAGATGCAAGTCAGGTTAAAGCCCAAGGAAAAAAAAGTCTTGAGAGTGTGGTATGCTACGGAGGTAGATGGTATGGGCCACCTCAGCCATCATTTCCAGCTCATGTGTCAGATGTTCAATAACTTTCCAAAGTTAATTAATAACATCCAAGAAATTCTTTGGGTTCAGATCTCACTTAAAACTCAGGAAACCAAATGCCGTGGCTTGATTTTGAATATGATGAAACTAGGGCCTAGTGAGCTGAAGGTTTTAGAAAGTAGAGTCTTCAATTCATATCAAGGCTGAAAAGAAAAACAGCTGGACACATTGCAAAAGGTTATTAACAATGGAAAACAGTTCCACAGTTTTGGGTTGATGCTTTTTCTCTTTCTTTACAAAGGTTTCCGTTAATTCTCATTGCCTCATTTCTCTTCAGATGTTGGCCAAATGCTCAGTGAGATCCTGGTTTTATTGAATCACTGCCTCAATGGCATAGCAAATTGGCCTGCACTGTCTTTTTTGAGAGCTACTGAACTTATAGCTCAAAAATGGCAAAGGGGCCAGAGATGACTGAATCCTAACCGAAATGCTAAATGCAAACTATGCACCGGTAGTCCTTCTATCCTTATATTGCCACTCTTGAAAAATTAATGGCATTGGTCAAATTAAGATTTTAAAATATTAAAATATTTTTTAAAATATTCAGGTCTATTCTGACTTCAGCAACTTGGAATCAACAGCAACGGGATGTTATTGCTAGGACTCAGAAGTGCTCAATGCCTTAGTGGCCAGCTGTGATGAAAATATTCAAAGTCATTAGTTCACATTGTACAGTGGAGAGATTTGTAACTTAAACGGATTCATAAATCAACTTTCAAGAAAACAATGAGATTATCTAGGGAAAAAATTCACACACATATTGCAGTTTTTGCAATGAGGCCTTATATGTTATTGAGGTGTAAATCTTTTAATCTGTGTGAAAAGGACAAGGTTTTAGGCTGCCCTATTTTGATTTTGTTGGGTTTTTAGGCTGTCCTAGATAATTTTAAAGAATTGTCCTAGACTGTTGACTTTCTGCAGTGCGGTGCTTCCTGCAGATGATACTTATGGCAATTTTGGGTGAGTTGCAGAAATAAATTTTAAAAAAAAAATTCTTTTCAACATGCAATCATTTCTCTTGATAAACATTGGATGGATGTTTTCAACTGCTCAAGTAACTGATGAAGTAAAAATACAGTTTTGAGGCACTTTACATACCAGGTTTATTGCAGCATAGACTTTCATGAATTTCAGTTTATCATTCCACTTATATGGCATGACATCACCAATTAGGAATAAATGCAGACCCATAGAGATGTAGGCATTTTATGTAAAGCAATACAATCAAAGTGAAATTTAATGTGCTAGGTGTAGAGAGTAATCATTATTACCGTGGCCATTTATAATATAGCTTCACAGTTCCCAAACTCTTTTCTGCTGTATCCCAGGGTACTGCAGTGAACTCACAGGGACACCACAGGATACCACAGTGATACTTGACAACTGTCAGACACCACACAAACTACAAGCCTAGGATCACTGTGAAAAAAATTATTGAGATGAAGGCACTGAAGAGCAAGAACAATTGGGAATCTCTGCTGTCAGCATTGAATGTAATATGGACCTTCTTGCATGGTCAGTATTAGTTGCTCATAGTAGCCCAGCCAGGGAGCACAACCAAGGATATTAGCTCTATCTTTATTGCAAACGTATCTTAACTTTGCCATAAACTTACTTATTCTGCAATTTCTCCCCTCCTTTCTTTTTACACACCAGAATACTAGGGAAACATTTTCCATGCCCTCCATCCTTCTGTGGGCTGAGATCTCTTTTACATGCCAGCTGTCCAGTCTACGACTTTTCCTCCTGTCTCCCAAGTCATTTCCACATACCATTACAGTGAGTGATTAGATTCACTCATCGTGCAGCTCTTAGGTAGGCAACCCATGGTCACTTGCCTCATGTTCATTTATTTTGCAGCCTGCAGAGCGCACACAGAACTTCAGTGGCAAAAATATTAATTTCCAAGTGCCTTTTTATAATCTTTAAGCCTGTGCGCACTTAAAACCTGACTGAAGAAGTAGCTTAGCCTAGTAAAATGGTTTCAGTTTGCTAAAAAAAACACTGATATGTTTGCAGAGAAGCAGAATATAGGAATAGCTTATGCAACTCAACAAAGCAGAAGTGAAACCTCAAGGATAGTTGTGAGAATTCTGGCTGCTGTTGCTGCATTTGCTGCTATTGGATAAGACAGAGGGGACTCTGGGTTTCAAGAAAGGGATGTTGTGGCTACAGGATATTATTAACCGACCAAATGTGTGGCATTACTATGTAAGTTGCTACTTCAACCTTGTCAAGCGGGCAGAACCATGTATTCTGTCCCCGTGGCATTACAATAAACTTGCTTAAAAGCAGAGATTCTCCACTCACTAAAAAGGGACTTTTTTTTGGATAGAAACTGACTTTGACAAATAAACTCCTATATCTGAAGTATCATTAACAAATACAACATGTTAGGTTGGAGAGGGAGCAGTTATGAAACTCCACCATGCTTTGCCCAATGCTTTGGGAACTTAGGGTGGTGTTGTCAGACTAGACATGATTGTAAATTTGACAACTATATTCTGCATTATTTGGTTTCTCTGGGGGCACATTAACTTGCTGTTGTCTGTGAGCAAGGGAAGGTCTAAAGAAGAGGAGCTCATTTTCCAAGCTGACATACAGTATTAACTGCTGATAAAACTATTGATTGGTTTTAGTTAGAAAATATGCAGGTCACATTCAATTATGTCATTAAACAATCAGTGCCCGTTGACCCATGTTATGGGTGTGAAGAATTCTTAGCATTTGGAAAATACTTCTTAAAATCTGAGTTACAGCAACGCTGATAGATATAAACGGTTAAATCCGGAAAGAGGTTCAGAAAATAGTCTGCAGGATCCTGAATTATTTTTTTCACCCTGAAATGAAGGAAAATACAGTTTTTAATATAAACAATATGCAAGCAGTAGTTTGTCCTGGGTTAAAGAAGGTGAAGCGTAGCTGCTAAAACATGAATGCCAACTTGCTAAGTTGTAAAGCAATTGTTAGCCAGGAAAACACTTACATGGTTGTTGTTTTTTTGGAATCTGTGAACTATGCATGCTGTAAAAGACTGCATAGTTATTAAAATCCAAGCATTTCCTAGGAGCTGGCTTGATAATCTCATTTTCTTTTTTTTTTTTAGATCGTAAGAGGCCCCATTGACAATTCACTCAGCAATCGACTCAAACCACTACTTTATTAGTCTAATTTGCTTTAAATACCCTGCTCTCAAGTTTACTGTAGCAATAGCATACAACTCCCTTTGATTCTTGAAACCTGGAACATTTTTTCATAGAGATATTCTTCTAACATCCACCTTTTTCTCAAGTTTCTGCTTTTGCAACGTGTTTGTTTTCCAGTCTTCAATCTACATTTGCTTGGACTTTCTTCCCACAACCTCACAGGAATGCTTTCCTCCCATCCCTGCTTCAAAAACTACACCCCCTCCTCCCTATTCTCTTCCCAGCCTGTCAAACAGGCCAGAAAACTTTGCTGCATTGCTGTGGGAGAAAATTGGAGATAAGGTCATTGCAGAGAAAAGAAAAGATCCTCATCTGTTTGTATGTAAGAGGAGGAAGAGGAGCCACAGAAAGACACCGCCTGCAGGTGGATGGGAGGGGCAGCCATGGAATGATCCAATTGGAGCATGGCAGGTTAATGATCTCTCTCAAACTCCCCCCTCCCAATAAATCAGAAGGCCCATCTACCAGGTTGCATTGATTTTTTTCAATAGAAAAGAAAATGTTTTTGTTGGATGTGCTTCAAATTTCAGCCTGTCCCTGCGGCTTGCTGGCCAAATGATGGAGTTTTTGCCAGGAAGGCATATCCCACACAAAAGTGTCCTGTGCCGGATTGTCTCATCCTATTTTTGTATTTTTTTTTCTTTTCCACCTTTTAGAATTTCCCCCTTTGCACAAGGGAGAGATTGCTTAAACAAACTATCTCTTCCTAAATTCTTTTCTTCCCAGCTCAGCACTGCCAACCTTACAGATGATTAAACTCAGCTCTATGACCTTGATTAGTTAATTAGCATCTTCTGCAAGCTTCCTGTCTGAAATTGGCAAAACCTTGGCCAGTTTCACCCTAAACGCTTTCTTTTGCCTCCTAAGGGCAAAGGATACAACTCTAAGCAAACAACCCAAACTCATTCTCTTCAATGTGTATTCCCCATTATGTGTTTTCTTATTTATTTGTAAACTCTTCCTCTCAATTGGATATAAATATTAATTTCCCCTTGATAATCATCTCAGAACCAAGATAATGATTCCAAAGTGTAGGGAATTGGCAGAAAGGGGTTCTAAGAATTATTCCTTTTTCCCAGCTTCCTTGTAAATTGAGTACTGGAAACCTTCCCCGCCATTTGAGCTCATCCACCTGTTTGGGGTCATATTCTTCTGATGCTATATGTAACGAGGCAATTTCTTAATAAAGCTTTTCAAGATCTATTGCCACTCTGGCGTCACCTTATTTTCTAGTTCTTTGACATCTGTCTTGCAGATTCTAAATTAAGCCTCAGCACACAGATTGATGGCACCAAAAGTGTAAGCAGGCACCAGGGCAAGGAGGATAAAGCCTTAGTGTCCCTGTGTCCTCTGAGCTGAAGTTGACATCAGACTAGTTCTTAAGCTTGTACAAACATACATATGGAATCAAAATGATCTTTTGCCCACACAGCATATTTACTACAACTGTTCTACACATAATGGGCAACCTTTTTTTTAGAAATACAGGTAATCCTCAACTTACAACCATTCATTTAGTGACTGTTCAAAGTTACACTGGCATTGACTTATGACCGTTTTTCATACTTATAACCACTGTAGCGGTTACGATTACGGTCACGTAATCAAATGTTGCTAGGCAACTGTTTCATATTTATGATGGCTGTAGTGTCCCGGGGTCATGTGATCTCCTTTTGTGACCTTCTGACAAGCAAAGTCAATGAGGAAGCCAGATTTGCTTAACAACCGTGTTCCTAACTTAACAACTGCAGTGATTCAGTTAATAATTGTAGCAAGAAAGGTCTTAAAATGGGACAAAACTCACTTAGCAACAGAAATTTTGGGCTCAATTGTGGTCGTAAGTCAAGAATTACCTATACCATATTTCAAAACAGTCTATTACCATGGTGGCGAACCAATGGCACGCGTGCCACAGGTGGCACGCAGAGCCCTCTCTGTGGGCACGTGCACCGTCGCCCCAGTCCTAGGTCTTCAGCTGGGTTTTATAAAACCTTTTCACTTTCGGCCTCCACCGCTGTGTGCAAAAAAAAAAAAAGTTCAATCAATTTCAACTTCTCGCGGGAAAAAAAAGATCTTGCAAAGTTGGGATTGATTGAACTTTTTAGTCCCACCCTGTGTGTCGTTACCACCGCAGCCACTCCTACCCAATTGGCCACACCCATCCAATGGGGCCACACCCACCCAATGGGCCATGCCCACCCAGCACCTGATGATATATAAGTGGGTTTTGGGTTGCAGTTTGGGCACTTGGTCTCTAAAAGGTTTGCCATCACTGGTCTATTACTTCATGTCAGTTATATATTCAGCACCAGATATTTCCTTGGATTTGCTCCCATAAATCTTTCATTTCACTGAGAAGGGAAAGAGATTACAGGAGATGCAATATTGATTATTAGAATTTTTCCTTTCTTTTTGCTCCTCACCTCACTCCTAAAAAGATCCCTTTCTATTCTAAACCAATCAATAAATGTCCCATTTTATTTTAGGCTCAGTTGCCTGTCTTCTAAATTATGTTAGAATTTACATAATGAACATTTGTTAGTGTCAGAGAGGCATGAATACCATAGGCAACATTGGTATCTAAAACTCTTGGGAAAACGGCTTCCAATAGCACTCTAGAATCTGTCACTACTACCTCCTCTCTGAACTTACTAATAGTTGTATTGGCTCCAAGAGTCCAGGATATAGGAAGAATTGTCATTCTTCTGAATTTTTTTTTCTTTTTCCTGCAAAGTGACAGATTTCTCTGCAGTTGGACGTGATCTATGAAGATAAGTTTGTGACTTATCTTTCCTCCAGGTTTTTATTCTGGTTACCATAATAGAAAAAGAAGAACCAAAAGTTGCCAGCCAACAAATCCAATGTAGAGATACATTCAGAGATACATAATTTCGAAAAAGATTTACTTACTCATCGTCCTTTTCATCGTAGTGTTCACCCATATTCCTAATCAACTTTAATAAATCTATCACACCCTGCTGATAATGTCTTTTGCCCTTCTTGTTTCCTTTCTCTTTGGATGGAAACTCCATAGATTCCAGTACTTTTTCATCAATCTGAAAAAGATGTAAAATTCTGGTCAGTTATTGGTCCATAAACTCACTCTTTGCAACTCAGTGGATATAACAATGTTGGCTTCTGGGTGAGGATTTATGGCAGACTATAGACATCCTTGAAGGACACTGCAGCAGAGATCGAAAGCCAGACAGGCACAGACTTTCTGGATAAAGGAGCGATTGTGAGAACTTCATTTCAAATGACACTTTATGGTGTGGCTGCAGAAACATAGTTGTTTTGCAGTTGACTCGTGAGTTATGCAGCTGAGACTCGAGGGATTTCAACCTAGCTCACATATCACATAATGCAGCCTATATGCACACAAACTTTGCACAAGCCTCATTTTCATAAACACTTTCTGGTATAATTTACAGCTAAAGAGAGATTTTCTCAGCAGCACACCATTTGATGTGTCAACATTTATTATAGATTAAAAAAGGGGAAAGTGAGGTATAAAGATTTAAAACTGCCGAAAAACTTAACAAGGAGGAAATATATAAAAAAGTTTAAAACAGATAAAGGGGATGGACGTGCATGTGTATGTGTGTGAAAGTGTTTTTCAAAAACTTGGAATTAAAATAGACAAATGAACTGGATGGGAATATGTTTTTTTTTTACTATTAAAGGGTACAGACAAATGATGAATTTTGCAAAACAAAAAATAAAGGTAATAATAGCCTGATTGTGATACTGACTGAAACCATAAAGTGTCATTTGAGATAAACATTTTAAGGGTATCAATAGGGGAAAAGGTCTTTCACTCTTTTCCTTGCAATTGAGACACTTTCACATTTGGATTACAGTATTACAATGGCAACTGCTAGAAAGTAGCAAAAAACAGCAGAGAGGGGAGATCATTAGAGCAACCTGCAGTGAGAGGAATTATAGTAGATTTACTTCAGAAAATCTTTGAGGAATTGAACAATATGTTATCTGAATTATTTGATACTAAATTGACAGCTTTTGAAAGAATAATGGATCAAAGACTTGTAAAGATGAAAAGGATGAAAGAAGTTCAGAAGACAGAAATCTGTATAACACAAGTGTGTCTAGATATAAAACAAATTAATGACAAAGTAGAAATTCTGGATAGTAAAACAGAAATTATAGGAAGAAAGCTGGAAGGAAAACTAAATAATTTGGCACTACTGCAACTGAGAGAGAAGGACTTTTGTTTGACTTTAAGAAGAAATTATAGTCCAGTACCATTATTGAATAATGATTGCAAGTTGTTTACAATTCTAGCTGACAGACTAAAAATAATTTTTCAAGAATTTATTCACGAGGATCAATGAGAATTTTTAGCCTAAAAGACAGTTAAAGGGTAATACTAAAAATACGTTGGACATTCTGAAATATTTGGAGCAACATAATGAAAAGCAAGCTGCATTGATTTTCTTAAAAGCAGAGGAGGCTTTTGACAATTTGAAGAGAACTTCTTTCTTCAAAGTTTTGGAAGATATGAACTTTGGGGAGACTTTATGAAATAGGTGAGATGTATTTATATTTCACAGAAACTACAAATAATTGTTAATGAAGTTCTAGCAAGCCTTTGTGAGATACCAAAAAGAACAAGGCAGGATGTCCACTGTCTCCTTTCTTGTTTATTTTAATTCTTGAAATACTGAATAGCAATACAAAACAGGATGAGAGGATTGTGGGAGTAAAGATTTAAAAAGAAACTTATCAATGTAGGGTTTTTGCAGATGACTTGGTGTTGGTTTTAGAAGATCTTTTGAAGGGAATTGAGACAATAATGGGAAAACTAAAAGATTTAGTGTAGGGGTCCCCAACCCCCAACCCACTACTGGGCTGTGGCCTGTTCAGAACCGGGCAGGGCGAGCAGTGGGCTGGTGTGCGTGCATGCATGCAGCTCCACTTGTGTGGATGGTAGGCTGGTATGCATGCGTGCATGCAATTCCATTCATATGACTGGAGTGCCAGCACGCATGCATACAACTCCACTGATGCGAGTAGTGGGCTGGCGCACAAGCGCATGCGCACCAACCTGCCTCACGCAGCCCAGTTCCCCTCTCCCTCCAGCCAGGCTGCCAAGCCGGAAAGGTTGGGGACTGCTGTTTTAGTGCATTAGCAGGTTTTGTGTTCAACAAATAGAAATCAAAGATTTTAACAACTAACATGAAAATAAAAGATCAAATAAAACTGATGAATAAAATGGGCTTTAAAATTGAGAAGAAAGTAAAATATCTGGGTATCACTATGACAAATACAAATTATATGTTATTTCAAAATAACCATATTAAGACATGGAATGAATTTAAAAAATATATGTTAAGATGAGAGAAACTGCCATTTTTATTGATGGGAAGAATTTCTATGATAAAAATAAATGTTTTGCCTAGAATTATGTTTTTGTCTTAGACAGTATCTGTTCTGATGCACAATTTAAACAGTAATAAAAGATATATCTAAATTTGTCTGGCAGTGGAAAACTATGAATTAAATATAAGATACTGTAAGATGCAAAGGAAAGAGGAGGAGTGGGTCTACCTGATTCGAAATTGTATTTTGTAGCTTGCTATTAGTGTGGATGAAAGAGTCAGTGCGGCTAAGAAATAGAAGGCTCTTGGTGTCTGAAGTACTTGACCTGAGATTTGAGTGGCATGAATATTCGTGGAATGACAAAGTCAAGATTAAGATGGATTTTAAAAATTGTTTTGTTAGACGTGCCATATTAAGCATATGAAATAGATACAAATCCAGTTTGTGCCCTCCAAAAACCCCTTTGTGAGTCTCAGCACAAGAAGCATTTTATAAATGAAAAATAATAGACAAACAAAATGGCTTAGTGTGAGATACTATAATTTTGTCAAGGGGAATATAACTTCTGGCAGAGGGATTATTTGCCAATGGTTTTCTTATCTATAGTTATTAGAAAGATTTAAAGTATACAAAAGAACTACACCTGAAATAGAATTGTGTATGAACGTGTAATTGCTAAACTGTGTATACTTTTACTGAAATTTGAAACAGAAGAACAAGTAAAAAAATGTATGATAAAGTGGACTGAAATTTTGGTTATAATATGCAGATGAAACACTGGGAAATATGTGGTTGGAAAAATTAAAATTTAGAAATTGATCTAGAATGTAAAAAGGCATTTCAAATGTATATTGGAAATGTAAACAAGAAGGTGTTAGAAGGTCTTCATCCTGGTTCATCCAAGCCGGGAATAAATAAGCAAACATGGTGACTGCTTTGGGAAGGTTAGTTTATTGCAGAAAGATGGTTCTTCAGGAAAGTGCAGAGGAGAGAAGAAGGGCGAGATTGAGCACATGGGCAGTAGGTTTTATACCCCCCCTAGCCTTTTGTTTGGAAGTTTGGAAGCGAACAGAAGTCTTAGTTTTACACATCCTGGTCATTCCCACCATAAATTTCAGATAACTCAAGTTAGGGAAGGCACACATTTTAAACATACCATGTGGTTGCATAGAGAAGAGAGAGAGAGAGAGAGAGAGAGAATCACTATTTTTTATCTTTCCTAACACAGTCGAAGTCTCCTTGTGAGACTTCTTTCCTAACTTTGCTTTGCTTACAGGGCCTTACCAGCTAGTTGCCCAAATCCAATTCTTTCATTCACTCATTCCATTTCATTTTCACACAGTCTCTCCCTTTTCCCTAACAAAAGGTTCTGTGCTCTGGCCAACCCCCATGCTGTCCAGGTTCTGCCAATTAAACAGATCCTTTCTGCGGCTAGGAAAGACCAGAAGGAGCAAAATCCAATTGTGATTGGGAAAAAAAGTCTTCTCACTCACACAAACAGAAATACACACATTTTCTTTGTTCCCCTGGGCTTTAAACTTAAAATTTAGAGGTACTCACCTTCATCTTCTTTCCAAAGCAGCCCTTGAGCTCAAACTCTCAAAACTCCCTTTACTACCCTAGCTCCACATGGGCAAGGCCTGGGAGACCCATCCACAGACACAAGGGGGTCTGCTGCCGGCAAGATGGGGCTTACCAGTCTCAGTCCATTGGAGAGGTTAGCTTGGAGTCCCATCTCGGGGTGCCAAATTGATAGAAGTAAAGTCTTCATCCTGGTTCATCCAAGCCGGGAATAAATAAGCAAACATGGTGACTGCTTTGGGAAGAAGGTTACAGTTTATTGCAGAAAGATGGTTCTTCAGGAAAGTGCAGAGGAGAGAAGAAGAGAGAGATTGAGCACATGGGCAGTAGGTTTTATACCCCCCCTAGCCTTTTGTTTGGAAGTTTCCTGTTCCTGTGGCATGAACCTTGAGGCTGTTTCTGAGTGTTTGTCTAGGCCTTGATATCTGTGGTTTAATTCTATTATCATATCCTGCTTCCCAGGTGATGGGGCTGATTCCTAGAGTTTGGGTGGGGTATGCAGATCTTCTCTTTTGTCTTCTTGATTGCTCTGGCTTCAACTTTCTGATGGTTTTACATTTGCATTTGTATGGGCCTAGCTCTTGCTTGAGGCAGAGAGATAGATTTGGGGCCAGGTTTGGTTTTAAAAAGTCCTTTTGAGGAAAAAAATATTTTTCTGCCCTTTTTAATATTTCTTCTCTGGGCTAACTTTCATCAATCCCCGCTTTGTGCCTTAAGTGTGAATTTATGACACACTTATTGGCACAACATTAAAATTGATCTGGTCAGGGAGACTTGGTAGGCAAGCTTTTAAACTGTTAAGCAAAATAATAATAATAATAAGACATTAATGGAGGCAGCAGAAAAAGATCCCTTTAATGGCTCCCAAAAGGGGAGCTTGCACCCATAAAGTTCTAAAAGTCAGGCA
Source organism: Crotalus tigris (assembly GCF_016545835.1). Classification (NCBI taxonomy): domain Eukaryota; kingdom Metazoa; phylum Chordata; class Lepidosauria; order Squamata; family Viperidae; genus Crotalus; species Crotalus tigris. The sequence goes on along the minus strand of NW_024096554.1, from coordinate 3,957,723 downwards.
AAATTTTGTTAGGTGGAAAAGAAATTTATAGTGTCCAATATTCTGTGCCAATGATTTTCAAATGTTGGATGTCACCTTTAGCTTCCAGTCAGGTTTGCATGCCCCCCAAAATTCTTCACAGCCATGGTTCTCCTTAGTACATGACCACTGGCTGCCCAATTTCAAGGGTTGTTTCCTGCCTTAGCTCTTAATTCATCCAGGTTTGTAATGTCCAATATGCCAGGCTATTAAATTTTCTTTAAATTGCACATAATGAGTTCTAGGAATCCCAATCTGAGCTCAACAGTGCAAAATATTCAGGGCATAAGTTTGGGATTTTTCCTGTTGCTTCCTTAGTCAGGGCATACGAATTGCAAATCACCTGAGGGGGTCTAGTTCCCTCCCCTTTGGAATCTGTTGGAAGTTGGTCCCAGAAAGCTTTGGTGCAATAGAGCAAAAATCAGCCTGGGGAACTTTACTAAAGGTAGGTGGAGGGGATAGACTCAAGTATGATTCTGAATGGTGTGTGTGTGTGCACTTTTACAAAATAGTCAATACAAACATTCTGGATAAATTTTCCCTCCCACAAAATAGAAGTCCAAGGTGTTCAGTACTTGTTCTGCCACCTATTCCTAAATGCCATCTCTCCATTAATACATTCAACTGGCTTGTTACAATACAAATGGGGCAAGAAAGAAAAGTTTACAATGAGTTTCCACCTTCCCCACACAGTCTAATTTTCTCTTCTGAGGCTTCACATGGCACCACCTTCCTTCTGCAGCTCTCACAGGCATCTGGGTAAATGGTAGGACTTGGGAAGATGTTCCCCACTTAGATTGCATGGTGGCTTTTTAGTGGATGGCTGGATTCAAAACTCAATTGCATGGCTCAAATGGATGGAGGCAGCATCTGGGTCTGTGTGTTCTGCTTCCAAAGGCTTGGGAGAGGGTTTCAGGGCTGAAAGATATAAGAACAAGGTCTCCCCCCGCTTTCTGGGTGGACTCTACCAGGAGAGGCAGATAAAAGGTATGGAGAACAAAGGGCAGGAAAAGAATTGGAAGTGGGGTAGCTTGCAGGCAGTTTGAAAATGCTGAAAACTCCAAATAATTTTAAAAGCCTAATATTTTAAGGTGTGCAACTTTCCAGAGGTCGGAGAACATTTATTCTAAAATAGACCACATCATTTTAGAGATTGAGAAATGCTTATGTTTCAGAAAGCTTCATAGTAGTTTCACCAGTAAGTGATAGGATAAGAAAAGTAACTTTAAAAAATTATTTCCCCACAAAAGCAGACTTGAGTTTCAAAATGCTCTTGTAGATAGACACACATTTTTCAGGAAAAGGATAGATAAAACACATACAGTAAATGCAAGTGAAACTTTTCCAACAGATAAACTTAAAACAATCCCTCATGGTAACTTAAGGCTGTTCTTGAGCGTACACAGAGAGAAAGAGGAAAACAAACAAACAAACAAACACAATTTTTTTTTCTCCACTCTGTTTGTTGGCCAGACAAACAGTGAGGCATTTCCTTTTTGTGGCTTATTTTAAGCAGAATTTCTAGCAGAATTTAAAATTCTTTTTTCTTTGGATTTGAAACAGTTAACAGTCACATTTACCTCTCACGCACAGACTTTGACAAACATATATACACAAAGACAAGCGAACAGAAGTCTTAGTTTTACACATCCTGGTCATTCCCACCATAAATTTCAGATAACTCAAGTTAGGGAAGGCACACATTTTAAACATACCATGTGGTTGCATAGAGAAGAGAGAGAGAGAGAGAGAGAGAGAGAATCACTATTTTTTATTTTCCCTTTTAAGTATCTTTATTTAGCCAAATTGGTTTCCCAGCAAAGCCTAAGCAAAGTTTATTTTTCTTTCATACACTACACAGTCGAAGTCTCCTTGTGAGACTTCTTTCCTAATACAGTCGAAGTCTCCTTGTGAGACTTCTTTCCTAACAGTCGAAGTCTCCTTGTGAGACTTCTTTCCAAATACAGTCGAAGTCTCCTTGTGAGACTTCTTTCCTAACACAGTCGAAGTCTCCTTGTGAGACTTCTTTCCAAACACAGTCGAAGTCTCCTTGTGAGACTTCTTTCCTAACACAGTCGAAGTCTCCTTGCGAGACTTCTTTCCTAACAGTCGAAGTCTCCTTGTGAGACTTCTTTCCAAATACAGTCGAAGTCTCCTTGTGAGACTTCTTTCCTAACACAGTCGAAGTCTCCTTGTGAGACTTCTTTCCAAACACAGTCGAAGTCTCCTTGTGAGACTTCTTTCCTAACACAGTCGAAGTCTCCTTGCGAGACTTCTTTCCTAACTTTGCTTTGCTTACAGGGCCTTACCAGCTAGTTGCCCAAATCCAATTCTTTCATTCACTCATTCCATTTCATTTTCACACAGTCTCTCCCTTTTCCCTAACAAAAGGTTCTGTGCTCTGGCCAACCCCCATGCTGTCCAGGTTCTGCCAATCAAACAGATCCTTTCTACGGCTAGGAAAGACCAGAAGGAGCAAAATCCAATTGTGATTGGGAAAAAAAGTCTTCTCACTCACACAAACAGAAATACACACATTTTCTTTGTTCCCCTGGGCTTTAAACTTAAAATTTAGAGGTACTCACCTTCATCTTCTTTCCAAAGCAGCCCTTGAGTTCAAACTCTCAAAACTCCCTTTACTACCCTAGCTCCACATGGGCAAGGCCTGGGAGACCCATCCACAGACACAACGGGGTCTGCTGCCGGCAAGATGGGGCTTACCAGTCTCAGTCCATTGGAGAGGTTAGCTTGGAGTCCCATCTCGGGGTGCCAAATTGATAGAAGTAAAGTCTTCATCCTGGTTCATCCAAGCCGGGAATAAATAAGCAAACATGGTGACTGCTTTGGGAAGAAGGTTACAGTTTATTGCAGAAAGATGGTTCTTCAGGAAAGTGCAGAGGAGAGAAGAAGGGCGAGATTGAGCACATGGGCAGTAGGTTTTATACCCCCCCTAGCCTTTTGTTTGGAAGTTTCCTGTTCCTGTGGCATGAACCTTGAGGCTGTTTCTGAGTGTTTGTCTAGGCCTTGATATTTGTGGTTTAATTCTATTATCATATCCTGCTTCCCAGGTGATGGGGCTGATTCCTAGAGTTTGGGTGGGGTATGCAGATCTTCTCTTTTGTCTTCTTGATTGCTCTGGCTTCAACTTTCTGATGGTTTTACATTTGCATTTGTATGGGCCTAGCTCTTGCTTGGGGCAGAGAGATAGATTTGGGGCCAGGTTTGGTTTTAAAAAGTCCTTTTGAGAAAAAAAATATTTTTCTGCCCTTTTTAATATTTCTTCTCTGGGCTAACTTTCATCAAAGGGTTATCTTATTATGCTGGGTGGACATATGAAAAAGCTAGAAAACTTTGGATTCGAATTCACACACTGATTCACAGGATTTTCAACATTAATATACAAGTGGAGTTGAATCCAGGTCTCCCTGATTCTCATCCAAATTTTACATACCACTACATACATTGTTTCTCAATAATGGATGCTGACTAAGCATGCCTATGATAAACTGCTCATGTGAGGCCTTAGCTGTTTGTCACTAGCAGAAATTGCCATCAAACCTGTTAGCTAGCACAGCCGGCTTCAAAAAAAGGCAAAAATTGGATCAATATAATTGAAACTTAAAATTGGAAGATGCAAAATGATTCCTCCCCCCCCCTCTTTTTTTTTGCTGTTCAATAGATTACCTTTGTTTTCCAGTCCATGAAAGGATCAGGCTCACATTCCAAAGCATTCAGGCTGTCATTTTTCTTGCTTGCATGAGCCACACGTATCTCATTCCCGATATCTCTTAAGACCCTGTACTTTCTGTAGAACAAAAGGCAATTGTAAAAAAATGCAGTATATTACTACTGGATGAAAAGTGTTGTAGATGATCTGTGAGACCAAGGTGTTTGTACAATAAAATATACTTTACATATTAACTTCAAAGTTAGGAAGTGACTGCCAGCAGTTTGGATGGCGTATTGTGGGTTCTCTCATAAAAGAGCTGATAAGAACACCTGCACTGTTACAAAAACAACTATCTTGGTTGGACATGGCAACCACCGAACACTCATTTATTAGAAACCACCAGTGAGATTTCCCCTTCTATCCCTCTAAACTGACATGATATTCTTTAAACCCTCAATAGATTTGTGTCAGCTTTCTGGGCAAGCATATACTTCCAAACTGATCACTGGACTATGCCCATACTCTACTTTAATTTTTTAAGAGTTTTAATGGGACTACCCATTGCCCAAAAATGTATCTAAAAATAAAGATAACGCTAGAACACAAGGTAGTATGATTAATTAATTATACCAAGCAGGTGCTAATGATCATCAATACACACACACACACACACACACAGAGAGAGAGAGAGAGAGAGAGAGAGAGAGAGAGAGAGAGAGAGAGAGAGAGAGAGAGAGAGACATCAAGACTTAAAGGAGTTACACATTGGCATTTGAGCATCTGTTTATCCAGTACATTGGAACAGCCTTCTGGTCATGCCATCCCAACTCTCCCTTGGGATGTGTGCCAGCTCTCTGTAATATTATCTTCACCTTGTCCCCAGTGAGTGAGACAGCCATAAGTCATCCTTAGCTCTACTACTATTTCCCCCCCTAAAACCAATGTAATCAGTGTTAGCCACAAGTTGTGTAAGGTCTGCTGGCTTTGTCTTTCTTAGGCACAAAGGCAATCAAAACAGCTAATTTCTTACAAGTGTGATTTTCTGCTTGACCTGAGGATGAGTAGACAGCACTATAACACCGCAATGGGAAAGGCCCTTAGACTCTAGGAGATATATGGAAACAAACACTGTCTTCATAAAGCCTATGGTCTATTTTGTAATGGGTTTCCCAATAGGAATACATGTACTACCTTCCAAATAACTGCCTGTGATTGGAAAGGGAGGCTGTCTAATATTTTAGAATATCAGAATAACTAAGTTGCAAGAGACCTTGGAGTTCTTCTAGCAAAACCCACTGTTCAAGCAGGAGACCCTATACCATTTTAGACAAGTGGAAGTCCAATGTCTTCTTAAAAATCTCCAGTGATGGAGCACCCAAAACCTTTGAAATTAAGTAATTCCACAGATGAATTGTTCTGTCAGGAAATTTATCCTTAGTTCTGGATTGGTTTGCTCCTTGATTTGTTTCCATCCATTGCTCTTGACCTGCATTCAGGTACTTCGGAGAATATGTTGTATCCCACCTTCTTTATAGCAGCCCCTCAAATATTGGAACACTGCTATCATGTCACCCCATCACTTCTTCTTGTCATTAAACTACACATATCCAATTCCTGCAACTGTTCTTCATATCTTTTAGCCTCCAGTCCCCCAATAGTCTTTGCTGCTCTTCTCTGCATGCTTTCTAGAGCAGGGGTGTCAAAACTGCCAGCCTGCAGGCTGGATGCGTCACATGGAAACCACGCCCATCCCAATGCTGGCAATGTCAAAACTGTCCTGATACGTTGTGCAATGTCATGTGATGTTATGAGTTTGACATGTCTGTTCTAGAGTCTCAGCATATTGTTATATTGTGGCAATCAAAACTGGATGTCTAGTATCGATGAAAGAGAGGGAGACTTTGAGAAATAGGAAGTTATTGGAATTGCAAGTACCTGATTTGGGATTTGCACTCAAAGCACCTTTTAGTATTAGTACATCTTTGCTTTCTTTTAGCATAGTCATTCTACTGTACTTATTCTTACTATTAAATTTATATGCTACCCAACCTCCAGTGACTCTTTATTGTGAGGTTGGGGGGACTGGAATTCTAGAATTAGTTTCAGCTAGAGTTGGCAACTCCACATTGACAAGATAATGAATCTGGGCAGTATCGCCTACTCTGTACTTATACCTTTGATTTTTCCTGCCTAAATGTAAAACTGCTTTTCTGCACATTAAAATTCATTTTGTTGGATAGGGCCCATTGTTCAAGTTTGTCAATATCTTTTTGGATCCTGAGCTTGTCTTTGGGGGTGTTAGCTATTCTTGCCAGTTTAATGTCATCTGCAAATTTGATGAATTCCTCTTCTATTCCCTCATCTAAGTCATTTATGAAGATATTGAAGAGTACTGGGCCTAAGACAGAGCCTTGTGGTACCCCATTGCTTACTTCTCTCCATGTGGATGTAGTGCCATTGAGGACTATTTGTTGAGTATGGTTTGTCAGCCAGCTACAATTCCATCTGGTGGTGATTTTGTCTAGAAATGGGGTGGTTGCCTTAAATTCAGAGTTATCTTTCAGAGACTTATCACATTCAGCACCCTGTGTTAGTATTTTCAGAACTTTTGCTTTGATATCTCTAGTGATATCGTAATAGCTTATATGAAACATTTTACCGAATGATTACTAATATTCTTGTGAGCCATCTCATCCTTGCAGAGAAAATACAATGAGGGAATTCTGACAGCAACTTTTTCTCCGTATTAATTGCATTGTTCTCAACAATATCAGGCCATTGAGATGATAAAATAAATTATAAGTCATGTAATCAAATCCCGGAATTCAATGCTGAGGACAATTTTTTTTTAATTTAAAAGATCTGTAATGAATAGATTGCATAATTTCAGGTCTGTCATTCTAGCTCTTCTTGTAAAACTCCTTCCCCTATGGCTATTATGCTAATAATCAGACAATCAAGTCAAATTAGCCAGTTACAAAATTTCTGGTATTAACTTACGTCTCCTTGGACCAGAAATATGGATGACAGATCAGCATTTCCAGTAGACTATCAGCTGGGGTACTTTGGTCAGAGAGTTTCAGTTTTCTTTGGAGGTCTAGAATTTCCTTATGTTCCTTTACATTTTCTGGGCATTCTGTAGGCAAATCTTCAAAGTCCTTCTGGCCTCTCATCACAACATACAGCATAAGTTTTTGGAGATCCTGTGTGCACAAACAAATGTCCATATCACACCATAACAATTAGAGCAGATTCCCTTCTTTAGCCTCTATGCTGGGTTCTCACAGGGCAGTAAGTTCTGTGTCCAGATTGTAGTTCATCTTAGTTAACGCAGCAAGTCCCAAGCATGCCCATCACCATACAGTAAAATTACAACTTGTAAGTTATGATTTGCTTTACTCCATAGACTAAATGGACTTAAATGGAGTGAAGTAATGTTGTAGCTTTCCCAAAATGGTAACTCTGCTGAGATTCAAATTAGCACAAGGATGTCTAGCAGAACTGTAGATTTGTAAAAAGTAAATTTATTTTTAAAATGGAGCACCATGTCTAATTTTTATTTTAGAACTAGGTCTAATTATTAAGTATAACAGGGTATGTGGGTTTTTCAGAAATAAAAATACCATAACACATATTAGGTTTTTATGGAAAAAAGCTTCTGTAAAGACCAGAAGCAATTTTACATTTTTTTTTGTTCTTTGGAGATTATAATTATTTTTAATATTCTGCAGAATATAGAAGATTGGAGACAGATAAAGATAATTATTTACCTGTAGGTCTTTCGAGATTACAGAATATTTTGTATCATCAGTTATTTCTCTGCTCTTATCAAAGTCTGCTAGAAAAATCTTGCCAGTGACATCTAACAAAGTAAAAAAGAAATTGATAGAAATAAAGTATAAATTCTTTGAAAACTGAATTGAAGTAACAGCAGTAATTTTGCCACTATCTTTTGAGAAAAGACCCATCAGCAAAATATATTTATTTTGCATAAGGCGAGTGATCTGTTTTTTGAAATATTGTCTTACTTCATGTCAACCTAATGCACAAGGGACTTGGTTTACTTAAAATATTAAATTATTATTGCAGTATTATGAGAATGTATTATGCTTGGGCTTTGTCCATTGCCTATGAGTCAAGAGAAGCTTGTTACTTTTTATATCTGCTTTTGATTAAATGTAGATTTATTTATTTTTAGTTATTTATTTGTAAAATTTATTAGCCGCCCATCCTGTCACACAGTGACTCTGGGCACCTTATAATATTAACCTAGACAATTTAATATAAACAGTTTTTAGTAAACAAGCTACCTTCAAACCATACATTTATCCAGGGATCAGTTCTGCTCACACAATACAATTTTAACTTGCCTTTCTCCACAGGCCCTTCAATCTTGTTCTGAGGGTCCAGATTTTGATGGCCACAGAAGGGAGGAGATAAATATTTGTGCACTGAAGGGAACATTCCCACCAGCAGTGCACCAATTCAATTTCACACAGAGTTAATGAAGCTGTTTTGTTTTCACTAACTACGATGAAAAATAACACCCATTTAGGCTTTTGGAAGAGTGAGCCTCTTTCATTTGTATTTTTTATTGGATTTATTGCAATTTCTCTGATTGTTGTGAGCTGCCCAGATTATTGGGCAGCATCAGCTAATGTGAGGGAAAGGAGTTTATTCTTCTTTTCCATTCCAATGAGCTGAGAATGGGTGAACCTCCTCAGCTAACATAGATATGAAAGACTTTTCCTGTTCATGTATAAAGCACGAACAGATGTCTGAATTGAATCTGAGCTGAAGGATTGTACAGAAAAATAAATCACTGTTAACTTCCCCTCACCATGCAGTCACTACAGACAGTTTTTTCTTAAATTCAGCTCATTGCCAATACTGATTTCAGAATGGAGGGAAAGTCCCTGAAGGAAAGACAGCATGATGAGGAGGAGCCATCGCCTCTTCTCAACCTTCAACTATAAAAATGAGTCCTCCCCTTCATTTCACAAGACTGTCGGAGGAGAAGGAAATCATCAACTTTCATGGGGTACTGAAATTTTTTTTTATGGGACAGATGACCAGACAAAATTACCTTGGGATGACCTTTGAGACCTTTTGAAATGATAAGCAGTTTTGCCACTTATGATGATGAAATTGTTAATGGTTTGCTAAAGTGCCAAACTGGGGCTTTATAATATGATATAGGGAAAGCTGAAAACAACAAAACACTCTCTGCAAAAAAATTGTGAATTGTGCTGTTCCATATATAGCCCGTAAAGTTAAGTGGATTACACTGGAATAAGTGGGCAGACTGCCAAAGAAAACACCAACCTATCAAAATGTTACTTGGGTGCAGTTCCTGATGGCCAAATCCAAAGGCATGAAGTTCCTTTACAGCCTGAAATATTTTTTTAAGAATCTTTTTGCTTTCCATAGTTGTGCTATTTTCTTCCTTGAAGTACTCTTGAAGATTCTTTTCACACAAGGAGAGGCACAGGTAGAGACAGGTCTTTCTGACTTCCTGACCACAAAACTTTACCAGGTATTTGCTGGTTTGGCATTTCTCAAGGCACACTTTTTCTTGCTTGGCATTTTCTGACCCCTTGCAGAATACCTTCACAGCCACCTCTACTCCATCATAGAATCCCAGGTAGACCCCTCCTTTGGTGGTGTTCTGGATCCATAAATCTTGATATTGAAAGATCTTGAGCTTGCCAATCATAGGACGATGCATTCGATTGAGTTTCTGGAGTTTTGATCTCCAGCGTATGCTTGAGAATTCCTTACATATTTCTGGCTGCTTTGGATTATCTGGTGATTCATATTTCTGAAGAAGTTCTATCATATTGCTTTGGTAGGTTCTACAGGCAATATCCAGGACATCATCATCTACTCGTACTCCTTTTTCACATAGAAGCGTTGCTATTACTTTGTTTTGCTTCTTCACAGCTACATGCAATGCTGTTTCGTTCTTTTCATCAGCATCGTCAAGATCAACTTCATCTAATTCTAATATGGCCTTCACAAGGTCCAGGCTTTCTCTTTCAACAGCCAATATGAGCACAGTTTTCCCATTTACATCCCTCTTATTGGCATCAATGTTGTTTTTCAAAAGGAAAAGGGCCGAGTCTTCTCTGCCTTTTTTCCAGTCTTTGTCCTCAAATAGAGCATGAATCAATGCATTTGCATCTTGATTGTCACAGATATTTACATCAGCACCCATTTCCTCAACCAAGATTTTGACCAGAGCAAAATGGCCATGGCTGGCAGCATCCATCAGAGCTGTCGCACCTCCTTTTTTCACAGCCTTTTTATTCTCATCAACTTCACGATGCTGATTTACATCGGCTCCATTCTTATATAAAAATCTTAGGGCTTCCTCTTGCCCATAACAAGCAGCCTCCATGAATGCGGTGAAGCCATTGATATCACACTCATTAATATACGAGCCTTTATCAAGAAAAAGTTTCAAAAGGTTCACATTACCTGTCACTCCTGCTAAAATAAAAGGTGTAGCACCATTATCCTTCCTAGCTAATGGATCAGCCCCCTTTTCCAGTAGAAAGTTAACGATCTTTTCAGAATTTCTTTGTACAGCACTATGGAGAGGTGTCCAGCCGTGTTCCACCTTTGCGTTAATATTTGCTCCTTCTTCCAACAGCTGCCGAGCAAGCTGAAGGTCACCTTTTTTCACAGCAACATTTAATTTTGCTGCCATGGGTTTTCTGCAGGCTTCTTTCAGTTCTCAAGAAAGAGGTTTATATTAGATTTCCAGGTATTCTTATTACTGTATATTTAACATAAACATGTATACAGTTATGGAGACATCAACAGTTTGAATGAATGAAAGAACTATTCCTACCCAGAGTAGAAATTTCTAGAAACATCTGACTGACCATTATTAAAATAGAATACTGAATGAATCACATAATCAGATGTGTATTTTAGGCTTTATTCAGAAACTGGACTATGTTCAATAGGTCTTATTGCCAAAAACTTTATGACTCCAGTCTAAATTAGATTCTGGAAGATGAATCCCAGACTAATATTATGCCTTGCTATGCTAAGAACAATCACCTTAACCAATGTTACTCAGCTGAGGAGTGGGGGTGGGGAAACACACCATAAAAATATAAATGCAGTACTGTGCATTTATACTGTGCAGTACTGTGTTAGGCAGTTGTTCAAAAATCCTGAAAATTAAGAATGTTTTCAGAAATAGGAGTGTTGACTTCCGGTTTGCCATTGGCGCCTGCGGACGCATGGAGGTGAAACTCTGTCTTCAGCGTCTGATTTCATCCCACTGGGGGACCCTGGGAAGGGTCGAAAGTCGCCATGTAGGGGCGACAAGCGAGGAGGGGATCCCCGCTTGATCACGGGAGGGTGGTAGCCCTTCCGCTTGATCCGGGGCAACTTTCCAACCGGTGGGGGAAAGACCGGCCATAGCAATATGGCTCATCATTAAGCTGCTGACAGCTGAAGTCAAAATTATTACCAATCACCTTTAAAGCAACGCGGATGAAACTGGGTGAGATCTGATCTTCTCTTTAAGACTCTAAATATCTTTCCTGCAAAAGTATTTTTCCCCCTGTGAGGAGAGAGGGAAGGGAATTCCTGTCCCACCCTCTAAGAACAGTGGCGACTGACTACCCAGAGGAAACAAAGCAATTATAAAAACAATTTTAATCTAATTGGATGCATATACTTTTGAAATTTCAGGACTAAAAAGTTTTCCTAAAAGTTTTCTTATTCCTATTTCTACTGGATACGCTGATTTTTATCTAAAAAGAAAAGAAATAAACTTTGAAAAACTATTATATAAAAACGGGGGACTTAAAAAGTTTTAAATGGCATCAGTTACATCTTCTGGCAAGGTATGGTATTACAATTTGTTATTGACTAAATGAGACTTGGCTTAAAGCCTAGAATTTAGAAAAAACTCTTTGACCTTGTCAGATACCACCTGTGAAAAACTCATCTATGAAGAAGGAACTGCAGGGTGGCATATCTGGCCTGTTTGAACTATGAAGATAAATTTTTACTGATTTTCAGAGCTATATGTGGGAAATTGTTTTCTATTTCTTTACATGAGAAGTATTATACAAGATGATGGAATACTTTGGACTATAAATTCTTACTTGGCAAACAATTTCCACTATAAAGACTACCTACAACATGTCCCATACCTAGCTATTTTTAACATTTGATTTTAAAATTTTCAACTTAATACGTTACCAAGAGAATATGAATGAAAATCAGGAAAAAAATCCTTTTTATGTTGAAATCAATACACAAAACCATTCTTTCAGTGTATAACAAAATAAGAGGCAACATAAAGGAACAAGATGCCAGCTTAGATATACAAACCCAGATCTTGACTACAACCAAAGAACTAACAATGCAGCAAGTAATAGGAGAAGTGGAACAACTAAATACTAAGACAGAAGACCCAACTGACCAACAGATCCAGCCAACGGGAAAATTAGAAAAGAGAGTGACAACATTGAGAATGGAAAAGACTTTTTACATAAATCAGAAGAAATTTGAGGAAAAGGAAGAAGAACAGATTGAATGGAAGATAAATTTATCAGGACAATTATGGGAAACTGGAGTAATAGGGAGGAGAGTAAATGAAATAATTGGGCTAGCCCTTCCCAAAAAAACTGTAATTAAATGGTCCTTCTTATTTCAAATAATACATATAATAATAGAGGGAGAACTGTTTGAGGATTCAAAAGTACTGACATGGAAGGTTAGTTGGCAAAGGAAAAAAGCCAGAGTAAGGCTGAAAGAAACTAGGGTTTTGATCTAATAGAGCGGATTTTATACTATTGATTAGTAGGTTGAATATGGTGGAAAATAGATAATTTTTAGAAAATAAAGTAACATTATAATTGAATAGATAAGATGTGTAATAAAATTAATAGACTTTGGGTTTAATATGGTGAAAAATAGATAACTTTTAGAAAATAGAATAGGATTATATGCAAATAGACAAAATGTGTATTTAGAATTTTAGATTATAAAAAGGGAAAAATGTAGAAGTTGAGATAAGGGAAACTCTGGTCGCCTAAAGCTTAGAAATTATAATATACCAAATGTTAACCTGAATATTGAGGGGGAATTAAAGTCTGGGAAAAAAGCAATAACAAGACATTGATTATAAGGATTGAATGCAAACACAAGATATGTATAAGATAAAAACTATTGATAAATGTAACAAAGATGATTTTACTTAGTTGATAACAATAAGAACTATAATAGCTCAATATGAGATAGTAGATATTAAGGGGAAAAGAGAGGAAATATTTGATGTTGTAACTTGAGATTTGTGCTAAAGATTTATGTATGTTATTGAATTATTGATTACCCAGCCACCACGTTGCTTTTTAAATGTTTAATTGTAAAATTAGAAAACTAATATTATATAAAAAAAGAAATAGGAGTGTTAATAGTTTATTTTTATCAAGTAACAAAATGGAAAGTAAATGAACAGAAGAGAAATCCAAATCAAATCAGTATTTAGTATGACCACCCTTTGTCTTCAAAACAGCATTAATTCTTACACTTGCACAAAGTCAGGGATTTTGTAGGATTAGAGCACGGGTGTCAAACTCGCCATGTCGTGTGAAGTGTCGCAATGTATCATGACTTTTTTTGCATTGCCGGAGCTGGGTGGGCGCAGCCTCCATATGATGCAACTGGTCCACGGGCCGGCAGTTTGACACCTTGGATGATTAATTAATTATACCAAGCAGGTGCTAATGATCATCAATTTCATATACAGGCTGAAATACAGTCATTAACTGAAACAGAAACAGCTGTGTAGGAGGCTTAAAAGTGAGTTAGGAATAGCCAAACTTTGCTACTAAGGTTATAGAAGACAGTTTCATGATGCAGTGGAAATTTAATGCAGCAGATGAAAGACACATCATGCTTACTTCCTTTGGACATTGGAAAATGTTCAACAGTGCCATCAGCACAGAAATGGCAGAAACCAGTGGAATCCTGCTATACCCATCTACTGTCCGGAGAAGTCTGGCCAGAAGTGGTCTTCATGAAAGAATTGTGGCCAAAAACCCATATTTCCAACATGGAAACAAGGTTAAGCGACTCATCTATGCATGAAAACGTAAGAACTGGGATGTAGAAAAATGGCAGCAGGTGCCCTAGACCAGACATGTCAAACACAAGGCCCGCTGGGCTGTCCCAGAAATGACAAGGGACGGGTCCCGCTGCCCAGCCCTGGCCCACCGCAACCCAGCTGGGCACCTTGGAGTACATGCAGGAAACAGTGAGCAGTAGCTCATTTGCTTTAGCCCTCCCGTCCCAGCTTAACCCCCGTCAGGCCCGGTCAGGAGTGGAAGAGGAGGACGAAGCCGATGTGTTACAAAAAAGGAAAGCTTCCCCGTTCTTCCACCCCTTCTCTTTTTTTTTAACTTCCTCCCACTCTGTTCAGGTGCAGCTGAGGAAAAGGACGAGGAGGAGAAAACAGGAAGAGAGAGAGAGAGAGAGAGAGAGGGAGGGAGAGAGAGAGTGTGTGTGTGTGTGTGTAAGAGAGACAGAGAGAGAGAGCCAGGAGGGGAAGAGGAAGCCGATGTGTTACAAAAAAGGAAAGCTTCCCCGTTCTTCCACCCCTTCTCTTTTTTTTTAACTTCCTCCCACTCCGCTGAGGAAGCCGATGTGTTACTACTAAGGGTTGGAGAAACAGGTTTATTTGCGCAAAGGTTCAGAGCATTAGCATGACAAATTCTGAACCCCGGGCTACTCCCAGGGCATACGTTTTATCCCTTTAGCAACCCCAGCCCTGCCTGATGCGTTACCCTTATCAGCTATAGCAGGAGGGGGGGGGGAAGGAGAAGTTTATATAATTGGCTATCATACTACTGTATATTTCTCTATAAGGATATTATCTTACACCATTTGTGACTTTCAGTATAGCACACAGGTCACACAGTTCATTGTTACATGAAGGAAAGTTCCCTTTTCCTAAAACTTACAACATCAAAGCAAGGAAGCTTCTACTAATATGTTCTATTACTATGAGTAAGTATTTTCCATTCTGCCTCAGTAGTAGTAATATACTTAGTGCTGTTTGACCATAACATGTGTTGTTGTTTTACATATGCCTGGCTGAACAGTGTGTTTGGAGTTGCCTCTAAACGGGTGAGGGTTGCACTGTTCATTTTTTCCTTGGGAGAAAGTTCTATAATGGGGGTGCTGTCTCTGAGAAGACTCTGCTTATGGTCACTGTTCTATAAACCAAATCAGGGGGACCATCTGGTCTAAACGGATGGTAAACATAGATGATTAGGGGGCTGGAGGCTAAAACATATGACAAATGTTTGTGGGAATTGGATATGTCTAGCTTAGTGAAAAGGACTAGGGGTGGTGACATGATAGCAGTGTTCCAATATTTGCTGGGCTGCCACAGAGAAGAAGGGGTCAACCTATTTTCCAAAGCATCAGAAGGCAAATAATAGATGGAAACTAATCAAGAAGAAAACCAGCCTAGAACTAAGGATTTGTGAAAACAATTAAGCAGTGAAAAGGCTTGCCTTCAGAAGTTGTGGATGCTCCATCACTGGAGGCTTTTAGTAGAGATTGGATATTCCATTGTCTGGAATAGTATACGTCCCCTGCTTGAACAGGAGCTTGGACTAAAGACCTCAAAAGTCTCTTCCAACTCTTATTCTTTGAGAGAAGTGCTGCCAACCTCCCCCCTCCCCTGTCCCTTCCTGGGCACAGAGAGAAGGAGAGGAGGGAAATAGGAAAAAGGAAGGGAAGGAAGGAGATGGGAATGAAAAGGAGGGAGGCAGGGAAGAACGGGAGGGAGGAAGGAAGGAAAGAAGGAAAGAAAAGGAAGGAAGGAAAGGAAGGAAGAAAGAGAAAGAAAGAAAGGAAGGAAGGAAGGAAGGAAGGAAGGAAGGAAGGAAGGAAGGAAGGAAGGAAGGAAGGAAGGAAGGAAGGAAGGAAGGAAGGAGAGAAGGGAGGGAGGGAGAGAGGGAGGGAGGGAGGGAGGGAGGGAGGGAGGGAGGAAGGAAGGAAGGAAGGAAGGAAGTCCTGCTTTAGTACTTGACCACCAGCAGCTCTGTTGCCCTTTTGCCATTCCCTGGTGGTCTCCTATCCTATTGTTGAGGATGCTTTGCTTACAAAGCCAGGTTTCCTCACATGGAGAGGAGTGGGCCTCCCTCTGACCCACGCACTTTGTCCTCCTGCACCCACCATGAGCAAACTGGCCAAGGAGAGTGAGCACAGCAGCAGCAGCATTGAGGAGGAGGTAAGTGCAGCTGAGCACCCCCTCGGGGAAGTGCAGCTAGGCTAGGTAAGGCTGTGGGGTCCTGATGCCGTGGGAGCTCAAGGGCCGTGCTGGGCACTTGACCTCTGCTGCTCTGGGCAGTCCATGCCCCTGTCCAGGGGCCCCGTGCACAGCCTGAGGCTCAGTGAGGCTCCTCCAGTGGACCATGCCCTGGTGCTCGCCCTCTGTCCCACCCACCCTTCCCTATCCTCGGATGCACCTCATTGCTGTCCAGGCCCCCACAGGTGCCCCTGACATGAGTGACATGGAGTTGAAGATTCAGTCAGGATAATGATGTCTTCAGTCCTGAGAAATGTAGGCAAATACTTATCCATCATGCTATACCAGGGGTCAGCAACCTGCAACAGTGAAAGAGCCACTTGGATCCATTTCCCTCACAAAAAAAAAATCCTGGGAGCCGCAAAATGTGCGCGCGCACACGCGCGCGCACGCGCATGCGCACAGAACACAGGGCTTGATTGAAGAGAGGAGCTTAAGGCAAAACGTGCGCCTGCCCTGCCCCCCATCCAGCTCTGGTATGAACGGGCTCTGCAGTCCTGGCTTCTCTTCCCTTCGGAAAAGACTGCTCTCCCCTCACCCCGCGCTCTCCCTCTCTGGGACTTTCTTCTTGCTGCCTTTTGGCGCGAAGGTTCCCAGGGAGCGGAGGAGGAAGCCGACGGAGAGAAAGAGCTGCTGCAGTGAATGTTCTGAGGCAGCAGAAGACGGTCGCTCGGGCTCGCCTATCTCAGCCTGCTGCAGGAGGCTGGAGTTGAGGCTTCTGGTTTGCTCTGGGAGGGGTGCTTGGAAAAGGGAGGATGGGAAGCGGAAAGTGGGAGAAAGGACGCCTTCCAGCTCTCGGGGGTTCTTTCGCTGGGAGGTGAGGAAGCAGCAGTTCTGCTCCGTGGGAGGTGGGAGCAGGCAGCCTCTCCTTCAAACTTTGCCAAGTGACTCCAGGAGCGAAGCGAGCTACGAGTCCTAGGAATGTCAACTTTGCGAAAGAGGGAGGCGATGGTGGGATTAAAATAAAACGGGGGGGGGGGAGGTTGAGGAAACCCAGCAGATGCTTACATCAGAGGGCCAGCAAGAAAGGCAGGGAGAGGAAGAAAGCTTTCGGGGCTTGTGCACAGACATAGCGGACTCTTTCTCGTCTCCTGCCCTTGCTGCATCTCCTGTGGAGATCATTTGCAGCTCTCTGTGTCTCTGCAGCTTGCTTCTTGAAGCGATTTCAATCAGCCCCATTCATTGCCAAGAATCCCCATGGAAGTCAATGGAGGTCTGCGGCGAATCAAAAAGCCAGCTGCAGTACCTCCACGTCCGTTGATTTGACCGGCTCAGCGGCCCGGGGACGAGCAGGAACCGATGCCCCCACTGCCCGCCGGGCTTGCTGCCTGGCCTGGGGAAACACAAGGCAGGCTCAGCGCCCCGGGGACGGCCAAAACCCAATGCCCCTGTCGGCCGCACTGCCGCCCAGCCCGGGGAGATGCGAGGCAGGCTCAGCGCCCCGGGGACGGCCAAAATCCAATGCCCCTGCCGGCCGCCACTGCCGCCCAGCCCGGGGAGACACGAGGCAGGCTCAGCGCCCCGGGGACGGCTACAAACAAATGTCCCCGCCACTTGCTGCCTGGCCCAGGAAAAAACAAGGCTGGCTCAGCGGCCCGGGGACAGCTACAAACCAATGCCCCTGCCGCCTGCCGCACGGCCCGGGAAGATGCAAGGCTGGCTCAGTGGCCCGGGGACGGCCAAAACCCAATGCCCCTGCCGGCCGCCACTGCCGCCCAGCCCGGGGAGACGCGAGGCAGGCTCAGCGCCCCGGGGACGGCCAAAATCCAATGCCCCTGCCGGCCGCCACTGCCGCCCAGCCCGGGGAGACGCGAGGCAGGCTCAGCGCCCCGGGGACGGCTACAAACAAATGTCCCCGCCACTTGCTGCCTGGCCCGGGAAAAAACAAGGCTGGCTCAGCGGCCCGGGGACGGCTACAAACCAATGCCCCCGCTGCCTGCCGCACGGCCCGGGAAGATGCAAGGCTGGCTCAGTGGCCCGGGGACGGCCAAAACCCAATGCCCCTGCCGGCCGCCACTGCCGCCCAGCCCGGGAAGATGCGAGGCTTGCTCAGCGGCCTGGGGATGGCTACAAACCAATGCCCCCGCCGCCTGCCGCACGGCCGGGGAAGATGCGAGGCTGGCTCAGCGCCCTGGGGACGGCCAAAAACCAATGCCCCTGCCGGCTGCCACTACCGCCCAGCCCGGGGAGGCGCGAGGCAGGCTCAGCGCCCCGGGGACAGCCAGAAGCCAATATCCCCGCCATCTGCCGCCCGGGGAGACACGAGGCCGGCTCAGCGGCCCGGGGACGGCTACAAACCAATGCCCCCGCCGCCTGCCGCACGGCCGGGGAAGATGCGAGGCTGGCTCAGCGCCCTGGGGACGGCCAAAAACCAATGCCCCTGCCGGCTACCACTGCCGCCCAGCCCGGGGAGGCGCGAGGCAGGCTCAGCGCCCCGGGGACGGCCAGAAACCAATATCCCCGCCATCTGCCGCCCGGGGAGACACGAGGCCGGCTCAGCGGCCCGGGGACGGCTACAAACCAATGCCCCTGCCGCCCAGCTCGGGAAGATGCGAAGTCAGCTCAGCGGCCCGGGGACGGCCAAAAACCAAGGCCTCTGCCGGCCGCCACTGCCGCCCAGCCCGGGAAGACGCGAGGCTGGCTCAGCGGCCCGGGGAGGGGCAGGAACCGATGCCCCCGCCGGCTGCTGCCCCCGCTGGGCCTACCGCCTGGCCCGGGGAAGGGCAGGAACCAATGCCCCTGCCGGCCGCTGGCCCCGCCAGGCCTGCTGCCCAGCCCAGGGAGACACGAGGCCGGCTCGGCTGCCCCTCCGCCTGGTGCAGGTAAGCCCCCTCCCTCCTCCCCACTCACCCTCCATCTCCGGGTCTGCTCCTGCTTGGCCCACTAGGGCCGCAGCTTGCGGGAGGGCTGGCCCTTTCAACGGAGGCTCTGCTGGGCCGCTCCCAGCATCGATCCTGGGGCTTCCCCGCGCGGCTCTCTGGCCACATGCACCTCGGACTGGGCCAGCCCCGGAAAGGCCCTTCCTGGCCACCAGGGGGCAGGGCATCTGGCTGCAGGGCCAATCGGGAGCAAGGGGCAAATCTGCAGGTGTGTGAGAGAGAGAGAGATAGAGAGAAGGGAAGCACAAGTGCCTCTCTGTCTCTGTCTGTCTCTCTCTCTATGAAAATGGCGGAGAAGGCTCCGGAGCCGCAGGAGGTGGCTCAAAGAGCCGCATGCGGCTCCGGAGCCGCGGGTTGCCGACCCGTGTGCTATACCATCAGGGAGAGGTATAATTGGCCCCAAAGTTATTCTGCAGCAGGACAACGACCCCAAAGCTGCACCCAGTCATTAAGAACTATCTTCAGTGTAAAGAACAAGAAATCCTGGAAGTGATGGTTTGGCCCCCACAGATCCCCGATATCAACATCTGTCAGAACCCATATTCTAAGGGGGCTCTTTCTAACTTTAATTCTAACTCTAATCTTTCTACTCTTCTGGGTTCTGCCATGCTCCTGGAGAGGAGAGGGGAAACACTGCGGGCTATTTCTTTGTTTTTCTCTATCGCTACACTCAAAGGGGGGGGGGAGAAAGGAATGCACCTCTGGCAACTGGTTTATCTCTGCTTTCGGAAAGGAAGGTGCGAAGACCCAACAAAACATTGCTGCAACCTCCGCGCTTAAAGAGACCGGGTAAGTTACTTTTAAAAGCGGACAGAGTTGGATAAAGGATTTTTTTTATTGGATTTTATTTGGACTTTAGTTT
Source organism: Crotalus tigris (assembly GCF_016545835.1). Lineage (NCBI taxonomy): Eukaryota > Metazoa > Chordata > Lepidosauria > Squamata > Viperidae > Crotalus > Crotalus tigris. Next base: position 3,937,942 of record NW_024096554.1, on the reverse strand, counting down.
GAAAGGTTGATTTTTATTTCCCTTCTTTTTTCTCTTTTTTTTCCTTTTGTGAGAGTGAAAGTAAAATGGCGATCGGAAAGTTTTTTTTTTTAAAAAAAAAAGCGAGTGAAATGGAATGTAATGGATTAGATTGTTCTTTTTTTAAAAAAATTTTCTTAAGGTGGATTTGTGTTTTGGGAAGATTCTTTTTTGTTACGTTCTCTTTTGTTATCTTTTTTTTTCTTTTAAGGGATTTTTTTTTTGTATTTCTTTATTTCTTTTTTGAAAGAAGGAAGAAGGAAGAAACAAAACTTTTTCTTTTTGAAAATGGTTCTTAACTTTTTTCCTTTCATTATAATGATCTCCTTTTGAAGGAGTTTTTGATTTTTTGGGAGTTAATCTCCCTTTTTTTGCTTAACTTTTCTTTCCCTCCCTTTTTTTGGGGGGGGGGGTAATTTTTAAGAAGTAGTAAAGATTTTCTAAGATGGCTCCAAAGCGTCCAGTAATTCCTACAGCTTCTAAGGTGGTTTCTTCTTCGGTGATATCATCAGTGCAACAATCTAAATCAACAGCTTCACCCTCTCCTTTGGCACAGTTATTAACGATAAAGGATTTGCAAGACATAATGGGAAATGCTATATCTCAAATCAGGGGAGAAGTGAAAGAGATTTTAGCGGAAAATAATAGGATTCTGAGGCAAGATATAGTTTTGGCTTTAAAAGGAGTTGCCTCTGTTCTTGAAAAGTTGAACTTTCGTGTAGATGAGGTAGAAGAAAAAGTGGAGCTGTTGGAGGGAAAATTTGAAGGCATGGAAAAAGAGATGGAAAATTCTCAAGATGAGATTCTTATGCTTCAATATAGAGAAATGGAATATGCTTTAAGAATTAGAGGCTTGAGAGAGTCTTTGCAAGGAGATATGAGAGAGATGGTTGCAAATGATTTTGCTGTGATTCTGGATAGAGAAAAAGAGGAAATATTCAGCGCAATTGAAAAAGCATTTAGAGTTAACTCTGTGGTGGCAAAGCAAAGAAATCTGCCAAGAGATGTGGTGATTTATTTTGAGAAAAGATCCCTGCGCAATGAAATTATACAAGCTTTTTACAATAAGAGGTTTCAGATTGCTTCACAAGATGTTATAATTTTAAAGGAGATCCCATCTAAAATTTTAAGAAGAAGAAAGGAGTTTGCTTTTTTAGTAGATGAGCTTAAAAAGAGGCAAATGTTGTTCAGATGGGATGTCCCGACTGGAATGGTGGTGAACTATCTGGGGACACGTTATAGACTTAATACTGTTCTCAAAGCAAAAGAGTTTTACACTTTGGTCCTGGGGGTATGTTCATCGCCACCTATCGCTTCGGAAGAGAAGAAGGTAGAATTGCAGTCTGAAGAGCCTATATTGATGAAAATTGGGAAACCTCAGACTGAGGGGCCTCAACAAGTTGAGATGAAGGAGCAGAGGATAACTCGTGTATCACATAAACGCAAAGAAAAGGAGCAACAGAAGAAGGAGGTTAAGGAAGCCTCACAAGTATTTGTTTCTGAGTCTGCAGGAGAAGCAAGATCTATAAACTTTTTGAAGCAACCTTTAAGGGCAGATTTCCAAGCACTTCTCTCGAGGTTTTTGGATAAGAAAGATTGACAAAGAATGTATAGATTGTTTTCAGGTCATTGATAGATTATAGTTCACTGTGGATGGAATTGAGAGAAAGATTATGGAGATCGAATGAAAACTTTAGATAAGAAGTTTAAGCTTAGTAATTTAAGGAGTATTCAAAAGAGTATCTTGTTTTAATGGTATAACTAACGTGTATATGTTTATTTTTGATGATAAAGAAAGAGGGAGAGATTAGATTTTATATAATATAAGTATGATATTATGGAGATTGAATGAAAATTTTAGATAGGTAGCGTATGTTTAGATATCTAAGGAGCATTTAAAGGAATATTTTGTTTTAAATATGTATAAGGGAATTTCAATGTTATAAGTAATGTTTATATGTGTGTTTTTGAGGGTGTTTATAAAAAATGATATCTCATACAATATAAGTTGGATAAAAAAATATTACTTAGTTTTTGAATAATTTATATTTAAAATTTAAGATATTTTATAGACATTTTTTAATTTTCTTTTTATTTTTCTTCTTTTTATTTGATTTTTTTTCTGTTTCTTTTTTCCTTCCTTCTTGTATTTTTTTATATATATATTGTTGTTAACTATTTTATAATTTGTTTAATTAATGTATTTAGATTTGCTTATGGTTTATATGTGTCTTAAGATTTTTTTAAAAAAATTTTTAATTAAGCCTTTATTCAGCTCTGGGAAGGTCGGGGGAGGGTAGGGGAGGGTTGGGAGGGTTTGGGGAAGGGAATTGTTTTCTAAAGCTTAAAAATTTTCAATAAAAAAAAAAACATCGCTACAACCCTGAGACATCCTGGCGTTATCAGCAGTTTTCCCACAACGGACCTAACACCTGGGGATTGGCCCAAGAGAACTGACTGGATGAACTTAGGGGTTGGAGTTTGCTTGGGACACTTTTAACCTATTGATCTGAATGGGAAATCCTCAGATCCTGTCTATTATGCCTGCTATCAGCTTCTCCTAATAAAAGTTCCTTTTGGAAGAAACTGCTTCCACGAGTTCTGCTTTCTTAGGATGAAATTTTGAAGTGGGCCCTGACAACATCTTTGAGTCTGTTTGAGATTACGTGAAAAGACAGAAGGATTTGAGGTAGCCTACATTGACAGAAGATCTGTAGTTAGTTCTCCAAGATGTTTGGAAGAACCTTGAAGGAACCTTGCTAAGTTCCTTCAAAAACGGTGTGCAAATATACTTAGAAAAATTTGTGCTGTTTTGAAGGTAAAGGATAGTCAGGCCAATATTGATTTGATTTGTATTTTTCTTCTGTTCATTTACTTTCCATTTGGTTAGGTGATAAAAATAAACTATTGACACTTCTATTTCTGAAAGCATTATTAATTTATAGCATTTTTGTACAACTGCCTAATGCTTTTGCACAGTACTGTATAAATAAAGTATAAAAACAGAATCCATTCAACATCTCATGTCTCTTAGGGTTGTGAAGCAACAGTTTTTAGATTTCCTGCCAGCATGAGACTTCTTTGCTACAGGAAGTCTTCATTTAATGACTACCCCCTTTTAGCGACCATTCACTGTTTACTATTATGATGAAAAGGTAATTTTATGACTAGTCCTTGCATTTACAACCTTTGCAAGTCTGTAAAAGAAAAGAAAATTGAAGTAGGATCATAAGCAGTCACAATTTCACTTAGTGACTGCTTCACATAATGACTGAGTTGCCAATCTAAATTGTAATTGCCAAACGCAACTGTATTTGTGTTTGTATTGTACCCGTCTTTGCAACTTTATGGAATATGCTCTTTAAAGTTAACCTGATTATTTATATTTTGTTTCATAGACCAGCTCTGCTATGCACAGAACAATTTCCACATCCGGAGTCAAATACTACATTTTTAGATAAGCCAGCCCTGTGCAGTACTTCCTCCTGGTCCAGCATTACTCAGCGTTCAGAGGAACTATAACTCAGTGGCAGAGTTTATTATTTTCCTGCAGGTTTCAGTTTTTTAAATCCTGCCCAATGATTTCTATCTTGGCATTTTTGTCCAACCATTGAGTCCTTCCCAAGAGCCTGGGATATTATTATTATGGTCAGTCACTTCATTATTTCTTCCCCAGCTTTCAGCCCAAATTGAAAACCCACAAAGAATTATGGCCTGAATCCATTTATCTCAAGGAAGAACTCAATGAACTGAGTGGAGCTTATTTCTGAATAAATAGGTGTAAGATTGTTCCCCTGCACCGCACACAGAGGTTTGTATGACATGTAAAACGAACCAATTCGATTTTTGGTCACTACGTTCAGCCACAGAAAATAGCACCAGAATACATCTTTCTTTCTACCACTTCTAACACACACCGATCTGCTCTCCGATTTCAACCTGCCTCTAGTTCCCTGCGGGTGCAGAAGTTGTTTTCCTGCCTAACAAACAAAGGATACCGTAATGAGCGGCGCTATGAAAGGCATTAACTTCCCCTGTTGAATTTGCCTAATGCGCTCTTCTTAAAAGCATCTTCTCTCTCTCTCTCTCTCTCTCTCTCTCGGGAGGCGGGCGGGAAGACGACCCAAAGCTCGCCAGTCGCTCCTCTTCCATCGAATCCCGTTTATCCAAGACTTTTCGTTCCTCTGACCCTGACGCTCTTCCTCAAAACAGACCAGCGTTCACCGTAAGCTACTTCCTTTTTCTTCCTCCTCCACAGATCAAGAACGCCTTCCGCTCTCACGGAGCAGCAGCTTGAGGCGCATTGGGTGAACGCGAAGGCAGGGTCGAAGGCGAGGGGACTTCCTTTCCTGACAAGCGGCTTCCTCGTTTTTCCATTGCCTTCGTTCTGACTTCTGTAGGCGGCGGTGGCGGTCTGAGCTCTGCGGGAAGGAGGCGGCTGGTAGAGGAGAGGCGGATGTAGGAGGAGAAAAGAGGAAGGACATTCTGCGAAACTGAAAGTTTCAGAGGATGAACTGGGGGAGAGTCAGGAGTCGTCCATTCACTGCCTAGCTCTGGCCCAGTCTGCAGCTTTGAAAATAGAAACAAAGACTAGAAACGGTGGGACTTGCAGGTTAGAGGGACATGAGAAAAATATTTGAGATGCGGATCCCTTTATATTTATTCAATATTGGGGAAAATTCTAGATAATTATATCATCCCAATTCATAGCAATAGCATTAGACTTATACACCGCTTCACACTGCTTCACAACATTCTCTAAGTGGTTTACAGAGTCAGCATATTGCCCGCATCGAATAAATAAATGGTTAGAACTATGTTATTCTGTTGTTCAGAAGTGGGGTGTTTTTCTATCTTGCACCCTATAAATAAGTGTCTTTGATTTGAACTCCTATAACCTCTAGTTATCCTGGCCATTAGGGAAGTTTAACATAGGACTGGGGATGGCTGTAATAAAAGTCAAAATCCAAACAATGTGGTCTTCCTCAAGAGGATGCCTCCAGATATACTGGATTCAATCAGTATAGAGCAGTGGTTCTTAACATTTTTGAATGAGCCAATGAGGAAGTTGTCATTGCCCCCCCTCCCCCAACATAACCTCTCAATCACAACATAGGAAATAATTCTTCAATTTATGCAATTTTTTTTGTTTTCTTTAAAATTGTCATCAGGACATATGATGCAAATAATTTATTTCCAGTCTTTTTCCCATATCTCAACTGTGCAAAAATGTTTGGTGCCACCCGTCACTTTATTTCCAAACTTAGTGATACATGTATTTCATTATTATTTATTCAAGACACTTAAATGTAATGACTACTGAAAAGAAACTTCAATTGCAAGAAAGTGAAATGCCCGAAAAGAAAAATAGTAACATTTAATGATTGAATTACAAGTGAAATTTAAGATGCAAAAAGAAATATAAAAAGGGCATAAGAACAAACCGCAATGCAGGAACTAAGAATTTCAAGACAAAAACTCTGAAACTAAATTAAGATTTGAGGAAAGTATATATAGTCACGCACACTGTAAAAAGGATTAAAAAGGCACAAAGAAAATATAATATCGAACTGGAGTGCACGCTAAAAAAGTACAATACAAAGAGACACATAAAACAGCATGCGATGTTTCGAAAGAAGCGCTCCCCCCTCCATCACTGCCCATTCTGGCCAATAGCACACCACTGTATGGGTAGAGCAGGGGTAAGTAACCCAAAATACTCAAAGAGCCACTTGGACCCGTTTCCCACCGAAAACAAAACACTGGGAGCCGCAAAACCCTTTTGACATCTAAAATAATGATAACACTGCATATATCCTTTTTTACCTTTATTATATATATATCTTCAGTGTTATCTTCATTTTAGATGTCAAAAGAATATCTCTCTCCCTCCCTCCCTCCCTCCCTCCCTCCCTCTCCCTCTTTCTGCCCTTGGTCTGCCAGTCCTCTTCCCCCACTGTGTGTGTGTGTGTGTGTGTGTGTGTGTGAGAGAGAGAGAGAGAGAGAGAGAGAGAGAGAGAGACACTTGCGCTTCCTCTTTCCCCTTTCTCTTTTTCTCTTTCTCCTCTCCCTCTTTCTCTCTTTTCTCTCCCTCCCTCCCGCTTCTTTCTCCAGGTGAGGAGAGAAAACAAAAGGTAGAGGGCGCTGAAGGGGTGGGGAGGGGGGGCAGGAGGCAGCAGAAGACCCACTGGAGGCACCCAGTTCTGCTGCCTGCTGGGCCTGCAGGGACGCCCCAGCTCACGGTCACGTTGGCAGGCTGTCCCATGTGCCGCTGGCATCCCTGGGCTCAAGTCGAGGCCACGGAGCATCTGCGGAATGCCCCGCCCATCAGCTGTGTCGCCAAACCTCCCGCGTTGCCGGCGTCCTCGGTTGGAACAGGGGCAACGATCCGCCTCCCACCAGGACCAACACTGGAAACTCCCGTGCTGCCAGTAGGTCCGTCGTCCTGGAGAAGCTGGGGCCACTCCGCACTGTGCGGCGCTCCTGGCGATCCACAACCCACCAGCGTCGCCCAGGGAGTGATGCCCCCGCCAGCCGCCACCCCAGCTGGGACTGCCGCCAGGGGGGGGCAGCAGGAGGAAGAAGGGGAGGAGGAGGGCAAGGAAGCCGGCGCCGGGCTCCAGGAGGAGGCGCTCCCGCAGCTCCGGCTGGGGCTCTTCTGCTGCTGGTTGGAAAATGCCTCCCCCCTAACTTTCCACCCCATCTTCTGCTCACCTCACATTCTTCGCCAACAAAGCAGCCAGGAAATCCCAGGTATTGAAGATAGGTCCCCTTGTTGACATCATGCTACCATACTGAACATCAACTGCATATGGTGATTCATGATAAAGTTATGAATTTCAATGATTTTTGTACTAACCAATCCAGTGATGCTGGATATATCGTGATCCATTTTGTAAATCTGCACCTCTCATCTTCCTCTCTCATTTACTTGATCATGTGAGATACATGAAGACACTCTTATCTGGGAGTCATCATAGCTGGCATCATAGCTAGTCATCATCAACTAGCATATACTGTATTTTGTGTGTGCGCGTGCACAAAAACACACATGCATACACAAGCACTGGCTTGTGATATGCCAGAATAGCAGTCCAGTCCAGGTTGTTGTTGGTAGTGTGAACAAGTCTAGAAATATTATATAGAACTGCTTATTACTGCAATCTAGGACTTTTCCAGCATAAAACCAAAGTTTTACTATCTCCAGAATTCTTATTTTCCTAATCCAGAGCTTGGATACAAAAGAGGATTTTATTTTTCCAAATTATGTTTAATCCAGGCTTTTCCTCATTCTTTTTACCTGCAAAAAAGGGAGCTGCACTCTCTGTAATGGGAAGAAGCAGATCAAAAGTCTCAGAGGGGAAACCTCCAGGATGCCACAGGGTCTCCTGCTTCAACAGAGGTTGGACTAGATGACCTCTGAGGCTCCCTCCAGCCCTGAGATTCTCTGTGATTAGGAGGTGGCAAAACTGAACTCCCAGCCTTTGCCCCCCAATCTCCTTGGAAAATCTTCCTTGAATCTGAAAAGGGGAAGGAAGGAAGGAAGGAAGGAAGGAAGGAAGGAAGGAAGGAAGGAAGGAAGGAAGGAAGGAAGGAAGGAAGATCTTTCTGCAGCTTTTTTCTTTGAAATGGAGGAAGAAAGAATCCTCTCCAAAGGTGGGCAACAAAAAAGAGGTCACTGGGTCTTTGCATGGTTTAGCTGTCTTTCCTACTGCCTGCAGTAGCCAGCTAGGACTTAAAGGTAGACTGTAGATGCCTTCCCCCCAGAGGCAGCAAGGCAGACAGCTAAAGCATGCAAAGACCCATCACCATCCATTTTGTGATCTCAGTCTCTACTCGGCTTGGAGACCTTTGGGTCACTCTTGGCTGCCTCTCCAGCTCTCTTCTGCTGATCGCTGTACCTTCTTCCTGCCTTTGTTGCTCCGAGTCCCAAATGATGTAGAGAGACTCCCTGTGTTGGCCTGCTTTCTTCCCTCTCCTGTTCGCCATGCAGTCAGGGACGTGCGTGAAAGATTTTATCTCCCTCTTGGCTGGCTGGCTGGCTGGCAGGCAGGCAGGCCTTCCAAAAGGAGAGAGGTTGGAGGACAGAGGTGGGGAGTTTAGTTTTATCACCTCATGGGGGGGGACAATAGCCCTTCCCAGTGTTTTGCAACAGTCACAGAGAATCCCAGGGCTGGAGGGGCCTTCAGAGATCATCTAGTCCAACCCCTGCTCAAAGCAGGAGGCCCTGTGCCAGTGATGGCGAACCTTTTAGAGACCGAGTGCCTGTTCAAGTCTGTCCAGGTCCTCCTGTACCTTAAGCCTGTCTTCTGGAGTGTTGGCTATTCCTGCCAGCTTGGTGTCATCCGCAAATTTGATGAGTTCTCCATCTATCCCCACATCCAAATCATTCATGAAGATGTTGAAGAGCACTGGGTCTAGAACAGAGCCCTGGGGCACCCCACTACACACTTCCCTCCATGTAGATGTGGTTCCATTGAGGACCACACGTTGAGTACGGCCAGTCAGCCAGCTACAAATCCATCTGGTGGTGCTGTCTAACCCACATTTTTCTATCTTAACGAGTAGTAGGTTGTGATCTGCTTTATCAAATGCCTTACTGAAGTCCAAGTAAATTATATCCACAGCATTCCTCTGATCCACTAATTTTGTCACTTGGTCAAAGAATGCAATAAGGTGATCTGTTTTTGACAAACCCTAGATTTTGACAATACCTAGATTTTGACAATACCTAGATTTTGTTTGCCTCTAGGTATTCACTGATTCGTTATTTGATTATCTTTTCCAGAATCTTCCCAGGTATTGAGGTCAGGCTGATAGGTCTGTAATTTCCTGAATCCATTTTTTTCCTTTTTTGAAGATGGGAACTACATCAGCTCTTTTCCAGTCTCCAGTGCTCCATGATCTTTGAAAAATATAGTTCAATGGTTCTGAGATCACATCTGCCAGTTCCTTGAGAACCTTGGGGTGTAATCCATCTGGTCCTGGTGATTTGAACTCATCTAGGCTGGACAGGTGCTCACTTATCATTTTCTTGCCTATCTTAACTTGTGTTTCTATACTGTTTTTTATGGCACTATTTTTGATAAGTTGGTCTGTTTTTTCCCTTTGTGTAAAGACAAATGTTCCTTGATAAAGGCCGTTATTTCATCCAGGAGGGCGCATGGGAGGGAAAAAACAGATAGTGGCTGAAGCTTCATGTGTAGCAAGTCCTTTCCCCTCAGTCTTCCCCTCACTTTTCAGAATAAAAGATTTCCACGGTATCCACAATTGTTTTATTTTTTCAAATAAAGACAATACAACAGTCATGAAACCACAATGCAGTATCTCAATCATTCACTGAAAGAACGGGAATATAGTACCACCTCCACTGGTGAATAAATAATACATATCCAAGCCATTCTGGCCTTAACAAAGTTCGAATCCCAATCTGGACTTTTAGATGAGAATGATGTCTAATCAATTTTGAATTAGAGAGGGGACTCCTACCGTTTTGACTAGAGAAACTACAGGGCTGCTCTAGACACTTTATTGTTGACCACTGGAAGGGTCTCTAACATTTCTTAATTAAATTTTAGCTCTAGGTCCAGTTTATGTCTGTAAAAATGCCTGTTCTGAAGAATGTCTCAATAAAATCAGTATTAAAAAGAACCAAGGCAGTTGTAGGGACCTACTTCAATGGATCTGTATATTCAGATGCTCTAAGAATCCTTTCCCCTGCCCGCTTAGAAGTTGTCTTCTGGTGGTTTTTTTTAAAAGAATTGCTATACATAACAAGGCTAATGATCTTCTACCAATAAAGTCATGGAAGGAGGTTTTCACCATAGATGACTGGATGCCAGTGGAATAGAAACCTGTTTCAGGCACCTCTTTATTACAGTTGATCTAAATAAGGGTCAAACAATCAGAATCATTTCAGAGTGTAGGCCCTTTTGGTATTCCACAGAATGCAAAAAGGAATCTGTAGTTGGCTTGGGATACACCTCATCTAGACATGCTGAGAATGGATAAAGAATTTATTTTCAAGACCCCTGCTGCAGAAAAAGAGATACATTTATTTTCACTGGCATTTGGCCATTTACTAGAATCTATGATAGCTGTTTAACCACTGCTAAGATGTACAACTCAGATACAGTTGCGGTAGTGTTCCAGAATAGTTAGATCAGAAATTCCATTCAACCAAACAATCTATTTGGCAATTCTGGCAATCTAAAAATGTTCAACACATCATGAGGCCATGAAGTTGGGGATGGCTAGTATATAATGTTGCTCAATTTAAATGTATCTCTTCTGTTCCTTCCCTCTCTATATCTGTGCTAAAGGCTTCAGAAATTAAATGGAAAACTAGTTTATACATTCATTTATACCACAGACTCTCAAGACTCTCAGCCAAATATAGAAAACAATGTCCAGATAAAGTATTGTGTTGGTATTAAAATCAGACAATGATGAGTAATACAATATGTATTTAATCTATAATAGCTCATTCCTCTGTCACTTGATGCTACAATCGGTTCTGAACATGCTCTCATGAACTTGCTAAGTCATGTAAAACTTTGGTTTCCTTTCAGCCATTTTTAGTATCTCAGTCATATAAACAATTCTAAGCAAGCTTAGAACTTGCTTAGAATTGTTAAAATATATCCTGTCTTTCTTGCAACAAGAAAGACAGGATATATTTTAAATAATTTAATTGGGGTTCAGTCACTCAGAACTGTCTCTGATCTATATACAGTATGTCTCAGTTGTGCTGATAGAATATGAACAATTGTCATTATTTTCAGTATAGAATGGTGCTCTAAAAAAGCACACCCTAAAGAAGGAAAGTCACAAATGAACTATCCTACTGGTTATGTTTTATTTTCAACTTTCATTGAATCTACTGTTCAACAAGTGATTTGTGAAATGAAGCCCTGGAATTTAAGTTTTACACCATCCAGTCAACAGTGATGATACAATTATCTCCACAAAGCAAACAGGAAATAGTTCAGTGGAAATTTTGTCCCTTCTTTTTCCACATTCAGACCATCAAATGAGTTTTAAATGACTAAATGTATGTATCAGTATGTTCATAAAACATTGTGAGGTAAACGAACAATTCTAACAGACTTATATTTGTAGAGGTGGTCTTGCCTGTCTCCCTCTTTTCTTAAAAATAATCTGTAAATGTCCCCTATAAGTATATTCTGTAAATGCTATGAATATGGCTAAAAGGCCCACTTTCAACTGTAGGCTCCTTGTAGCAATAATTTATCCATAGCACCTACTTCTAAAGTGCTGTGCTTATCTAATGCCCCATCACAATAAATAACAATAAAATGACAATAATAAATATAAATAAGTAAAAAATAGGGCACATCTCCCAAGATTGCATATAATCAGACATAAGTAAAACAAGATCTTCTTTCAAATGTCTTTAAAAGGAAATCTGTCCCAAGATGGCAGAAGACTGAGATGTATGAAGTAGCAAAGCAGATGAAGCTTTCCTCTTGAGTATAAATGCAAAACCGTTTGGATGCAAGGCTCTGGAACACCAAGCTGATCACTGTACAAACATGCAGAGAACTGAAGGCCTCTGAGGCTGACATGCAATGGGCAGAAATCTCAAACTGGTGTCTGCTGTGTATAGAAGATATGAGAGTTGTGCTATGTACAGTTTTTGGTCTGTGTTTATAGGTGCAGAGACTAGCTTTTGAGAGTAGATGGAGACTATCACTAGTTCAGACAGATGAATGCACAGAGATCTCTCCAAAAATGGTAAACATTTTAGGAAAGAATCAAAATCCACCTTTTCCACATATTTCTCATTCCCTTTCCTGTTGCATTTCTCTTCCTGTTTGGAGACCAGAGTTCTCTTTTCATTGATTTCTCCAGCCTTTTTCATGGGCTCTCCCATTTTTTTTCAATTTGCAGCCTCTTTTCTAAAGAAAGTCTACATTTTGTAGAGCTTCTGGGTGCATGGAAGCATTGGCGGTCCCAAGCATCCAGGCCAGGAAAAAATCCCAACCAAAGCTCTGCAACTGAAATGTTCTTGGCACCCTCCACTTGGACTCCAGCATCTCCAGTTTTTCATTCTGTGTCTCTGTTCCCCAACACAGTTCCAGATGATGACAAGGGATCGGCTCAGGTGTGTCCATGTTTGCCCGTTCTATGGTCATTTACTTGTTCAATCAGGTCTCTGTAATAAGCAGATTTCAGAAATCTGGGATAGGAGTCCTTCTCCATCAAGATGTATGTTTTTGCTTGCGCTTCTTCAAAGCATGTAGAAGTGGCCACAGCAAGGTTCCTTCTGGTTGCCTCTCTAGTTTCATGGTCAAGATTTACCTAAAGGAGAAAAAATTATGGTGAATATAGCGCCTTGGTTGCAACTTGATGAATGAGAAACAACATATACAATATAGGATATACTGTAACACTATAACCAAGATAGAAAATTTTTAGAGTGCATCACAAAAAGGCTTCTGAGTTATAGGTCTAGCTCAGGGGTAGGCAATCTTGGCTCTTTTATGACTCGTGGACTTCAACTCCCAGAATTCATGAGCCAGCTGTGCTGGCTCATGAATTCTGGGAGTTGAAGTCCACGAGTCATAAAAGAGCTAAGGTCGCCTACTCCTGATCTAGCTGGAAGACATTTCCATTTCTTTAAAAAGGATATGCTATTTATTCAACAGTGAAGGACCTGCAAAGTAGATATCAAAAGCTTCTGGAAATCGAATCTGAATAAGTAAATATGAATGAACACTTGAAATTGCTTTGCAATAAATAAAAGGTGGGAAATTCTCAAATACATGGAAGAATTTTGACAGCAGTTCATTCCCTGAGCTTGCTTTTTTGGTCCTGGAGGTTTCGTTATCAGACTAGGTAACATCTTCAGTGGGACTTCAGGTGAAGTGTTTTGTTCGGTTTTTCTTCTGTTTATATAGGTCCTATGTGGTAGTGTGATCAGTAGATCATGTTTGCATGGTACAAAATTCACCTGGTGTGGAGGTGGACAGTTCCATCAACGATTGGTCATTTGGATGGTCTGGTTTCTTATAGATTCATATTCTGGTTCTAAGTCAATACGTTTGTTGATGGATCCACATTGACTTAGAACCACCACACGAACCTATAAGAAATTGGATCAATCGCAGACCACCTCCTCACCAGTTGAATTTCATATGTGCAAACAACCAGTCACGCAACCAAATGACCACATCACAAGACCTATGTAAATAGAAGAAAAACCAAACAAAACACTTCATCTGAAATCCCACTGAAGATGTTACCTAATTTAGTAACAAAATGTCCAGGAGCTCAGACAATTAACCATTGCCAAAATCCACAACCCGAGCCACAAATATTCTCTGCATGGAAGAATCCAAACTGCTCCATTCATCTGTCCTCCTTTGGACCGTTGCTATGCACTATCAGCAAAAGGACTTGTATTCATCTTCCCTTTCTTGGGTACGGGAGTTATAGCTAGATCAGATGGTGAGCGCACCAAACCGGGAAAAGCCAACTTAGATAACCTTGAAATGTCATGCCCTTCCCATTGTAAAGGCACTGTCACCAGTACTAAGATATATCTTGAAGCTGAATCTGCATGCAGTAAATCAGGGGTAGGCAATCTTGGCTCTTTTATGACTCGTGGCCTTCAACTCCCAGAATTCCAGAGCCAGCACAGCTGGCTCAGGAATTCTGGGAGTTGAAGGCCACAAGTCATAAAAGAGCCAAGGTTGCCTACCCCTGAAGTAGTTGGACCTGATGATGTGCAACATGTTATCAAAAGTTAAGGTAGATCTATTGTATCACAGGCCCTTTAGAAAACTGCATGACTCAGCAGGAAATACCTATTCCAGATAACTGAGCTTCCTTAAGAACCCTCATTTTCATTCCATTTCTTTTTATGAGCCAGTTACTCAAATGATGCCAAAAAAGCTAATTAGTGTTACTAGGTAGTAGAAATCATTTATCATTGGGAGGCCTACTGTGTTTCATACTTAGGATGATTATTTCTGCAAGGCACAGGTGCACATACAGTAAGTGCCTTGAATCTTGCACACATGTATTACCTATGGATATTTATTTCCTGAAACAGAGCTGTGAGGAATGAATCTATAAGTCTATATCAGTGTTTCTCAACCATGGCAACTCTAAGATGTGTGGACTTCAACTTTCAGAATTCAGAAGGGTGACTGGGGAATTCTGGGAGTTGAAATCCACACATCTTAGAGTTGCTAAGGTTAATACTAGCCAACATAGAATCATACTCTATCTCAGCACTGTGGGAAAACTCATGATCACATAACCTGTCTGAACTTGCTGAAATCTGTTCTCTAGGTGTGAAATGACATCAGACCATACCTTTTGCTTCTCAAGGCTGATTTAGAATTGCAACTGCCCATAGCTGTCACCGCCCATAGCTGTCACCGCATACCTATACTGGGAAGGGATTGATGGGTAAACGGAGGGCTGCAGATGGGCTCGTGCAAATGCCTCCCAAATCCCAACTGCGTGTTGTGTGGAGGTGTGTGCCCTATGTATTAATTGGTTGATCTAACGTCCTATACTGTATTTTGCTGTTTGAGAATCTCCTAGCCAGAATGTTAAAATTCACTGACGTATAAAAGGAACATCTATGCAACCATTCCCAAATGACAGATGCATACATTCCCTATGTGTTATGTCAGAAAAGTCTGCTCAAGACTTTATACTTCTCTCTTTTTAAATCGAGTTAGGCTCAGGCAAGTTTTTTTTTAAAAAAAAACATTCTGCTTTGACGTTGTGAGATTGACTTTTGAACTTATAAAGCCATTTGACTCACCTCCCTGGGGGCCTCATTCTGAACAAAGTCTTCAAAGATCCTGTTGGCTTTGGTTGCTAATTTTACTTTGGAGGGGATTTTCTTATATTCTTCACAGGCGAGCCAAAACTCCAGATTTTCTTCACTAAATTCTGTTTTAAGAAACCCATGAAATGCTGCCATGCCACCTGTAAATGAGATAGAATAACCAGTTTAGAACTGGTAGAAAGAAGGAAAAGAAAGACTGTTGCTAACAGATTTTTAAAACGTTGCATGTTTTGCAAATTCTAATGTCAAGGACAATATATCTTAAAGATACATGGTTTATTTCTGGGTAGAGAATAACCTATTAAACTCCAGTAGCATCTTATTTATTTAGCTTTCTATTATAGAAAATAAAAATTAAAAAATCCAGGTGGCAAAAACACAACATTAAGAGGATGAAAATCCTCTCCCTGAAAATCTGGAGTGAATGGTCTTACTGTTACTAAATTTAAAAAACAAAATGGAGAGAAGGTCACATTTAGCATAATAACTAATTTGATTCAAATGAGAGCCTGTGGGTCTAGTGGTTAAGGCACCAGGCTAGAAAGCCAGAAATTGAGAGTTCTAGTCCCATTTTAGGCATGAAACCCAGCTGTGTGAGTTTGGGCCAGTTATTCTGTCTCAGTTCACCTCACCTCATAAGGTTGTTGTTATGGGGAAAATAGGAGGAAGAAGGTGTGTTGGATATGTTGCTGTCTTGAGTTATCTGTAAACATACTAAATATTAGTATTCTCAACCAGTTCAGACTTTTGTTATTTGGGCAGGGAATTCTAGTGTCATGTGTCTGACTAATGAAACACTTCAAAGAACTTTCAGGCACTGTTTTACCTAAAAAGCCTTTATTAGTGTAATGGAGTGTCAGCATGGCATGAAGGGATGCCAAGATCTGAATTTCCCTTCCTTTGCACATAACCTTCCAGGCATTTCCCCTGCCCTGTTTTGGGGTCATGATTCACATCTTCCAATTAACCTGGAGGGCAAAGATTCACTTCCGTCCCTTTCAGTGTGCTTTTACCTCCTTCTCTCAGTCTCATCTGAATTAACTCTAAAAATACCAGACAGTTCTACATATTTTGTCAAAGCAAGAATATTCAATATTAGCAGCGTTGACATCTAGGAGCTATAATCACTTAACACTATGTTAGGGATGATTGTTCGTTCAGTAATTCTGTAAAGTATTTGCTTTTTCTGCTTTCTAGAAAAATCCTCTGGTGCATTTTGTGAAGACATGACTGGTTGGCAACCCTACTGAATCATGTGAAATCACACAATCGCCATTCTTGTTACTCGTAATTATAAGGTTTGGGTTTTTGTTTTATTTTTTACAAATTGTTCATTACATACAAGATGTATACTCACTTCTGCTTCTCAGCAGTTGATCAAAGGACTCCTTCCATCCAAGTGCTTCCTCCAAAGAATATCTGGAGAAGAAATGAGTAGTTTTAGAGGTTGTCTGAGAGTAATGTTGTAAGCGAGGAGTACAGGAAGCAGAGCCATTGGGAAGTCCAGACGTGATCCTATTTATCTTGCCTTCACTTCTCATAATCCCCATTCAAGAAAAGTACTTCAGTCACTTGCCCGCTGCCACACATTGCCTTACACACATTTTGTCATTAACAACATTTAAACAACTGAAGTAGTTCTTCAAAATTTCTTATCCTTCTTAGCCAATTAAGATGTAGAGCTTTGTTCAGGAGGCAATATTCTGAAATGGGCAAAAAATGCTATCCGGAAACTGAGTAGCTGAGTTATCATCCTGAGTGAAGATTTATTGAAAAACCACCCTAATTTTTTTTCATAGAATGTTATAAGTGACCGAGATAAAGGGGTCTTTCATTTTTAAGTCTCCCATTTTCACCCTACCACTTCTTCCATCATTATCTTTTCAGGAAAAAAAAAATAGTGTTATAACACTTGCACAAGACTTTTTAATATTAGTGTTTCTCGGTCTGGAAGCAGCTTCTCTCCAAAAGCATCTCAGCCATTTGGCTGACTCAGAACGGCTCTTTGTCTGTTCATAAAGGGGGGATGCAATGTAACAAGCAGCCGTATCATACAAAATATTTTCTGCTACAGTTAAAAGGCATTAACTAGGATGCTTTCCTCTCCTCGAACTCAATTAGAAACTGAAATAACCCTAAAACTGTATTGCTCTGCCGCTTCTATCAACCAAGTATAGACTTACTTTTGTTTGGTGCTCCAGCTGAAGTTCCCAATTTTATGTCCAAACTCTGGTTTATGAAGCAGAATTCCCAAACGTGTTTTAAATTCTTTGGCTCTGGAAAAAGGAAAAGAATATAATTCAAAATGCATACTAAAAGTACCGTGATTACTGGAGGGTATCAAGGGCAGGCAAGGATGTTCCTTCAAACTTAAGATCTGGAAGGAGCTTCTTGGTTCAGGCAATTTAAGGTAAGAGTTTGCATGGTGAGACTGAGGGTTGTAGCATTTCTTGGCTTCTCTGCTAAGCTTTCCTTTTCTCCATTAGAAAGAACATGCATTTTTTTATCCTTTATCCACCAATCTTTAACTTGGCTATCTGTATTATATTGTTGGTAACGATAAATTGAAAAATGGATTTTAAACAGCAGAATGCAATAGTAAGTTTTCTTCCTCAAGGTTGAATTAGCTTTTTATCTCCCCCCTCCCCCCTTTCACCAGATATCCATTGTTTAATTCTCTGGACCAATCTCTCTCCCTCAACTTCTCATCAAAGCCCAACCAGTTCTAGGCTACAAACTCCAGACCACCACTAGGTGGCAGCAAAGAGACACAAAGAAGACTTGTGCTTAGTCTCATGGTCATCTGGAGAGTTGTATCCCCAGATCTGATAGCGCTACTCTTAAGTGCCTCGACCTGTGAAGTGAAGTGATATGACATGTCATGACTCCAGCCTACCAGGGCATTAATTCTGTCATGGTCTAAGTTACCTTACAAGAATTCAATATTCCAATTACCTAATTTCTTAAAAGCTACTCACAATAGTATTCCAATAAAAAGAGAAATATATATATGCTTTCTGCTTTGTAAAACTAGGCAAGCATTTCAGTTCTGCAAAATTCTTAAGCTACTAATTATCATCAGTAATATGTACCAAAAAGCAAGCAATATGTGCCAAATTTGAATAATCATCAATAAACTGGTGAACAATAAAAATGTTTGATCCTTCAAAAATGTTTATAAAAATTCTATTATATCTATATTATATCTATAACCTTAATCAACATATTTTTGATTGACCATCATTATTAGATGAGGTCAACATTTAATCAGCTGTAGAAAAATTGAACATACATATACTGTAGTTGGTGTGCACACATATAGATATAATTCCATGATGCACTTTTATCCATCTTTTTTAGTTTATTCCCGTTTAAATCTTTTTACATTTTTCTTGCACATTTTATTCTTTTCTGTTTATTAAAGCAATATTTAAATAAATTAAATACTGTTGTTTCTAGTATTTATCCAGCATGTTTTAAAAATGCACTGTCATGATTTCACAGATCATAGAAAAGATGTTCTTTAGCTAATAATGAATCTAGCTTATTATTACTATTTAAACTGATATGTGCACAGTATTTCTGAATTAACTGTTAAATTTTATAGCATTTAGGATTAATCAGTACCATCCTGTTCACCAACTTGTAATTATATTTTTGTACCAAACTCCTGAAAAATTATACTGTCGCATAATATTGAAACAAATCACAAATATTACTAGGAACAAATGTTAAGTCAAACCAGAATGATGATTTCTATAATTTCAAAACATTACAATTTCAGGCTCACTGCTCTCTAGGTAATGTCACTTATTTTTATGACTTTTTATGAAATTCCAGCTTTTGATGGGTATTTATTTAACTGGTACAGTTATAGGAGTTCTGAATCTATTTGGACCAATGAACTCATTTGGAATGTTGAAGTCACGTTGTAGCTTTTTTCACAAAAAATTATAATGATAGGTTCAGTTAATCCATATATCAGAAGTTAAATACTATAAGGCTGTGGAACTGCAATTACCTAGCATTTTGTAAGAATGGAATTATTCTTAGAAATACAGATTGCACTTACACCTTGTGCTTTGATAATTTGCCACTTAAAAAATTAAAATAATCTTCTCTTTAAAAATAATTTGTTGCAGGTAGTTTAGTGGGTGTCTACTCTTGCTCCTGGGCACTGTGCTGGGGGCCCAGATCTGTGCTATGTGGCCTTCAAGTGCAGAAGGTCAAGCGAATCATGAGGATGGTTAATAGTCTGTTGCTTCCCACTTTGAGGCATCTGTATTCCTTTTGATCTTTCTCTTTAAGGCATTCTTTTTGGACTTGGCTGTGAACTCACTAACAGGCCTGGGCATTCCTTCATGTCTCTATAGCTGTTGCATCTGAGACAATCAGCAACATGGAAAATCAATTGGATTTTCCCAGAGGTTTAAAAGATGTGATGACGATGTATTTGCCTTTGACTGCGTCTACTTGTTAACTGCACTATTTCCTCCCAAAGGTTACTAGAGTGCTTATCAAGCCATTATGGGGTGATGTGGCTGGGGTCGGGAGCAAAGGAGAGGGGAGAGGTTTTGTAAATACAAGAAATGCTATCGTGCCTTTTTCAAGCACAGCAGATGGACAGCATACCAAAGCAAAATTCAGACGCAACTATCAAACTCTCTTCATTGTCCTTTTCTCATACCTATCCACCTGCCAAAAAACCACACTGTACATTCCTCAAGGCAGACCTTCAGCTTTTTTTGCTGTAGCTATATTGTTTTGCTAGGACACAAATGAAGTGCCAATCTCATAATTATTATAATTATTTCCCATCAGTGCTTCTACACTATCTCTCCCTAATTACTATTCCTCTTCAGTGACTAACTGGATGCTTTCCTTGCCACTATTCAAAGCATCCCATAGCTGGTAGAGTTTTCTGGCTTCGAATGTTATGTCACCCCTGCCTACCAGGGTGGTGCTGCAGCCATTCAGAGGTCTCTCCCTGGTTGGTGCATCACTGCGACAGTTTGGAGATGGCTGCCTGGCGCATCGCTTTCTATTCTTAGCTCACCAACCTCTGGCTGGTGTGTGGCAGGCATGCTAATGATGTGCAGTGCTACTTGCAGAGGCGTCTTTGAGAACTGCATTGCAAAGACATGGGAGAGTTTTGTACTCGTTTTCTAATCACAACATTTAAAAGCATAAAAACAAGCCAAATGTATGAAGCAGACAGTCCAACAGCTCTCAAGAAATATAAGGCAAACCTATTTCTTTTAATCTCTTATTATCATCACTACCTCCCTTATCTTTCCTCAGTGCTGAACTAAATAACGCCAGTCCAGTTATTACATGAAATGGTACAATCAGGGTTTGGGATATAGACACAGATCCTTCCTGGACAGTACCTGTGGCCAAGTCAAGTCCAGTCCAGTCCTGACTGTTCAGTGAAGTAATAATTTGCTAAGAGCTTCGATAATTTCCCAAGCCTCTTACCTTTCCAAGCAGCTAGCAGGCAGTGCAACTAAACCCCGGCACATGTTGAGAAAGTAGCTGGATGGCTTGCTTAAATCTGTAGAAAGCGGATTGGGGAGCAGTGGAGGGTTCTGATCACAGCCTTCACCTATTAAGCTTGCAGTGCTGGAGCCTAGAAGCAGAGCTTTTATATCTTTCAGAAAGTGGGAGGGAGCATGAATCAAGCACACAGCTCCCGCCTGCCTCTATACAAGAAGAATTGGAACTGTCCTTGAACAGCACAGTCATAAGTGGAATTCAGAATGAACGAGCAGGACACAATATGGGTGTTTTTGTTGTAGCTACACTTGTATTCCATGATTAAAGGGTACTTACACAGAAACTGCAGTGAACAGCTCAAGGGATGTATTTTTCTTCTCTGAAAAGCACTTGGCTGCTGCGCTTATCATCAAATAAAATACACACTCTAATAGCAAGTGCCAGTCTTTGCTGTTCTTGTTCTTTTAAAAAAAATGTGATGACAGAGTCTACACATAATTTAAATACATCAGCCTAATTTGCCAGGACACCATTGGTGCTAGCACCAATAGAAGCGTTTTTCCTGGTGCGAGGAACTGGTTGAGGTGGACCAGTGGAGTGGGAGATAGTGTTAAATCGGGACCACAGTAAGGCAAGACCAAGCTAAATTGGGACTGCAATAGGGCAAGGGCCAGGACAGTCTGACAAGCCTATCTACTTTGGCCCCAAGAGGTCCAGTTAAAACCTCTTGGAAATCATTCTGGGTGAACTATGATATACATTTCGGTGTGGCAATTATGCTCCCTTGGCAGAACACTTCTTAGCTTCCAGTTTGGAGCAACTTGTGAACCCAATGAAAAGCAGAGACAGCCAGAGCAGCATGAGTACAGTTGAGGATCTTTTGTGGAGCTCCATCTCTAATATATAGTTGGGGAATGTAGTGAAATGAAAGGGAGAGTGCTGCATCAAGCATCCCCAAAGGTTTCTTTTGGTATCATCTCTTAGTAGAAGGAGAAATGTTGGGTTCAAGGGTGAACGTGAGGAATAGCCTTGAATCAGAGTGATCTTGGTGATCAGTCACTTCAAGAAGGAATGAGATCCTGAAGCCTGAGAGAGAGAAAGAGAGAGACTGCTTGATGCATATTTCCTAATTTTGGAAATGCATACTAAAGATCTATTTTGGCAGTGAGGGTGGGCAACTGATTTGTCAGTGTCTACATTCCCTTCTCACTTGAAGGTTCCACTTATTCATTTATTTACAATATTTGTAAACTGTCCTAATCAAAAAGATTCTGAGCACTGGATCCTCATTCTCTTCCAAGGTTTTCACCTTCTTCCTCCTCTCATAACACAGCACAATTATTTGGACATTTTAAAAAAATATATTTACTTAACCTCCTTTGGACCTGTTTACTGCCTGCCTGCTCAAAGCCTGAACTATTTGAGGGGGATACCTCAATGCGCTGAAGTCTTCATAGCTGCAGAGAGGAATCACAGCCACAGAACAGGGAAATAAGGATTGGCAGGACATACCAACCCACCTTCGGTCTCTATCAACTTCTGACATTTCAAACAGCAATCAAATCAGAAGAAAAGCCACGGAGGGCAGCTCTGAACAACGGGGCTGACAACCATCTGGTGCTGCTTTGGAAGAGATCTCATGGGAGTGGGACATTTAGCTTGTTGCTGTCTAACTAATGTATCAATATTAAATTAATGCCACTTTTGGAAGATGGGGTGGTTTTAGGTCCCACAGCTTTTATTTGTAAGATAGTACGGTTATATTCAAATTAAGGATTTGAGAGGGTGGTTTTTTTTATAAAAAAAGTATGCATTATTTGATTTCCCTGTTTTTAATCCTTTATTTTGGAGAATGCTTCTACTACTACTTAGCTAAAAGCTGAATCCTGCAAATCAAAGAGATAATCCCGTAGGTAAAATAATCACAATGTCAGGCTTCCATAAGTATTTCTAGAAAATAAGGCTTATGTAATTGAATGATGCTCTCTCCTTCCCTGCTCTATAATCATCACCCCACAAAAACGCATTGCCCCAATACACAGAAAACAACCATCAGGCAGAACAAGTAAGTTTTAACCAGGTTTTTTCATTGACAAACTATTTTTCTATGTAGAAAACCAATCTGAAGTATAGGAGAGAACAAGGACATACCATTTTAAAGTCCAAGGCAACAAAACATTTTTGCTTCCAAAGCAGCATTCACTGGGCTGAAACTGCCCTTCCCCATTAGAAATAAAACTGCCCTAGTAAGGTAGCAGGATAGCTCACGACAGCAAAACCCTAGTGGTAATGATGTATATAGACTGTCGGGGGGGGGGGGGCATGGATATATCACTTTCTGGAAGAGCAGCTCCCAACCATTTGGGCACCAGGGATTTGTTCCATGGAGCTTCTGGGGGCTGGAGGGAGTGCGGTTTTGTGTGGTGCCTGCCTCCCATGGATGGGCTTCGCTTGTTTGCATGGCCCGGTTGCTGGCATGCTGTGCACCAGTGCCAGTCCACAGACCGAAGTTGAGGACCCCTTGTCTGGAAGACCCCTCAATTCCCCACTTTATGACTCTAAGCCAAAATGGTAGGGGAAATTGTATTTAGCTTTTAAAGCTGTGAGAGGTTTATTCATGATCTCTCTCCCCCCCCCCACCTTCTCTGCATGTGGAGAAAGAAAAAAAATACAGAAAGGAGAGGCCAAAGACACTGCTTTGACTGGCTTACTATAAACATTTAACTAAAAGATATCAGAAGAAGAATTTAAACAAAAGGGAACCACAAAGGCAAGAAAGAGAAACAAATATAAAAAAAAATCATAGGCAGAAAAAAAGGGACATGTTTCACAACATATTCCAAACCCTGATTTAGAAATCCAGGTCAGAATATATTGCACAGATCTATCAACATGAATGAGGACAATCAAAAGCTTAGCCCACCTAGAGAGGGCTGCTTATTAAAAGGATAGAAGAGGGCTGTAGACAGTGTAGAGCACAGATACTTCCAAAAGTTCTCCAACTCCATATGATGCCCAGATTTAATTAATTTGTGCCACAGAGCATGCCTCCTGAGGCCCCAACTGTAAGGCCACAGAGGTTTTTCAGGAATGTGCCAATTTACTTATGCTGGAAAAAGAAGAGAGAACTGTATGGAATTGCCAAGCTTCTTGCCTTGCTCCAAAGCTGTGTTCTTTTTCCATCACTCAAGTCCTGACCTTCCCAAGCTGCTGCTCATCCCCACTGCTAAATCTTGTGCTTACTTCAGGGACCACAGGACCCCCGTTTCCACAGCAGTTCCTCTGCAGGGATGTTTCAGTACTTTTCTGCTTGTTGCTAAGCTTACTTACATTAGTGTTAAATAGAGACTATTTGGATGTATTCTTCATCCCCAATGTATTGGAATTCTTATTAATATAACAGAGTAGCAGAATCAACTATGTTGTTGCAGTTAAGGGGTAATCTGAGGCTATAGAGCTATTTTAATTTCTTCTACTTAACATTCAGCGCATTAAAGGTTGATGATACTGCACCTATAGTGGTTCAATTCATTTTACTTTCTCACTTTCATTATCAAAATCTACTATCTTGTGTTTAGCAGACATGAATGGTTCTACAATTCCATAACATACTGTGGCTGGATACCCAAATCCCCCCAAGCCACAATGTGGTTTGTGGTTGGCTTAGAAAAATATATAGCTTCAATTATCTCTTTCTACACATACAATATACAACTTCCAGCATTAATTCAGCTGAGAAACAATGGAAATCTTAGAACAAGGAAGATTGAAAAAGCAAGACAACATTTAAAAGCAAATAAGCCACAATTGACTTAATTCCTTTGCATGATGTATGTAAGCAAAGATCCAATAGCAATATATCAACTCAACCTGTAGCATTCCCACCTCACACAGTAATAAATAAAAAAACCTAAATAAACTAGAGATATTTCTCATATAAATCTAAATACCAAAACCAGCAACCCAACTATTATAGAAAAATAAGAGGTGGAAAAAAATGAAATTTTGATTGTGGGCTTTACCAATTAGATAGATCTTATGTTATTGAAATGGCTGGTTTATATTATTTTGTAAAAGTAAAAAGTTGAGGTTTGGAGTTGATACTCTATTGCACCAAAGGAAGTCGGAAGTCAATGGCATTTTTTTTCTTTTTTTCTCCCTTACCTCATTTCTCTACTCCCTTTTTCCTTCCCCATCTTTTCCGATATTTACTTTGTATTTTGATTGTATTGTATATTATAAACTAATAAAACTTTGTATATAAAAAAATAAAAGAAAAATAACACCCCCCCACAAACCATCGTATCACATAGCAAAACATTAGTGCTCACAGACAGATAACAGTATGTTATCAACAAGTAAATAATCTACTAACATCACTTGCAAAACAATATTCACCTACAAGCCTATCCCACCCAAGCTTATATAAAAAAGGCAGGATATGAGGATATTGTATATCAGGGGTCCCTAACCCCCGGGCATTGGACCTGTACTGGGCCACGGCATACCAGCAACCAGGCCACACAAACAAGCAAAGCCCCATCCGCAGGATGCAGGCAGCACACAAAATCACGCTGCCTCTGGTCCACAGAAAAACCTTTCTCCATGGAACCAGTCCCTGGTGCCCAAAAGGTTGGGGTCCACTGCCTTAGAGGAGCAAGTGCTCCAAACTGAGCTGTCTTTTGGTGTGCTGCACTGAAGGAAAATGCTAGAATTCAACCCATGCCAAAAATGATTTGCAATGTCTAGAGTCTAGACATTATCTGGGCAATCATCTCTAAAATACGTCATGCAATTTATGCAGATCAGCACCAAACCCTCTTGTGACGTTTCCAATTTTTCTAGTTACAAACATTATAGCTTTGTTATTAGGTGACAGTTATTCATTTTGTTCCCCACTACCATCTTATACTTAAGGAACCGAGTCTCGTATGGGGGGGCGCTATTCACTAAAATAAATACAATTAATGGCGCCTTGATCTTGAGGGGAAGAAATCTATATTACCCCGTGTATTTCAATCAGATGCCCAATGCAGAGGGAAAGAGGTGGCGCCCGCATTTTCTAAACAACCAAAACGGAGGTCTAAAACGGCTGAGATTCATCCCGTGACACACGGCAGGCCAGGGAAAAGAAAACAAGAATGCTCTGCAGCTCCAATTTCCAAGGTTTCTTTTAAAATGTTTGTCACCCTCTTTCCCACCACTGGGATGCTCCAAGGGTTCAAGAGCCCTTCCGAACAGGCGGCGCGCTCCGCTTCTGCCCACCCTTCGCCCCTCGCGGAAGCTTCACGTCCACGCCTTCCCAACATCCCGGCTGAGCGCAGCTTACGGGCAGGAGACTGGCGGGAAGGGAGGGGAAAGGAAGGGAAGGGGCTGCCCGCGCTTCTCGATTGTCTGGGTGTTGAACGCTTTTCTTCGCATGCAGCGCCGCAGAGGGGAGGGGAGACACGTGTGTTTGCGGTGTGCGCATTTCCAAGTCTCCTCAACGCGTGTCCGTCCTGTTGCGGAGGCGGGATCGCGCTTGACTCTGCTGGATGTTGCTTGACGACAAATCGGAGCCCCTAAGGGGACAAGCACGGTCCTCGTGCAGATTTATACACGTGTGTGTCCATGTGGGAAAATCAAGCCTTTTTTGTTTATGCTGTAGCCTGCGATGAAGGGGAGAGCCGCTTTTACCTCTTTGGGGAACGGGTGGAGAAGGTCAGCGGCCGTTTATCAAAAGCGTTTCCACATGGCCTGCTTTTTAAAAATAAATAAGAGGTCAGGCGGCAAGAAAAAGGAAAGCAAAAGAAAGCATCCACGTAAGCCACAATTTACATGGGTTTAATAGCGGCAATGAGCAATAACAAACAGTACATTTGCCCATGGACGTCTGTGCTGCAAAGGCTAAGGTTTTTCATGTTTCTTAATCTTTCCTGAGGCTTCCTGGAAAAACACAGACCTATAAGACCTTCCTCTAATCAGAAGCCAAGGATGGGGGGTAGGGGCATTGCCTCAAATTTAAGAAAGTAGTTACTTCCTTATATAATTATTAAGTTATAATTATTTTTTATTTTGCATAGGTGTTTTTGGAATTGTGGCATAGACCTCCCTAAACTTTAATGAAATCTAACTGATTCCCTCTAGGTAGGTTGGTATATAACAGTGATGGCAAACCTTTTAGAGACTGAGTGCCTAAAACCCACCCCCCACCCCTGTTCCTGCTCCACCGTGCTTGCTGGACCACCCACCGCCTCCATGACCCGCCACTGATCACCCAGGCAGCCCAGCAGCGCCATGGTGACCACGCCCTCCGCCTGTGCCCTGCAGTAGCATCTGCACGCGATAGGTTGTTATGGTTTGTCCCCACTGCCTGGCTACCATGTCCTTTGCTGTGCAGCATTATGTGGCCCATGCCCAGGGGCGACTCTCCTCTGGAGGGCTGCTGGTGAGGAGGGGGCTATGGGAGGAGGCGGGGCTGGGGTGATGGTGTGTGTGCCCACAGAGAGGGCTCTGAGTGCTGCCTCTGGCACGCCTGCCATAGGTTCGCCATGACTGGTATATAATATCCAGAAAAGTATTTGGGAATGTGCAAAAATTCTCCAAAAAGTGTAATTGTGGCTTTAGCATAAATAAATGTCTTAGGCTTAGGGCTAACATTTCTCAATGAATTACAGTATTTCAGAACCAGCAGTAGAATGATTACATGCCCTTTTCTGATTGTGGCATTATAATGTCACTGACATTGGTGATTTTGGGCAGGATAAGAAGGAACACAATAGTCCAGCTTTCTCCCATGTAATTCAGAAACAGAACAAAATGTTTTCTTTATATTGGCTTGCAGAGAAGCTGTCAAATTCACTGGACAGGAAATTATTTTTACCTCCTACCTACCCCCAGATCACAATGAAACTAAATTAATTTTTTCCCTGCTGCCACAGATCTTTCCTTCTTTTTTTTTTTTTCCAAAAGGGAGAACCTGTATTTATGTTTGAGCATGCACATAAACAGTATTATATGGCAGTTTTCTATAACATTCTATATTTGGGTAAAATGGGATAAAATACCTGGTAGTTCATCTGGTTGAGAGAACAAAGCTGTTGTCTTAACCTATATAAAAGAGACCATTACACATCTCTCTTACATGTACAGGTAATCCTCATCATAACAGCCCAAAATTTATGCTGCTAAATGAGAGAGTTAATTTTGCCACGTGGCCATTGAAATGCTGCAAAGAAGTGTGAAAAATTGTCATATGTCACTTTTTTCAGTGCCATTGTAACTTCATACAGTCACTAAACGAACTGTTGTAAATCAAGGACTACCTGTATTAGATTATATCTTTTTCTGCCAGCTCCACTAGGTCAATCAGCCCAAAAAATCAGCTTCACAGAAAAGCTAAAACTACTTCTGTTTAGATTGGCAGTAATAGAATCTTGCAAGTCTGATGGTGCTGTACTTCCCCTTCCTTCTTAATACAGGTAGTCCTTGTTCAGTGACCACTCATTCTGTGACCAAAGTTAGAAAGGCAGTGAATGAGATTTACCTCACAACTGCCACTGTCATAGTGTCTCTGCAGTTATGTGATTGCGCCTCTGGTGCTTGGTAACCAGCTCACAATTGTGACATCCTATAATCACATCATTGACATTTGTGACTTTCACTGCTGGCTTCTGACGAGTCAATTGGGAAATTGCCAATGGCAGTCATGTGACATTGTGCCTAATGGCCCTGCAGGATTCATCAACTGGAACTGCCAGAACTGCCATCATAAGTTGGCATGGGCACATAACATTGTGCTTTACATCCACATGGCTTAGCAATGAAGTTGATGGTCCCAATTACTGTTAACAAAAACTACCTATAGTTCAGTTAATTAGGGAGATGTCTGTCTGATTTGCTTCCAAATATTATCTGCCTCTTGTGGACTTAAAATATGTTTCACTCCACCACCACCAATCTGGCACCAGATCTTTCATACCTTTATCAAAATATTTTTCCTTACTCCCTCCCCTTCCTATCATGATGCCACTTCCTTTTAATTCTCAATGTTGGGCTTTTTTGGGTGGCAGGCCTGGAGTATTTAGAAACCGGTGCTTTATTTTTCAGTGACTGATATACAGTTACAGAGAAAGGAGACTTATCAAATTCTTAATATGCTGAGAAAAGCTCTGAATTTTACTCCACCAAACAGAGGATAAAATTAGACAAACCCCCCCCCCCCGTCCCACAGACACTCTCTCCCAGCATGCTTCAATTTTAAAAACCCATTTCTTGATTGCTAGTCATGTCACATGGAGTTGGTCCCTGGCTGACACTCAGCCACTTGAATCCTTAGAGGGAATTATAACAATAACTTTTCACAGAAGGTCCTCCTCCAATGTGCCTTGCTGTTTGTATTTTTCTGCCTGAGGAAAAATCAAGGGCTAAACAAATGCCTCCAGCAAAAGCAAAACATGCCATATCCTACACAAGCAGGTGATTTTGTTGATACAAAACACAGAATAGCAGAGTTGGAAGGGACCTTGGAGGTCCAACCCCTTGCTTAGGCAGGTAACTCTATACATCTCAGTCAAATGATTGTCCAATCTCGTCTTAAAAACGTCCGTGTTGGAGCATTCACAACTTCTGGAGGCACGTTGTAACACTGGTTAATTGTTCTAACTGTCAGGAAATTTCTTCTTAGTTCTAGGTTGTTTCTCTCCTTGATTAGTTTCCATCTGTTGCTTCTTGTCTTGCCTTGAGGTGCTTTGGGGAATAGCTTGACTCCCTCTTCTTTGTGGCAACCCCTCAGACATTGGAACACCGCTATCATGTCACCCCTAGAGCTTCTTTTCATATGGAGAGTGATTCATCCCTCATACCTGATGTGGAACACAGGACATCACAGCACATTAAAGATAAAGATGCGGTACCCAGCTTAAGGCTAGATATTGGAGAGGTGGAGGTATCATAAGAGCCTTCTAACTATTTAGTAAATTAATTCCTTGGGACAGAAATGTATCTGATCCAGCAGTCACCTGTACCATTTCCAAGTTGTCCAAGTTCTCTCTATAAAAAAAACAGTACATTAATTAACATAAAATTATTTCTACACAAATGCAAGTTGAACCAAACACAGCAGATGCAGCAGATAAAGCAGAAATGGCCTGTGGAAACTTGACATCCAGGTTTCTAGAGCTACCAGTTCTGGCTGCAAAAGTCTGGATAACAAGATGGCAGCCAAGATGGTAGATAGCAATAAAGAGCCCAGATCTTTTAGTCCTACTGCGATAGAGCCATCCACTTTTTGCCATTCAAACATTAAAACTTAATACTGTTTTCAAACATCATCTGATTCTTGCAAATGGATCAAACGTTGGAATCGTTTAGCAATATGCCTACTGCAAGAAATGGCTACTGAGGGGAATGCAGAATGGAAAATAAGGCCCTTGAGATATATAATATCTTCTGACTTAGTAGGGCCAGATGTCAAGATCACTTTACAGTTTCAATACATAAAGGGCAAATTCTTACGAATACTCTTAAGATGCTTCTAAACTCTGCCTTTTTTGGACAGATGCGCAATGCTGAAAGTCTTGCTGTTATTGCCAGCCCTCAAGGCATCCTGTTCTCTGAAGCCTGTTCCACTGCAATAGCTGGCTCTGCAAGGAAGTAAGTTATGGATCGTAACTCCCAAGTTTCCATGATCACACAGGTCTCTCCTGAATGAGATTGCTTCTTGTTTTTTGTTTTTTTTAAAATTTCAGAACAACTGACATGGAAATGTAGATGCCAAAACAAGACTCTGTATGCAGTAGATATTAATAGTTCTCTGCATTCTCAAAAGCAGTAATCTGTAAAACATAGAATTATAAGTAGTTTGAATTAAAAATACTCTTGTTTCTGAGAATCCAATATTTCAAATGTTGGGAAGTTGAACATATGTGTTATTTGCTATTACGAGTTCAGATTTTCTGCCCTATCTTAAGCTTAAACAATGTATTACAGTGGAAAGCTACCAGATTTTTCTTCTGATCACGGAATCTGCAGCTGGTTTATGATTGCTGCTGCCTTTCATGCACAAGTAAGTGCACGATAACAGTCTTCCCTAGTTGGCAGTTACAAACAGTTAATATTTAGCAAGGAATAGTCAGCATCCATATACAGTTATGATGCCCGGGATCCTTACAGAAGTATCTAGAAACATAGAAATAAACCACATTTATACACCATTCAAAGGAGGTAATTAAAAACCTAGGAAGGAAACAAAAAAATAGAATATATCCCTTCCAGCAGCCAACATTTAGATAAGCCAGGATCAACAGGCAGAAAACAATACCCAATCAAAGAAAGAAGGAAACTACCCCTACCAAAATTTCAGAGCAAACTACTGTATATAAACAGGCAGCGAACCCCACATTCACCTGCACTGATGATATTATTTAGTTAGGTCAGGGGTAGGCAACCCAAAACACTTAAAGAGCCACTTGGACCCGTTTCCCACCAAAAACAAAACACTGGGAGCCGCAAAACCATTTTGATATCTAAAATGAAGATAATACTGCATATATCCTTTTTTACCTTTATTATAGGTGTGTGTGTGTGTGTGTGTGTTTGTGTGTATGTATGTATGTGTGTGTGTGTGTATATATGTATATGTATGTATGTATACACACACACACACACACACAGGTAAAAAAAGGATATATGCAGTGTTATCTTCATTTTAGATGTCAAAAGGGTCTCTCTCTCTCTCCCTCTCTATCTGCCCTTGGTCTGCCATTCCTCTTCCCCCGCTCTCTTTCTTTCTCTCTCTCTCTTTCCTCTCTTTCTCTCTCCCCCTCTCTCTCTCTCTCTTTCTCTCTCTCTCTCTCTCTCTCTCTCTCCCCCCCTCCTATCTGCTGCTCACCTGACAAGCTTCAGGCTGTTGTCCAACAAGATCAGGGGTAGTCAACCTCGTCTCTTTTATGACTCATGGACTTCAACTCCCAGAATTCCTGAGTCAGCCTAGCTGGGCAAGCTAGCTCTCTCCTGCCCTTCCTGCTTCCTGCAGAGATGCAGCAAAGGGAAGAGTTCTGCCCATTAAGCTTTTCAGCTCCTCGGAGAACACTGTGAGTGCACTCTCTTTTTTTTATACACACACACACACACACATATAAAAAAACACACACAAAAACACACACACACAAAAACACAGAGAGAGAGAGAGAGAGAGAGAAGCAGGGAAGCGCAATTCCTCTCTCTGTCTCTGTCTCTCTCTGCAAAGGCAGAGGAGGCTGGGAGCCGCAGGGGAAGGCTCAAAGAGCCGCATGCGGCTCTGGAGCCGCAGGTTGCCGACCTGTGAGTTAGGTAATAAAATGTCTGCAAGCAAACAACCAAACTCAGACAGCACAGAAGGGACTAAATTGTTAATTCAAAATGATCGCTTTTTATAACACTTTAGCAGACAAGACTGTCAAAAAATAAAAGTCTTGAGAATTGTAACTTTTGAAGGGTGCTAAAAATCCTTTGCGAGAGACTCTCAATTTCTTTCAAGTTCCACATTTGAAACTGTCCTTTGGGACTTTTCTTCACTTATGGGGCAAACATGCCCAGGCAAATTCTTTTTTCTCCCCAAGTTCACATGATGCTGCCTTAATTTTGTCTCTTGGCAATAAGAGAGGCAAGCATAGGTTATCCTTAACTTTCTGGCTTTAAAGTTTATATATTTTCCTGGCTATCATGGTGCACAGGTAGCCTCTAGGTGTATTAAAGATTATTTGTCACTATTATCTTAGAGGGAAATCCAATGACTGGAAGTGACTGGAAACATGACAAAAAACAAAGAGCAGAAATTAGTAATGGAGTTGGCATATGGGGGATAGTTTTTCTGTCAATTCAAGGAGAGGAGAGGAGCATTTCAAATCAGTGGTGGGGAAAGTCCATAAATTGTCCTTTTGCTGGTCGGTTATTACAAAGCTGCAAAATAAGAGGTTTCTTATGGAATGAAACTTGTTCATTCATCACTTGATTTATATCATTTTTGTTCTGCTTGAGAGAGGCCTTGATCTAGATCCAGTTGTTTTATGGTTTTTTTTTAAATGGAAAAATCCATGTGAAAATATTTTAGAATGGAATGCAGAAGCACAAGGCCCAGATCATGTAGAATATGATGGATCAGTCTGTGACTACAACATCTATTTTTCTTTTTTGTGGGACTTTTTAATTATTTTTAACTTCCTGAATTCCTACATTGATTTATCTTTCCCTGCAGTGAATGTTTCTTGCCACACAGAAAAGCAGATTTCCTAAATGAAATCAGACCACGTTCTTAGCAGTTCACTAGGTAATATTTTCACATGAATTCCTGAGCCAGCCATGCTGAGGGGAAAGGGAGAGGTTTCCAAGCTGAGCCACGCTGGCTCAGGAATTCTGGGAGTTGAAGTCCACGAGTCATAAAAGAGCCAAGGTTGCCTACCCCTGGGTTAGACTCTCATGTACAAGAGTCTAATTAAAAAAAATTGAGTTGATTCTAAGATCTTGGCTAATCAAGGAATACATTTCTGCAAAAGCTGCTGCTATCATCTTGGTTCTCACTTGGCAAAGAACTAGCTGATTTTGGGATGGGCTTAGTTGATTCTTAAGTGTCAGGCCCTGAAGTGTGAGGGCATCAAGACTCCCCACTATAAGGCAAGGAACTTTAAGGCACTCTTTTACATTCATTAATTCCTTACTTGCTATGCTGTACTGTATGGCTGCCTTCTATCAATGAATCTCTGAAAAAGATTCGAAGATTGAAAACTGAAACAGGGTTAGTTACAAAGCTGAGAATAAAAGAACAGGCTAAAATAATGCTTTAATTGGTCCAGTATAGAAAAATCATATCTGGCAAAGTGAAACTGATTTGTGGCATAGCTAAAGACCATAAAAATTGCTTTAGGAGCAGTAAGATGGTGACATTAATTAAGCCAAATGCTTGATTTTATGCAGCTCTTCCTGAAAGGTTGCAATATATAATTCAATAGCTCTAGCATAAATGATGAAAAAAATATGCTACGGTTTTAAATGCGGAAACTTAGCAGCTCTCATAGCAGGTACCCAGCTTCTGGGTATCCAAACCCTATATCCTTGTATACAAGGATTGTGACCAGCAATTACGTTCTGAATCTTATATATAGGGCTGTTAGACCCATGCTGCAGATCTGTTACATAGGAATGAGAGTTTTTTTTTAAAAAAAAATCTCACTTTCCTGACACCTAGAGGTTGTCCGGATTTTGCAGCTGAGATTGACTGGATTTGTCAGATGTCTCAAGGAAGTATACAAGGAAAATTTAAAATTCAGTATAACAATAAAAGAAGAACCCAGGTATCAAAGAACAGCCCAGAGAGCTAGATCTTTGTGGTGTTCCTAAAGGACTACATTGTTGGAGTCATGCCGACCTTGGGAGTAATCTCATTCCAAACAATAGGAATAACAGAATAGATGCATTTCTAGACTCCCATAAGGGGAAAGCCTTTAACTGAGTAGGACTTGCAGTGTGCTGACCTTGTCAGATCTTATAGGATGACCAGAGACAATTGGAGAGAAGAAATCCTGCAAATAATCAGGCTTAAGGCACAAAAGGTATTAATGGTGACCATCAATACCTTGAACTGTACTTGGGAACCAACTGGTATCCAGTGCAGCTCATATGTAGAGGTGTCAAAACAGGCAAGATTAAGAGGCAGGAGTAGAAGAAGTCTCAGGAATCTCTTTGTTTTAGATATAGTAATGAAATCTTGAACGCCTGTCAGACTTTCTTTTCCATGCCCTCTTCTTTCCCAGGATTAAATAATATTTTTTTGAAACACCTAGCTTAACAGCTTGTTCATCCTTCCCCCATTTTCAGGGCCAGGTATACATTCCATCACATTCATTGACATATCAAAGTGCATCCATAACTTCTCATATTGTCACATTCTGAATTAGTTGTCACTCTCAAGTGGTCTTCCAAGTAGAGCCACATTGTAATAATCCAAACAACAGGTTACTAAGGCAGAGGAGCCAAGAAAATGTGCAACTGATGCCAGAGATGGGTCTGCCAACTGCTCTTCAAGCAGAAGTTGTAAATATAGGAAAAATTCCAAATTGTGCACCAGTTCTATCTGAGAAACTGCTCCATCCAAAACTAAACCTGAACAAACTGCTTGTTATCTGAACATCTGGTTGGTTTGTAGTTGCTTTATGATCATATTAGAATTTTATAAGATTTAGTCAATCATATTTGTGGTGATGTCACAGCTGTCTACTTAACCTTGCCATCCTTGAAGATTATCTGACTCCACTGAGATTATTCATCCGTGGCATAATCTAGTGGCTAATTCTTAGGAAAAGTGAAGCAGCACTCATTCATAATTGGCAAACCCAGCTTTCTATCCCAGAAGTGTTTATGGGGGGGGGGCGAGTTGTCATTGTTCAGTGCTGAGAAAGCTACTTTGGCAGGCAAGAGTAGTGTGTGTGTGTTTGTGTGTGTGTGTGTTTATCAAGCATTAATTTAATAATGGAAAATCTGGGAACCTGATGTACTCTTACGGGATCCATAGACTTTAACTAAGCTAGGATCCTGTTTTCAGTGAGCCTGAAAGTAATGCTGCCAGATGACTCTAAGTATATTCAAAAAAATCAGAAGTCTCATAGCACCATTTGCAAATGTTTTATGGTATAAATTTTTAAAAGCTACAGCTCCATATTTCAAAACAAAATGTATTAATTGGGAAAAGATACTACCAGATTCCTTTGGATTTTTTGCTGCTGTAGATTAACACAACTCTCCTCTTCCAATGTCTAAGTGTGTTCAGGGTCCCTTGCTAAAAATACTGTGGTTACAACCATCCAACTCCCTTTCCATGGCATCATGTATATGGTGAAAAGAACAATTCATTTTCATGTGTCTTTCATTTAAAGGTGCAGCCATCTAATTTCCTTATGTTGGAAAAAAGATGCAGATAAATATGAGTATGATTTGGGAGTGATTTGAGAGGGAAAAACCATTGTAGTGGTTAATGTGCTAGCCTAGAAACCAGGAGACTGTCAGTTCTAGGTCTCACTTAGGCATGAAAATCAGCTGGATGACTTTGGGCCAGTTACTGTCTCTCAGCCTAACCCATCTAACAGGATTGTTGTTGTGAGGGAAATTGCAGGAGTATTAGATATGTTTGCTACCTTGAGTTTACCATTTTTTATAAAAATTAATAATAATAATAATAATAATAACAACAACAACAACAATAGGCACTACTTTAACCTATCACATCTCTTTTACCCGGGCAGTTGGAAGCTGTGTGGAAAAACATCATCTGAAAAAAACTGCTGCCCAACACTCTGTGTGTGTGTGTGTGTGTGTGTGTGTGTGTATTTTCGTAGATTTTCACGGGTACAGGTATGCAGGTCTTGGCGTATTCGGGTCTTTTCCCGTGTAAGATTGAGAGTATCTTGGCGACTTTTCAACAAGGTCCCACTCATCATCTTCAGGCTGGGGACTTCAGCTTCGTGCTTGTGCGAGCAAAGTGTGATCAGAGCTGCTGTCTCTCTATAAATATTGGTGAGGGTGTGTGGAGTGCTAGCTTAGTTGCTGTAGGTGGGTTGGTTGGCTGTGTTGGAGTTATTGTTTGCGGATTGTTCAGCTGTTTTGTAACATCTTGAGTAGCTGGCTGTGTGCCCATTAGTCTTTTGTGTTGTAACAGCACAAACAGGTCATTACAAAAATCAGGTAACAGGTCATTACAAAAATCAGGAGTATGGATGAAGACGAACTCTACAAATACCTGGGCGTCCATCAAGCTGACAACATCCAGCACATTGGAAGTCAAGAAGTAGGTTGAAGTGAATACATCATGAGAGTGAAAAAGAACTTA
The DNA here is from genome assembly GCF_016545835.1 of Crotalus tigris. NCBI lineage: Eukaryota > Metazoa > Chordata > Lepidosauria > Squamata > Viperidae > Crotalus > Crotalus tigris. The sequence continues at coordinate 3,901,760 of NW_024096554.1, read as the reverse complement.
AAGTCCAAACTCAGTGGTGGAAATACCATCAATGTAATTAACAGGTGTACAATTCCAGACATTAGATGTAGAGCTGAAATAGTGAATTTGGACTCAGCAAAACCAAAAGCCCTGAATAGGAAAACTAGAAAAATAATGACAGTGAAGCATACCCTTCATCTACACAATGAAGTTGACATACTCTATTTACCAAGGAGCAAGAAGGTGGCGTGGAGTGTTGCAAGTACATCACAAAGATGAAGAAGAAAAAAGGGCATCGGAAGAATATCTGAAAGTGAGTGAAAGTTAGTATACCATGAAAGCTAATTGAGTACTGGAGAGACCAAATTGGCCTACAAGAAAAAAGATTAGAAAATAGACATGCCAAGGAAAAGTATTACATGATTAGTACATTTTAAAAATAGCAAACAGAACAGATAATAACAAGATCTGACAATGGCAAAGAGCAAGAAATTTGAAGAAAGAAACAGAGGAGCTAATTCTGATTGCAGAAGACCAAGCCTTAATGCAGTAGTGGCAACCTATGGCACGAGTGCCAGAGGTGGCACTCGGAGCCCTCTCTGTGGGCACACATGCCATTGCCCCAGCCCCGCCTCTCCCCACTGCCCCCTCCACACCAGCAGCCCCTCCCAGTGGAGAGTCGCCCCCAGGCATGGCCCACCTGGAGCAGCGCAGCCAAGGACATGACAGCCGGGCAGTGGGGACAAGACTCCGCCCTTGTGCCCCATCGCAAACAGATGATGCTGCAGGGGCATGGGTGGAGGGCGTGGCCACCATGGCGTTGCTGGGCCGTCTGGGCGATCTGCGGTGGGCCATGGAGATGGTGGGTGGCCCTGCGGGTAGAGTGGGGGTGGAGCGGGGGCATGAGGTGGAGCAGGGGTGGAGTGGGGGCATTGTGGTACGGGGTGGGGCAGTTTTTGGGCACTCGGTCTCTAAAAGGTTCGCCATCACTGCCTTAATGCATTCAAAACCAGAATTGAGAAGACAGCAACAGAAAGCAAAAGCCACCTTTACAAAGACCATTTAGTTAGCTATTGCAAGATCACAGACTGACTATAAACAACAGCATGGCAAATGGTATCAATAATAGCGAATTGGAATATTACCATTTGCCTCCAAGCCAGAGCTGATGAGACCACAATTAGACAAAGTATTAGAAATTGCAAAAGGTAAAATATTTTGGGACTTTAGAATTGAAACAGACAAGCACCTGCCACAGACTTAACAATTGTTGATATCTAGATAAAGCTAGAGAGTGGATGTTGTAGTACAGGGGTGTCAAACTGGTGGCCCACAGGCTGGATACATCATGTGCAGACCACGCCCACCCCAGCTCCGTAAAGGCAAAAAATATTTTGATACATCATGATACATCACATGACACGATCGAGTTTGACACCTGTGTTGAAGTACCTGGAGACAGGAGAAGAGAAGAGAAAGAATGGGAGAAATCACAAAATATAAATAAAATGCAAACAGAAATAGAATGATTGTGGCAAAAGAAAGCAAAGATAGGACCAATAGAGATAGGTATCTTGGATGCAATTTCAAAACATCTTGAACACATTTGCAAAATCACTATCAGTCAATTGAAAACGGCAGCTTTACTTAGAACAGCTTACTTCCTCTGATGATATATTTTTACACCATCAAACAATATCTGCCAATCCCTAGTTTTTTTGGGAAGAACTCAGGAGGTGGATAAAAACACCAAATTGAGCCTTTAATATTTGGCTGACTATGCAACCACCCATAATAGAGAAGAAAAGCTTTGCCCTAATATTTCAATGAGGACTTGCCAGTGGAAGATTCTTCTCCAAAACATTCCCAGTTCAGATCTTGCCAGAACAAAGGGAAGTAAATCAGAAAAATACTGAAACCCTTTCAGTGGTTTATAGACATTTTTATATTGTCTTTGAAGATTTGTTTTCAGGTATACATAGTTACATTTTTCTACAAAATGCAGTTGCAACACCCTATCCAGAACATGAGGTCCAGGACTTTTTAGATCAAAAGGTCTTGGCTGGAGATGTTAAAAGCTGTGGTCTAATGCATATGGAGGATACCAGATTTGGGAAGACTGATTTAAGTCTTAAAAATAGCTACTTATTCTGCTGAAAAGTTTTAATCCATTTTAGTTATTTACCTTTTCCAGCATTGCTGGAGGGTGTGAACTGAACTGACTAATTTTATTTTGCTAGCTTTTATTCTTTTTGTAGGGAGATGGGTCTAAAATTACATGTCTTCTTCTGTCTCTTGTTCCTTTTATAAATAATGGAAATAAATCAGTACTGTAATGCATGCATGCACACAAGTTTAAATCTAGTTAAGTGCCTGATAATAGTACCTAAAACCCACACTTATACTACCACATGTGAATACTTCAATACTTTTATACCCAAAGCTCTTTCTATCTTACAATTTGTTTAATATAACTGAGCCCTATCCTAATTTTTGCACAACTTTCTTCCAAACATTCTAATTTTAATACAACCTTGCGGAAAGCAGGGCTTTTTCTTTTTAGCCTGGAGTAATGGATGCCAGCTGATTCCATTTACTAATGCTGTTCTCTGGCAGATTGTGATAAAATTCTTGGCATTGTTTCTTTAGAAATTAAATAGTACTTAAAGGCAAACCCAATGCCCACGTTGTGTGAACAGGTGCTAGGAAAGCTGCAACCTGCTTGTGGACATAATACAATTATACCAAGAACTGCTTTAATCCTGTGTTCTGACATTAAAAGCAGACCCAGCATTTTTAAAGCCATTGTTCCCTGCAGTGTGACCTATATTTGAGGACCTCTTTTTCAATTATAACTCTGTTATCAGCTTTGCCTGTTGTGTATCCTGCCCTTTTTGTGCAACTTTAGATGTTATTTCTTAGATACCTGTTTAGTGCACTGTTGTGCTAGTAGGCAAATCGCCCACCCACTTAGCAGCTTCATCTATTATTGATAACCAGTTGGGAACATCGTGGTTGTTTTGCATTTGAGATTGTTTTTTTTCCCCCAGTGTTTCCTTAAATATCCTTGACTGCACTAAGCTAACTTATCTCCTATAAATACAGACCAAGAAAAGATTCATGTTCTGAAATGTGTATATGTTCATGGATCAAACAGCTGTATGTTGCGCTCTCTATCATCACCAGGTCAAAAATAAAAGATCTTTTTAAATTGTTTGTGCTACTTTTTCCAGTGGATACCTTTTAAAACTTTGTAAAAGATTTTTAACCTTTTAAATGTTGTTTTTCCCCTAATCTTATTTTCTAAGTGTATAAAGTAGAGATGTTTCACAAAGGGAAAAGCATATCTGTTAACAAAACAGAGATACAGTATTAGAAAATTTAGAAAAAAACTCCTTTTCATAAACGTACCAATTTAATTTATTTAGGGTAAGAAAGCCTTCTATATCAGAGACAAAGTCAGAGATCTTCATTTAGTATAATTGTAGCACTCTGGCAAAAGAGCATCAATATACAGAGATAGGAAACTGAAGGATATGTTTAAGTCATCTTAACTTTACTTTGTTTTCAAGTACAATGTGACTGGATCATATTTTGGCCTGGTAACATTCCAAGTCACATTGTGGGAAAATAATGGATGGGTGTTGTTTTTTTCTTAACTTGTTTAATATAAGAGAACCAGTTTCATGTAAGTGGTTTAAACTTTAAAGGCACAGGATTACAGGCTGGTGCCTCTGAGCCAGTCATTCCTTCTCAGCCCTAGGAAGAAGGCATAGTAAATCACTTATGAAAGTATTGTCAAAAAATTGCAGGGACTTTCTAAGTCAGTGGTGGCGAACCTATGGCACATGTGCCAGAGGTGGCACTCAGAGCCCTCTCTGTGGGCACACGCGCCATGCCCCGGAGATGGCAACCGTCCCTCTTCAACCAGCCGCCCACTAAGTCGCCGAGGTCCCACATAGCCGGATGCATCCCAGCACCCATGCTCTTGCTGGCCTCTGTGTGCAGGGGCCAATGATGTCAGGCAGCAGCCGTCCCGGCCCCTGCCTCACCTTTCCCTGTGACAATGGCACCCCCGCCCTGCCTCACCTTGCCTCACCTCACCCTGCAGGACGAGCCTCCTGCCCACCGCACCACCTGCCAGAGACCCCCTGGATCTCCCCCAACCCTGCCCGGCCCCGACAGGTGTCCCTCCCCACAAGCAACATCAAGGTGATTATGCCCATCTTGGCCACTCCCACCCAATCTGCCATGACCACCACAGCCACCCCCACCCAGTGAGCCACGCCCACCTGGCACCCAGCAATAAATAAGTGGGTTTTGGGTTGCAGTTTGGGCATTCAGTCTCTAAAAGGTTCGCCATCACTGTTCTAAGTAGTCATTAGGAGTCAAAAATTATTTGAAAGCCCCCTCCCCTCATAAAGTTAGTATGAGCAACACCTAATAACTTTCATGTCATGCTGGTTTCATATCATTCAAACCTTCAAGAATTACTGGAGCAGCCAGTTAGGTCTAGTGGTTAAGGCACCAGGCTAGAAATTGGGAGACTGAGTTCTAGTCCAGTCTTGGCCAGGAAAGCCAGCTGAGTGACCTGGGCCCTGACATACACTTGCAGCCCTACTCACCTCACAGGGTTCCCCACCTCTTGTGAGGAAAATAGGAAGAGGAAAGTGGATATGTTCACTGCCTTGAGTTATTTGTAAAATAAATAAATCCATCCATCCAATTAAAGAGAAGTAACCATTCCTCATTAAGGATTTCTTTGAATCCTTTGAATCTTAGATGAAACTACCTCATCTGAGAGTAGATTAGATCAAGTTCAAGTTTAAACAGAAGCATCCACAGAATCCCTGTTATCATCAGAATGAGAAAGTGACATGACATAAGCTCCACCCCTTTTGTACCTGCCTGTGAGACAGTAATGGGAGGACACTGCTTTCTTCACCCTTCACCCCAGGGATCCTGCTGTTCGAGAGGGCCTTTTCTTCAGTGACCACACAGCTTATGGAAGAGAGATTCAGATCTTCTGTCTGTTTTCACTTAGCAATGGTTTTAAAATTATTCTGTTTAAAAGAGCTCTTGAATTAGGATGGAACTAAGTGTCTTTAACTGGATGTTCTGGTGTCCAAATTAATAAGTCATATATTTTTTAAATGAAAATCCTTTAACTGTATTTTTGCCCATTTTGTGATTATGGAGTTTGTGGTTCTTTAGTATTTTCAGATGCTGGATGGCACCATAGTAGCAAAAAAATTACAAGTCATAGAACAACTTTTTCAAGAGCTGTTATTTCTTCAATACTTTTCTCCCTCCCTCCAAAAAAGAACCATTTTGGTGAAAGAACTAAAGAAAGCTCTGAGTAAGAGTTCCCGAGGGATATTTTTCCCTTACATTAATTGTTGGTATTTACATTAATTACATATCTTCACCACACCCCTGTTTCTCCTTTCCTCTGGATTCGACTTGCTGATGGGAAGTATGTTTTCACTGATTATTTTTCACCCTCAATGTGTTTTTACTCTGCTGTTCCTTGTACATTTTATTATGTTGATTTAATATTGCTGTATGGTTTTTGCAGCCTTTTTTATAATCGTATTTTTTGCTTTATGTGCTTTTGCAGTTATTCTGCACAGACAGGCTTGCAATATTGTAGCTGAATAAATAAAAATTGCACTTCTGAGACCAAAGTAAGATAGTTTGTTTCTTGGACAAGTTCCAAGCATGCCGAGTTTCAAAATCTGTATTTGCCTCTATTATTTTTTTCTTCCATATTTTAGTATGAGAAGAACCTACTCAGAAATATCATTGAATTCTATGGGGTTTTTTTAACTAAGACACCTGAGTCATCTTCCTCCCTTCTTATGGTTTTGTAGCTTAACTGCTACAAATTGGATGATATCAAACTTATTTGTCTAGACTATTCCACAGTCTTACAAATCTTGAATTCAAAACAACTACAAGTAAGTTTGAATTTTGGAAGCTGTAGTCTTTTGATGCAGAACTTAATTCATTTACCAAAAAAAAAAAAAAGTTTAAAAACCCACCAGCCACATTTTATTTATAAAATTGGAGAAGGAGGAGAAAAGAGACAGTCTGTGGGCTTGAGAAGGGGGGGGGAAGTGAGCACAGATGGTGAAGAAAAAAAAATGATGAAAGTTAGATGGCTAATCAGGTAGATGGGTGATGGAAAGTGTTAAAAACAACAAGAGGAAAAACTTTGTGCAAGAAGACATGTACAGGGCTGTGATTTATATAACACATTTCTGGAAATAAAGCATTTAGGACTTTTTTTTTTCTTTTACTGACATGAAAATAGAGATAGTTGACTGCTTACAAGGCTTCCTTCACTTTTAAAAGAGATGGCACACATCTCCCTTCCCTGTGACAAATCCATGGTCCTACAAATTCTCTGTCATCTTGACTTTCACAAGCCAAGAAGGTGAAGGAGTTGGCTAGAGGGCACTGAGTTACTATACAAATCATAATGTCATCCTTGAAATGACGCAAGTCTCTTTAAACAGAGAGTGTAGAGAAGGCAGCACAAATGCAAGTCACTGGCTTGTAAGGTAAATTGTCTAAGCAAGACTCAAGGTTTGAATGTCAACTGGCAGAATAGGTGGATGTGTTTTAGCTGGGATGTAAAAGAAAATAAGAATATGATCAAAAGGGTGAAGGGGACCAGGATGAAAATAATAGGCAGCAATTGCCACACACACACTCCTCCCCCCCCCTTTACTCATCATAGCTTGCTGGAAGTGGGAGAACTTTTTTGCTTTTACACCATCATTCTCCAAAGGGGGGAAAAATTCCTTCTAATCTGACAACAATAATTTGCATTGTCTTTTTAATCCTGCTATGTGGATGACTGTCAAAAAACAAAAAACAAATCAGATACAGCCAATTCATGAACTAGCCAAATTCTTCTCAGTGGGATGATGGAATTAGAAAACCCAGATTTTCCACCCTAACCCATGCTATAAAAATTCATATTAAAATTAAAAGACTGAGAAAATTCCTTATTTTTGTCGACATGGTCAATTTAAGTCAAGCAAACCTTAGAAACCCTGGGGGGGGGGGCAATGGAAAACAATGTTAAAAAATGAAAATACCAGGCTTGGTAAGTAAGGAATTGACACAGTAAGAACTTTTTTGCTTACACTTAACCATGGCACAATATGTTCTTGGATCCTTATGATGTTGCTTTTCAGATACCCAAGGCAGCCTTTTCAGATACCCAAGGCAGGAAAGATATCAAATGATTGGCTAAAATCAACCTTTGTGACAATCCCCCAAAAAATAAATGCAAAGAAGTATACCGAATACAGAACAATAAGCTTAATGAGTCATGCCCTGAAAATATTCCTGAGAATAATTCACACAAGAATATACAACAAAATTGAAAAGAGTCTAGGTAACACACAATTTGGTTTCAGAAACAATCTTGGTACACAAGATGCGCTGTTCAGCATTCAGGTTCTTGTACAGCATTGTAGAGATGTCAATCACAGTGTTTACATGTGCTTTATTGATTTCGAAAAAGCTTTTGATAAAATAAGACACAGCAAACTATTAGAAATTCTGAAACAAGGGGGACTAGATGACAAAGACATCCAAATAATAAAGAGTCCTTATTGGCATCAGATAGCAAATGTGCGACTAGGTCAAAAATACTCAGCTGATGCAGAAATAAGAAGAGGGGTCAGACAGGGATGTATTCTGTCTCCACTGTTGTTCAATATCTACTCTGAGTCAATCTTCAACGAGGCACTGGAGAACATCGATGCTGGCATCAAAGTAAATGGTGTTTGGATCAACAACTTAAGATATGCTGACGATACAGTTCTGCTTGCCAGTAAGCATGAAGACCTTCCGCTCCTCATCAACAGTCACAGAAATATCTGAAAAATACGGCTTGAAGCTTAACACCTCAAAAACCAAGATCATGGTCATCAGCAAACAACCCGTTAACTTACTACCAATACCACTAGAAAAAGGTGAAAGGATCACACACCTTGGTTCCAATTTACATGAAAGCTGGGACATGACCATTGAAGTAAAGACAAGGATAGAAAAAGCTCGAGCAGCATTCTTCAAAACGAAAAAGGTCTTCTGCAATCACAACATAAGCCTAAGATTGAAAATCAGGCTTGTCAGATGTTATATTTTTTCTTTCCTGCTCTATGGAGTAGAGAGTTGGTCTCTGACAGAAGGCCACCTGAAGAGACTAGAAGCATTTGAAATGTGGATTTACAGGCGTCTGTTACGTATAAGCTGGGCTGACAAGATCAGAAATGAGGTGATAAGCCACCTGGGAAAGCCAAGGGAAATCATCAAAACAATTAAAAAACGAAAATTAGAATATTTCGGACATGTGATGCGACACCCAGAAAAATACGGCATACTCCATTTAATCCTCCAGGGAAAGATTGAAGGCAAACGAGGTCCAGGCAGAAGAAGAACATTGTGGCTTCAAAATCTAAGGGACTGGTTTGGACAAAGCTCAGCAGCACTTTTTCGTGCGGCTGCTGATAAAAACAGGATCGCCAACGTCCGATAACGGATATGGCACAAGAAGAAGAAGGCAGCCTTAAATTTTTCTTAGCTATACATCTGTGACAGTACGGTTTTCCCTTTTACAGGTTAATCATTGACTAATGATCACAGTTTGGACCAGAATTTCCAGTGCTAAGCAAGGCAGTTAAGGGAGTTCCAGGCCATTTTATGACCTTTTTTGCCATGATTGTTAACGGAATCACCGGAGTTAAGTAATTCATGTGGTTGTTAAGCAAATCTTGCTTTTCCCATTGACTTTGCTTGTCAAACGCCAGCTGGGAAGGTCACAAATGGTGATCACGTGACCCCAGGATGCTGCAATCATTGTAAATACATGCAGATTGGTGAGCCCTTGAATCTTGCTAATGTGACCATGGGGATGCTATGATGGTGATAAACGTAAGGAGCAACTGTAAATCACTTTTATCTGTGCCACTATAAACAGTTACTAAATGAAGATTATATTCCAGCACAGTTTTTGCCATGAATATATTCTGATGGACTCCACTTGCTTTTCTGTTGATGGCATGGTCAGGTGACCATCTGCGATGTAGGAGCAACCAAGTCACGGCACCATGAAGCAACAGAGAGCCACCCCTCTGGCTGTTGATTGCCTGTTGTTCAGGCTTTAATGCAGCATGGGTTTAGGGCTGTTTTGGAAGGACTTATTAACAGTAGAAATGGGGAGGGTTATTGCATTTCAGGAATAGGTAGGGAGATGTCCAGATCCTTGCTGTTCAGCATATAATTCTCACTTATTGCCAATTTCATATTAGTTGGCTCCTTTTCAGTGCATTCACAGCTAAAGCCAGCAGTGAATTTTGAGAGCTGACTAAGCCCATTGGTCTAACCATTTGCCAGACCCACCGCTTTCTCAATCCCAACCCTTGTGATGTTCAGTGGGGAGCAGTAATTTGGGATAACCCATTGATCTATTTCTTTAATAAATCTTTCACTCCATAAGTAAAAAACAAACCCCTTAGTGGCGATCTTGTACAAGCATGATGGCATTCAACATCATGGTGACATTCAAGGGAAACAGACATTGTAACAAATGTGAGTTCTTCTGAGTGTTCTTGTTTAGGAAGAAGAAATGGTGCTGGGAGTCAGATTCAAAGAGCATTTTCTTCTTAGAACTGCAGTTGATCTGTCTGGAAATGCAAGTATGATATAACTCTTGTTGTTTGTGATATGATTGCTTAAGATGAACATGATATTTTGTATATTTTCTAAGGCTTGCTGGCCTGTTTGTCATTACTAGCAACTAGGGAAAAGCAGAATAACAGTATTGGAATGAACCTTGGAAGTCTTCTAGTCCAGCCTCCTGCTCAAGCAGGAGACCCAATATGTGGTAGGGAATGTTGAACTTTTATCAGTTACTTGGTAACTGAAAAGGTAGTTCTGCTATCGTTGGGCCGAATGGTTTAGGTCCAGCATCAACACATCTTTATTGCATATCCGGATCCTAAAAACTTGAAAACTCATGGGACTCCATGATAAAACAGTGAAAATGGAACAATGAATGTTCAGCCAATAAATGATTGTGCCTCTGTCTTCTGTTTTCGGAATATATTACATGGTTCACCCTAGGGAACTCAGACATTAAATTTTCTGGGATCAGATCTAGAAGTAGAGCAGATTTGCTTCTGAAGCTGACAGCTACTGTTTCAGTGTTTCCCTTCAGCCTCAGTTACGGTCCATTTGACTGATTGAAAACAAAAGAGCACGCTCTAGCCTCATGTCTGTGAGTGAAATAATCCTTCTGCTCTATCAATTCACTGTGGTATGTGGAAGGAGATTGCTAAAGTAGAAATTAGAATTACAAATGAAGCTATAAAAATGTCTGTAAGCTATTTTTTTTAAAAAAAAAAAATCCCGATGTTAAATCCTGATTATAATTGCACAAGAGTAATGCTTTCCATCTAATGTTTTTCAGAAATATAGCTGTAGGCAAGAATCATTTGTCCACTTACATGTAGTTGGAATCTCCAAATTAAATCTTAATCATGGAGAGAAACTGTTTAAGGATTGGGATCCTAGTTTGCTCTTCTTGGAATTACTGTACCAATTTCAAAATAGCCTGTAGTAAAAGTATTTTATTATTTATTAAAAGTTTCCATATATTCTGAGGCATGACTGGAATTTGACCTTTGAGTTATTTCTTTTTCATTTTTCCCTCTTGCCAGTTAAATAAAACTCTAGTTCTTTCCTACTCCATTTACTAAGTTCTCCGTTCTTTCCTTTTCGAAAACAAAATGGTCAGTAAATTGAAAAGCGCACAGCATTATCCTCCCAACTGGCTTTCTACTGCTTCGGGTCCATCAAAGACCGTTGGGAGGGAATATGGAGCTACACTGTTAAAAGGAGTAGACAGGTACGGGAGTTAAAATTTCACTAAATTCTAAGGAGCCTATGATGGCATCCTCTGTTCTGCATGATCTCAGGAAAAATTTAGAAATGGAAGCAGGTGGCTGCATTGTCTGCATACCTGCCTACCCTAAAACACCTTTTTGACTTTGAATGCTGTATGACTCTATCATTTTAGTGACTCTATGAAGCAAATTCAAAATCTGAATCAAAGGCTGCTTTTTTCCACCCTCAAGGAAGCTGAAGTCATAGACATCACTGCTAATGATGTTCAGAAATCTCAGTGGTATAGGTCTGTTTCTACAATTGTCCTTTTGTAATACTGCCTGCTAATATCAGCTGGAGTTGGCATATGGTTGATCCCATCTGATAAACAATTCATCTTTAGGGACCCAGATGCCTCTACATCTGCTCTCTGATATAGCAATTCCCTCCACAATCTGAACATTCCCAATCCTGCTGTCCTTCAAGAGAGACTTAAAGATCCAGTCTTCCCATGCACTGAGCCAGGACGTTATATGAGCTGATCATTAAGAATGTAGTATTGGTAATTGATGTAGTCTCTTCCCACTGGCCTGGTCATTTTTATTCTTATTTTACCTGTTTATATTGTTTAACCTTGAAAATTACCAAGGGTTTTGTATCAGAGGGTGGTCACAAAAACTGAAATATAGTAGTAAGTAAAGAACAGTGAAAAGAATGACTAAAATTAGAAAGCCATGACACCAGAATACCAAGAAGAATCCTGTAATCATATATAAAGTGTTTAAAGACAGGAAGAAAAGTTAAATCAAGAGGTATAGGAGTAGATTAAGAGAAAAAGTAGGGAGGAGAAATCTCAGGAGTGACAGACCAGCTTTGGTTTAATGATTTCAGTCCAAAAAAAAACAGGAAATAAACTCTATGAGAGGAATTTTAAATAAACCTGACATCTTTTTTGAAAAGACCAGTTGAATAATTGGGAGTATGCAGATTGACAAGGAAAGAAAGTATTCTGCATAGCCTGATGGGATATTGATAAAGGCTTCCCATAAACTGCTTTGTTAATGGATGGTGGGCCAATCAAGAAAGAAAGAAAATTATTCTTGTTTCAGATGTTTTCCAGGTGCAACTTACTATCCAGAGGTAAGATGGGCAGACGGCATGCCATATGTAGCATTCCATGGATGTTCATAGCCCTCCTGTGACTTCCATTCTTGCTGACTACTCTTTCCAGATATTTCAAGTGCTGTCATAGCTGCTGGTTATGTGAAATTTCCAGTTTCTATAAGTCTCAAGATCATGGCAATATAGAAACTAGATCATTTGACACAAGTCTCTGAGTGGGCTGTGTGAAAAGAGGACAGAAATTTTCATGAAACTAGCACCTTCCCAAGACCCACCTACCACAGAGCCTTCTGAGAACAGAAGACAAAGTATCTGCTCTGACTTCTTCACTATGAAACCTCAATGGTCACCAGACCTTGTTGCAAACCAGCAATAGGTTGAATATAGCATATCAGGGTAGGAAGAGATTTTTAACTATGTGACCTATGTGTGCTTGGGGGAGGCAGACTTGGAGCTATTAAGAAAACTGGGCATGCTTTCCTGCCTCTTCAAGATCCTGAGGAAATATACTTTTTTCTGCCCTTTTAATATTTCCTTCTCTGAGGGGGGGCTGACTTCCCACAATTCCTTTGGGGAAATATAATATTCTACCCTTTTTAATATCCCCTCAAATATTTCCTTCTCTGGGCGGGGGTTGCTGACTTCCTACACTCCCATCTTTTTTGTGACTCAGCTGATGGTTTTCTTGTCTAGTCTGCAGCCCTTTCTCAAGGTTGTCCCCCCCATATCATTACATCCCCTGACTCCATTAAATATCACATGCAACTCTAGAGTGGTGGTCCCCAAACTTTATGGCTTTAAGGATTGGCAGGGGGGGAGAGGATGGTTCTGCGCAAGTGGTAGGTGAGCAGCTGGCACATGCAGCTCCATTTGTGCATGCAGCTAGCACGCTCACCTGCTGCTTGTGCAAATAGAGCTGCGCGCGTGTGCTTGCCTGCCACCTTCCATGGCCTTGTTTCCAATGGGCTGGGGCCCAGGTGGGCCACGGCCCAGGTGTTGGGGACTCCTGGTGTAGAGACAAAAAGATTGTCAGGACACAGAGATTCTCTAATCTTGTTTTTAGACCCATCCCATAATTTTTTGATGAGGATCCCTGGTGCTCTCTGAACTTGGTTGTCTTCTTGCAGATGTTTCATTATCCAAACTAGATAACATTATCAGTGCTAGTGAATTTTATAAAAATGATTTTTTTTCATAAATACAGTACATGCCTGTATGCTTTCTTCAAGCACTGTATCTTCCTGCTTTGATAAATCCTGAAATTTTTGGTTTGCTGTCTGTTCCCTTAGAGTAGAGCTGTTGATTTTCATTTTGCCAGATATAATTTAGTGAATGATCACTGATTAAGGTATTCATTAAATAAAGGATAGGAAACATCAAATCAGGGTCTCAGATGTTTAATGCAGATGTTCCACCTTACCTTCTCTTCCCTTCCTGTCTTTTCCATGGTGTAAAATGAAAAATCACCCTGAATTTCCTACAGTCAGTAGTAAGTATTAGTTGCCTATTTACCTTCTTAATATTCCTTGCTTGAAAAAGTCTATCTCTTGGTAAAATTATTTTCATCTCCAAAGTAGCTGAAACTTCTAAGAGATTTCCTATCCTTTTATTCTTGTTTGGGCCAGTCACTACAATTCAACATATTTTCTTTGGGTGGTGTGAAGATAATTTTTAATTCCATAGAAGAAGGTGGAATAAAAACATAATGCACATATTGCCTCCATTATGCCTGTATTTTTAAAATGTGGTACTCTACACTCCTGTCTCCGAGGAAGCAGATGAAATGGAAAATAAGGAGATTTGTAATGTTCACGTGAAGCTCTGGTGGCTCAGCTGGGCTATCTTTATTTCATCCTACGCTTGACTAAACTGGAGAGCCAGTAAAGTTAGATTGCTCTCTTGTCGCCTCATTTGCTCCTCTGATTATTCTCTCTGGAGCAACATCTAGTCTTTATAGAATGTGTTCCAAGATAGCTCTCCAGAGAAAGAAATACATTACTACCTGCTTCAGCAGATGTAGCAACTGTCCTGCGTAGCAAGATTTTATAGAGAGTGAGCTAAGCAAACAGAGGGCCGTCTGTTATTCATGGCTGAGGTGTAGGTTATCATTATGGTCCAATGCCATTCACCAACTGTTCTGTAAGTTGGACGGTGCTTTCTTTTCAAGTGAAAGAGTGGAAGTTCTGCCCCAACCTCCTTCAAGCACATGGCTTTCCAAACTTTCTACTTATGGGGAAAACCTTTTCATCGTCCAGGCAAAGACAGATATCTTATTTAAAGCTTAGTCACAGGTGAGTCTTCCTACCTGGCAAGCCCAGCATTGCAATGGGCACAGCAGAAGATAGACTGTCTTACTCCTCTCCCTATGAATTTGTTGGGGTGACCATCTGTTATTCATCCATTCTAGTAAAACCAAAAAGCCAACATAAACACTTACATGTTTGTAGTTTGGGAATTCAGATGGAGATGATGAGGATATATTTTAAAAAAGGATATATTTTTAAAAAGCATATCTCCCCAATCAGTATTTCCCACTTAGGGGAAAGTTTCACCTTCCGGAAACTTCAAAACTAGAAGGGCTCAGAGTGCATTCCAAAGTAAAAATGAAACTTCTTGTTCAGGAAATAATATTTCTAACTCTGCTACATGTCCAACTTCACGCTAGCTCCTTCCAAGAAATCTGCACATAGGCTTCTCAAGAACTTAAGTCACATTCCAGTTCTAGAAGGGCACTGGTCAAGTATGTGAAACTTCACCTGTGCAAGGGTATTTTTTTTTTATATTGAAAATTTTTATTTTTTAAAACATACAATCATTTATAAAAATACAATAAAATTTTAAAATAGAGAACCCCCCCCTTATCCTCCCTCCCACCCCCACCCCCCCTCCCTTCACTTCCCAGAGCAGAATACAGGGTTAAGAAAAAAAAAGAAAAAGAAAATTATAATAATTAAAAAAAAAGAAAAAAAAAGAGAAAGAAAAAAAATATCATAATTAACCTTTAACTCCATAACTTATAAAACAATTCTCTATAATATTTGATATTCATTCATAAAATAAATAAAACTTTTTAATTCCATATTTTTTCTGAATATAATCTATCCACCTTCCCCATACAGTAATATATCTTTCTTGTGTATGATCCTTTAAATAAGCAGAAATTTTTGCCATTTCTGCAAAACTAGATACTTTAAATATCCATTCTTCTAAAGTAGGCAAAGAATCTTTCTTCCAATATAGACCTACTAGTAACCTTGCTGCAGTTAATAAATTCAACATCAAAGTAGTTTCTTTTTCATTTAAGTCAACAAAAATACCAAGTAAAAATAGTTGAGGAGTAAACTTTATCTTCTTTCTAAAAATCTTTTGAATGTTCCACCAAATCATAATCCAAAAAGCCTTTACTTTTTTACAATTCCACCAAATATGAAAGTATGTCGCATCATTATTGCCACATCTCCAACATTTGGGCTGTATGTTGGAATACATACAAGATAATTTTTTAGGATCTAAATGCCATCTATAAAACATTTTATAAAAATTTTCTCTCAAATTTTGAGCTTGTGTAAATTTAACATTTCTTATCCAAATTATCTCCCATAAATCCAATGAGATCGGCTCCTGTATATTCTGAGCCCATTTAATCATACAATCTTTAACCAATTCTGTTTCCGAATCTAACTCTAATAAAACATTATATATTCTTTTTATATGAGCCGGACCTTGGTTTTTAATCTGAATAACCAATTGTCTATCTTCTAGTGTTATTCCCTCTTTCTTGTCTACAGTCCATCTATCCATTATTTGTAAATATTGAAACCATGACTGTAGAATATTTTGCTGCCTTAATACATCTAGGGATTTCAAATGCCAATTCGAACCAGAACAAATTAACAATTCTTTATATGAAATTTTATCAAAATTTGTCCCCTTAGAGGTTCCCTCAATTGCATGTCTGGGAATCCCCCAGATAGGTATTTTATAATTTAATCTATAATAATACTTCTTCCAAACACGAAGTAAGGCATTCCTCAAAATATGTGATTTAAAAGTCCGATCAACTTTCTTATTAAAAATTAAATATGCATGCCAACCATATATTAAATCCCAACCTTCCAAAAAAAGAATATCCATATTTGTTAAATTAAGCCAATCACTTAACCAAGTTAGGGCGGCTGCATCATAATATAATTTCAAATTGGGTGCCTTAAGTCCCCCTCTTTCTCGAGCATCCTGTAATATCTTAAATTTAACCCTTGGTTTCTTCCCGGCCCATATAAAATTATTGATACCCTTTTGCCATTCCTCCAAATTTGCCTCTTTTTTAAGAATAGGTATCATCTGAAACAAAAAAAGAAACTTTGGTAGAACATTCATTTTTACAGCTGAAATTCTCCCCAACAATGACAATTGCAATTTTTTCCAATCTATTAAATCCTTTTGGACTTTTGCCCATAGTGGTTCATAATTGTTCTTGTACAATTTTCCATTTGAAGCAGTTAGATATACTCCCAAGTATTTAACCTTTTTTACCATCTGAAAACCTGTGGCTTTAATCAAACTTTCCCTTTCTTTAACTGACATATTCTTAGATAATATCTTAGTCTTATAATTATTAACTTTAAAACCAGAAACATTCCCATACTGTGTTATAAGTTCTAATAAACCATCAATCGCCTGATTCGGCTGTTCCAAAATTAAAACCAAATCATCCGCAAATGCCCGCAATTTATACTCATTCTTCCTTATCTTTACACCCTTAACTAACTTCGATTCCCGAATCTGAATCAATAAAATTTCCAATGTTAAAACAAATAACAATGGGGATAATGGACATCCTTGTCTTGTCCCTTTTTGAATATTGAAATTCTCAGTCAATCCCCCATTTACAACAATTTGTGCAGATTGCTGCTGATATATAGCTTTAAGTGCATGTAAAAAATTATCCCCAAAATTCATTTTCTCTACCAAAGAAAATAAAAATTGCCAGTCCAATTGATCAAAAGCTTTTTCAGCGTCCAAAAAGATAAAAGCCACAGGAATCTGATTATTCTTATCCAAGTACTCAATTAAGTTAATAATTTGTCTAACATTATGTTTCATATATCTCCCTGTTATAAATCCTGCTTGATCACTATGAATCAAGTCTTTCATAACCTGCATTAATCTATTTGCCAAAATTTTTGTAAAGATCTTATAATCAACATTCAATAATGAAATTGGCCTATAATTCTTAGGCTCTGTAAGATCCTGATCTTCCTTCGGAATCAGTGATATAAAAGCTCTTTTCCAAGAAGGAGGAACTTGCATACCCAACAAAATACTATTAAAGAGTTCCTTTAGTGGCTCTATCATTTCTTCAGATAAAATCTTATAATACCTAGAAGTCAGTCCATCTGTTCCAGGAGACTTTCCAACCTTTAACTGCTTAATAGCTAAGCCAATTTCCTCCACAGTAATTAAACTATTCATCCCATTTTGTTGTTCCTCTGAAAGTCTAGGAAAATGTACTGATTGTAAATATTTATCTATATCCAAATCCCTTATATTATCACTTGAATATAATTTTGTGTAAAAGTCCAAAAAGCTTTTTTTAATCAAATCTTGCTGAAAAACCTCAGTACCTTTATATTTTACTTTCTCTATAATTCTAGCTTTCTGTTTCTTTCGTAACTGATAAGCCAACCACCTCCCAGGCTTATTCGCATTGCAAAAAGTATTATGTCTCATATACGACAGATTGGTAGCCACCTGATCTGCCATCAACATGTTAAATTGTTCCTTAAGCATCTTTATAGATACCTTTAAATTATTATCAGTAGGGTTAAGAACCAACTCTTGTTCTTTTGATTTGATCTCTTCTTCTATTTCTCTACGTCTTTGTGACCCTTTTTCCCTAAAAACTTTATTCAATTGAATCAAAATTCCCCTCATATATGCTTTACTAGCGTCCCACACCATAGACATCGATGTTCCCTTATTCATATTTATAGTAAAAAAGTCCTTTAAATGTTCTTTACACTTTTGTACGAACTCCTCCCGATTAAATAAGTTCTCATTCAATCTCCAGGATCTTCTATTCCCGTCTTCCGAATATAACTCCATCCACACCGGACTATGATCTGACAATGTTCTAGGAAAAATTTTCACCTTCCTCACTCTAGGGAGGAAGTCACTAGTAATCAAAAAAAAATCAATCCTTGAAAATGACTGGTGTCTATCAGAATAAAAGGTAAAGTCTCTATCACTTGTATTCCTTTCTCGCCAAATATCAATAAGCTCCAATTCTTCCTTCAAATCAAAGAAAGTCATAGGTAATTTAGTTTGAATAAAAGTTTTAGAGGAACTTCTTTTGTCTATAGTTGGGTCTAAAACCCCATTCCAGTCACCCATCAAAATTACCGATTTATAATCCAACTGAGATATCTTGCCATGCAGCAACTTATAAAATTGTTTCTGTTGTTGATTGGGAGCATATAGTCCAACAATAAGAACCTTTCGGCCTTGTAATAATAATTCCACAAAAAGATATCTTCCTTCAGAATCAGCCTCAATTAGTTTAGCTGAAAAAGTTTTCTTCACATAAATTACCACTCCCCCTTTTTTCCCAGGGGCTGGAGCAGTAAAATGTGTGCCCAGACGGGAATTCATCAAAAATTTAGAATCCTTTAAAGTTATATGAGTCTCCTGCAAACATATCAAATCATTATTATGTTGTTTCAAATAATGGAAAATCTTTCTTCGTTTCTGGGGCACGTTTAAGCCATTAACATTCCAGGTCAGGAACCTGACCATCTCCACCGGCCTGGAGCCTCTGGAGCATGGCCTGCAGATCTGCTGTCGAAGATCTTTTTGGTCTTGCCCCTCCCACAGGCTCTGTAACAACCAAACTTTCACCACTCTTCTGCAACTGCTCTTTTTCTTTACGTTTATGGGCAGCTCGTGTCATCCTTTGCTCTTTTATGTCAGAATTCGGTGCAGCTTGTTCCATAACCATCATTGATGAGGCTCCTGCCATAAGAGACTCTTCCGTCATCCTTATTTGTGGAGGTGGTGACAATCTTGCTTTTAAGATAGACTGATAAAAATCTCTTGCTTTGGAAACAGTAGTTAATCTGTGACGTATCCCTTCATAATTTACTATTATTCCTCTTGGAATCTCCCATCTGAACTGAATTTGACGATGTTTCAACTCATCAGACAAGAAAGTAAAATCTTTTCTGGCTCTTAAAATTTTTGGAGGTATCTCTTTTAAAATTATCACGTCTTGATCAGCAATTTGAAACTTTTGTTTGTAAAAAGCCTGTATAATTTCATTACGGATAGATCTTCTAGAAAAATAAATAACCACATCTCTTGGTAGATTTCTCTGTCTAGCAACCCGTGAATTAACTCTAAAAATTTTTTCTATCTCATTCTCAATTATTTCAGGCCGCCAACCAATATTAGGAGCAATATCTTTCACAATAAGCATCTTTAAGTCTTCCTGAGGGTTCTCCCTCAGGCCTCTGATACGCAATGCGTGTTCCATCTCCCTATATTGTGAAATGATTTGTTCATCCTGTGTAATTTCTATCTTGTTCTCTACCTCCTGCATTCTAAATTCCATCCTTGATGCATTTTCAGTAATCTTTTCCATCTGGTCATCAATCCTTTCTATGTGCAGGGCTAGGCCCTGAAAGGCCAGAAGGATATGGTCTCTTACTTGTTTATTCTTTTTCTCCAATAATTCTTCTGTATTAGCCCTCTCTGCAATTATAAGATCTTTTACCTCCTCCTTAATATCCAAGGCATGCTGTTTTAAAGCATCTTGTAAATCATTAAGAGAAATTGCAGGAGGAGGAGGAGAAGGTGGAGGTGATTTTGGTTTCTGAGATGCAGGCTGAGGCATTGGAGAAGAAATAGGAACCTTAGGGGCGGGAGGCAGACGTTTTGAAGCCATTTTCTTAAGTTCCAAGAAGAAAGATTCTTATTGAAAAAAAAGGGGGGGGGCACAGTTCTTTTAAGTGTTCTTAAAAAAAAGAGAAAAAAAAATAGAGAAAAAAAGAGGAAAGAATAAAAGCCAAATTCTTACTTCTGTATTTAAAGAGTTAATCTGTATCCAGGTTTTACTCTGTAATGCAAATCAGGCAAGAAAGACGATCGCCATTTTACTTTTCACTTTCCCTTTCTTCTAAAGGGAAAGTGAACAAAAGAAAAGGAAGAGGAAACTTGCTGAAGTTAAAGGCACCATCAAACTTAAGCACAGTCTCTCCTGGTCTGCTCCGTCTGCTTTCAAATACTCACAAGCAGCTGGAAAAAAAAGCAGATGTGGAAGCGGCAACTTGCTTCATCCCAAAAACTTCGGAATGAAGTCTCCCTGGAACGCGGAGTTGCTCAGGCTCCGAGGGAGCTCTACCCTCCGATCCCCAAAATAACAGGAATCCAGGGGAGCTCTTACCTCTACCTGAGAGCTCTCCTCCTCCCTTTTTCCCAGGGAGGAGATTCAAGCCGCGGGACAGCTGATTGTCAAAGTCCCGCGGCTTTTACACGCACCAGGAACGGGCGGCTTTGTAAAACACCGCCATTCGTCATCGCTGGAACCACCGGAAGGCACCTGTGCAAGGGTATTTTTAATACAACATGATAGACCAGTGAGTTTCACTTGAAGGGGAAAACTAGAAATGATAAATGCCTTCCAATAAAGTTTAATTTTACAAGGTTTCAAAACCTCTCAGGGTTTCAGAAGTAGAGATTCATAAATCATTTTAATGCATAGTTTGCTGATTCATGGCTTAATGCAGGGATTCTCAACCTTGGCAACTTTAAGACTTGTGGACTTCGACTCCCAGAATTCCTCAGCCAGTCCACAAGTCTTAAAGTTGCCAAGGCTGAGGACCCCTGGTTTAATGGTTACATTCTTAAGTGTCCTTTGCTGGCTGAGGAATTCTGGGAATTGAAGTCCACAAGTCTTAAAGTTGCCAAGGTTGAGGACCCCTGGCTTAATGAATAAATTCTTAAGTGCCTGGGTAGACATGTACAAGTAGATGGCATATAAAAATATTTGTAATAAATAAAATGTTAAGCCAAGGACTGTCATAGGTCAGGGGTACCAGAGAGATGTGACACCTGAAAAACATTAGTTGGTATCAGCCCCACTAGGTAGATTTGAACAAGAAATCAAAGTTAAAGTTACTTTTATTGAGGTTGGCTATAATAACTACCTCTTGCAATTCTGATTGTATTATCCATCTCCTTTTTCTCATACTCCAATGAATCAGGGAAGTGACTTTTATCAAATTTTATCTCATTGTTTTGGACTTATTAAATGATTCAGCCTCTTTTGCGTATGTCAGGGGTGTCAAACTGGCAGCCCGCAGGCTGGTTGCATCACACACAGGCCGCGCCCACCCTGGCTATGCAAAGGCAAAAAACATTGCAATACGTCACGTGATATGATCAAGTTTGACACCCGTGGCCTATGTAATGGTCCCTGAATAAGGAGAGTCATCTTTTTCTACTCTTTACAGTTAACCCCTCCCCCCAAATTAAATAACAATGTGGGCTGTCCAACAGGATTGCACAAAATGTTGAAGTTGAGATTATTGAGACCTTGTGTAATGTGATGACTTTGCAATATTTTCCATTTAAATTTTGTATTTGTATGTGTGTGTGCGCGTGTGTGCATTCTATCATACAAGACTATCTAATAGTTCAGGATGCCTGAAATGTTTCTCAATTCCTGCATGGCAGGTTTAAACCACGGTTTACAAATTACAGTGGCTGGATCCAGGCAATACACCAAGACAGAATCAAGCTAATTATATTGTGACTTAGCATGATATGTGATCCCATCAAGTCTAAAAAACACTATTCATATAACCTTCAATCAACCAGGCTTGCTCTCTATATAGCATCTATTCTCGGCTAAACTTAGCCCTGTTGCTTTCTGCTTTTAAGTTTGCTTCTCTTCCTTTAAAATTGCTTCTACTTTCAGTCTTCTACCCCACACTTCTCTAGAGAAATATAACATGCATAAAATAGAATTTGCTGACTCATTCTGGGAACCCAATCTTAGTCAAAGGAAAATATTCCCCTCCCCCATCTTTGCAATAAAAGTCAAATAACAATATTCCATTTTCATATTTACAAGACAATTCCACTGATGATGTCAAAGGGATCTTCAATCATATAAAGCATACATTGTATGAGCCATTGTACTGATATCTTAAGGATATTACTCATAAAATAAGCACAAAAATAGCAAGTAGGAAGACATTTCAGACAGCAGCTGTCCTCCCATCCTGTCTCTAACTTTAGTATAACTGCTTGTCAGTTTTGCAGTGAACAATTTGCTTGGTAATTTTGGAAATCAACAAATGCATGCAAGAGACTGGGAGACATTCTGGGGAAGATTGAGCTGCTTCCTCCTTCTCTTGAGAGCCCCATAGCTTTAGATGAATAAGAGGCACTTTTTTTGTGTGCTTTCTTCATGACGAGCGAAAACACTTTAATAAAAGTGTACTTTAACTCTTAGAAGGGATCTTGGGGGTCTTCTACTCCAAACTTCTGCTCAAGCAGGAAATCCTATACCAGGGGTAGGCAACCTTGGCTCTTTTATGACTCGTGGACTTCAACTCCCAGAATTCCTGAGCCAGCCATGCTCAATAAACCAGAAACCTGCCTTTCTATGTGGACCACAAATTAGGGGCTTCTTGTCTTCATAACAAGGTCCTACCTTTGCAACAGACTTGTAATTTCTGTTGGCTTATTTATAATGCTGCTCAAACAACCACTTTCATATTGTAGCCAGTAAGTCTTCCTATTTCCCCTCCCCTTAAACATGGGTTTCAGCAATGAAATAAAGCAGCATCTAGAACATTCTAGGCTATGTACAACTAATGCATTAAAAGTTGTTTTTCTCCAATCTGCACAGGCAGCATTTACCTTTGCTCTGTTAACAACAGATGAGGCACACTAACAGCACCACTGTTAATAAACGCATCAGTTTGCTCATTCTCATAGACTTTACGCAGGCTCACTCACTCACTCTCTGCATGGACATAAGTGCATTAATTGATGAATGCACTAACAAATTGAGTTAGCTGTCCAGGTGAGACAGGTGCTTTGGATAATCTGAGAACATAAGCAGTCCCATACTGGATCAGAACTCTTGTTCATCTGATGCATCAGTCACAGTGGCCAAACAACCACAGAAACAGATGGACCTTGGAGGCAATACACTGCCTTCAAAGCTAATAGCCACCGTTTCCCTTGAATTCCATTAATTGGTCCAACCCATTTTTTAAGCCAGCCAAACCTGAAAACGGCCAATGACCATCTTTCACTTTATTCCAGAATCCAGAAAAATCAAGATTGATAAAACTTTTTAGCCCTAAGAGCAACAAATCGTGTCATGTAAAGAGGTGCATATTGTAAGATCATGCACTCGCATAGAGCATGTATAGTGTGTATGCAGGCATAGCCATACATAGACCTTCCTATCTTCCTCCCCTAAAAAAAAGCTATATTATCCTACAGCCTGTTAAACTGCTAAGTGGTGGATGTCTAGAACTGTCATAAAAGTAATACTATTATATAATGAAATGAGCATAACAATTTAGCATTATATTGGTGTTGCATTATAATGGTTTAGCTTTACGGCCGTATAATGCCATATACCATGATAGGACTCTCTTCCCTAACAGAAGTTGCTTTAGTGTTAAAGTTATAATAACAAAATAATGTTACTATGATACAGCACATAACATGATGATAAAACATCTGTTCATCAGCTTTTTAATGTGCTGCAAAGTAGGGCTACCAAGCTGGGGAAAAATAATAGGTGTGAAAATTAAGTTAAGTGATTCTGCGCTTTGAATAATCAACAGTTCCCAAGTCAAGAAGAGCAGAGAAAATCAATTAACATGGGAAGGTGAGAGAAATGGAAGGAGGTGCTAGAATTAAAAGACCTCTACGTAGAAGAGGTGCAGTTACTTCCATGCAGATTGATTTTAAGAGATTCATCACAATATGCAATCAAGATTCTGTCATGTGTGTTGGGCAACCATAAGCGAAACAAAGAACTAGTGCACGGGTGTCAAACTTGCTGCGTCACGTGACGTGTCACAACGTATCGTAACTTTTTTCGCATTGCCATAGCGGGGGTGGGCGCGTCCTCCACATGATGCAGTTTGACACCACTGGTCTAGTGCTTAAATGGAGAATCTAGTGTGGCCTCCTGCAGTGTTGTTTAAATGTATCCACTTCCAGTTGGGTACCAATCAATGGCTAAAAAATTCTACCACAGTCTTCCAATAAACCTGACAATAATAACATGGCATAATCTGTCAAGTAGCTGACTGGTATATAGCTGGGAGTGGATAAAGATAAAGGGTGCCTGCAAGAGGCTACACTGGGTTCCTCATCTGTGAGAATGAGATTTGGAATCAGAAGCAGAGCATAAATGTTGCATCTGCTTGCATATTAGCAAATCAGGTTTGCTTATTAGCAGTAGCCTTTTCTAGAAAAACTTAACCTAGATATGGTCCTGCAGGCTTCAGATTCGGTTATTTTTTTTTTTATTGAAAAATTTTTAAAAGTTTTACAAATCAACCCTCACCCAATCCCTCCCAAACCCACCCCCCTCCCCCCTCCCCAAACTTCCCAGAACTGAATATAGGCTTATTTAAAATTTTAAAAAACCTTTTACAACTTATAAAATAATTAATAATAAAATATACATAACATGAACATTAAAAAAAGAAGTACTTAAAGAAGTACTTAAAAAAGAAATAAAAAAAGAAAGGAAAGAGAGAGAGAAAGAAAAAGAAGAAGAAAGAAAGATAAAAAATAAAAGAAAAAAGAAAAGAAGAAAAAAAACAAAAGACAGAAAAAGAAAAGAGAAAACAATCTATACAAACTATGAAAAAGCTAAATGATATTTTTCCATATCCAAATTATATTGTATAAAATTTATCCATTTTTCCCATATAACAAAAAATTTCTCTTGAGATTGCTCCTTTAAGAAAGCCGAAATCTTTGCCATTTCCGCCAAGTAAGAAACTTTATAAAACCACTCTTGTAAAGTAGGCAAAGATTCCTTCTTCCAATATTGTCCTACTAACAGCCTTGCGGCTGTAATCAAATTTAACATCAATATAACTTCCTTAGCATCACAATCAGTAACAATACCTAATAAAAATAATTGTGGGGTAAATTTAACCCTCCTTCTAAAGATTCTTTGAATATTCCACCATATCTTAATCCAAAAAGCTTTTATATTTTTACACGACCACAAGCAAATAATATAACCCCCAAATATTTTACCTTATCAACAACTTCAAAGTCTGTTAAGTTAACCAAGGTCTGTTTATCACGATTAATCATATTTTTAGGTAGTATTTTAGTCTTATTGTTATTGATTTTAAAACCCGAAACACACCCATATTGATGAATCAATTGTAATAATTTTACTACCGAATAAGTAGGTTGAGACAAAGTAACAACCAAGTCATCTGCAAAAGCTCTTAGCTTATATTCTTTTTTATTAATCTCTATTCCTTTTATTTCTTGAGACTCCCGAATTTTAATCAACAAAATTTCCAATGTTAAAACAAATAATAACGGAGATAATGGACATCCCTGTCTTGTACCTTTTTCAATTGTGAAAACCTCTGACAAACCCCCATTAACAATAAGTTGAGCAGTCTGTTTTTGATATATGTTAGATAAAGCTTGTAATATATTTTGTCCAAAGTTCATCTCCTTAATTAAAGATAACATAAACTACCAGTTCAATTGGTCAAAGGCTTTTTCAGCATCCAAAAATATCAGCCCTGCAGAGACTTGGTTGTTTTTATCTAAATATTCTAATAAATTAATAATTTGTCTAACATTATTTTTCATATATCTTCCAGTTATAAAACCCGATTGGTCCTTATGTATAAGCTGCTGCAAGACCCCCATAAACCTATTAGCTATAATTTTTGCAAAAATTTTATAATCCACATTTAAGAGAGATATGGGCCTATAATACTTGGGCAGTGTGAGATCTTGGTCCTCTTTTGGAATCAGAGATATAAAAGCATTGCGCCAAGATGGAGGAATCTCTAAACCTTGTAATATATTATTAAAAAGCTCACATAAAGGTTGAATCATCTCTTCTACTAGGGTTTTATAATAAATAGCTGTCAAACCATCCGTACCCGGTGCTTTGCCTAATTTTAATTGCTTAATAGCTGTCACAATTTCCTCATTGGTAATTAAACCATTAATCTCTTTTTTCTGATCTTCTGTTAATTTAGGAAGATTAGCTTTGCTTAGATAATTATTTATATCTGTAGTTTGTACGTTAGTACTCTTATATAACTTTTGATAATAATCTAAAAAGATTTCTTAATCAATTCTTTCTGATAAACCAATTTACCATTATAATTTATTTTATCTATAGTTCTCTGTCTCTGTTTCTTTCTTAACTGATAAGCCAGCCATCTCCCTGGTTTATTAGCATTACAAAATGTATTTTGCTTCATAAACATTAAATTAGTTGCAGCTTGGTCAGCCATCAACATATTAAATTGTGTTTTTAACAATTTTATAGCTCCTTTCACCTTTTCATCTAAAGGATTTGAAATTAAAAGCTTTTCTTTTAATTTAATCTCATCTTCCAATTCTTTACGTTTCTGAGTCTGCTTTCGTCTATGAAAGTTATTCATTTTTATCAAAATCCCACGCATAAAGGCTTTACTTGCATCCCATACCATTGACATTGATGTTCCCTTATACATGTTTAAAACAAAATAATCCTTTAAACATTTCTTTAATTTTTGAACATTTTTTTCTTGTTTAAATAAATTCTCATTCAACCTCCAGGATCTCCTCTCCTCTTTCTCAGCAACCAGTTCCATCCAAACTGGACTATGATCTGTCAATGACCTGGGAAAAATTTTTACATTCTTCACCCTGTTATATAAATCTGTTATAATCAGGAAGAAGTCAATCCTTGAGAAAGATTGGTGTCTATCTGAGAAGAAAGTAAAGTCTCTTTCCTCTTGATTACGTTCACGCCAATAGTCTCTCAATTCCCAATCTTCTTTCAAAACAAAAAAAGCTTTAGGTAATTTAGCCTGTTTGAAGAAAGTAGAAAAACCTTTTTTGTCCTTTTGTGTATCTAAAACACCATTCCAGTCTCCCATTAATATCACTGACCTATAATCCAACAGAGTTATTTTCTGATGTAACAATCTGTAAAATTGTTCCTGTTGCTGGTTTGGTGCGTACAATCCCACTATAAGTATTTTCTTACCATATAAGCCAAGTTCAATCATAACGTATCTTCCTTGAGGATCTGATTCTACCAGACAAGCTGGTAGGTTTTGCTTAACATAGATTACCACACCCCCTTTTTTCCCAGGGGCAGGAGATACAAAATGAGATCCCAGGCGAGCATTAGCTAAATATTTTTGGTCTTTAAGTAAAATATGAGTTTCCTGCAAACAAATAATATCATTATTATGTTGCTTTAAGTAATGAAAGATTTTCTTTCTCTTCTGGGGAAAATTAAGACCATTAACATTCCAGGTCAGGAACTTTGCCATCTCCCTCAACCAGGAGCCTGGAGAAGATTCCCTCAAGATCTGCTACTGAGGAATGTATTGCAGAGCTTTTGGGTCTTGCTCCTCCCACCGGCATCGAAACAATCTGATGAGAAGATTCTTTAGCTTCTTTCTTCTGTTGTTCCTTTTCCTTATGTTTGTGTGCTGCACGGGTCATTCTCTGTTCTTTAACCTCTGCTTGACGCATCCATTCCACCTGCCCAGCAGCCATCAAGCTTAGTCCTTCAGACTGCTGTTCCACCTCTTGGCCACTCAGGGCTCTCTAAGTCATGGATGAAGATGAGCCAGCTCCCAGGACCGTGTTGTAAAATTCTTTAGCTTTGGCAACCGTGTTAAGTCTATAACGTGTCCCCGCATGGCTCAAAGCAATACCCATAGGAATCTCCCATCTAAATGGCATCAATCTTGTTTTGAGTTCATTTGCTAAAAAACCAAAATCTTTTCTGCTTCTTAAAATTTTGGATGGGATTTCCTTTAAGATAATAATATCTTGGACAGCAATCTGGAATCTCTTGTTATAAAAAGCTTGTAAAATCTGATTGCGCAGAGACTTCTTAGCAAAGTAAATCACCACATCTCTTGGCAAATTCTTCTGTTTCGCAATCCAAGAGTTAACTCTGTAAATTTTTTCCACTTCTCCACGTAATTCCTCTTTATCTATATTCAAAACAACAGCTAAATCATTAATCACCATCTCCATCAAATCTTGATTCATATCTTCTTTAAGACCCCTAATTCTCAAGGCATATTCCATCTGTCTATACTGAAACATAAGAATATCATCTTGTGAAGTTTCCACCTTTTTTTCCATATCTTGAAATTTATACTCAAGAAAATCTACTTTTTCCGCGACTTCTTCCACTCTGGAGTCCAGCTTCACAACCACAGAAGCCAATCCAGATAAAGCTGAGACTATATCTTGCCTCAAAATAGTATTATTCTGTTCAAAAAGCTCTTTCATTTCTTTCTTCATTTCCTCCTTACTTTCAGACTTGCTCTGTTCCAAAAGTTGCTTCACTTCCTCCCTAAATTGAGACACAGCATTTTCCATTATATCTTTAATGTCTTGTGCAGACGAGCCTGATGGGGGAGGAGAAGGTGGAGATGTAGCCTTAGGTTGCTGCACGGGTGGTGTAACTTTAAGTTGTTGTTGAACAGTTGCAATAACAGGAGAAGAAATCATCTTAGAAACTATAGAAGCTGGTTGTCTCTTTGAAGCCATTTTTTTAAAATTAGTCCCTCTTTCTTTCTTCTTAAAAAAAATGCTTAAATCTTTACAAATAAGAAAAAACCAGGAAACATGCAATAAAAATAAGAACCTCCAAAGCACTTTAAAAGGAAAAAGAAAAGAAACTTAAAAGAGAAAAAGAAAGCAATGCTAAGCATACATTTCATTCAGTCCATCTTTTCTTTCCGGAGATAGAAAAAAAAAACTTTCAAAACGCCATTTTACTTTCACTCTCACTTTCCACCCGAAGAAAAAAATCAAAAAAGAAGAGTCAGCATAAGCTAAAAAAAGAATTAAGAAAAATAAATCTTTAACTCTAAGTAAAATCCTTTAAACAGTTCTGTCCGCTTTAAAAATCACTCACCAGCAAGCTTTAAATGCGGAGATGGTAGCGGCGTTTCGCTTTGCTTCCGAGGAAACAAAGACAGCTGAGAGGCGGAGAAGGCACGAACTCCGAGGGAGCACTCTTTCTACCCCCCCTAAAAAAAAATCCAGGGAAGGTTAAGAGGTTCTACCTCTATTCATGCAGTCTCTACCCCTTCCCTTCGCCCGGGAAGGGGATTTCGAACCGCGGGCCAGCTGATGAGCGCTGTGCTCCGCAGATCTGACACCATCTCAGGAGGACGGCTACAAAGTAGCCGCCATCACCGTCGCCTGACCACCGGAAGTTCCCAGATTCGGTTATTTTGATATGCCACAGAACTATCTGTAAGTCCTGCTGATAGTTCAAAATATCTTTACCAGAGTAGGGCATTTTATTCTGATAGCATTCAATCCACAGTGGCTCCAATTTTGTTATCTCACTCTAATCCTAAAAGTTTATTTTGGGCTACAATCCAAGCTTTTAAAGCCTTATTCTTATCTGAAAGTTATCTTAGTCTATTCAATTTTA
The DNA here is from genome assembly GCF_016545835.1 of Crotalus tigris. Taxonomy (NCBI): domain Eukaryota; kingdom Metazoa; phylum Chordata; class Lepidosauria; order Squamata; family Viperidae; genus Crotalus; species Crotalus tigris. Next base: position 3,872,056 of record NW_024096554.1, on the reverse strand, counting down.
TCCACAATTATGATTATTTGGGAAGAATGCTCCAATGTTCTACTCCTGGTTGAAATGTGATCAATATGTACACAGGGCAAACTTCGGCTGAAGACACACAGGGCTTCTACATTTTCTGAATCAGTTTAGACAAAATATCTGCAGGCAGCCCTGATATACTTTTAGTCTGGGATAATTTACATCCTGATTTGTTTTCATTACTTATGCAGGATATTTTTTGCTCTAATATTTATTTTTATCTGATGCAGCTTTTTTGTGTGTGTGTTTCATTATTCCATTTATTGGTTTGGGGTCTAAACAGCTGAAAAGCAGCAGAAAAATAAGCTTTATTACTCAATAGTTTTTGATGTAATATTTTTATTTTGATTTAATGGAACTTTTATTTTTTATTTTTTCATTTCAGTATTCTACATACTGGTTTTGGGGGCTGAACACGGCTGAAAAGCAGCATAAAAATAAAAGCATTTGTCATCAGCCTTAGGTACAATAAGGAATTTTGCACAGGAATTCTGGACTTATCTAAATTATCTAACAATTATCTGTTTAGTTTGAAGTTGTATAGTTAAAATCATGGTCATTGACATTATGAGGTCAACTTAAATGTTGAGCTGGATCTTGCACCATTTTAACTCAGCAACAGAAATAATAAATACTCTATGTTTCATATAGGACTTTTATTTCAAATGTAAATTGTGAGGGCCAAAAGAAAAGAATAATGTATAGATGTTTATGTACCGTATTTTCCAGCGTATAAGATGACTTTCTAAAGCATGGAAATCGGCACCAAAGTCAGGGGTCGTCTTATACGGCAAGTCGTCTTATACACTGGAAATTACGGTAGTTTCCGGCTTATAAGATGACTTTCTAGGCATGGAAATCAGCACCGAAGTCGGGGGTTGTCTTATACGCCGAGTCGTCCTATACGCCGGAAAATACAGTAACTGAAAAGAATCCAGAGTTGTACCAGAACTGTTTCTTTATTTGCATTAGCCACTACACAACATTCCCCAGAAACTTCTATTTTCTGTTGTGCCCTCAAGTTATTGCCTTCATCTAATCTCTACTCCATGTCTGAAACAGCCTTAAATCATCCTTAGTTGCACTGGTGATAAGGTAGTGGGTTTCTCCTTATACTGAGACATATTTTGTTGCTGATATAATCTGATGCACTACACCACCATTTTATTTTGTTGGTACAGCAGTCAGCTGATCATTGGAAAGTGGGATCAGTTTGGTACCTTTTGACATGTCCAGCTGGTGCAGATACACTTGTTCTCAGGTCCATTTTGCTTTCACTGTTTTCAAGTCAGCCTTTTTTTCTCCATTTGTTACATCTCTGAACTATTCCCTGGTTAAAGACCCCAAACAGCTGCATGGTGAAACAAAAGATGGTGGAGCCATCTTTCTGTCTGTTGTTTTAATAATGTAACTTTTCCTATGCCTGTCAATTGCCCTTCAAGCTGCTTTTGAAAGTGATTTTAGCGCTTTTCTGAAATAGCTCCAAAGCTGTGTCCCAAAGGAGCCCAATTATTACTCATAGTTGAGCTCCCTTTGAATGCACTTGTTTAAATCCCACAGATATGTCCATCTGTCCAAAGTTCTTCTGTCCTTCTCTACCAATCTCAGCCTGTACAACATGCTTTCCATTTATGAACGGAATAACTCTTAGATGTTTACATCTTTTTGGATTCTGTTAGAAAGTCAGGCTTGTTTCTTCTTGGCTTTGGCTTGGTTCTGATTTCATGTAGTACATTCACAATAAGCATTAATTATTGTGATTTTAAATAGTTGCATGATTCATCTTTTTCTTTCAGTTACTTTTCAATCAATATTTTATTTTGGAGAAGGTTTTCTTTTAGTTTCAAATGTAAGTGTGTTGCATCATATTGCTAGGATTGCATACAGTATATGCCAAAAGCAATAGTATTAAGGTCACTTTCTCTTTTTGGTTTCACTACAGTCATGTCTCACATTATACTAATTGTCCTGGGTATATTGAATCTATACCTCTCCTGGTTGGTGAAAATTTTCAAGGAGAGCATGTGGATGGAATCATATAATCATAAACGTCTCCTTGAGTGAGGGGTGGTTCATCATCTCCAAAACAAACCATCATGGAATCCATGGAAAATTTTTGTCCAGGTTTTGAGTCTTCCTTTTTTAGGAAAGGTTATTAAGGTGATCAGCCTTCAGCTTCAGAGAACTCTGGAGAAAATACTTTTCCAGTTTGATTCAGACCATGACATGATACTGAGACAACTGTGGTCACATTTGTTAAACTGTGGTGAATTATGGGTGGGTATGATACATCCATCCTAGATCTCTTTGGTCTCTCAAAAGCCTTCAATACCAGCCATGATATTATTTTGGAATGGTTTAGCATTTGGGAATGGGAGAACTATTTTGTGATGGTTTACCTCCTTTTTCTAGGCCAGTGCTAACTGGTGCTTATGGGAGCCCACAGTCAAGCCCTAGGCCCCTGCTTTCAGTATTTACATGTAAGTGCTTGAAAACGTCATCCAGCATACAGGGCTAACTATCATCAATATGCTGATGATAGTTTTACATCTCTGTTTCTGGCTGTTCAAGTGAAGCTGTCAAGATTTTATAGTGCCCGGAGACTGCGGGGGTCTGAATGGGAAAGATCATGCAGCAATGTAATTTTATTTTTCTCTGAAGATTTGACCAGTTTTCTCACTAGGGATCTAGTCTCTGGATTAAATAGGTGGCCTAGGCCATTCATGTGCTTGTTTATAAACATCTTTCCAGCATCTTATCACCACTATGACATTCTAAAGAACAGAAAGCACTGAAACAATTGATCAGTTGCTAAGCAGGCAATTAGTGTTAAGACTCCAGAAGAATATTATAAAACACTCTCTAAAAATACCTCTAGAACTCAGCTAGACAGCTTATGGGCTGTAAGTAGCCCTTAGAAGTCTGTGATTACAGATCACAAATTATATCACCTTTGTATTATGTTTTCCCTTCCACAATCTTGAGACCACTGCTGTTATTTGTGTTCTCTATATTTCAGGAGCCAATTCTGCCAAACATTTCCCTCAGCCACTAATGAAATCTATTATAAGCAATTGGTCCATTGAGTTTAGATGACAGAGTATTTAGCAGATGATCACCAGCCATACTTAAGAGAGTCAAACACAGCAAGTTTCAGATCTTTTAGGCTCATACTCATGTCTTGCTTGCAACAGCATGAAGACCTTATTAACCTTACTATTTAGGGACATGTTCCCATGACATTCCTTATATATTATCTCTAGCTTGCTGCTTATAACCATGCTGGTGAAGATTTTTGGCTGCTTAAATCCTCTGTGGTCCATTAGGTTTTGGCTGTGAGACAGATCAGACATCTGGCTTACACAGTCTATTTCTGTTCTTGTAGGGGGAAGAGATGTTGACTTGAAAATATCACTCTTATGAAAGACAAATATAGGTTTTTCCAGAATATTGATATTCCTATACCCCCCAAAAGTCCAGGAGACAGAGGTAGACACGATAATTCCAGGCTTGGGACCAGCCAGTAAAACTTACACCTCACCATTGTGAGTGATCGTATCCATTTCTTTCTTCTGAACAAGCAATTACCGTCAACAACTGGCTTGGTTTTCTTGCAACTTTACTGTTCAAATTGTAGATGAAAGATCTGATCTAATATACAATAGTACTGTTGAAGAAAACCTTGTGTGTGGAGATTCAAATAATCACGCTTCTTGATCTGCAGTTTTTCCATATGCAAGAACATTGTTAATACTGTTTATTGTAATCAGATATATAATCAGAAGATTATGACATGTCTATTCCTACATGTTTTTCTAAATAAATACACAAGCTTAGTTATGAGTGTACAAATAATGTTTTCCATGTTCTCTCTTTAAATGTTTTGTACATAAAATAACAACCCAAAAATCAACATGGATGATATCCTGCAGTTTATCCTGTTTCTCAGGGGCACAGGCATGCACAGCAATATGTTCTTGCTGATGTGGCAGGAAAATCATGTATATTGAAGTAATATCACAAGTCTATACTAGGAATAAAGTAAACATACTGGCCATTTCCCATAAGTCATTTAACTGAAAAAGATCTCTTTATGTCAAGCTTGACTCCTAGTAATTACATTGACACATCCATGTAATTTTCCCTGTAATTGTGGTGAAATTCTTTGTCACTGTGTTAGTTCAGGTTGGATTTTATTGTTGTTCTGACTGCCCACTCTAATATATAGATTGATGCATTAGTGTATTATGAAATACACAAAAAGGAATCAAGTGAATCTCCAAGGAGTTAAGTTTGACCTCAGAGAGACCCAGCCTTGGATAAACCAACTACAGCCAGCCAGTCAGCCATGTTACACATGCAAGAATCGACATGGAACCAACAAAAGTAATGCCTTGCTGGTTCATACTTTGGCCCATCTAGTCCAGCAGCTGTTCTCACAGTGGCCTACCAACTGCAAAGGTAATCAACTACTCTCCCATAAATGGCCTTCAGAGGTAGTCACACCAACATCAAGGCTAATAGCCATTGATCTCCATGACTTCCATTAACTGGTCCAACCTTGTTTTGAAGCTGGTAGTAATGGTGTATTCTAATAGTGTATTCTAATATCTAAAAATTACATGCTGTGTAAAACCAAATCCTTTTATTTGTCTTGGTTCTTCCAGGATTCAATTTGAGTAACCTCTGGTTCTATTCTTTTGGGAAGGGGAAAGTAGCTCCTGCCTGTTCACTTTATCCACATCATGCAGTATTTATACTTATTTTATGGTTTCTTGAAAAGCCTGAGACAACAGGAATGACATACAAATTAAGAACCTTTCAAAACAGAGATTTCTAGAAACTGTGGGAACATCATGTGTATTCTCCACTGCCCTTGCTTTCATGTGACATTAGAATTTGGGGCATAGAAACCTTTAACTAATAAATGATAGATTGCTTTTGTTTAATATATTTAGACCAATAGAGCTTAGAAGAATGTTTTTTCCTGGGATTGTCCATTAGAGTTAAATTAAAGTAAGCATATATCTCTCCCTCTTTTACAGGGAATATTATTATGATAATTAATGGCCTGCATCCATTTCCTTGAATTTATTAATAGGGAAAGAAATTATTCATCACATGAGGCTGTACTGTTCACATGATATTTACAAGGGATAACTATTTTTCCATTAAAATAAAGTTCTAAATAATTTTTATTTCCAAGAAAAATAATTTCCTTGCACAAAAGCACCAAAATAATTATACTGCTTTCAGATGTTTCCTTTCATTATGTTTTAAAAAATACAATTTACTTTCCTGTAGTCTAAACCATGAGGTAAGCTTTCAGAGACCGAAAGAGAGGCAGAAGGCAGATAGAAAGCTCATCTAAGATTCTACTGTTTCTTCAGAAGAATATTATCAGCATAATGAAAAGTTCGTAGCAATCCTGAAAAAGTAATAATGCAAATCTTGGGATTTAGAAGTAAGACCATTAAAATGAATGATCCTTACTTTTGTTCAAGGGCTAGAAGACTGCAGCCCAAAGCACGCCACATGAAAGAAAAAATAATATTTATGAAACAGGCTTGCAACTACCAGAGTGACTGTTTACTAGTCTATGACCTTCGATAAGCTTTTGCAGTATTTTTCCATTCTGTACTATATGCTAAATGAGCGTCTGTTTTAAATCTTGCTTCGGAATGCTTTAAGCATTTGCGAAGTGAGGAGGTAAGGATAGTTGCAATACAACTCAGTATCTATCATGGGATCCTGGGAGTAATAATCCAGCATAAAAACCTATGAACGCCATAGATACTCTTCTCCTTTGCTAAATAAGCTCTTATTGTTTATAGGTGTTACATGACTAAAATCCAGAGATTTGATATCCCCACACAAACCCCCCTGCAAAAAATGCAACCTTGATTCCCTAAGAAATCTCCTAAATTATTCTTACTCTAATTTTAGAATGTCCCTACTAGGAAATCCATTTTCCTTCCATTACATTTGAGTCCTTCTGAATTATAACTACAAAGCTACAAAAGCACCATCATATTGCTCAGTTTTCTACTTTATGTTCTTCTTTATTAAAAAAAATCTATTGTTCTTATTACAGATGGGGAGACTGCATATCTGAATAAGCTTTCACTCCAGAAATAAATGCAAATAGAACGACTCCCAGCAGCCGTCTCCTGCTCCTCCTCCATCCATATTTGCAATTCCTTATCGTCATTTTGCTGGGTTACATTGCAGAGATTCTCAACTACAGAGAATGATACTGGATTCATTCTATGCATAAACTTATCAGACTGCATTGATTGAGTTCTTATTAAATGCTAAGCCAAAATTAAGCCTAACACAGAGTGGCTTAGCATTTTTGGGGCCTCCATCCAGTGTGATTATCAGGAAGAACGCCAGACAACAATGCTTTGAAATTGCCCCTGGCAGAAAAATAAAATTTCAGGAATGCTTCAGGAATGTGCTATATTTTCTCAGACAACATTGGCAGATTGGTTTTGATGGTGGCAGCTAGAAATCCAATTCATACATAGTAATTCACCTATATTTATTGCTTCTGCTTCATCCAGTCTGCCTCCTTCTATCTCCATTTTACCAGATATCCCAACATACGTCCTGTTAGTAGAAATAAGCTCAAGTGCCTCCCTGCAATCACATCCAGTACAAAGTCTGTCGTGAAATATTTATTCTCTGCAAAGCCTGACAACATGACACAGCAGATGTCTAAGTGAAGTCTATTTTAAGCTGCAAATCTCAAGTTATGAAATACAACATCTGCTGTATATACATAATTGGGCATGCTGCTGTAAGAGAAGAGAAATATGAGCTGTATGATGTCTAATATCTATCCGTTCACGCAAACAGAGCTTTAAGATAGGGCTTTTCATCAAAAGAGGGATATTTTCCCCGCAAAGCAGGTTCCCTAGAACTGGGTCAGAGCACCAACATCAGTTTGGTAATAATAAATAACAGCAATGGAAGGGGCGGGGGGGAACAGTGCCACTTCAACCCCCCAATGTGAATGAAAATAGGAGAATGAACATTTTCATCAGTCTGGGATGTTCTGCAACTTTGCCTCTTTCTGGTTGAAGCTCTTAAAGGAATAAGACTTCTGGGCTTCACATCCAGAAGTGCCCTTCCTTAGGGCAAAACAAAACAAAACTTATCATTTTTGTTCCAGAAATGTTACACCCAATTCGGTTTTTTGGAATAATCAAGTGAGGGAAGCTGCAGCCACATGTTCTTACTTATTAACAAAATAGTCTAGATCCAATCCCAACAGAATTTCCAGAAATTCCTATTTACAAAGCAAGTGTTACTCTAATACCCATCTGCCATTTAAAAAATCTAGCACCTTGGACAATTAGTCCAGTAACAGAACTAGCCATATGAATCAAGGTTGTTTGGTCCTTTCTGTGCAGGAAACAGATGTTTTGACCAGGAAGAAAGACTTTTGCCTCCTTAGTCTAAAATATGAAAAATATATTCAGAAATCCTTGCCAAGATCAGTCTTGCTATCAGGCAATGTGAAAGAGTTACTTTAAATTACACATTCTTTTCTCTAGTGTCCATTTGTACAATTTTCTAAAAAAAAAAAAAAAGTAATCTTCAAAATATTGATGGGAAGACATTGAATATCACATCCAGTTGTCATTAGTTCAGCATTTCTGTTTGATACAGGGGATAAAGTATATGGGGTATATACAGGGCTTTTTTTCTCATAGAATGCCCAGAATGGAGTTCCGGCACCTGTTTTGGATGGAACCTTGTAGGGTAGGCAAGGCGGGTTGTATGACGTGTGTGAGTTCCGGCACCTTTTTTTTTTTTTTTTTAGAAAAAAAGCACTGGGTATATGACCCCATATGACCCACCAGGTGCTGTTTCCAGCAATTGCAATTGAAAAGGATGCTCAGAAATCTGGAGGGCTATGAGCTTTTCTATCCCTAGTCTATAAATTGAAATTATGTGAACCTGAATTATTTGAACAGAAAAATTGGCAAGATCATTGTATGTTCATTCAAAATCGCATTTCCCAGTTCAGTCCCCACTGGATGTGTTTGGGCTTTGGGAAATACCAGAAGCTGCAACCTCAAAACAAACAGGTTGGAGATGTTAAATATAACTTTTTTCTCTCTTATATGCTTTCCTTCCAGCAACATTTCAGAGAGTAGTCCAATTTGAATATTGTTCTTAACCCTACTTTTACTTCAATTCATTGATTTGTCCAGATATAGTGTAATATGCTAGAAGCTTCTATCAGGGTTGGAATAAGGATTTTACTGCTATACATATGCATGGTCTTCAGTTAAAATATGGACATGCATACATAGAATGATGAAGATCCAAAGACAGCACTGGATTCATACTGTGAAATGTTTTATCCATGTACACAACTCAATTTCTCCATGCTTCTTCAATTTCTCCTCTCCTTCTATTGCTGCTGTAAGAAAATGAATTTAACATCACACATAGAAACTAGTGGCTAGTGTAGGAAGCTTGTGATGTCTAAGGAGGACACTCCTCCTCCTGATCCCTGCCCTAGCTGAGCCTCCTCTGGGTTTGAGACAACAGGTCTGTATAAATTTTGGACCTCAGGAACCTGGGGTAAGAGTCTTTTTCCATAAGGCTGTGAATTTTCCCTTGGGCTTGGTCGAAGCATGATGGTGATGGTTCTTCTAGATTCCTTCGTGTTGCCTCTCTTGTCTGGAAGTCTAGGTTTACCTAAGGAGAGAAAAACATGAAAATAATGTATATAAAATAATTATTTTCCTATTCCTTTCATTTGAATGTAGCAGTTTTGTCACATAGTCAGAAACAAGTATTTTCTTTTCATATGAAAAATGGATCTGATATCAGGCTTGCTGGCATATTAATGACATTACAGAATATTGACTACTTGTACTGCCAACTTCATGCCCGGTCTGTGTATGAAAATAATTATTAATCACAATTATTTCCTATCCTTCCCTTCCACCGTGAAACATAGTTGACTGTGAGCCAGTCATTATCTCAAAATCTAACATATTTCATAGGGCTGTGTAGATAAAAAGATATGCAGAGAAGGCAAGCATATATCCTTGGGATTTGTTTTCTTCAGATATTCAGAATAAAAATATGGTTTTAAAGACATTTTAGGTCTGATGCTACTTATTCAAAGATGATTGAGACATTATCAGAGTGATCATGGTTTCTTCAGCTGCCACAGTAATACCAAGGATCTCTAAGGATCCCTAGTTCTAAAGGTAATGCTGAATCCAAGAGGAGCACCCTCGGCTCCCAGACTCATCCCTGCCCAACTATCCATGCTTTGCATCTGCTCACCTCTCGTGGTGCTTGCACGTCAATAAATTCTTCAAAAATCCGGTGGGCCTTGGCAGCTAGTTTGGTAGTTGATCGTATCTTCTTGAATTCCTCGCACGCCAGCCAGAACTCCAGGTTTTCTTCACTGAATTCTGTCTTCAGAAAGGCACGAAATGCAGCCACTCCATCTGGCAAAAATATTTTAACATGGTTCAGAAATAAAGATGGGTGCTATTTTCTATTGTGGCATCCTTATGTCATGGCTCCGACAGATGAAACTCTTCAAAGAACTGCTAACATTGGATGTTGTTGCTTTGACACCTTGCATGAATCAATAATTGCAGAGTAAAACAATAGAAATTAGCAATTCAACATGATTCAGTCCACATTGCTAATAATTGGGAGCATGGACATATCCACACTTAGTGCTTAGTCCCTAAACTTCCTGCTTTTCCTATATGTACGTATGAGGGTGTTTTTTTTAAAAAAAACTAAGTCCAGTGCTGTACTTTTTCATCATTCTTCACATCAATTGAGGTATTAGGGCTGAGTCAGCTGAAATAGTATTCTGCTTCTTTGAGGTAGCACCCTTGGTGCTGCAACAAACTGAAGCCCATTGTCCAAAATGGTCCTTGCCCTTTCTGATGAGAGATCAAGATAATCCATACGCACATTATTTGTAAACATTAAAAATATTCATGGAAAAGCCAAGTATAGCGTTTGAGCATTCTGGAGAGAGAGAAACCTATCTGTGCTCTCTTGGATGAAAAGCATCTGGAAGAGGAAGTAGATCCTGTTGACTCTGACTTTTCTATTCTAGCTCACTGCAGGTTTCAGTGCTATATCAGGACATACATTTCCTTTCCAACCATTTCCACTGTTCCAGGCATAGGTCAGAACCCTTCCCACTATTGTTTTAAAATTGGAACTTCAACAAAGGCTTGACAGGGGTTTCACCTTGAAGGTTTCTGTTGAAGGTGCTTGATTAGGCCAACACTACCATTCAAGGGAATCCCACTAGTGAGTCACTTCCTCTTTATCCATAGAGAAAGTGAATAGCAACATATGTTTAATCAAATCTTCCATTCAGTCTGTAGCTAGAGAATCAAATCAGAAATGGTAGAATACAACCCACGCTACCACTTCAACATCCTGTTATGTCTTTCTGAGGAATGTATCGCACCAGAAAAACAAGCATGAGTATCTTACTGAAATAGGTTTTAAATGCTTACCATTTGAGAAGCATAATTGGATCAAAGATCAAAATAAGATGAAATGGAAATTATGGTTGAATGGAATATTGTACCTGGATTACCTCTGAATCCAAATGATTATTTATAAAGTATTTCTAATTCCCACTGTGTATAAAAACCTTTATTTCAATCCTTAACTGATGAGGGAGGGAGGGAGACATCCGTTGCTGGCTACAGATAGTGATGTTAGTGTCCTTACCTCTTTAGTGTTTGGTAACTGGTATTTTGAGCAATAGAGAAATAGGCCTTTAATAACAGTGTTTGCATTTCCTGTTCAGCAGGCTCTAAGAAATTCTGTCTCTCAAAATAGTACAGTCACTGGTTTTCTATTAAAATGAATTAGTTGTGATTCAGTTGAGTTCTCTCAGAGGTAATAAACTTATATTTGGGGTGTACAACTGTGGGTTATAAGTGGGGCTTCTGTAAATAACAAAACATATCCACCCAGAGAGTCTGATTGTTGCTGTTATTACACCGAAAAGGCAGCAAACCCTGTCATTCTTTACCTGAAATTACATAGATTTATCACTTCAGAAGCTGAAGTTGGCTTGTTTGTTGCTCAGTGCATTGTGCCAGGTCAGCCAATGTGCTTAGCCAATGATTCAATATATTCGGTGAAACCAGTACGTTCAATTATTAGCCATAATATTAGTTTTATTCGTCATTTTATGTATTCATTGAATTTATATCCCACCTTTTCTCTTTAAGTGCACCTTTTCTTTTTAGTTTTATCCTGTAATAACAGTTTTGTAAGATAGATTTGGGCTGAGTGAAAATAACTGGTTCAGACATTGAGTGAGCTCCATGATCAATGGGAACTTGTACCTTGAGCTTCCTGATCTAACTCACAAAACCATAGCCATCACTCTGGCCTGTTAGCTCAATATGTAAACACAGCCAGAAAGAATCAATCCTAAGTCTTCTTGAGGCACGTGGAATGAGTACCTCCAGTAAAAAAGGCCACTTCAGGCATTTACAAAATTGGTATGTTCTGGTTGGCTTAAGAGATTGTGCAATAGACCCATTTTTTCATCTTATCCTCTACAACAGTGGTTCTCAACCTTCCTAATGCCGCGACCCTTTAATACAGTTCCTCATGTTGTGGTGACCCCCAATCATGTGATCGTAAGTCGAGGACTACCTGTATTTCCCTGCAGGTTGGGGCAGGAGGAATGGCGGGGTTTGCTCGCTCTCACTCTCTTTCTCTCTCACTTTGTCTTTTTCTCTTTCTGGCACAGCACGCTCCGCCTCCTCTCCTGCGGCTGGAGTGCACGCCAGGCAGGCCAAGGGCGCATGCGGGCCATTGCCCAGCAACCGCCTCGGCCAAGGAGCACCGCACATGCTTATTTACTCCCCCTCGGCCTGCTTACCTGCCCTCGGCTGCGCCGCTCCATGCCATGGCGCTTCTGCGTCGTGATCAGTCACCTCAGCAGCAGCAGGAACCACAGCACCCGCCTCCTCGCCACCCTCCTGCCCCGCACCTCGCTCCATGCAGCCCACCCCTCCTCCTCCACCAGCACCCGGCCTCACCGCCCGACCCCGCCGGACCCCGGCCTCGGCGCCAGCATGGATGGACCCGCCGCCTGGAGATGGATAGAGGAGCAGTGTCTCAGTTCCTAAGACCATCAGAAATATTTGTTTTCTGATGGTCTTAGATGACTCCTGTGAAAGGGTCGTTCGACCCCCAAAGGGGTCACGACCCACAGGTTGAGAACCACTGCTCTACAACCACCCGAAGTCAATGGAGCAGACAGCCTCTTCTGTTAAATAAAGATTCTTCCTGGGAGTAATGACTCTGGAAAATCACTATCCTAAATCAAGAAGAAAGCTTTACAGATAAAAGTTCTCCACTTTAGGTGGCCACCCCATCTGTTTATGGAAAATGATGTGAAGGAAGTGGAGCTGGCATTCATCCCTGTTCTTCCTTAACACAAAGAAACTGCAAAGTAAAGCAAAAGAATCCTTTGTATTCAATCTTCTTTCAAACCTTGAGTGCATAAGACTTTTTTTTTTTGTCTTTCCTCTTTTAGAAGGCTCCTCTGTCTGATAATGAAGTTCCAGTGGGTTGAATTATGACTACAAATAGCGTTTGGGCTTAGCTTTGCCTACTTCTAAATATGATGTTATAATTAATGTGAAATAATGATTGTTTTGCTAGGCTCAGGAAAGTGGGAGGCATGCTTAGCAACTGCCAAATCAGTTCCCAAATCTCCACAATTTGGAATCTGTCAATGTGCAATTCTCTCTCACATGGTAAGATAATTCAGGCTTATCTACACTTTGTCACTAAAGCCCCCGCTCTTTATTGTTTTGAAATTTGAATAGTATTTTGAAATATGATTAGCAGTATTTTATCTCCATGAAAAATACTGAAAGTGGGTTTTTTGTTGAAATATGATTTATCTTATTTATTTCTATTCCACTATTATTATTTTTATAAATAACTGAAGGTGGCAAACATACCTAAAACTCCTTCATCCTCCTATTTTCTCCACAACAACATCCCTATAATGTGAATTGGACTGAGAGAGGGTGACTGGCCCAAAATTTTCCAGTCATGTTAAGGCAGAACTAGAACTCACAATCTCCTGGTTCCTAGCCTGGTGCCTTAACCACTAGGCATTCTTTTTGTGCATATCAGATTAAATACTGCTTCCCTGGGGATTGAAAATCGACTAATGCATGTAGTTTATTAGGCAATACAAGTACAGATAGTCCTTGACTTATGACCACAATTGAGCCCAAAATTTATGTTACTAAGCAAGACAATTGTTAAGTGAGTTTTGCCCCATTTTACGACCTTTCTTGCCACAGTTGTTAAGTCAGTCACTGCAGTCGTTATGTTAGTATCATGTTTGTTAAGTGAATCTGACTCCCCCATTGACTTTCCTCAGAAGGTCGCAAAAGGTGATCACATGAGCCCTGGGACATTTCAACCGTCATAAGTATGTGTCAGTTGCCAAGCATCTGAATTTTGATCACATGGAGATGCTGCAGTGGTCGTAAGTGTGAAAAACGGTCATAAGTCACTTTTTTCAATGCCTTTGTAACTTTGGTCACTAAACAAACTGTTGCAAGTCAAGGACTATCTGTAGCTACTTCCATGTTTCTAACATTCCAGATTCTGGCAATCACAGGAGAGAACATTTTGACTTTAATAAGGAACCAGGAATGCAGCAGTCTGATTTTTGCCCAGCATCATTAGTTTTTCTAATTGTCTTGGGATATTTTTTTAAAAAAGGATAATTTGGGCAGGAGACAAATGGGATTTTGAAATGCTCTACCAAATTTAGAGGCTGACAAATGGTGTGGCAATGCCTTTAAATTACTTTAGGGAAGAAGAAATTCTCCAATTATTTCACAAGGGAATTATCTGCCATGACACATGGTTATTTTTTAAAAAAATAAATAAACTCCCAGTGGGAGCAGTACTGTCACGTTTGCCCTTAAGATTTCATTGAACTCAGTGAATCCTGTGATGTTGTAAGTTTTTTTTTTGGGGGGGGGGGAATGTATAAAGGTCATTCATACACAATTCCTTTGCTACTTTTTCTCAACACCCCTGAAATTTTTCCTAAAGTTTTCTTCTCCTTTGAGATAATTTCTAATATATGTGAGTATATTTGTATGTGTGTATATACGTATGTATTTCATCAAACAGATTTAAAAGAAAAAAGAATTTTCTTTGCCTAGCATTGTGAGAAAGCATTGTAATTATGATTAATAAAAATAATCACTGCTATAATAATTAATGATTACAATTACAATATTTTCTCATAATGTTTTATGTATTGTCCCTTTTTTTTTCTGGTGCTCTGCTTTCCAGCATCCTTACATAACTTGGGGTTTCTGGCTGGGAGGCTTGCCAGCGGACGTGAGGAATTGAGCAAAGGCTGAAAAAAAGAGGGATACTTTCCCATGTTTGATAGACTGAAAAAAAAAAACTATCTTTGTTCCAGAAGGCAGCTTGGAGACGTCAGAGGGCAGAATAAGCAGCTGGAGATAGGAGACCCAATACAGACTTCCCATCCTTAGTTTATTCTGGGATTATGTAAAGAAAACATCTTAAGAAAAAGGAGCTTGACTCCTGGGAACCTGTTTCATTATTCTCTTTTTTCTTGCAGCTTTTGAAAGCTAGTCTTCTCTCTCTCTCTCTCTTTTTCCCTCCCAATTCCTAATCTTCTCCCTGCTGGGTCTTGTTCCTGCTCAGACTGCATATTTTGCATATATGCCTTCAACTAATTGAAAGAGGATTCTGTAGGATGGATTCTCATTAACATGCAAGAAGCCACCAAATATGTGAACAACCCGTTCTCTGTGGATGCTCCTTCTGGAAGACCGTTACGGGCCTAAGCAACAAAAAATTAGCTACCGGTTCTGCCGAAGTGGTGCGAACTGGCTGAATCCCACCACTGGATAGAAGCGTCACTCACAGCTCTTACGGTAGTACAAGGCAGTCCCTAAAAGGGAATTGCAATGTAAGAAATCCATCCTCAATCAGGGATACTTTCCTGATGATTTCAACATTCTCTCTCGGTTAGCATGAACTCCTGCAGCTCTGCTGCCCTCCTGAAACTGTCCTTTTGCCTAGCAATAGAAACAACACCTGATATACAGGATTTCCTGCCTTGTAGCTTCCAATTTCTATAAAAATCTTTGCTTTCCATTTATTTTCTTGTAAAAGAGGCACCCAATGATTGTTGCAATAAACATGGTTCCTTAGAATTATGCTCTGTACTTCTGAATTTTCTGTAATATTTACCTTCTTGAAATGTGCCAAATATTCCCTATCTTTTTTTTTTTTAAGCTGAGAAATGGTTTGGTGAATGTATAGGTATGATATTCTGCTTGATGAAGTTCTGTAACATCTATTTTGTGCTTTAACAATTACTTGTGCAGCTTGTTATCAATTCATTCAAAAAGGAAACATTCTTTTTAGTTGCCTGTCTTTCCCAAATGATCTCCTTCATTCCCATCTGTCTCCCGTGTATGTGCGAGGAATGGCAAGAATAAAGAAATTGATGGAATCTGTATGAATAGGATAAGTGAAGGAAGAGGAAATTATTTTCAAGAGACAAAAAATAACCTTTCTGCTAAAGTGACTTGTTGAGTAAGAAGCTGAAAATTTAAGAAAGCTGGAAATGGTTTAGGAGGACTCTCCTTCCTCAGGTTGTGCAGACATGTTTTTACTGCCCTGCTCTCTTGTCCTGTATTTCTAAATAGTTTATAATCTGCCTTATTAAAATACCAACTGCAGAAGTCTTTCATGAAAGATGGAAGCAGAAGATATCTACAACAAGAACAGCAACCCTTTCATAACAGCCTCAGCATTTTAGCTGGGGTGGGACCATTACCTGCCCCTAAAGCTCTCAGCAGAGATGACGATGGAAACTAATCAAGAAGAGAACTAACCTAGAACTAAGGAGAAATTACCTGTCAGTGAGAACAATTAATCAGTAGAATGACGTCTCCAGAAGCTGTGGGTGCTCCAAAGCTGGAGGTTTTTAAGACGAGATTGGACATCCATTTATCTGAAATGGTGTAGGGTTTCTGCTTGAGCAGGGGGTTTGCCTAGAAGACCTCCAAGGACCCTTCCAACTCTGTTATTCTGTTATGTAGACCAGAGTTTCTTAACCTTGTCAAACTGAAGATGTGTGGATCAACTACTATAATTATCCATCCAAGAATTTAAAGTCCACAAGTCTTCATGGTTGGTTGGTGAATTCTAGAGTTGAAGTGCACATGTCTTCAAATTGGCAAGTTGAGAAACACCGATATAGACTGTGCAGCTGTCACTCCTTTAGCAGATTAAAGTTGACATCTTCCCCCACATAAATACATATTTAAAGTAGCACACCTGATTCTGTCTCTGGGGTTGTGAGTTTCCTTGCCAGTCTAAATAGCAGTCAGTGAAAAAAAAGGAAGTTGCAAGGTGACTTTCAGGAAGAAACCCAGGCATTCCAGGAAGGAAAGGGCAATGGTGATACAATTAGAGCACACACTTCCGCAAAGTCCCTCACATGCTGAGGACAATTTTTGCAACCATGAACCTTTTCTATTCCCAAAGTATTTAGAACTCTGGAACTGTGTATGACTGAAACAGAGCAATGGATCACCTTGTTGCCCCTACTCCCATATACAAGAAGCTTATTTCTTTCTCTCCAGAATGCTAAGTGCACTTCACATTGGTCTTAATATTCCATGATTTGTCATTTCAAGTCATTTCCTTAGCTATTGGAGCTGAGCTAAAAGAAATGTATTTGAAGCTGCAAAGGCAAAGACAACTTAGCTGCTCATTCCTATTGGCCTGGTTTTGATTTAAAAATTAAGTCTCCTTCCCCCCCCCCCATCTGTAAAAGGAGCAAGACAATTGATTTTTTAAAATGGGCAATTTGGTCCTTTATCTACACTCAGAAATAAACCTTTAAATGTGATTTGGCGTTGTTAACTAACCAGTTATTTAAAATAAAAACAACAGCCAAAGCCCTGCAATTGGTATTTGACCCTATCTTTTTTAGAGTGTTTCTTTTTTTAATCCTGGCAACCACATACAAAAGTCTAAAAATTTTGGTTCAGAAGAACTGACGAGCTGCTAGGAATGTCCAACATTGCAAAGTTGAACAGGAAGGATGAGAAAAGGGGAAATCTCCCTGCAGCAAAGCCGGACAATTCCAACCAGGATTTTTCTCTATGTCAGTAAGTTGTCGTCAGGCTGTGGATTTCAGGATAGATTCCTCCTGCTATAACCCAGAAAAAACCTAGCTAGTCTTGAAGAAATGTAGCGTGAGCTATACTGCTATTTTGTCCTTATCCCAGCATCTTGTCGAAAGATATCTTCATTTGTTTGGCCAAATATATTCTCATCAACTGGACCAGGAAAACAAGTTTGCTCTGTCTCGCTGCCATTTCAGGCTCTCCTCTCTGCCTTTCTGGAAGCAATTTCCCTTCTGTTTTCCTCCGACTTTTGAGATTTAGCATCTAAAATAAGAGACTTCACATCAATGATATGACCACAGGGAATATAACAACTCACAGCAAAGGGGAATAGATTCACTGTGACAAATTCATCTCAATGTCTGAAATATCAAATGATAACTAGTGTATATGAAATGGTCTTTATTAATCAACTGCTGCAGATAGAGCTTTGTTATTATTTCAAACCTAATAATCTTTACTCATGCTGTGCTTAGCAAAGAGAAGGGACTTCAAGGAACAGACCAGCAATTTTCTCTGGAATTGCTATTCTTTGTGCACTCATATTTTACAGAGTAACCATACCATAAGTATATTTTGCTGTTCCCGCATACTTTTTCAGATTTTTAAAAAATAATAAAATATAATTATAGCAATAACCTGCTTAATGTGTTGCACAAAACTTTTGAAGCTTTTAAAGATCTGTGACCTTTAATTAAAATTGTTCTATTTATGAATGTAACCCATTTCCTGTTGAGCACAGGTAGACAGTACAGAACAGCTAATTAGGTGTCAATGTAATCACCAGGAATCAAACTTGATTTTATCATTTTAAAAAAGTTATTAATAGCTTCAACATCTATTTCTGTTCCCACATAGAAAATGGGCTTTGTTACTGATTTCTATTTGTCATTACTGTTTGTTCATGCAATTGCTTAGATCAAAATAGTATTCCTTTATAAAAAAGAAGAGAAATCATCAATCCTGCTTCCTGTAGGAAGACAAATTGTCATTTTAATAACATCCAGAAATACTGTCCATTAATTAGAGCAAACATGTCAATAATCCCCATCTATGCTCAACAGGGAACACTAAGCAGGCTGAACTTGGTAGTAGAGTTTTTTTAATTAACATAACTTGAGAACTTTTACTGAGTGTGATCTACATATGAGTAAACGCTGTAGCAGGATATTGTCCAGGGCTGAATTATACAAAACTATTGTACCTGTGGAAACCAGTTTGATATAATGCCAAGCCAAAAACCAGGAGATCATATGTTCTGGTTGCACATTAGACATGAAGCCAGTTAGATGACTTGGACCAGTTATTCTCTCTCAGCCTTTGGAAGAAGAAGGAAACCACTCTCAAAAATCTTGCCAAGAAAACTGTATGGGCTGACTCAAAGGCAGACACAAAATAGTTCATGAGTGGAAGCTTTCTTTATTCCATTCCCAGTTAACTGAGGAAAAGCTGAGGCATTGTTAACATAAACTGGAAGAGAAACAACCCAAATGTTGTTTTCCTGAACTGTCATTGGCAGTTTATCAAAGACATCAAATGGTAAAGAAGTAATGTTTGAAATGTAGTCCGAGGGAGTTGTTCCTATTTAGAGGAAGTCTAATGTTGCAATTTTAATAATAGAAATACTAGCATAGGAAATGCTGGTTCAGCTTTCAGTTTTGTCTGACCTCTTGTGTTCAAGAAGGATTTTCTATTTAATGTGCAGGCACTCATTTTTTCAACTGGTTTTTGGAACACAAACATTTGCCAAACAGGTGCAAAACTATTCCAGAGCTTGGTAAAAATCACAAGAAATTGTCTCTCGCTGGAGTTTTTCCCTCCAAGTTGCAAACTGAGTTATATTTTAAATTTAACAGGACTATTTTTATTCAGTTCAACCTAATGGGATTTATGTGTGCGTGTACATATACATATACATTATTTATAGTTAGAAAGAAATGATGTAAAAGGCCTTGGACTTGCCTGTCCATGTGTTTCTCCAACAGCAGGATGACTCCAAAAACTTAATAGAACAAGATCAAATGTGATGCTGAGAGACACACCAGCAGCAAGTGTGGAGATCAGGGTAGATCAGTTTGGAAGCTGCTGCCTCTTCTTGATTTCAAGAAAAGAGTAAACCAAGAGAAGATGGTAGGGTAAAAAAAGTAATAGAGAGAAGCGCTCCTCGTCTCTTATTTTACTTCAGTCTTCTCCCCAAATGACATGTTCAAGTGGACTTAAGCAAAATAATTGACAAAAGGAGAGAGAGGTATCCAAGGTAAGTAAAAAGATGGTTAGCTAGCACCTAGTTACATTGAATGTATTTAAGTCTTTAAGATTAGACAAAATTATATAGAAGAGTCTTCAAGGAGATTGCAGGTGACATATGTGATATTTTAGGAAACATGGAGAAACAGGTGTATGGTGGTAGGCAGTGTAATAAGACTGAAGAAAGGCAAACTGAAAACTTGGCTATTCTTCTGGCCTTGGGACAGAGTTGCAGCCCTGAGGTTTGTTTATTGTTATTTACAGCATGATCTTGATGGCATTTAAGCTGCCTAGAATGATCTGAAATCGCATGGCCTCTAAAATGAATGAATGAAGCAATCAATGTTATTCCCATCAAAAGGGAAAAATGAGGCTCCAAATAACTACCATCTAGTCATCTTACACCTGGTAATGATCTGGAACAAATTATTAAGCAGTTTGTGAGTATTTAGAAAATAATGCACTGCTTAGCAGGAGGCTGAAAGTAAGTCATCCTAAATCATCCCAATTTTCCTTTTTGATAAAGTTACAAATTTAATTGATCATGGGAATGTGATGGTTATAGATTCCCTTGGTTTCAACAAGCTGTTGAATGAAATGTCCATAAGATGACAAAATCTGGGCTTGATTGTGATATCATTTGATGGTTATAGGACTGGTAGCACAATCATACCCAAAGAATATATTGCATATCAGTAAATGGAAAGAAGTATGGAGTGGTATAGGACAACTCTGTGTTTTTTAACAAAATATTTATAAATGACAGGACAGGAATGAGGATCTGGTTATCAAGCTCACAATTGACCCCAAGGTCATAAAAGTAATAGTAAACAGAGAGGAAAGTAACAAGATTCAGACATATTTTGACAAGCTAAGAACCCTGAGCAAAATCCAGTAAGATGAATTCCAATAGAGACAAGCATAAAGTCCTTCATTTGGATAGAAAAAAATCAAAGAGAGATTTATAGAATGACATGAACCACAGTGGGTCACAATACATGTGAAAAGGATCTCATACTGGGTCAACAATACATGTGAAAAAGATCTGACCGTCTTGGTATATCACATGCTGAACATGAGCCAACATTATGATGAGCTGCAAAAAAACTTAAATGCAATTTTGAGTCTCAGCAACAGAAATACAATGTTAGGATCAAGACAAAGTATTGATGTTTTATATCCTGCATTGGCCAGACCACATTTAGAATATTGTATCCAATTCTGGGAACTGCATTTTAGCAAGGACATTGATAAACATGATCAGAGGAGGATAACCAGGATTATAAGGGGGACTGAAAGAAAAAGGCAATTTGATCAAGCTAGAAAGTGGGAGACCTTGAATTCTAGTCCTACCTTAGCCATAAAACCAACCTTGGGCCAATCACTCTGTCTCAGCTCAACTCACCCCACAGAGGTGGTTGTTGTAGGGAAAATAGGAGGAGAAAAACATAGGGGATACATTTGCTGCCTTATTTGTAAAAATAATAAAGGCAGGATACAAATAAAAAATAAAATAAATACTGCTATGACATTACTAGTGATGTATAGTAACTCCTTCCTTTAATTTTTTATGGACACTATTTTTTGCAAGTTTTTAAGGCGGGCTGTTTCCCAATAGTTCAATCCTTATGACAATGCTTAGGTCACGGGTCGGCAACCCGCGGCTCCGGAGCCGCATGCGGCTCTTTGAGCCACCTCCTGCGGCTCCGGAGCCTTCTCCGCCATTTTCATAGAGAGAGAGACAGACAGAGACAGAGAGGCACTTGTGCTTCCCTTCTCTCTATCTCTCTCTCTCTCACACACATGCAGATTTGCCCCTTGCTCCCAATTGGCCCTGCAGCCGGATGCCCTGCCCCCTGGTGGCCAGGAAGGGCCTTTCCGGGGCTGGCCCAGTCCGAGGTGCATGTGGCCAGAGAGCCGCGCGGGGAAGCCCCAGGATCGATGCTGGGAGTGGCCCAGCAGAGCCTCCGTTGAAAGGGCCAGCCCTCCCGCAAGCTGCGGCCCTAGTGGGCCAAGCAGGAGCAGACCCGGAGAGGGAGGGTGAGTGGGGAGGAGGGAGGGGGCTTACCTGCACCAGGCGGAGGGGCAGCCGAGCCGGCCTCGTGTCTCCCTGGGCTGGGCAGCAGGCCTGGCGGGGCCAGCGGCCGGCAGGGGCATTGGTTCCTGCCCTTCCCCGGGCCAGGCGGTAGGCCCAGCGGGGGCAGCAGCCGGCGGGGGCATCGGTTCCTGCCCCTCCCCGGGCCGCTGAGCCAGCCTCGCGTCTTCCCGGGCTGGGCGGCAGTGGCGGCCGGCAGAGGCATTGGTTTTTGGCCGTCCCCGGGCCGCTGAGCTGACCTCGCATCTTCCCGAGCTGGGCGGCAGGGGCATTGGTTTGTAGCCGTCCCCGGGGCGCTGAGCCTGCCTCGCGCCTCCCCGGGCTAGGCGGCAGTGGCGGCCGGCAGGGGCATTGGTTTTTGGCCGTCCCCGGGGCGCTGAGCCAGCCTCGCATCTTCCCGGGCCGTGCGGCAGGCGGCGGGGGCATTGGTTTGTAGCCGTCCCCGGGCCGCTGAGCCGGCCTCGTGTCTCCCCGGGCGGCAGATGGCGGGGATATTGGTTTCTGGCCGTCCCCGGGGCGCTGAGCCTGCCTCGCGCCTCCCCGGGCTGGGCGGCAGTGGTAGCCGGCAGGGGCATTGGTTTTTGGCCGTCCCCAGGGCGCTGAGCCAGCCTCGCATCTTCCCCGGCCGTGCGGCAGGCGGCGGGGGCATTGGTTTGTAGCCATCCCCAGGCCGCTGAGCAAGCCTCGCATCTTCCCGGGCTGGGCGGCAGTGGCGGCCGGCAGGGGCATTGGGTTTTGGCCGTCCCCGGGCCACTGAGCCAGCCTTGCATCTTCCCGGGCCGTGCGGCAGGCGGCGGGGGCATTGGTTTGTAGCCGTCCCCGGGCCGCTGAGCCAGCCTTGTTTTTTCCCGGGCCAGGCAGCAAGTGGCGGGGACATTTGTTTGTAGCCGTCCCCGGGGCGCTGAGCCTGCCTCGCGTCTCCCCGGGCTGGGCGGCAGTGGCGGCCGGCAGGGGCATTGGATTTTGGCCGTCCCCGGGGCGCTGAGCCTGCCTCGCGTCTCCCCGGGCTGGGCGGCAGTGCGGCCGACAGGGGCATTGGGTTTTGGCCGTCCCCGGGGCGCTGAGCCTGCCTTGTGTTTCCCCAGGCCAGGCAGCAAGCCCGGCGGGCAGTGGGGGCATCGGTTCCTGCTCGTCCCCGGGCCGCTGAGCCGGTCAAATCAACGGACGTGGAGGTACTGCAGCTGGCTTTTTGATTCGCCGCAGACCTCCATTGACTTCCATGGGGATTCTTGGCAATGAATGGGGCTGATTGAAATCGCTTCAAGAAGCAAGCTGCAGAGACACAGAGAGCTGCAAATGATCTCCACAGGAGATGCAGCAAGGGCAGGAGACGAGAAAGAGTCCGCTATGTCTGTGCACAAGCCCCGAAAGCTTTCTTCCTCTCCCTGCCTTTCTTGCTGGCCCTCTGATGTAAGCATCTGCTGGGTTTCCTCAACCTCCCCCCCCATTTTATTTTAATCCCACCATCGCCTCCCTCTTTCGCAAAGTTGACATTCCTAGGACTCGTAGCTCGCTTCGCTCCTGGAGTCACTTGGCAAAGTTTGAAGGAGAGGCTGCCTGCTCCCACCTCCCACGGAGCAGAACTGCTGCTTCCTCACCTCCCAGCGAAAGAACCCCAGAGAGCTGGAAGGCGTCCTTTCTCCCACTTTCCGCTTCCCATCCTCCCTTTTCCAAGCACCCCTCCCAGAGCAAACCAGAAGCCTCAACTCCAGCCTCCTGCAGCAGGCTGAGATAGGCGAGCCCGAGCGACCGTCTTCTGCTGCCTCAGAACATTCACTGCAGCAGCTCTTTCTCTCCGTCGGCTTCCTCCTCCGCTCCCTGGGAACCTTCGCGCCAAAAGGCAGCAAGAAGAAAGTCCCAGAGAGGGAGAGCGCGGGGTGAGGGGAGAGCAGTCTTTTCCGAAGGGAAGAGAAGCCAGGACTGCAGAGCCGTTCATACCAGAGCTGGATGGGGGGCAGGGCAGGCGCACGTTTCGCCTTAAGCTCCTCTCTTCAATCAAGCCCTGTGTTCTGTGCGCATGCGCGTGCGCGCGCGTGTGCGCGCGCACATTTTGCGGCTCCCAGGATTTATTTTTTGTGAGGGAAATGGATCCAAGTGGCTCTTTCACTGTTGCAGGTTGCTGACCCCTGGCTTAGGTGAAATAAAAGACAGAATCAGTAACAAGAAACTGACAAGAAACTGAATCAGAAGATTGATTCTCTAATTCAGTTGTTATCAGCCCAAATAGAGGTTCTTAGGAAGTGAGCTCTCCCTATTTGATCATATGAAATCCTTTAAATCTGATAAGGCTTCCTCCACTTCTGCAGTGATGCCCCTCTTATCAAAAAATAAAATTTACTTATGGGTTAAGCATTCCTTCCAGCCAACTCTCCTCCATTTTCCAGCTTCATAGAAATTGATCTTCTCAACTGCTTCTGGAGTAATAATGGGCTTGCTAAAAGGGAATAAACTGGGATTTGATCAAAGAAATTATGGATGCTCCTTCCCCCTCCCCAGACCTGTAGTCTGTGACATTGTTTAACCTGTTGCAATCAGGTGTCCATCTGAGAATACTTCTGAACTCGCTTTACAAGTGTGCAGCTGCACCCAGCACTGTTAAATTGGTAATCCAGCTGCCTCTATCCCCAATAAACTCAGTTCTGGCTATAATAACACATGCCTTGGTTACAGATCACAATATAATAACATATGCCTTAGTTACAACTAGATGAGAATAATTCAGCATGTTCTTGTAGACAGTAAGGAGGATGACCTTGATATGCAAAAGCTGTTGCGTAGGCAAAAGGTGCTAAAAAATTTTTAAGTCCACAATGTCCAGATAACATTTGGAAGCAGCTCAAACAGACACCTCCCTATTCCACATAAGAAGGAAGGGGAAGTGCAGCACAATGAGGCTTGCAAGATTCACATCAGCCCAATCAAGTAGACCAGACAATGAAATCAACTCCACAGGTATGCTAAAACTACTTTATTGACAGTGGCTACAATAACAGAATCTTGCAAACCTTATTGTGTTACACTTCCTCCTTATATTTCTGTGAATTAGAGAGTTATCTATCTGAGTTGCTTTCAAATGTTTTCTGGTTTTCAATATACTTTGCAAGAATGCATGGTTTAGTCAAATTGATATGAGCACAACCTGACCACTTTTCCTACACAAAATCTTCTAAACTTTTCATATGTGCAGTGACAAAGTATATCTATCATTTATTCAGATAATTGACATGCCATTATTCCGCTTTCTCACAAAATTAGTCAAAGCAATTTATAATAGCTAAAAAGCATAAAAACCATAATCAATTATTAAGACTATTTTCAACAAGCTTAAAGCAATCATAAAAGTAAAGCAGGCAGCTAATTAGTATATATATCCTTCATGTTACTAATTGGCTGTTATGATTATTTTAAGCTTGTTAAAAATATGTACAAGTCTCTGCAGTTTTCTTGACAAGATTTTTGGAAGCAGTTTGCCATTGCCTGCTTTCTAGGTCTGAGAGAAATGGCTGGCTCAAAATCAGCCTGCTGAGTTTGTGCTTAAGGTGAAACTAGATTTCAGATTTCTTGGTGCCTTAACTACTATACCAAACATTAAGCAAATGCAGAATCAAATATTTCTTTAAAAGAAATAAGTTAACAATCTAACTACGGTTAGCTAAAATGTGTGGCAGGTTCATAATTACAGCCATGTGTATAGTATCAGCAAAAATCTTGATATCAACAGAAATATGTGAGCGTACCAAAATAGTATTTTCATGACTACCACTGGGATAAATAGATTGGTTATAAATGACACAAAGCAAGTTGATTATATGGCTTCACAGATTCAAATAAAATTATATGGAAAATTGCAGATTGTAGGTTTTTCTTGGTGAACGTAAATTATATTGTGCACCATCCGAAATAAGTAGCTTTTCATGCTAAACAATGCCGTGGACGGAAATCTGCAGCCTATCTTACAGATCTGAATGCCCAATTTCCACTCATTTTAATTAACTTATTAGACACCTTTAAAAAAATCCCAAAGCTAAGATGGGAATATAAAGAGGGAACAAGACTCATGATGTGAGGGAACGTTCCTCTCTCGCCAATAATTAGAACATGTGGGGTTACTGTTGAAAAATAGCATCTGTCTCTTTTAGGTCTCCAATGTTATTTTCAGCAAAAATTGTTACATTACATGCCATTATGTTGTAAAGTTTCCCAAAGCTTGACAGGAGAAAGAAGGGTTGATAAAAACTCATAAGAGGTTTTGTTTATTATGTCTGATCAAATAAGAGGATAACATCTCAAAGAAAGGTTTATAGTATAAATGGGTTGGGGTCAGTATAGATAGTATAGATAGATTGTGGCTAGAATTCATGCTTGCATCCTTTAAATACAGCTGGAAATTAATATATTATCTCTTCACTTTGGTGGAATAAAGAGTGAGCTGCCACAGGGAAGGTGAGACTGGAGCTCTGTTATTCCTAGCTTCAGATTGGTTCCCCTTCCAAAACAACTCAGCGACAAATCAGTCAGCTCAGCTGTCAAAGAAAGATGAGTGTGGCAAAAAAGGAGCACCCTCTTGGTTTAGTGACAAAAAGTGCTGGTTTATACTGAGGACACCCAAGTTCCAGTGCACCTTCAGCCATGGAAACTCACCAAATAATTTTGGGAGAATCACTCTCTCAGCACAGAAAAATTCCATGGTAGCCAACTAGAGCATCCCCCCAAAAGTTGGAAATGCATTCCATAAAGGGACTCAAATCAACTGTCCACCTGCCCATCCATCGGCAAGATAACTCTCCCCAAAGTTAAGAGAACAAAACTAAATGTGAAGTTGGTTGAAATGCCAACAAAAGGAAGATCAAATTTGAAAATGGAAGGTTGGGAATTGCAAAGAGAAGAAATCCATTTTTAAAAATCCCCAATGAGATCCCTCCTCCTCCTTCCTAAATGGATCACTTGCACGTGCTATAATTAAGAGTTTGGAAAGAATTCTAGAAGCAGCATTCTGCTTCCTTTATCTCGTTCATGTAAAAACTAGGGCTAAGGAAATGCACATAACACATAATATATAAATATGGTTTCCCTATCTCTTATCTTTTAATTCCCAATTTGGAATTTCTATCACTGTATTATAGCTATAATGGCTGTAAACTTGGGGGGGGGATCACTATGGCTGATAGGAGCTGGAATCCAGAAACAGTTGGAAGGAAATTGGCCACCTCTGCTTAAAAAAAAAAAAATCTGAAATACATTTTGTCACTTGAGAATAATAGCAACTGAAGTTGTAAAAAAAAAAAGTCACATTTATTTCCTCCTGGACTTGTCATAATCAATTTAAAATTCACCCATGTAAAGAAAATCCCCATGGTATTCAATCCACCACAGATTTTAAGAGAACTAAATCCCTCTCCTGCTGCATGTATAATTATACAATAACTCTTTATTAATAAACTATAGGCACATTTTAAAGCATGAGGGCAAATAATTCAATATAAAGGACAGGCTTTTCTACTTACATTTATGAGTCAGGAGGACATCAAAAGAATCTGCCCACCTGGTAGCTTCTTCTGTGGATAATCTTCTATGGGGAAAAAGGGAAAGTCAAGAGCTACGACAATTGCCCAAAAATAATTTATTAAAATTCTATAAATCTGAGGTGGCCATATTCTGTACCTGAAATAGTTTGGACAATATTACAGATCAGTTAATAACTTATTCTTTTGTATCAGAAATGGGCAGAAGATAAACACACAATACAGTCACAAAGTTCTAGACCCCCAATTGTTGAACAACAAGAGATCCTATCATGCCCAACTTTCAATAAATTATGTTGCTCAAACAAAGAAACTGGGAGGAGAGGAACCAGGAGTGGATTTTGTGGTGAATTAATTTTGATCTCAGTTCTGAATAAATTCTTGAACTAAACATGGTTTGTTAGGCCGCCTATCCATGAGAAACTTTTAATGTCTTTGCAGGATCACTCAGCTACTCTTGAAATAAGTCTCACTATTGTTGTTTTGGCACAACAGAGGTTGAAGAGAGAAAATAGGCTTAGAAGCATTCAGTCTCTAATAGTAAGGATTATCAAGACTGTATTATTTCATTTGGGTTTAAGTGGGTCATCTTAAAGCTCTTGTAAAATAAAAATTTGCAACAATGAAATTGCCCATCTTTGTTCTACATTATCTCTTATACAAGAACTGAAGCTTGTTGAATTCCAAAAGAGATTTATGAAGGAGAAAGAGACAAGATACATACCAATATCTCACGCTAGCACTTTACTTATCATGAATCCAACTACTCTTTTCCAAAGCCTCTATGTTCATCCACCACCTCTTGGGTCATCCTTTCAAAGATATTTCCTTACCAAGTTCCTCAATGTTTTCAACATTGACAGAACATCTAATGCATCGAAAAGGTGGGATACATTCAAAGATGTATCTGCCTTGAAAATAGACCATGTTTAATTGTATAACTCAGTCAAATATTACCACAGGAAATGTTTTGTGACAGTGGTTCTCAACCTATGGTCCATTAACCTCTAGGGGGAAGTGATGTTATCACAGGGGGTCCACGAAGGCTTGAAGAAAAGTTATGATTTAAATCTTAAGTTTTGGTGGTCCGTGGCCGTGGTCTGTGGCCACAAAAGGTATCTAAAGGGGGTCCACAGTGGAAAAAAAGGTTGAGAAACACTATTTTATGACATTTTATATGGCATATGTTTTATAAAATTTGCCAAATTTCAATTCCATGGGAATCATGAGTGCTGAATTTTGGATGCATTCTGTAAGTTAACCCATTTAAAGTATAAAGCTATATTTGCTATTAAATTGTTTATCAGAATGTCCATATCATTCCCCTTGTGGATATCAGGAGTGTGTGGAAGGGGGGGACAATGATGACACATGCATTATGACAGTATGCAAATAACTCCTATCAATGCACGTACTTAATTGTAGTGCTCGCATGAGAGCATTCCTACACACATCTCATCATTTTGATACTATTTTTCCTCTATAGTCCTTCTTGCCAGTTATTGCAATTCTCCCTATCTTGGTAAATTTCCAATTGTCTTCTTGAAAATGGTATATAGGAAGCCATGCTTGCTATGGTCAGTGGAAATCGGTAAATATTTTTTATTCTCATTCCTTAAATCATTAAGTATTCATCTTTTTAAAGATTCCTCCTGTGTCTCCTGAAAATGGTCAATCAGTAGGTCCTTGGCAAAGGGAAAAAAAAATGGAGAAAGGGATCCCTGCCTGAAAGCAAAGGCCCCAACTTACTTCAAAGCTCGAGTTGGTTTATCCGGAAGGATGGCTGTGAAGTCGCTGCATGAGTCTGACTTGTGAGACAGACAGCCCAGGCGAGTCCTCATCCCTCTGTTTCTGCAGTCGGTCATACACGATAGGGGAGCAAATGGGAGAGAAGGAAAAGGGATAACAATTAACATTAGTGCATAAGAACACAAGAAGGATCTGTGCTTCATCAGTCACTGGTTCCATTTATCTCTGTATTCTCTGTTAAATACTGGCTGGCCAGATGCTTTCTAAAAGCCCACAGGAAGAGCAACGAAGTCATTTTGTATTGTTCATTTACTTGAAAGTGGTAAACAATTCCAAAAGAGCATCTTTGCCTACATCAGCCTCACAGAAACTTAGGATCTTCAGGGACTTCAGTTGTATAATACATTAAGCTGCAAAGCTGATACGTTTTACATGTGCTTCACAAAATCATGTTTACAGTGGCTTTTACTTTAAGCCCTAAAACCTCATCCCTAATGCTTGCTCCAGGTTATTGTTTTTTTATACTATTGCTATAATTAAAAAAACCCTCATCTATTTGACCTCTTTATTGTGTATCTTTATAACTGCTTTAAATCTCTGTGGCATTGTTGAAGTAAGAGATAGAGAGATGCATGCACGTGTATATTTTTAACTAATCAACCAACCAACCAACTAAACAGAAATTCCATTTAAATACTAGCTTTATTTAAAGTGTTAACTTTCAAAAGGCACCACCTCTTGTCTCCTGGCAACAAATTCCATACATTAGTCACCGAGAAAAAAAAGGTTTTCTTTTGTCTCTTCTAATTTATTTTACTGCCAATCAATTTCACTGAGATATTTGCTGCAGGAATGGGCTAAAACAGGTCTTAAAAACAATTTTAGGAAGATAGCCTTATAAGTAGGAAGATATATTTGATGCTGTCTTTTCCTTCTGAGAATATATGGAATATATGGAAAGCCAACCCAGGCACCAATCAGAGCTACTTAGGTTCAGTAAGCTGACTATGTTATATAACTTTGACTTGTCTCATTGTATTTATAATAAAACTGATACATCACTCATTAAAGGTAAAGGTTTCTCCTGCCCAGTCATGTCCAACTCTAGGGGTCAGTGCTCATTTCCATTTCTTATCTGAGAGAGCCAGCATTATCTGAGGACATTTCCATGGTCATGTGGCCAGCATGACTATAAGCCAAGGTGCATGGAATGCTGTTACCTTCCCACTGAAGTGGTACCTATTTATCTATTTGCATTTGCATTCTTTCAAACTGCTAGGTCACGGGTCGGCAACCCGCGGCTCCGGAGCCGCATGCGGCTCTTTGAGCCACCTCCTGCGGCTCCGGAGCCTTCTCCGCCATTTTCATAGAGAGAGAGACAGACAGAGACAGAGAGGCACTTGTGCTTCCCTTCTATCTCTCTCTCTCTCACACACATGCAGATTTGCCCCTTGCTCCCGATTGGCCCTGCAGCCAGATGCCCTGCCCCCTGGTGGCCAGGAAGGGCCTTTCCGGGGCTGGCCCAGTCCGAGGTGCATGTGGCCAGAGAGCCGCGCGGGGAAGCCCCAGGATCGATGCTGGGAGCGGCCCAGCAGAGCCTCCGTTGAAAGGGCCAGCCCTCCCGCAAGCTGCGGCCCTAGTGGGCCAAGCAGGAGCAGACCCGGAGATGGAGGGTGAGTGGGGAGGAGGGAGGGGGCTTACCTGCACCAGGCGGAGGGGCAGCCGAGCCGGCCTCGTGTCTCCCTGGGCTGGGCAGCAGGCCTGGCGGGGCCAGCGGCCGGCAGGGGCATTGGTTCCTGCCCTTCCCCAGGCCAGGCGGTAGGCCCAGCGGGGGCAGCAGCCGGCGGGGGCATCGGTTCCTGCCCCTCCCCGGGCCGCTGAGCCAGCCTCGCGTCGTCCCGGGCTGGGCGGCAGTGGCGGCCGGCAGAGGCATTGGTTTTTGGCCGTCCCCGGGCCGCTGAGCTGACTTCGCATCTTCCCGAGCTGGGCGGCAGGGGCATTGGTTTGTAGCCGTCCCCGGGCCGCTGAGCCGGCCTCGTGTCTCCCCGGGCGGCAGATGGCGGGGATATTGGTTTCTGGCCGTCCCCGGGGCGCTGAGCCTGCCTCGCGCCTCCCCGGGCTGGGCGGCAGTGGCGGCCGGCAGGGGCATGGGTTTTTGGCCGTCCCCAGGGCGCTGAGCCAGCCTCGCATCTTCCCGGGCCGTGCGGCAGGCGGCGGGGGCATTGGTTTGTAGCCGTCCCCGGGCCGCTGAGCCGGCCTCGTGTCTCCCCGGGCGGCAGATGGCGGGGATATTGGTTTCTGGCCGTCCCCGGGGCGCTGAGCCTGCCTCGCGCCTCCCCGGGCTGGGCGGCAGTGGTAGCCGGCAGGGGCATTGGTTTTTGGCCGTCCCCAGGGCGCTGAGCCAGCCTCGCATCTTCCCCGGCCGTGCGGCAGGCGGCGGGGGCATTGGTTTGTAGCCATCCCCAGGCCGCTGAGCAAGCCTCGCATCTTCCCGGGCTGGGCGGCAGTGGCGGCCGGCAGGGGCATTGGGTTTTGGCCGTCCCCGGGCCACTGAGCCAGCCTGGCATCTTCCCGGGCCGTGCGGCAGGCGGCGGGGGCATTGGTTTGTAGCCGTCCCCGGGCCGCTGAGCCAGCCTTGTTTTTTCCCGGGCCAGGCAGCAAGTGGCGGGGACATTTGTTTGTAGCCGTCCCCGGGGCGCTGAGCCTGCCTCGCGTCTCCCCGGGCTGGGCGGCAGTGGCGGCCGGCAGGGGCATTGGATTTTGGCCGTCCCCGGGGCGCTGAGCCTGCCTCGCGTCTCCCCGGGCTGGGCGGCAGTGGCGGCCGGCAGGGGCATTGGGTTTTGGCCGTCCCCGGGCCACTGAGCCAGCCTTGCATCTTCCCGGGCCGTGCGGCAGGCGGCAGGGGCATTGGTTTGTAGCTGTCCCCGGGCCGCTGAGCCAGCCTTGTTTTTTCCTGGGCCAGGCAGCAAGTGGCGGGGACATTTGTTTGTAGCCGTCCCCGGGGCGCTGAGCCTGCCTCGTGTCTCCCCGGGCTGGGCGGCAGTGGCGGCCGGCAGGGGCATTGGATTTTGGCCGTCCCCGGGGCGCTGAGCCTGCCTCGCGTCTCCCCGGGCTGGGCGGCAGTGCGGCCGACAGGGGCATTGGGTTTTGGCCGTCCCCGGGGCGCTAAGCCTGCCTTGTGTTTCCCCAGGCCAGGCAGCAAGCCCGGCGGGCAGTGGGGGCATCGGTTCCTGCTCGTCCCCGGGCCGCTGAGCCGGTCAAATCAACGGACGTGGAGGTACTGCAGCTGGCTTTTTGATTCGCCGCAGACCTCCATTGACTTCCATGGGGATTCTTGGCAATGAATGGGGCTGATTGAAATCGCTTCAAGAAGCAAGCTGCAGAGACACAGAGAGCTGCAAATGATCTCCACAGGAGATGCAGCAAGGGCAGGAGACGAGAAAGAGTCCGCTATGTCTGTGCACAAGCCCCGAAAGCTTTCTTCCTCTCCCTGCCTTTCTTGCTGGCCCTCTGATGTAAGCATCTGCTGGGTTTCCTCAACCTCCCCCCCCCCGTTTTATTTTAATCCCACCATCGCCTCCCTCTTTCGCAAAGTTGACATTCCTAGGACTCGTAGCTCGCTTCGCTCCTGGAGTCACTTGGCAAAGTTTGAAGGAGAGGCTGCCTGCTCCCACCTCCCACGGAGCAGAACTGCTGCTTCCTCACCTCCCAGCGAAAGAACCCCAGAGAGCTGGAAGGCGTCCTTTCTCCCACTTTCCGCTTCCCATCCTCCCTTTTCCAAGCACCCCTCCCAGAGCAAACCAGAAGCCTCAACTCCAGCCTCCTGCAGCAGGCTGAGATAGGCGAGCCCGAGCGACCGTCTTCTGCTGCCTCAGAACATTCACTGCAGCAGCTCGTTCTCTCCGTCGGCTTCCTCCTCCGCTCCCTGGGAACCTTCGCGCCAAAAGGCAGCAAGAAGAAAGTCCCAGAGAGGGAGAGCGCGGGGTGAGGGGAGAGCAGTCTTTTCCGAAGGGAAGAGAAGCCAGGACTGCAGAGCCCGTTCATACCAGAGCTGGATGGGGGGCAGGGCAGGCGCACGTTTTGCCTTAAGCTCCTCTCTTCAATCAAGCCCTGTGTTCTGTGCGCATGCGCGTGCGCGCGCGTGTGCGCGCGCACATTTTGCGGCTCCCAGGATTTTTTTTTTGTGAGGGAAATGGATCCAAGTGGCTCTTTCACTGTTGCAGGTTGCTGACCCCTGTGCTAGGTTATCAGGAGCTGGAGCAAGTAACAGGAACTCACTCCATCATGCAGTGTTCAGATCTCGAACCCAGACTATCAGCTTTCCAGCTGACAAGCTCAGTGTCTTTAACTGCTGACTCATCACTCGTTGGGGCACTGAAAAACCTTCAGTGGGTTAAGAAATAGGCTACTGAGGAACTAACTAAAACGAAATAAATTATAGCGATTTCTACATGCTGATGAGAGCAGAAAGTTCCTTCTTATTGTAGGGACTCTTTCAACTTTTCTAATTCTTGAATTGACCAGTAGAAAAGAAGAAAGGCTTGTTCTTAGCAGCTTCTCAGAGCAGATGGAATAGACCTAAACTATAGCAAGATACATTTCAGCTGAATGACAGGAACACTTTCTAAAGTAAGAATATTGGAGAATAGAATTTGACAATCAAATAAATAAAGCTAGGCATCATCTATTAGAGATGATCTGCCTCTGTTTATATCTCAGATTTCTTGGCCTAAAAAGACCCCTCCAAGCTACTATCACATTTTTCTAAGAAATAAATTGAAGACTAGGGGAAGTCAAGTCTACTTGCAAATCTTACTTCTCCCTGTGTTTGTGTGCATTTTACATGTGTGCATACACCTCTCTGGACTGTTGCCTGCAGGAAATAGAACCCTAATTCTATTACTTCCAATAGTTTTTCTTAAAGGAAGCATTGAAGGAGAGGGAAGGGAAGTATGCCTTGTACTGCACATTGTAAAGGATGCAAAGCATTAAAGAAAACTGGATACAGGTGTTAAGTCTTCTCAGTAATGGCGAATGATGAAGACACATCTTACAAGGAACTTCTCTTTATTTCGTTTCCAGCCAAAGCTCCAACAACGAGCAGAGGCACGCAGGCCTCCTTTTATACGCCCAGGCTCAGGACACAACACCCCTCCCCCCTAGATTGAATCATTTCTGACATCTTCAACATTCTTCTTTGGGAAGAGTGTCCTACAGCCTCACAGTCAGCATGGAAAGAATACCCGAGGTTGATTCCCTCCAAAAGCTTCTCCCCCATTGTTTTGGTGATATATACATATATACCCGAAATCATAAATAAAACAAAATAACAACGTTAATCAATGACTTTAAGAGCATTACCCCTGGAACTGGACAGCAACTTCCAAAATCTGAAAGATATTTGGGCGGGCACTTGGCCCTTTGCGACCTCCTCGGCCCGGGAGAGTTTGCTTGGTTCCCTTTCTCGTCCACCAGGCTGGGTGAGCCAAGATGTTGCTGCCCACTTGTCACAGGTGAACTTGGTGCTGTTGCCTGACCCACCTGTTCACCTGCCAGTCTCAGCAGGTCAGGACTTTGCTGCCCCACATACCTTGTTGTCCTGCCCATCTTCTGGCTGACTGGACCCTCTTAGCCCAAGCCAGCATCCCTTGGAGGGGTGTTATTCCCCAGGTCCACAAGGGACCTTTCTTGGGAGCACTGTCCCTCGAACCCAAGGCCAGCAGATGGGGATTCCGGGGTAGCTACGGGGCCCCAGTACCCGGTGGACCCCAAGTTCATGCCTGAGGTGCCAGAGTCAGGCGTAGCCTCTCTGTTTGCCCCCTTTCCAAAGGACTTCCTTCTGGGAGCAACTGCAGAATTTGGCCAGTCCCCTTGCTGTGTCGCCAGTTCTCTTGTAGGTTGTGAGTTGTGTGGATACCCCCGGTCAGTCTCCCTGTCTGTTGTGTATGAATAATGTGGATACCCTCAGTGTGACTCCCTGGCTGGAGTAAGTGTGAGTGTGAGGCATGACCCTCTACCCCATGAATTCCTGTTCCGAGCACTTGCAGAACCTTGTGATGGGGAACCGATGGCCTCATCAACGGCCAGTGAAGGCTGCTGATATTGATCCCCAGAATGCATATTATAACCATCCTTCCCCCCCCCCCCAGAGCAGAGCCAGGAGTGGAAGGGTAAGAGTCCAGCCTCGCATGCAGCTGATCTATGTGCCGCCAAAGAATGCAGCCGTCTTCCAAGGTCACCTCATAGGACAAAGGACCAGAGACCTTGCAGACCACAGCTGGTATCCAGAGATGACCAGGCCTGTAGTTCCGAGTCCAGACCAGAGCACTCATTTGCATCTAAGGGCACTCGGTGCCCTTAGATGCGACACCTGAGATGCCATCCGGTCAGGGTACAGTCTGTCTAACTTAGTGATGAGCCGGCGACCCCAGCGAAGTTCAGCAAGGCTCTTCCCTGTGGCTGTGCAAGGTGTGGTGTGATGTGCAAGAAGAAAGTCTGCTAACAACTTAATGGGATTACTACCCTACTACCCCTTTAAAGGCATCCCTTGAAAGGGACAACTCGTGCCTCTTTTGCCAGTAACTTTGGAACTCAGTATCTGGGCACGTGTCAGGCCATCCTGACAACACCCATGTCAGCACGCGTGTAAGCGTGTGATCAGTGGCAGTTTCTGCAGCCACATCCTTAGCATTGAGGGGAGATTCAGGCAGCTCTTGAATGGACAGAATATTAATGGCTGGAGCAGAATCAGGCTCCAAATTTGGCAGGGGTAATCTACTCAGGCCATCTGCATGACCCATTTCCTTTCCAGGTTTGTGAATCAACGTGTAGTCATATGCTGACAGGAAAATGGAGCAACGCAGCATATGAGGAGACAGGATATGTGGAGTTTGTTTGGTAGTGGTAAACAACCCCAACAAGGGCTTATGGTCAGTGTAGACCATGAAGTGGTGGCCGTATATGAAATCATGAAACTTCTTAATGCCAGCCACAATAGCCAATGCTTCCCTGTCAATTTGAGCGTAATTATGCTCTGCAGAAGACAGGGTCCTGGAATAATAGGCCACAGGGACCTGTATCACATCAGCCTTCAGGTGGCTAAGTACAGCTCCCACCCCATATGGAGATGCATCGCAGGCAATGCAAACAGGTAGCTGTTCATTGAAGTGAGCTAGCACTGCATTAGAAGTAAGCAAGGCTTTAACCTCATTGAAACTTTTTTCATGGACTTTGGTCCACTGCCAACAGGCTTGTTTGTCTAAGAGCCTGTACAAGGGCTCAGCTATTGCCGCTTTATGTGGCAGAAATGCATGGTAAAAGTTTAATAGCCCCCAAAAGGCTTGTAACTCACCCTTAGACTTAGGGCTTGGGGCCTGCTGAATAGCTTTCAATTTAGCTTCCGAAGGGTGAATGCCTTGAGCGTCTATCCTGAATCCCAAGAAGTCAGTAGAATTGACTCCTATCTTACACTTGTCCTTCTTCAACTTAAGGCCTGCTCTTCTAAAATGAAGCAAGACAGCCCTTAATCTCTCTGCCAAGTTTTGAGATGATTCCCCACTAATGAGGACATGATCAAAATATGGGCAGACTCCAGGAATACCTCGCAATGTGTTCTCCATGACACTTTGGAATATGCCAGGGGCTACATTCACCCCAAATTGCAATCTCTTTACTTTGAAAGCTCCTCTATGGGTTACAATTGTCTGAGCTTCAGCAGCTGCCTCATCAACCGGCAACTATTGATAGGCCTGTGCCAGGTCAAGCTTCGCAAAAATGCACCCCCCCCTCTTGAGGGAAGCCAGGATGTGGCTTACTATAGGTACTGGATAAGCGTGCTGCTGCAGTACCTTGTTTAGTGTGCACTTGTAGTCTGCACATATACGTATGTCCCCATTAGCTGTTAGAGGCGTTACTATGGGGGTTTCCCATGGACTAGAATCTACAGGTTCTAAGATGCTCTGCTGGAGCAATTTGTCCAGTTCAGCATCAATCTTGCCCTTGAGGGCAAAAGATACCCTCCTAGGCTTGACCCTAATGGGCATTATGTTTGGGTCTAATCGTAATGAAACTCGAGGCCCCTTGTAGGATCCAAGCTCAGAGCTAAACAATCTGTAAATTCCTTGCAGACTTCCGCCAGGCTCCACGTTTGCAAATTGTGCAGCCCTGTAACCTGGATTCCCAGAGCCTCGAACCAATCGAGTCCTATAAGACTCATGCGTTCATCCCCAACAACCAACACATCTAAGGGACCTTCAAAATCTTTGTACTGTACCTTAAGGATGGCCTTCCCCTTAACACACACCTTAGAATTCTGAAAGTCTGTGAGTATTACATTGGATGGCCTGAGTTTAACTCGAAGGCCACTGCTGCTACAAATTTTCCTGAATGTGTTGAGGGAAATAATGGAGAGAGCAGACCCAGTGTCCAACTCCTTACTTTAAGGGACAGTTTCTTCTTTAGGGGTTTATGTGTGCCTGTCCTTAAAACACTTCTGCGCATTGCACAGATACCCACCCTATTTTGGCTGGGGACCCTGGTACCTTTCAGATGCAATTCTTCACGCAATTTTGCCTTCTGACGACCCAAACAGACAGATGCGATGTGGCCTTGTCTGCCGCACGCTCTTCAAATGGCAGAACAGAACCTGCAGTCAGCTTGTTTGTGGTGTCCTCCGCCCCCAAAGTATTGAAGAGCTGTTGGGGCCTTCTCTGTGCGTTCCTTCTGTCTCCTTCCGGCTGCCTGGTGAAGCTTATCCACCTCTTCTTCAGGATCTTCCTCCGAATCTTCTTGCACGTTCTCCTGGTGGACGGGGACTGTCTCTGGAGAGCTTCTGGTGGGACGCAGACTCTTTACTGCCCCGCCTGCTGCTTCCTCTGCTGTAACCTCTCGCAGAGCATCTTGGAAAAAGACATCTTCCTTAGTGAAGATTTTCTGCTGTAAGTCTCTGTTCCTTAACCTGCATACAAAACAATCGCGCAGCCTTTCTTCCAAGTCTTTAAACTCACACGGTCTGGCTGCTCGCCTCAAGTTCACAATAAAGTCCTTAGCAGATTCACCCGCCCTCTGGTCCCTTTGTTCAAATGTGTGCCTCCAAGCAGTGATGGACAACTTAGGCTGGAAATGCTCTTTTAAAAGTTTCTTTAAGTCAGTATACGTTACTGACTCCAGGGAAGCAGGGGCCACCAGATTTTCAGCAATCTCAAAGGCTTCCTGTCCACAGACAACAACAGGGTTGCAGCCTTCAATCCATCTTCTCTGATCTGGTTTACCCTGAAGTAATTCTCCACCCTCGCAACATAGAATTCCCATCTCTCCGGGTGTGAGACATCGAACTCAGATAAACAGCCGACCTTCGCCATCCTAAATCTGCACTTCACCACTCGCTTCTCTTAGGGAAGGGGTCTTTCAGCCGAACTCACCCTCCAGCGATGCTGTACTGGCAGGCTGGAACGCTGATTTTGATGCCGTCTTCCCTCTTCAGGACTTCTTGTGGTAAATCTTTACAGCTTCCTCCTGTTTAGCTTGTAAAGTATCCCATCCTTGTTGCCTTCAAACAATGGCGAATGATGAAGACACATATTACAAGGAACTTCTCTTTATTTCGTTTCCAGCCAAAACTCCAACAATGAGCAGAGGCATGCAGGCCTCCTTTTATACGCCCAGATCCCCGGACACAATGGCGGCAACAACAGACGCTTTTCCCGCCTTGTGCATGCATGCAAGGCTGGCACCACTCAGTCTGGTCCCGGGCAGCTTCTGCAAAGCCCGGGACCATTGCAACGTCCCGAGCCTGCATTTGCAGGCTCAGGACACAACAACAGGGAAAACCAGTTGCTGCCTATTCTGATGGTTCAAAAAGATGTATAGCTTTTATTAGCTTTGCGCTAATAAAAAAAATTCTATTTACCAGTTAAGCCCTGCTCTATCATGTGGGTTCGAACTCTCATTTTTAAAGACCAATGTGGGAGAGGAAATGTTTTATCTGGCATCTATAAAGTCTAAAACAAAAGTTATGTTTCAGACTGGCATTATGAGGGCTGCAAAATCCTAGTAATCCTGGACCATGGATCCAAAGCAGCTAGATTATGGAAGCCAAGAGATTTATGTAATCATGACTTTAAAAATCATGACTTAAAAATAAGGTCAGAATAATTTGAGATTGAATATATGTCCCTCCACTTTCCCCAAGGTTTCTAGAGAAACACTAGAAAGAATAAGTTATAGCTCAAGCGAAAGCACAGAGACCTACTTTGTATCTCTATTTTAAGTCATAACCAATTAAAATTTTATCAATGTTCTTTTAAATTATTTAATTATTTTAAAAACTTTAATATGGCTCTTTTTACACCTGGGGATCACTCTTGGAGCAGATGGAGTGCCAAAAGCTCTACAAACTAAATTAATTTTTCATTTTCAACACCATCTCCCTCAGTTTTGAGAAATGAATCAACCTTAGAAATAACTCTAAGCAACCCCATAGAGCAAGATAAGGTTGAAAAGTTTGAGTTTTCTTTCCATTTTCCCCATTTTCATGCTCACCATGCTTATAAAGCTGAATGGGTATGAACCTTCTTATTGAGGTTGAAAGACTGGGTAATAAATGTCCTAGTTTAATTAATGTGACCCAGCCACAGTTCAAGTAGAGAGGAAAGTGAGAAGAGGCCATATGGCTTGGTTCCACTTCTCTCATAAGATCCTCAGCCTTTTGCCTTCACAATAATTGGCTAAATCAAACTAGGTAAGCCAATGCAAACGTGGAGGGCAAGAAGGGGGTCATCTCCATTTCTCTCCATGACACTGAATAACAAAATATATACTGGTTAAAGAAGCATAAATCTTTGCATCTGCCCCTTCTTTTGTGCTCCAGAATAACTGGGTAAGGGTTGCTTGAAAGAGGTCACAATGCAGGGAAACCCAGAGGGGATTTAACACATATATGCACACGTACATATAGACAAACCTCAATTTTTCCTCCTCTTATAGACAGTAATAAAAATATATAGAAAAAAACCTTTTGGACAGGGGTAGGGAAACTATGACAACAAAAATAGTGGTCAAGTGAGCTCGGTTGTTTGGTTAGCTATAATGATTCAGTTGCAAGTGGATGAGCGTAGCTTCGCAGAACCTATCCTGGCTTTCTCTCCACTGTGCTGGACAAAGAAGAGGAAATTCATATAGGCTACTTTTCTAGGAAACTAGGGTTTTTGTTGTTGAGGAATTATCATACATTTTTCAATGATCCTCTCAAAAAGACCTTGAAAACTACAGCCCCAAACTCTATCAGTTCTGAAAGGTCCCAGATCTCTACAGATATTTATCTCCTCCTCTTGACCTTTTCCTAACCTCAAAGGATTTTTTTTCCTGTTAATTTCATTCTGAAGCAGCCTACAAGAGCTTTGTATCACTGCACAGTTAAATATAAAATGACATTTCTCAATGCCATATGGGAAGCTTCTGCAGAAAGCTTTGGCACTGTCTCTGAGATAATTTCACTTGTGCCCACATTTCCCTTCTGTTATCAGCATTCTTGGCTAGTTTCTATTTATTGAATATTTTAATGTAATTTTAGAGCAAATCTAAATGTTGCTGAATAAACTAATTATCTGGCTGGAGCCATGCAGCCCGCTCCACGGCATTTAGTTCCTTCAAAACAATAGAAATAGCTTTAGCATTATTTCCAGCACTTGGACCTGTACTTTGTCAAATAAGTAGCTAGTAGCCAAATAAATGTACAGAGCAGTCAGATCCTTTAGTTTAAAGAATTTCAAAATGATAACTATTTCTTCTCCAGTCATGAAAGCTTATTGTTAGGATTGTTGTGCAATTTCACAGTGATTTAGCTGGTTTTCCATCCAATAATATTCATACAACAATAAATTTAGATTTAAATATATTTGCATATCATCAGGTGATCACTCTTTGTAATACTGGAACATTTATGATTTAAAAATTGAAAGAAAAAGCTATTATGTCAATTTCATATCACCAAAATGGCTTCATAAAACAGGAACAAGCAAATGTTTAACTCAAAGGAACATCAGTTAAAATCCATTTCCACCCAGCTTTAGTCTATCCAGGTGTTAGCTTTTAAGAATTCAACTCCCTGCATTGTCTGCAGATAGATGACAAGTCTGTTCTTTTCTTGCTGGCAAAAAGTATCCCTCAAACTAATACAAGCATTGGCTTAATTGCACCTCAAGTAACAAATAACAGAATCAGAAGAACCATCCCAAGCACATTATATTGTATTTACCAGCCCAAAAGATGGATAAATTCTAATTCGGTTGTTATCACAGTATGATCTGTGCATTTAGCAAAAAAAGCATATGTGTCAATTAATTATATACATATCTGCCTTTTCTTTAATAAGTTCATGAGCCCCCAATTTCTGCTTAAAGAACTTTATGAGGCAGGCTAATCTGAATGAGTGAATCAGGTTTTGAACCCGAGTTTTCTTAGTCCTATTTTGGCATAGTGATGGCCCAAGCAGGGCATACCCTTTATACAAAGAACTGCATAATGCCCTAGTCTAAAGAAGTCACCAAAGGACAAGGTTACACTAAAGCCGGCAAGTCAGAAAAACAAATGCTGTGTGACTCTTATGGAAAAGTACCTAATACAGATTTATTCAAATCCTTGGGTAGGCCTGAATTTGATGCCTTCAATATAAAGTTCTCCACCCACCACTTTTTGTAGGTAAAATACTGGGAAAAGCTCACAATCACTTATTTAAAGCAGATGACATGCAGTACTGCAGTGCTGGTTAAATTCCTTTGGGGTCAGAGCAAGGAACTGAAGGAGGCAATGATAATGTGTAGAGAGATGCAGCAAAGCTGTAGGGTGCCTCCTTGGATGGTTATAATGTCCAAGACAGAGAAGCAGGAGCTCAAAATGTGACAAGTGGAAAAGGAAAAGAACAGTTGGGGGACAGAGACAGTGTTCCCATCAATCTACAACTTCATTCCAAAAGCAGATGATGGTTGAGCTGACCCTACTTGAGAAGTTTTGTTATGTAGTGAAATACCACATCACAGAGATGTCCAAGCTCAAGTTTGTCTTCTTGATGTGCTAATATTCCATTATATTTACAGAAACAATTCTTCCACCTGCAGTTTAAAAATGTACTGCTCTGCTGTTTTCCCAGCCTATGAGAGCTTTATCCTTTTCCTTTTCTCTCTGGGGATAGACCAGAGTTGAACACAGAGGGGGAAAAAATAGAAAAACATGATTTTTGGAAGTTGACCTTTGAAGTATCATGTCAAATTCCATGAATGTGGAACTTGTGAAAATGAGTGAAAATTGGGTAATTACGCTTGAGAAAAGTAAAAAAAAAATAGTCTGGATAGGTGTTTTTCTTAACTATTACTGTTGTGTCAACAGCAGTTTTACTATATTGTGTTCATACGATTCATTTGTAAGGATGGGCATCAATATATATTCCAGAATTCAAAACCCCAGGGCAGAAAGACTACTGTGGCTTTTGATTATGTAAAATAATGAACCTCGTCCAGTGATAAATGTTCCACAAGTGGAATTCAGTAATATGGTGGGACACAATTCGGTTATCAAAATTTGAAGTATCTTTAAAATTATTGTAAACAAAAAAAAAACCCTGCAGATTTGTTGTTCTTGTTGGAACAGTATGTGATCTGAAACTGCAGAAGCTCATGATGTCTCCATGGTCATGGTAAGATCATGCCCTGATTTCAATGGAATTCTCTAATGCCATTATCCACTGCACAGATGCTGGATGCATTAGCTAGTCTGCCTCCAGTGTCCGATGGACCTAGATGAAAGAGCTGGGGCTTTCCCTGTTGGTCTGCTGTGTGGCCTATCCAAGCCTTGGTTGCTACCTGGAGTAAGAGTGCAACTGAGGCATTGAATCACATCCATGCAACCTCACCCCTCTTGAGGAGCCTGTCACGCCCCATGATTCACACAGGAGTAGAAGTCTCAATACTTCTCAATCCTTATTGTGTTCATAGATTGCTGCCCTACAACCCTCTTTTGGATGAAACAAGCCCTCTTGCTGGGCATGCAGAGGAATTTGCTCAGCATTTATTGGACAACTTGCTTGGATTTGCTTATAGTTGGATGCCAACTTTATTGCAGGTCCAGAGGACATGCCTGGGAAGGAGTTTTGCCCAATTACCCGGGAACAGTGTGAACCTGTTGGATATGAGAAAGAGGACAGGGCCCTTAGGATGTGAGTTCATTCACCTCCTCTTTTGATCTATGTCCCTCCTGGCCTGCTAAAGTGACCAGGGGTGTTATGTGAGTGGGCCTAATAGTGGTTAATGAGAGGATTGTTCCTCTACCTCTTAAAATGCCTTGGTTTTCCCTTTTACAAGAAACTATCACCGGAACTGATCATACTGGGCAATATTCATCCAATATTTAACCTCTCCTTTTGAGGAAGGTGATTGAGAAGGTGGTTGTTAAGCAAGTTCAGAGAACTGTGGAATAAGTGGATTATTTGGATCCTTTTCAGTAAAGATTCAGACCCAACAGCATTAGTTGCACTTTTGGATGATCTCTGGTGTGGTTAGTTGGTGGGTTCGGCATCCATCTTTACCCTACTT
The DNA here is from genome assembly GCF_016545835.1 of Crotalus tigris. Taxonomy (NCBI): domain Eukaryota; kingdom Metazoa; phylum Chordata; class Lepidosauria; order Squamata; family Viperidae; genus Crotalus; species Crotalus tigris. The sequence goes on along the minus strand of NW_024096554.1, from coordinate 3,828,579 downwards.
GATCTCTCTATAGCTTTCAGTACTATCAATCATGGAATCTTCCTGGATTAGCTCAGAGGATTAAGAGTGGGCAGCTCATAGTATGCTGGTCCACCTCCTTTCTCTCGGTCGATTCTAGTCAGTGATGATTGGAGAAAAGTCCCATCTTTGGCCCCTACTATATGGTGTGCTATAGAGTTTGATGCTCTCTCTCTCCTATTTAACATTCACATGAGACCACTGGGTGACGCCTTGGGGTGAGGTATCAGCCGATGATACCCAATTGTATATCTCTGCCCCTGGTGAATTAAACGATGTCATGAATGTCTTATCCCTGTGCCTGGAGGCTTTAAGAGTCTCTCTCTGTGCCTTGTGGTTTGTATATTTTTAATTTTTAATAATGATTGTTAATATTTTTATAATGATTGTTTTTATGTATTTGTTGCACACTGCCCAAAGTAATTTGTTGTGAGATGGGTAGCCATATACATTTGATGACTAAGTAACAACAAATTTTTGTAAACATGTTGGGACATTTTTTTTAAAATGTTGACCCAAAGTCAACATTTTTTTTACCTTGTTGACCCAAAGTCTTTGAGCAGTTGCTGAAATTTAAGATACAAAATATTGACAATTATTGGTTTAAAAAGAGTGGCAAAACTGCAAAGCAATTCTTAACTCAGTAAATACACTTTTCCATTGGAAGTAACCACAGAATTCCATTGTAGTTGTTCACAGGATTGCTCCCAGCAGAAGATGCTATTTTTGCCTTTTTTCTGTCACTAAGCTACAGGAGATACTTTACAAGAGAGCAAAACTATTAAATGGAAGAGGAAGTCTCAAAGGTCAAACTGATTTAAGGAGGGCAAGCTATTGTTTCTTTACATCAAGTTTGAGGGTCTTCTAAAGAAGCTAAGGAAAAGCTGGCATTGAAACCAACCTGTCAAAGAGAGAATAGGGGGAAAGGGGTTGCATGTGGCCTTAAAGTATTTTTGCCTCTTAAATTATTTCAAGTATTCACACGCAGATTTTTCAAGCAAGGAGTAAAGCTGAGCATGTATAGAGACCACAAGGCAATATATTGAGTGTGAACGTTGACAAAGACATTTGTCAAAAGTCATTAAGAGCAAAAGAAATGCAATTGCTGAAATAATAACCTAGAAGTAAACTGATGAGAGTCACAAAAGAAGGAAAGATAGAGGCCTCAGACTTCCATTATTCCCTCTTTTGCAAATATCCTCATTGTCTGTAAAAACATCCAGCTGATCCTAAAGTAGAAATAACTCCCTGGCAAAGAAGGAGGCACTTCAGTGGGGCATTTGCAGAGCTACACAGGCAGGTGGGAAAAGTTTACTCCTATCCACACCTGCTTAATTTCTCCTTCAAGACTCTCTTCAACGACTTTTTGTAATGCAATGGAGCCTATTTCAGGTTTCTCAATGCTATTGAGAAGGATCGCACACCCTTGCTCAGCCTGAGAGATTTGATGCATGAATATCAATTGCTCACATTCTCTGCAATGGAAAAGATAGCTAGAGAATTTCACATATCCAGTCTGGAGGAAGCTGGACTACAAACTGACTGGTTTGGTCCCGAAGGTCTTACCTCCATGTCTCTCTTTAGTTCTCCCCCAGCAAGTCCACCCTAAAGACATTTTCAGAAATCATGGGCGTTCTGTCACTGGAGGTTTTTAAGAAGAGACTCCAGGGGTGGAGAACCTTGGCTCTTTTATGACTTGTGGACTTCAACTCCCAGAATTCCTGAGCCAGAATGGATGGCTCAGGAATTCTGGGAGTTGAAGTCCACAAGTCATAAAAGAGCCAAGGTTCTCCACCCCTGGGATATTCACTTATCTGAAATGGTATAGGTTCTCCTGCCTGAGCAGGGGGCTGGACTAGAAAACCTCCAACGTCCCTTCCAGCTCTATTCTATTCTAAATTTTGTGGCCTACAGCAAGAGAGACTCTTCCTCCTTCCTGTTCTATGTACAAAATGCAACTGAATCTTACTTCAACATTAGCGTCCTCCTCTATGTCCAAGAACAATTTAACAAACATAGGACAAACTGCAAAGCATACCCAGTTCTATGTTTCAAGACTGCCATGTCAATCCCTGCCTCTTGGGCAACATTCACTACTTCAAATAGTCATCTCATTTTGCCCAATATGAAGCTGGCCCCTGACCCAAGAGGCCTCACACTAACAACCTGGTTTTTCTTAAGAAGTTAAAGGTAAGTCAGGTGGGGATGGAATCATCAACCAGAGATATAGGCAGATCCTTTTATATTTTATAATGTTGAATAATGCTTGACATCAAATCATATCTCTCCAAAATGTAAATGCAGTTCCAAGTGCAGAACTCTTGCTTTTCTTACGTATAAGAAGAACCAAGAAATAATGTATTGGTTTGTTTTTCAAAAAAAGAAAAAGAAAAACCAAGTTAAGAATGGAGTTAATGTTGCAGACAGGAATGACAGACTGAAATTCTGGGGGGGGGGTGGGGTGGAAATGGAAGAGCATTGCAGACATTTTTTAAAGGTGAATAAATAGTATCTCTCCACTGCAGTCCCTAGCTGAGGGCCAGTAATAAAAAAAGGGAGATACAGAGACAAATTAAGATAAAAGAAATCCCTGGCTTAAATCTCGCCTTGGGTTCAAAACCACCAGCAACCTTAGACAAGCTATGCTTCCTGTAAAAGCAATGTAAGCATCTAGTTTTGGCCTGTCTTTGAGGGTCAGCTTGCTGGGGATTATTGACACAGCACATGTGAAGGGCTTCAAAATGGCACAGTTATTACTGGTGAGTTGTTGGGAATGGAACAATCTATTTGTCTTGTTAGTTGCATCCAATTTATAGTGGATGCAGTTACTCTGTATTTTTAGCATCTCTCTGCTAGAACGATCCCATAATCTGCCTCCTTTGCTGCTCCAAGAGAAAAACAAAGGTTAAAAAAGATGGGCAGCAGAGAACTAATGAGATGGGGTTTCAAGGCATTCAAAAAAAAATCTAAAGTGGGTTCCCAGTGGTTAATTCCAACATCCATTAAAAATCCGATTAAATTAAAACACACACGCACACACAGAGAAGCTCAGTCCATCTAACCTAATGAGAGAGAGCACTGCTGGCCAGCAAATGGGTTTCTTTAAATCCCCCATCCCAACTCTCTGGCTTGGCTTTGGCTGAAATCAATCCCTGCAATTTCTGAAGTCCCTTTGAAAGCCTTCATTAACATAAACCCAGCTCCCCACCTTAACCATTTGGAGCATCTAATGCTGCTTCCTGGATTCCACAGCCAGTGAAAAAAACTGGCTTGACTTCTCTGCCTTGTCTCCTCTGCCTTGTGCTCCAAATGCCTGACCAAGAATTTGACCTTTCCTGTCACTCTGGTTTTGGATTTGGAGGTTGGCAGGGGGGGAGGGAGAGAGACAACCTCGTTCTTCTCTCTGCAGGATCAGCTTGCAAACATTTCAAACTTTTGCTGAGGTGTCATTTGGGTCTCATTTCACTAAGTGGGGGACGGGAGGGGGAACTCTTCTGATGCTTCATACCATCCATATTAATTTCCATTCATCTTTTTCTCTGCCAAACTGTGCCCTATTTGCCAGGGTTCAGGTGAATAATCTCCACATTTTGTATTATTCCCCCCCCCTTTCTTTCTCTCTCCAGCTCCTCCTGGATTCGAGAAGGATTTTAATCTTTTTCTGATTTCTCAGGTACTGCAGGAATATGCTAAAACCTGGATGAAATCTCTTTCTGCTCCATATAGCTCATTCCGTCACCATTCATAAAACAACGAGGACAATGGAAGAGGTCACTTCAACTTTGCTTGGGCGATGGTCAGCGTGGTTCCACCCCTCTAACCTGTCCTTTCCTCAACAGAAGCACTGGCTTTCCTCACTGTAGTAAACAGAATAGGTGCAGCGAGACACCTTTCCAGTGGATTCCAGGTGATGATTTTGAGGACAGAGGAATGAAAAGGGGAGTGAGAGGTTGCTGGTAATTTTCCCATAGAACAAGATCAAGTTGTTATCATTTAGTCACCTATTAAATCCAGTGGGAATTACTCTGTGCAGAAAGAAGCATGAAGAATAAAATGATGTAACAAACACTCCTGCTTAAAAAAAAAATAAAGATAGGAGAACCTATCAAAGACTGATACATAGGGAGAGCAAACAATTCAATAGGGATCAGCATCTCAGACACACAAATAAACAGACGAAGAAGAAAAGATACTCACTGCCTTTGACCTGTCCTGCTCCGGAGATCTTTGTCAAGCGTGTGATCAGACAGGCTCTAGGAAGAGAATAGAGCGATCTCTTAAGCAGGGGCAAAAGCCACACAGAGAGAGACAGACACACCTCCCAATTTCCCCCCCCCCCAGTATTCCCCCTGAGCAATAGCTCAGCTGAAAGCTCTGATCATCCCGTCTGCATATCACATTCACAAAACCCTAAAGCAATCTAACTGAGCAGGCTTGAGGTCCGGCACTGCAGAGCCGGCTCACATGTTTCCTGGGTGGGATTTGAGAAGTGTCCACCTGATCAGAGCTTTTGGAAGCATCTTCTTTCATCTTGCTCTTTTCTTCTCCACCTGATAGCAAATCTGTTTGGATTCTGCTAAATGAAGGCTTTGGTCGGAGTATTCACCAAATGCCTGGCAAACATTTGCAGACTGAAGCTGATTCAGACTGAAGTTCTCCTCTCCCAGAAGCATTCCGTGCAATTGTTATCCCAGTCATTAGAATAAAGCATCTTCTTGCAGTGTTTAATGTAAATCCTTGATGGGTTTAGGGTGAGATGGGAGATCCATGGAGATTCTAGGCTGGAGCCAAGCAGAGAAGAATAACATCACTGAGCTTACTTAAACAGCACCAATGCCAGGAAAGTCAAATTGCATCTATTAAATCACAGAGAAGGTTTCTTATTGGGTACCGCTATGTGATAAATGTATAGCCAATTCTTTATAAAAGATAGTCAAATAAAGAGAAATGTGTGAATTCCTCCCCACTTCAGCTTGGTGTTATCTCACATTTCCTTATGCTTCCTCTCACCTGAATATCATCAGCCCAGATCTCCTGCCAGCTTAGGTGCACCTATTTCTCTTCCATGTATGTATGTATGTATGTATGTATGTATTTATTTATTTATTTATCGAGAACTGGAAATAATTTTGATGGTGAGTCTTTGCAGTAAGGGAATTTCCCAAGATTTAGCCTTTTTACAAGGGTTTTCAGTTGGCTATACTCACCCTGCCTACAGTTTGCTTGGTTATTCATTATTTATTTCTGCAATTTATATTAACTCGGTTCTGAGCAGGCTCTGAATATTTAAAATAATGCAAAAGTTAAACACACCATTCATTCATTCTATCCAAGCAATTTCCAGATTTTCTTTCCATTCATTCTATTGGCAGCTGAATTGCTCCTTTTTATATAGAACTTGTACTTTTTCTTCTTGCAGTTGTTCTACTTTCTTTCTTCTTCTGTCACCTTCATTTTTCCATATCTTTTGTATCCTTCACTAATTGCCTCCATTTTTCATAAATGAAATCAAATCAGTCAATTAGATTAATATTAATTAAATTTCCTGGCATATTTATAGAATCATGCTTTAATTGTGTATTCAGTATGTACATTTTTAATGATTAATATTCTTGTTCATTTTGGAGACTCTGGATGTCCCAATTTCCTTTTTTGCACTCTCTCAGCTCATTCCCATCCATCTACTCATGTCACCTGCAGATCTCTGGTTCATCATCACCGCTCACTGGTGCATAGAATGAAACTGTCTCCAGTCTATGGATTACTACTTTCATATGTACCCACAACAAACTAAATGACACTAATTATTCTGTTCTGATATACATTTCTAGTCCTTTCATTTTTTATTGAACCAGAACTTCCACTCCTCTACATGTATTCATCAACCCAATTCCATAATATCAGAGCATCTTCAGTAATGTTTTTATACCCTTCTTTTTTTTATTTCACAATCCATTAATCTTGCTTGCTTGTTTGCTTCCTTTCCCTTTCCCTTTTGCTCTTTGCCATTTACCTCTCTATCATTCCATGTCACAATCCTCCATGTGGATTCATCCATTCATCATTGCTTTGGTCAAGTGAGCCTGTCCCATTATACTCAAGCACACTCATGCTACATCTAAGCAACGTAAGTAACCTAGGAACCCAAACAGAAGTTAAATCAAACCAAGGAAGAAGTGATGGGATTTTGATGGATGAAAAAAGCTAAAAAAAAAAAAAAAGTGCCACACATATCATTGTTATCTAACAAGTTGGGATAATTCAGAACACTCAGTTTCACCCATTGAACTCCCAAGGGGGTGGGGGGAGAGCTAGGCTGGTTTGGTGCAAGCCTGCTACGGTAGTTATCAGTGCCATGTTAGGCTGCTACTTTGCTCTAATGCAGTCAGTGTAAGCCTGTCCCAACTGGACAGCCAGCATAAGCTTTCTGTCCTTTTGGCCCTAGGAGCTTGGCCACCCCTTAGAGCAGGGGTCTCCAATCTCCGGTCCATGGACCAGTACTCGGCTGCAGCATGCCAGCAACCAGACTGTGCAAAAAAGCGAAGCCCCATCCGTGGGATGCAGGCAACACGCCAAACCACACCCCCTCCGGTCCGCAGAAAAACCTTTCTCCATGGAACTGGTTCCTGGTGCCCAAAAGATTGGGGGCCACTGCCCTAGAGGAGCAAGTGTGACAGAGATATCACCACCACCCTATGATAAGTTGGCACCAAAATTTATCCAGTGTGGCTTACCAAAGGAAGATCCATCCAGCAGCTAGCTATTCTCCTGGGTAGCCATTTGGTCCTGTACTGCTATGTAAACTTAATGACCTATTAAGTCAATAAACAATACTCAATCTGGAAACTAATGCAGCATTCAACCCTTACTTCACACCATAGTTTCTTTTCCATTTCTTCTCAGGCTAGAATGACACATGTTCTTATTGCTTTCCCATCCCCTGCCCACAATACCACAAAGCTTCCCTTTCCTCAACTTTGAATTACAAATAAGAACATTGCTCCTTTGTTCCTATCAAGCTGAACTATCAGTTCTTCCTTACTGTAGAGCTTCTGAAGCCTACAGAGGAAGTAGAAAGAAAAGAATAATCTGTTCTGTGTTAGTTTAATTATTGCAGCCTCAGAACAATCAAAGAAAAACAAAAGGATGGAGATGTTATGTTATTTCAGCCCTTTGCTAACTCAGTTAAGGTGATAGAGGTAATACATTTATGTAACTACTAACTGAGCACCAACATGGTGGTGGTGGTAGTGGTGGTGGTGGTGGTGGTGATGGTGATGATGATGATCAGTGCTTTTTTTCTAAAAAAAAAAAAAAAAGGTGCCAGAACTCACACATGTCATACAACCCACCTTGCCTACCCTACAAAAAAGGTGCCGGAACTCCGTTCTGGGCGTTCTATGAGAAAAAAAGCCCTGCTGCTGCTGCTGCTGATGATGATGATATTATCCATTTAGTCATGTCTGACTCTTGGTGATTCTATAGGTCAGATCTCTCCACATCTTCCAATCTTGCACTATTTCTTTTGAGTTTTTTTATGCTCTGTCCGGTGTCAACTTTGATGGTGTGAGCACCAAAGTGGTGTTCTGCAGTTCTGATTGCCACAATATTGCTGTGGCCAGAACTTCTTGGAAAAAAAACAGACAGAATACTGATTGTTGGGCATGCCTTTATCCATCTGAAATGTCCAGCTGTGCTGTGACCCTACCCCATACTGATCACCTGCCTTCACCTCCAACATAATGGCAAACTTAACAAATTTGGCACACCTCACAGCTGTCCCTAGATGCTGACAGCCCGAGCCAGAAAGCACTACTTTAATAATAACCAAAGACAATTTTAGGATGTTACATACATACATGAAGGCTATATCATGGAGACACAGCAAAACAAAAACAAAAAAGATGTCCTAGGACATGCTTGTGCTATGAATAGATATAAGAGGAAAATTTTCAGTCTGTATTCTTCCTTGTTTGCTGCATTGCTTACCCAAAATATCACAACTTGCCCAGATCAAATCTTTACAAGTGACAGCATTGTACCTAATCACAAATGGAGTTATATGGGTATCAGAATCTCAGAATCGCTTTGATAGGGAAGGTAGAGGGCTGTTCTCTGTCGTGACTATTGAGCATTGGCTAGAGAAGTAACCCAAAAAGAGGTCATTAAAAAAAATCATCCTACCATCCCTGGATTATAGAGTGCTTTTAAAAACTGCAGGCTTTGTCAACCACATGTCATTCTTAGAATATAGCTTTGTCTTTGCAGGTTAGGAATAGGAAAGAAATTTGCTTATGGATTAGTCTTTAGGAAATTAGTTTGTTCCAAAAACATATGGCTGTCATCCTGATTTCACTTTGACCTTGATACCCATGTTTTCCCAAAAATAAGATCAGGTCTTATATTAATTTTTGCTCCAAAAGACGCATTAGGGCTTATTTTATGGTTAGGTCTTATTTTCAGGGAAATACAGTACTAAATGTGTCCGTCTGGCTCGGGCTTATTTTGGGGTAGGGCTTATATTACAAGCAGGGCTTTTTTTGTCATAGAACGCCCAGAACTGAACTGGCACCTTTTTTGGATGGAACCTTGTAGGGTAGGCAAGACGGGTTGTATGACATGTGTGAGTTCGGCGCCTTTTTTTTTTTTTTTTACAAAAAAAGCACTGATTACAAGCATCCTAAAAATCATGCTAGGGCTTATTTTCTGGTTAGGTCTTATTTTCAGGGGAACACAGTAGCTAACAATGTTCTGAGAAGGCTATTTCAATAAACTCTTTTTGGGCTCTATGTGACAAAGGTCACCAAAGGGCAAAAACTCACCAGTTATTTTGTCTTCTTCCAATTATGTTGCCCAGTGAAGCTCGTGGATTTTGAGTATTGTGCCCATGGGAGTTGCGCTGAACATCGCAACTGACGTTAAAGCCACCAAAAGGCTCCTCTTGGCTTCTAATCTTATGCATTCTCAGATATCTTGCTCAGCTTCCACAGACAGCCAAGGCAGGATCTTAAATCCGGGCTTCTTCATTCTACCCCAGAACCAGGTAGTGGAAACGTACAGACAGATAACACTGAAATGCAAACAATTGTCTTCTTCCCCCAGGACTCTGTTTACAGTAATACATTCCATTTGGATGACAGCTCTTTGGAAGTGCCCATTTGAGGAGAGTGGCAAGACTCTTATGGAGATAAATGTACTAACTCTGTGTGGGGAGAAAAGAGAGTGTGAACAGAATGGAAAAGCTCAAGTGAAAAGACTGGGATAGATGTCGAGCTGTTCAGCTTAATATTGGCCTCTCCCTGCAGTGTTCAGCTTCTTGTTATTGCTGCTGCTGCTGCTGTCAATTTATCAATGCCACTAGAAGGGAGGGGTGTGTGATGGGAGAAGCTGGTTGTGGGATATCTCCTTTTAAAATACATGGAAGTTGTATAGCAAAATAAATCTTAAACCTACAAACTCTATTCCACCCCCTGCCCCGACTAAAAGACACACACAGGATTATAAGATAATGTACTATTGCTAGCAGGGTTGTCTGAAAGACAAAAAAAATCAAAAGATAAAACTATTCCAACCTATTCTCTCCCCCCCACACACACACACACTGTTGTTTTGTTTGATTGATTGACATTTATGGTTTACCGCCAACAATTTTCACAATGGATCTTTCCTAAATCACGGGCATCTGATTGCTTTCCTCTGTGTGCTCTTACCTAGAAATGTCACATTAGAATTTCATCAGATAGGACTAGTGCTGGTTGAACTTCGTGAGAAATGAAATTATAACACAAAGAAAGCAAGAAGTTGAGAAAAAACTCCTTAAGTAACAATAAAACTAGTGAACTTTTTCCATGAATACGTTTTTGATTCTCATCCAAGAAGCTTCTTCAGTTTTGAAGAGTTAAGGAAAAACAAAGTCCAGTTGTCTTTTGAAAAAGCACCTTTGGAACAATCATGACCTGGATTACTGAGAATCTCCATTTAGTAAGCTATTTCTTCCTGGCTGATTTTAAATTATATGTGTTTCTACGCTTCCTTTAAAGGTAATGCCCAAGGGTATAAATAGTTTTGGAGTTGTTAAAGTAAAACATACATTTACTTTGAACACCTTTGCAATGAATCTTGCATAATTAATATATCATTATTATACTGGGGGATATAATACCTGGATCAATATAACACAGGGGGAAGGGAGGGTGCAATGACAGTAGCTTCCCAATGGCCAACTAAATATAATGATTGAAGGGGATTTTAAATCCAGAACTCTCCATTTATGTATCTTTTTCTGTGAGACATTTCTAGGTATTTCTATTGACCAGACTTAGTTGCTCACTTGCCTTCTCTTCTCAGACTTAAATTTCTTGCTAATGTCCATTCAGGGATCGAAGAGTACATGGTAACAGCAAATAATATGCTTTAAAATCCTGCACATATTGTCTTCTGCATTGTACATCAGCTGCGTCTATCCTATGCAGCGGTCTTCTCCAATTTGATGTTTTTTAGTTGCTAGGTAGTGAAAAATGGAATTGTAGTAAAACATATTTGGAATATATAAGTTGGTAAAAACTTATAAAAATATTAAGATGTGATTATCGTTTGATCACGTGATATTCATTTCCATTTCTGAATATGCAGTTAAGTATAAGCCTTCAGTAACCATAACTGCTGGAATATAATTTGACAAGTGACATGTCCGAAATAATTTTGAGGCATTGATATGAATGCCTAATGGTTTGCTGGCAGTTTTCCCTTTGCTTTGATTTTAATACCTAGCAGCACCTCTGACCTAAACCATTAACTGGTATGTGCAAAAAAACATATACAGTACATTGATATTAAAAGGTAGAATGGCCTTTATTGCTTACTGTTGGAAAAGAGGACATCTACTAAATGTACAAGCTATTTATTTGTGTATCTGTTTAAAAGTATGTCTAAACTTTAAAAAAAATACCAAAAGAATAGGACAGCTCAAATCAAGAGTATGATAAAATATTTTTAAAATATCCTTCATGAAATATTAAATACTGTAAAACATATTGAAACCACTGAAACAGTTTTAAAAACTAATTTGAAAGGACAGGCTTTGATACCATTTCTGAAAACAGTGAATGATAGGACTTCCAAAGTGGTATTTTATGGGTTGGGAACAACACAGGAGAAAGCTGTTTTATGTTTCCTCTTCAAATGGATCCTTAGAGACAGCAGTATCCTCTTAATAATTCAACATGTTCATAGCAAGGCTAATAGTTCTATAGATAACTATAATAATAATAATAATCCCCCAGTGAGGCACTACCTTGACGTGGTTGTGGGGCTTGTGTACTCTGAGGAAGATGAGAGCTATGCCAGAGGTTCAACCATACTGGACAGGTCTCATCAGGAGTCAGACAAAGAGTGTCTCTCCCATAAAAAATATGGTGAGACGTAAATTGCAGAATGCCATACCGGCTCGGACGTCGCCCGGGTTAACAAGGTCCGCGCTAGATATTGGAGTTCCTGGATATCTGGTGAAAAATGGGTTACAGGACTCAGGACTGTTGGCTGAGCAACCAGGGCCAGCAGCTGCAGAACTACTGGAAGAAAAGGTGTTTACCCGTCGCAGATACACAGTGATGGAAAACAAAGAAATAATGATCTGTTACTACAGATCAAGTCCAACAAGAAGAGGATATCTAAAACGAATGCACCAGTTCTGGAAAGAACAACATCCAGAATCAGAAATAACAGAACAGAGACTAGCAGATCAACGCCGATTTATAACACGAAATAAAATATTCACAGAAACAGAATTGGACGAACTGCAAAGGTTTACCCAGGGCAAAGAAATCAAAGCCTTACCAGAAGTAATTCAGAATGTAGAGGCAAACCAGGGGGAGTTGGCAGTGAAGGAATCCAGCAGAGATATACAACTGTTCTCATTTGGAAACCAGGCACCTCTTCCTCAGGAAGAACAAAACCCTCTAACTAAAGAAATAAAAGAATTGAAACAAAGAATAACTGAGCATCTAGAACAGCACAAAAACAACAGAATAAGGCTGCCTGCATTGAAGCTTGTTCCAAAGAAACAGCTAGCACAAGCATTAAAAGATGCAAATACTGCAATATCAAGTATAAGCACCAATTCACTGCAAGAAACAAACCAACTAATGTACAGCACAGCTGCAGTTATAACAGAATACCTGGGATGCAAAATCAACAAAAAGAAAAACAAACAAACAGTGCACCAGAAAAATGGAAGGTTAGACTAGAAAATAAGATCAGCAAGTTAAGATCACATGCAAGCAAGCTAGAACAGATGAAAGAAAAGAAGCTGAAGAACAAGAAGACCAAAGAATACCTAATCAAGAAATACCACTTAGAAACAAGGAAGATCAAGGAAGCACTGGAAATAATAAAGCAACAAATAACAGCTATAGCCAGGAAAATCAGTAGATATGAAGCTCGAATTGCAAACTATAGGCAGAACCTCCAATTTCAATCCAATCAGAAACGTTTCTACCAATCCATCAATGGAGAAACTGCAAGGAATCAGTCAGTACCTGACAAGGAAGAAACAGTGCAGTTCTGGAAGCAGATATGGGATAACCCAAAGAAATACAACAAGGATGCGGCTTGGTTAAAAGAGGTGGATGCAAATAAAACAGAAGTTGAAATGAAAGAACTAGTAATAACAACAAAAATGGTAGAAAAAAGAGCAAAGAAAATCAAAAATTGGTCAGCACCAGGTGAAGATGAACTGCATGGGTTTTGGTTGAAACATCTAACTGTTATACACCCACTCATTGCCAAACAGTTCAACAATATACTACAAGGAGGAGAAATTGAAAAGTGGCTAACAACTGGGAAAACCTACCTAATAATGAAAAATCCAGCAAAAGGGGCAACACCAGGTAACTACAGGCCAATTACCTGCTTACCAACAACTTTCAAATTACTAACTGGTGTAGTAGCTGATGCAGTGCAACAGCATCTAGTTGAAAACAATCTCTTTCCACCTGAGCAGAAAGGAAACCGCCCCAATAGCAGAGGAACAAAAGATCAACTCCTAATAGACAAAATGATCTTGGAAAACTGCAAGAGAAGGAAGACCAACCTGAATGTGGCATGGATTGACTACAAAAAGGCATTTGACTCTCTGCCACATGATTGGATAATCAAGTGCCTAGAAATAACAGGAGTCAGTAGAAACATCAGAAAATTTGTGCAAAGATCGATGGCACAATGGAAGACACAGTTGCAGATCAATGGTGAGAGCTGGGAGAGGTTAATATCAAGAGAGGAATATTTCAAGGAGATTCATTATCACCATTACTATTTGTTATTGCACTGTTTCCTCTGTCAACAATACTGAATAACTCAGGACATGGCTATCAAACATCAAAAACATCTGCCAGACTATCCCACCTCCTTTATATGGATGATCTGAAGCTGTATGGAAAAACATCATCTGAATTAGAATCGCTGCTCAACACTGTCCGTATATATAGCCAAGATATTGTAATGGAGTTTGGCTTGGACAAATGTGCCACACTTACTATCAAACAAGGAAAAATAATGAAAACTGAAGGAATCAAGATGCCCCACGAAAATAACATTAAGAGTCTGGATGAGGAAGAGTACTACAAATACTTGGGTATCCTTCAAGCTGACAACATCAAGCACACTGAAGTCAAGAAAAAGATTAGAGGTGAATACATCAAGAGAGTGAAGAAGATCTTAAAATCCAAACTCAATGGAGGAAATACCATAAAGGCAATCAACACCTGGGCAATCCCAGTCATTAGGTACACAGCTGGAATAGTGGACTGGACTCAAGCAGAACTAAAAGCAATGGATAGGCAGACCAGAAAAATAATGACAATGAATCATGCCCTTCATCCACGCAGTGACATTGATAGACTTTATCTACCAAGGCAAATAGGTGGGCGTGGAATGCTACAAGTATATCAGATGGTTGAAGAAGAAAAAATGGCTTTGGAAGAATATCTGAAGAACAATGATGAAGATGCACTGAAATTAGTATATCAGGAAGGCTTACTAACTACTGGAGAGACCAAACTGGCCTACAAGAAAGACCAAATGAAGAACAGAATAGAGGCATGGGAAGACAAAGCACTACATGGCCAATACATGAAAAAAATAGCTGGGAAAGCAGATAATAATAAAACCTGGCAATGGCTAAGAGCAGGAAAATTGAAGAAAGAGACCGAGGGACTAATTCTGGCTGCACAAGACCAAGCCTTAAGGACAAATGCATACAAAGTCAAAATTGAGAAGACAGCAACAGACAGTAAGTGCCGCCTATGCAAAGAAGCTGAAGAAACAGTGGACCACTTGGTAAGCTGTTGCAAGAAGATTGCACAAACTGATTACAAGCAGCGGCATGACAAAGTAGCAACAATGGTGCATTGGAAGATCTGCAAAAAATATCATTTGCCTGTAAGCAAAAACTGGTGGGATCATAAAATAGAGAAAGTCATAGAAAATGATAAAATTAAACTGCTCTGGGACTTCAGAATTCAAACAGACAAGCACCTGCAACATAACACCCCAGACTTAACAATTGTCGATAAGAAAGACAAAAAAGTCTGGATAGTGGATGTGGCAGTGCCTGGAGACAGCAGAATAGACAAGAAAGAACTGGAGAAGATAACAAAATACAAAGACCTACAAATAGAAATAGAAAGACTGTGGCAAAAGCAAGCAAGGGTAGTACCAATAGTCATAGGCTCCTTGGGTGCAATCCCAAAACAACTGGAGCACCACTTGAACACCATTGGCATTGACAAATTCGCTATTAGTCAATTGCAAAAGGCGGCCTTATTAGGAACTGCTTCCATCCTGCGACGATATCTGTAATACCATCAAACATCCACATCTGCCTATCCCAGGTCCTGGGTAAGGACTCGATAGGTAGACAAAATGCCAAATCCAGTCTGAACATCTGGCTGACTGTTCGATGATCGATAATAATAATAATAGTAGTAGTAAAGTTGGAAGGAACCTTGGAGGTCATCTAGTCCAACCCCCTGCTCGGGCAGGAAACCCTACACCATTTCGGACAAATGGCTGTCCAGTCTCTTCTTAAAAACTTCCAGTTTTTAGATGGGCAACATTCTCTTGGATTAAGGCTACTATTCATTTCCCCTAACTATTTGGGGGAGAGCTATAGGATGTCTTTGTGATGTTACCAGAATGGATGGAGCTGCACTTTTCTCAGCCTTTTGGGAGGAAAGGGGGAAAGAATCAGCTCTCATGTCCATCTTTAAAACTTCCCTAGACTTTTCATGGTAGCTTCAAATTGTCCAACTGAAATTCAGTGGCAGAATTACCAAATTTCAGTTACCATGATTTTAATTGGTTTTAGGATTTTTTTTTTTTAAGAAAGGCAGAAGCCTTGCATACCCATTCCCACCATGTTTTTAAAAAATGAAACAAAACATGGAACGAACAAAAAGTGTATGAAAGTGGTAGCAAGAAGCTTTGTAAGAATCTAAAGCCATGAAGATGTATAGTAAATGTTTCAGTTGTGTTTCCTCTTTGTATTTTGTTTCATGACTTTTATTTGTTTGGATTATGATTTCTTATGCATTTTCAGCATTCTGCATACTCTCAAATGAAACTATACAAGGGGTATGTATATCTGCAAATAAAAAAACAATTAAAGAAAACTCAGATTTCCCCCAAATCTGGATATTCTCCTCCCCCCCCCCCAAGGTTTACTGATAACTTGAGGAACCATCTCAAGGATGCATGTTGTGGAATTCCCAGCTGACAGGGTCTAGGACAGGGGTAGGCAACCTTGGCTCTTTTATGACTCGTGGACTTCAACTCCCAGAATTCCATGCTGGCTCAGGAATTCTGAGAGTTGAAGTCCACGAGTCATAAAAGAGCCAAGGTTGCCTACCCCTGGTCTAGGAGAAGATCCTTCTATGCTGTGCCTCCTGCTCTTTGGAATATCTTATTCGCTGATGTGAGATTGGCTTCCAGCTTCTGACTTTCCAAAAGAGCTTGAAGACCTGGCTCTGCCAGTTGGCTTGGGACCCCAATGGAGGAGTGCCCTCCGTAGGTAGTTGATGGACTACCTGATCCTCCCTCCCTCCCTGTACATTCTGCACCCATTCCCCCCATTCTTTTAATCATAATCTGTATTTTTATTGTATTTAAACATATATGTATATGTTTATGGTTTCAATGTTGTAAGCCACCCAGAATCTCCTCATGGATAGGTGGCAAACAAATTTAATAATAAAATAAAATAAAAATGTAAAATAATAAAATAAAATAAATAATCTTATGTGGGAGCCACAGGTGGCCAAAAGGTTTCCTAGTCCTAGCCATTCAGATATTTTAGAGCCTGGTTGTACCTAATTATACCTGCCAAAGTTCCACAATATTTCAAGTTCCTTCTCTTAATATCTATGAGAAGAAGGAAAATAAAAAGTAATGTAGGAAAAGCCATCTATGACATTCTATCCCAAAAGAGACATGTATCATATAGTCATCTATCCTTTCAGTATGAACCATTTTCCCTAGACTTTTCCATTTTCTATTGGCTTTTACTGATAAATTGTTGTTTTTCTCTTTAACCTGTTGTTAAATCAGTACAGCGATTTAAAAATATTCTGTTATAGCTGCCTGGAAAATTCATAACTTTATAAGATATTGTAAATGTAAATTAAATTAAAGTGTAAATTTTAAAACTGAATCTATAGATTAACTCCATATTCTCTTATACCTATAAGTAATGTCTTGTTTTCTTTTTTCTTTTTGTCACTTGAAACTGATTTCAGCTATTCACTGAACATTGGCAACAGAAAAAACATTGATGCAATCCTGATACTTTGTTTCATAGAACTTATAGAACTGAACATAGAGACATCCTATATTTACATAGATCTATTATTTATCTCTATCACATTGCTTTACATTTGTTTATTGGACATACTACAGTGTATGTACTGGCCATCTTTATCCAAGTTAATTTTAATGTGTGGTTGTTGCTTTTTTTGCTGATTTGTTTTAAGAGCAGGATCACCAAACACAAGAAAAAAATTAGATTTCATCACCTCAGGTCCCAAACACCAAGAAGGGCACAAAAAGTTGCTTTTAAGCAGTTTGCTTTATTGTTCCTCACCTATAAACAGAAATCTTGCCAAACTACTGTAAAGCAGACCATTAAACATATATTCTGAGAACTTCTAGAGAGCAGCATCTTAAATCTCTTCATTCCACAGAAATATCTAAACTTCTCCGTCTCTTGGTCCTCTAAAATCTAGCCCCTCCCTTCTGGGAATCCAGATTACATTTCATCACACATCTCTATTTTACATACTTTGGTCTATGAATTACTAAGCAACAAAGAAAAATTCAACAGGTAAAACTTTTCCAATGATACAAAACAAAGAGACAGAAAAAGCTCCTGTTACTGATCTCATTTACGTTTACATTTACATACTCAGCCAAAGCCTTGGAAACAAAGTTTTGCAACCTATCTGTGAGGTAGCTACAGTATGAGATCAGCAGACCATGGTCTATTTAGGCTAATCTGTCCTTATAATTGACTTTAGGCGGATGCACAGCTAGTAATACTTTTAAAAGAAACAATCTGTCCAATCCTTTAGCAATACCCTGCAGTCATCCTTGTACTTTCTTTGTACTATCAATGTATTTTTCACTATACTTTGGTAAATTTCCACTGATTCTACAGGCCATTCACCTTTCATTCCATTTTTTCTTTTTTTCCCAAGGAAAAAAGATACAAAATTCATGAAAATGTTAGAGCAGTAATTTTATTTTAAGAAAGCAGGGGGGGGGACAATTAAACAAAAGTATTAAAATACAAAAATAACAATAATTAAATACACAGGGCAATAAGACAAGTAAAAATATAAGGTAAGTAAAAAAGGAAAGGGAATAAAGGAATTAAATACACAGAGGGAACAGGAAGGGAAAATTACCAAGTGAGGATTCTCTCTCTTATATATGCAGAGAAAATTGAAATGATAAGGCAGGATAACATATTCATTGTGCCTTTTTATTACAGTTTTTCAGTGTTTCCAGCACACTGAATTCCTGCCCAAGGAATATATCATCTCCGATTCATTTCAAGTATAAGATGGTTGGGGGAAAGGAGAGGAAGTGGGACACATTGGAAACACTGGATTATGATGATATCCTTAGGGGAAGTTAAATTGGCATTCCCTTTCTGTGTGCTGGTTGGTTTTAAGTTCACAAAAAAATAGAGAGTAAATGGAGAAAAAAACTTTAGGTTGATCCAGATTTCTGGATTCTGAATCTGTTTTTATGCAGGGTGGGAGGAGGCTTGTTAATTCACTTACTTAGAACATTGACCACATAGGGAGAGGCAGTCCAGATCCTGTTGATTCCTAAACTTGCAGACCTCCAAATAAACTGGACACCATGGCCATTCAGAATACAAAATAACAGAGTTGGAAGGGATCTTGGAGGTCCTCTTGTCCAGTCCTCTTCTCAAGCAGGAGACCCTATATCAGGGGTAGGCAACCTTGGCTCTTTTATGACTCGTGGACTTCAACTCCCAGAATTCCTGAGGAATTCTGGGAGTTGAAGTCCACAAGTCATAAAAGAGCCAAGGTTGCCTACCCCTGCCCTATACCATTCTGTTCTGTTCTGTTGTTCTGTTTCATTCCATTCCATTCCATTTAAGCTGTTGATATGTTTTCTATATTTTAAGCAGTTTGAACATCTCATTCAATTATCACTATGGTCACTAAATGAAATCACTTTTTTTTTTTAATTTAAAGCATATGTTAACATTGTCTTGAAATACATTACCCAATATAGACTAGATCAGTTCTTCCTCTTATGTACAGAAATATAATAGATCTATTATGGTCATATGTTTAGACATCTTATTGGTGATGGTTAAATGCCTTGCTCTTGGAATATCGCCTAAAAGAGTGATGACATAATTTAATTTTGCAGCTAGAATATATATTATATATTATTATATTGTAATATACTTCCTAGTTGGTGGGATGCAGACAATTGAATGTTGACTTGCAAGGTAATTTGCACTGAGCAAATTTGGAATAAAACTAGATTTGGATGCCTTGAGTGGTGTTGCTTTTACTGTTAACAGAGAAGGCTTCATGTGACCCAAATACAATGAAGGATAATCTTAGTCTCAACCACTGGCTAACTAAAAGCATTATGTGAAAGACACATTCAATTAAAGACTTGATAGATAGCAGAGATCAATATCTCTGGGCCTATCTGATGATAACCATGCTTTATGATAAATGGTGAGTTGAAATTGTAACGTGTAAAAAACTTTGAACTGTACATTAAATGAAATAAATAAAAATAGACACATGCTTCTACTATTATGCTTTTACACCACTGCTTCAGTTGATTCAAAGAGATTCCCGAGTGACACTGTACAAATACACAATAATCAATTATCAGAAACTATCATTAGATCAAAAACAATTCAGCAATTGTAATCAAAAAACCAAGATGTCATAGGCATCAAACAACAAAAAAATCATCACAATTCAGATGCCCTCATATCTGTCTCCAAGTACACATTAAAAAAGCATGTTTTTAAAAAAATCCTAAATCTTAAAAAGGAGAATTTATATATTTTAGTTTTTTATCCTGTCTTTATTTTTTTTATTTTATTTTATTATACTTATTTTTATAAGTACCTCAAGGCATATCTAATACTCTTTTGTTCTCCTATTTTCCCTACAACAACTATCCTGGGAGGTGGGTTGGGAGGGAGACTGACTGGCACAAAACCACCCTGTTGGCTTTCATGTCTAAGGTAGAACTGCAACTCACAATCTCCTGGTTTCTAGCCTGATGCCTTAATCCATAGACCAAACTGGCTCTAAAAATGTGCTTCTTCTTTCTATATGAGGGGACTACTTGCAGAGAATGCTTGGTTCCAAGTCCCCTCTTGTGGCATTTTGGCAGGGTAGGGACTCTCAGCACTCAGTCAATCAACCATAATTGATCTGGAAGGGACCGTGGAGGTCTTCTAGTCCAACCCCTTGCTCAAGCAGGAGACTCTATACAATTTGGGGAGAGTGGCTGTTCAGTCTCTTCTTAAAAACCTCCAGTGATGAAGCACCCACAACTGTTCCACTGGTTAATTGTTCTCACTGTTAGGAAGTTTTTCCTTAATTTCCAGATTGCTCCTTTTCTTGATTAGTTTCCATCCATTGTTTCTTTTTAAAAAAAATATATTAGTTTTTTACAAAAATAATCTTTAGTGCTTAGTGAACAATGTGTTGCCTGGATTCATATATTTAAAAACAATCAATAATAATTAATTTCTATAATTGATCAATATGTTAATTTATAATATATATCCTTGATCCTCTCTTCTTCCAGTAATATTCTCCTTTTGTCTACATTAAACAAATATAATTCTTAATACTTTCAATATATACAGAGTTGGGTATAAACATTTTTCTAGTATTTGACAATAACGTCAACATATTACATCTTTTCTAATCACCTTATGTTTCAATTGTATTTATAGAATTCATCTCTCTCTCCTTCTCAAGGAGAGAAGCAACCTAGATCTAAGGAGAAACTTCCTGACAGTTAGAACAATTAACCAGTGGAACACCTGCCTCCAGAAGTGGTGAATGCTCCAACACTGGAAGTTTTTAAGAAGAGACTGGACAGCCATTTGTCTGAAATGGTATAGGGTTTCCTGCCTGAGCAGGGGGTTGCACTAGATGACCTCCAAGGTCCCTTCCAACTTATTATTATTATTATTATTATTATTATTATTATTATTATTAACACAGTATCAATTATGGAGGGGAAAACAACTCACCAAATGCTCCCCTAAAAGCACGGTGGGGCAGGTCTACTGGACTCTTATCCCTTCATCTGCAATCAGTAGGAATATTTTTGGGAGTGGGGGAGTTTTCAAAGTACCAAAATGATCTGTGCCATATTCAGAACTTAGCAACTTTGTATCCTTCACTAATTCAGTCAAACGTACATCATAAAGCAATACAATCAATCATCTTTTAGAGTTAAAGTCATTCCTTTATCTCACGTATGTGTAAGACATATGCCATGGATTCAAAGCAAAATCTTCTAAACTGATAGGAGACAACTTTCTCTCATTCTTGGGCCTCTGAATCTTAATCACTTTTCTGTGCTCTATTTCCTTAGTTCCACCCATCCATTCCTAACATCTATAAGAACCCCTACCCCACATACTTTCATTTAGTAAGTTGTACTGTCTGATTTTCCTTTATCACCATTTATATAGTGTAACTTGCAACTGTCACCAGTCTGAAGATTCCTACCATCATGCATGCCCACCAATGCCTTACAACATCAGTTCATAATTTTGGCATGTATATGATTCCTTTTATTAGAATTAAATGGTCACCTTCACTACTCGGTGTAGAGTCATTAATTCTATAAGCTCAAACCACTTTCATTTATCTGCGTCCTTCTTCTTTTTCTTAGTTCCATAGCTACGTATTGGTTGATGACTTATGGTGGAGCTTAGATGAGGGGAGTGTGACTCTACTGGTAAATTTTTCAGCAGACTTCAATATCACTGACCATGATATAATTTGGGACCCCAATGGAGACTGGGAATTAGAGGCATTATTCTTTGGCAGCTTAGTTCCTGTCTACCTACCCAGAGCATTCCTGTAGAGAGTGGTAGAAGTTGCACAAGGAAGTGCAGAAAAGAGCAACTAGGATTATTAAAAGCCTGGAGACTAAAACATAAAGAATGACTTGGGTATGGCTGGTCTAGAGAAAAGAAAGACTAGGAGGGACATGATAATAGTATTCCAGTATTTGAGGGGCTGCCACAAACAAGAGGGGGTCAATTTATTTTCCAAAGCACCAGAAGGCAAGACAAGAAACAAGGGATGGAAACTTCTGATTTTGCATGGTAGCGCACAACTGAGGGATTGCAGAGCTCCACACCCCACGGCTAGTTTCACCCTGCCAGGGGACTCTAAAAGGGTCTAAAGTCATCCCAGAGAGGTGATGAAGAAAGAGGGATGCCCCGATGTTCGCAGAATGATGGCGGTTATCCTGCTTAATCCAGGGGAAGCCCTCTAACCTGACAGGAGAAAGGCTGGCCACACCTCGGTGACCAGCCCAAGCTACGTGCAGCCGAAATCCAAAGGCACCAGCCAGAACAACGGTGAACAGTGTGCTTGAAACTATGTGAGGAATTCAATCTTCTCTCTCCTATTTTGTATCTGATTTCTTGGAAAAGATTCCCAAGGAGCAAAAATCCTCCCAAAGTGAGAAGGGAAGGGACTACACCTGCAACCTCCCATAGACGGAAGCAGCGAATTAAACTCTTATGGGGAACAGAAATATATTGAAATGAGGTTAAAAATACTACAGTCTGGATAAATTTGAAAACTAAGAAAACTGTTAAAATTCCATACCTGAAAAAGTATTGATGAAATTATATATATATAAAATAACTCTTTGCTTTAAAGCTGAAAAATGAACAGCTACTGACACCTAGTGGAGGATTAGAGAAAACTATAGCTGCATTGACTCAGAATTTGGCAAGATGCCCAGAAATAGCAAAAAACATCTGGGAACAAAGCATTAGGTTATCTACTATAGAGTAAAACTATATATGTTTAGAAACTACTGATCTTCTGGCATTATAGACACACTGAGCTGCATTTTTAAGTTTAAGAACTGTTTGCAGAGAAAGAAACACCTTGGCCTTTGGTTAATCTTCTAAAGGGGAAGTTACTGGAAAGTTTTCGGGTGGTTAAACACTTTGGACTGAAATCTTGGCTGGCTGATAATCATAAGACTCCTGAAAAGAAGAACTGTTAAAAATACTGTTTTCAGTAGTGCTTTGATAATTGGAAACATGTTGGATTACAAAAACCATATATAAAGATGAGAACTACACAAGATTGATTGTTTGGATTTTAAGATGGGCTGATTTGATAAAGCTAATTAAAGAGACTATGGTACCGGTGAAAAACTTAGAGGAGGGAGAAAAAATGGATGTTGTATATTTATCTAAAAGTGACAGAAACCTACACCTAACACCTCCTCCTGAAGACCCCAGCATGGAACATCAGAGATCTGCAGGAACAATAACTCAAGACAAAGCAAATACATTCCAGGAGAAAATATATGCAATGCTGTGACAGATTCAAATGATAATTGTCTTAAATCATGATGAGATTAAAAATAACTTTGATAACATAAATGAACATATCTCTAACCTAAACTCACAATTAAATGCTCAAAAAATGACGATAAAGAATGAATAAATAAATCAGACAATAGATTACAAATCAGAGGAAAATGATTTAAATATGGAAGCTACAAATGAAGAGAACTAAAAACTTAATACAAACAAAAGAAAATCCGCAAAATTTTGCTACAACAAAGGAAATACAAAAGATGTTTTATCTTCTAGGACTTCAAAATAAACTTGAGGACAAAAAAGAAGATTTAATAAAATTGATTAAAGAGCTGTCAGGAGAATCATTAAAGCATGGGAGACAAAAATTGAATATTCTACTTAATTTGTCTTTTTTATCCCCAACATATCTACAAAAATACAACCTGGCAAGCTAAACCTACTGATTTGGAAAGCAACCTGGCAAAAGAAGATTAGAATTAAATTTAAGAGATGTGATTCAACTTACCAGATGGAATACTATATGACTAAACACCTGTTTGAAAACAGGTAAAAATATAAAGTTTGGATATAAAGAGGCCCTATATTAAGATTGCTAGATGGTGTACTATATGATTAAATACTTGTTTGAACATGGTTAAAAGAATAGACAAAGCTTGGACATAAAGAGGCCCTATAGTAAAAGGGATAAGATATATAAGTAGTATAATACTTTTATAACATATGAAATGTAAAAATATTGAGATGGCATATTTGAATGAAAAATTTGGATATTTAAAGATAATGAGTTTTGAGAAAATTATGACTGATAAGTGGTTTTAATACTGAGGGGAAATTAAGCTTAAATAAGAATCTTGAAAACAGGACATATAATGACTTAAAAAGATAATTAATAATAATAATAAAGTTGGAAGGGACCTTGGAGGTCATCTAGTCCAACCCCCTGCTCAGGCAGGAAACCCTATACCATTTCAGACAAATGGCTATCCAGTCTCTTCTTAAAAACTTCCAGTGTTGGAGCATTCACCGCTTCTGGAGGCAGATTTTTCCACTGGTTAATTGTTCTAACTGTCAGGTTAGAAGAGTACCCATATTTGTGGGTAGCAACAGAGACTGACCCCATTGCAAAGTCACAGTAAAATATACCGTGAAGGCAGTGCTTTTAATTCTCAAAGATCGGAGGAAACCACAAATAGCATGGATATATGGATCGTCCCAGAGTCAAGAAAGAATAGTTGAAGGAATATAGCTTTTATATTAAATGGAGTTCTACAAGAAAACTGCATTCATTCTCTCTATTGTTTAATAACATCAACAGAATGAATGAAAAAAATCCAACAGAAATACATGAAGAAAGAGTGGGATCCAGAGGAAATGGGAGACCAAGAAAATAATGATTGAATGGAATTGATAAAATCTGCAAGAAGAGAGAGATGAGAAGATTAAAGAACAAAAGATGATACATGGAATTGCATACTATATGGATGTCATGGAAGCAAGGATAGTTCACAAGGACTGAAAGGTACAGAGAGGTAAAGTGAATTGTGTTGCTTAAAGTACTTTTTTCTCTCTTCTTACACATTCTTTGTCTTTGTACAGTCTAGTGTTTTTTGTCAACAGTATACTGTAGTTGCTGGCATGATCAGAGGTTGGAATCTGTCGAGCTCCTATTGAGCTCTTTAGGGTTTGGTACTTCCCTTCCAGTCACTGGCACTGGCCCCCAAGGTCATTTGGATTTGAACCTCTGAAGAGACCAGATACCTGAGGCAGCTGCTCAGGAAAGCTTTCCAAAGCATTTAGACGTTCTCATGCAGGATCCTTATGCATATGGATTTAGAGCAGGGGTGCCCCACCTTGGCAACTTTAAAACCTGCCTGGCTGGAGAATTCTGGGAGCTGAAGTCCAAAAGTCTTAAATTGGACACTCCTGGTTTAGAGAATTCTTTGTAAAGAGGCTAGTCTAATATTTTTAAACATGGGTTTAGAGTTCATTTGAAAAAATGTTAGACCTGTTTTCAAAATGGAACTAATACTCCCTTGAGAGAGAGTTATTTCTATACTGCAGTGAAGATCTATTTATACTAGGAAACAAAGCAGAATTCTGCCAGCTATGTGTTGCTGGTTCTGTCATCAATTAATGCATTGCAGTTGTTCACTGATTTCACTGAAAATATATGCCTGGTTATCCTCTAGGGAAAACAATACCATGTTGCTTAGTCCTATGCCATTTTGGCTACTTCTGGATGCTGCCAGCCATGGCTTCTCATTATTAGAATTGGCATCCCATGAAGCAGTCTGTCACCTCTTATCAATCACCTCCTCCTGCTTCCTCCTACAGCCCTCCTACCTGTCAGCTGGATTATTTTTGACTGAGGGTTTAGGGCTCTTACATCTTTTGTAATGCTTGATGGAAAGAGACTATGAATAAATGTGTCATTTTGACCATTGTCCCAAGGAAAGAATAAAGGCATTGTGAGTCAAAGCTACCAGAACTGAGTTACAAAAATCTGATGGTTATCTGTAGAAAAATGGCAAAGAAACTGATTCTAATTCCTTACTGCCATATAATGGTTGTCTGGGTTTTTGTAGCACATATTTGGCAGTCTTCTGAGTGCTGTTGGATATTTCTAAAGTACAGGTCCCAACCCTCTCAGCCAACATGAGGAATGTTGTGAGTTATAATTCAGCAATATTTGAAAGCCACAGATTCCCCACCACTAGTTTGATCAAAGTCAACCTTCCAAATCTGTCATTCCCAAGATATTTTACTTTATAGCTTCTAAGCTATGATGACTAATGGAAGCAATAGTAATAGTAGTTACATTCCAATATTTCTAAAGAGTAGATAAGGCCAGCCTTAAGTATGTGAGATATTTGGCTGCATTAAATGTCCTTTTGGAACTTCCCCCTCCTCTCCATCTAAGTCACCATACCTATTCCTTGCAGCCCAACTTTTTAAATCTTTCTCCAGGAGTGAGAATTCCAGTTTGTCAGCTTCTTTTAAGTGTGAATAAATAAAGTTAGAATAAATTGATTCAGGACAGGATTTTTTTTAAGGAAGTTCATGACGCTTATGTCAGTGTGAAAAGTCACAGCAAAAAATAAAATATCACGAAGAGGCAAAATATGTGCTGTTTGAAGGAGAGAGGTTTATTTTAGTTCCTGCTGGGTTTGTTGTGTTATACAAAACAATGTTATGAATATTTTGCTGCGCTATGTGATTGTATGAAGTTTTGCTATCTGGACCTGCAGCCACAATTGGGACCAGAAAATCTGTTGCTAAGCAAAGCAGTCGTTAAGTAAGTTGTGCTCTATTTTACAAACGTTTTTGCTACAGTTGTTAAGTGAATCAATGCAGTTAACTGAATCACATGGTTGTTAAGCAATCTAGTTTCCCTTATTGGCTTTTCTTGTCGAAAACCAACCGGGAAAGTCGCAAATGATGATCCCATGTTCCCAGGATGCTGCAACTGCCATAAATACATGCCAGTTGCCAAGATCCCAAATTCTGATCATGTGACTGTGGATGCTGAAATGGTCATAAGTGCAAGGACTGGTTGTAAGTCTCTTTTTTCAGTGCCATTGAAACTTCAAACAATCCCTAAATGAATGGTTGTACGTCAAGGGCTATTTGTATATAAAAAGCAAATTTATAGGCATAATGAAATTTCAGAAGTAAAACTTACATATCAGAATGTTAGTAAAGTGTGTTAGCATTTCAGAACCCTAAAATGTCTATGAAATGTCTATGAAATATTTCCTGGATTAGAATCACAGCACAAGCCTCAAGTCTGGTTTTTTTTTTAATAATGAAAACTGTGCCTAATAGGTCCACTTTTATTTTAAAGAGGAAAGGTAGCATTGTGGGGCCACACAGTTCTAAGACATAGGAAGATAAAAGTGCAAAGAACAGCAGATATTGCTTTCTCTTATCTACAATCCTTTCCTCTTCTTTGCTTATTTTATTTGGGCAGTGGAAACCATGCAGATCAAATACAATATTTTTTTTTATTGAATTTTTAAAATTTTACAAAAACAAAACAACCCATCCCCAAACCTCTCCAACCCTCCCATTCCCTCCCCCAACCTTCCCAGAGCTGAACATAGGCTTAATTGAAATTTCTCAAAAAGTCTTAAAGAAAGATATAAACCATGAGTAAATCTAAATATTAAATACATTAATTAAACAAATTATAAGATAATTAACAATAATATATATATATTTAAAAAAACATAAATACCAAAAGAATAATACTTGAGAGGAAAAAGAATAAAGAAAAGGAAAAAAGAAAAAGATAAAAGAAAGTATAATAAAAATAAAAAATAAAAATAAAAAAGGAGTAAAATCTATAAGATGTTTTAAATTTTAAATATAAGTTATTGAAAAACTAAATAATATTTTTTAATATCCAACTTACATTGTATAAAATCTATCCATTTTTTCAATACCGCAAAATACTTCTCTTGCGATTGATCCTTCAAGAAAGCCGAAATGTTTGCCATTTCCGCCAAATAAGAAACTTTAAAAAACCACTCTTGCAAAGTAGGCAAAGATTCCTTCTTCCAACATTGCCCTACTAACAGCCTTGCGGCTGTAATTAAATTTAACATCAATGTAGTTTCTTTAATATCACAATCAGTAACAATACCTAACAAAAACAATTGTGGGGTAAATTTTACCCTCCTTCTAAAAATTCTTTGAATATTCCACCATATCTTAATCCAAAAGGCTTTTATATTTTTACACAACCACCAAATATGATAGTAAGTAGCATCCAAACAACCACATCTCCAACATTTGGGCTGTAAGTCAGGATACATACGAGACATTTTTTGTGGATCAAGGTGCCATCTATAAAACATTTTATAAAAATTCTCCCTTAAGTTCTGGGCTTGTGTAAATTTGACATTCCTCACCCAAATAATTTCCCAGGTATCTAGTAGAACTGGTTCACCAAAATTTTGTGCCCATTTAATCATGCATTCTTTAATTAATTCTGCCTCTGAGTCCAATTCTACTAGCACCCCATAAATTCTCTTAATATCAGTTCGTCTTTGATCTTTTACTTGTTTAAAAAAATTTTCATCTTCTCTAAGTAAACCCACATTACGATCTAACTTCCATCTATCCACTATTTGTCTATACTGAAACCATGAGTATATAATATTTTCTTGTGCTAGATCTTCCAAAGATTTTAACTGCCAATTTTTACCATCCCATCTAAGTAATTGTGCGTAAGAAACACCATCCATCTTGACTCCTCTCCTTATCCCCTCTATCGCAT
This sequence comes from Crotalus tigris, assembly GCF_016545835.1. Taxonomy (NCBI): domain Eukaryota; kingdom Metazoa; phylum Chordata; class Lepidosauria; order Squamata; family Viperidae; genus Crotalus; species Crotalus tigris. The sequence goes on along the minus strand of NW_024096554.1, from coordinate 3,800,113 downwards.
GCCAAGGTATAGCCCATAATGGGATTTTAAAATCACTTCTATAATGTTTCTTCCAAACCCGAAATAAAGAAATCCTTATAATATGAGATTTAAAAACCATATCTACTTTTTTATTAAAAATTAAATAGGCATGCCATCCAAAAAGTAAATCCCAACCCTCCAAGAGGAGTATTTCTACATTTGTTAAATTAACCCAATCACTAATTAATGTTAAGACCACCGCATCATAGTACAATTTCAAATTCGGTACCTTGAGTCCGCCTCTCTCACGAATATCTTGTATTATTTTAAGCTTTACTCTTGGTTTTTTCCCCGCCCAAATAAATTTATTGATACCTTTCTGCCATTCATTTAAATTAATCTCATTCTTTAAGATAGGTATCATTTGAAATAAAAAAAGGAACTTTGGCAGAACATTCATTTTGATCACCGCAATTCTTCCCAAAAGAGATAATTGCAATTTCTCCCAATTTTTCAAATCTCTTTGTATCCTGACCCACAACCTTTCATAATTATTTTTATACAATTTTACATTAGAAACAGATAAAGTAACCCCCAAATATTTTACCTTATCAACAACCTCAAAATCTGTCAACTTAACCAAAGTCTGCTTATCCAAATTGGTCATATTTTTGGGTAATATTTTAGTCTTGTTGTTATTAATTTTAAAACCCGAAACCCGTCCATATTGGTATATCAATTGTAATAACTCTACTACAGAATAAGTAGGTTGGGACAGGGTAACCACCAAGTCATCTGCGAAAGCTCTTAATTTATATTCTTTTTTATTAACTTCTATTCCTTTTATTTCCTGTGATTCTCGAATTTTAATCAGCAATATTTCCAAAGTTAAAACAAACAGCAATGGTGACAATGGATATCCCTGTCTAGTCCCCTTTTCTATTGTAAAAACCTCTGATAAACCCCCATTAACAATAAGTTGTGCCGTTTGTTTTTGATAAATAACACCAAGAGCTTGTGAAATTTTTTCTCCAAAATTCATTTTCTCAATCAATCTTAACATAAATTGCCAGTTCAGTTGATCAAAAGCTTTTTCAGCATCTAGAAATATCAATCCTGCAGAAACTTGATTATTTTTATCTAAATATTCTAATAAATTAATAATTTGTCTGACATTATTCTTCATGTACCTTCCAGTTATGAAACCCGTTTGATCTTTGTGTATAACCTGATGCAAAACCCTCATAAGCCTATTAGCTAAGATTTTTGCAAAAATCTTATAATCTACATTTAAAAGAGATATAGGTCTATAATTCTTTGGTAAAGTAAGATCTTGATCTTCTTTTGGGATTAAAGATATAAAAGCTCTGCCCCATGATGGGGGAATCTCTAAACCCTGTAGTATATTGTTAAAAAGCTCTCTTAAAGGTTGAATCATCTCTTGTACCAAAGTTTTATAATAAATAGATGTCAGACCATCCGTTCCCGGTGCTTTACCTAATTTTAATTCTTTAATCACTATCTCAATTTCCTCACTAGTAATTAAGCCATTAATTTCTTGTTTATTTCTTTTTTTTTTATTGAAAATTTTTATTTTTTAAAACATACAATCATTTATAAAAATACAATAAAATTTTAAAATAGAGAACCCCCCCTTACCCTCCCTCCCACCCCCACCCCCCCTCCCTTCACTTCCCAGAGCAGAATACAGGGTTAAAAAAAAAAGAAAATTATAATAATTAAGAAAAAAGAAAAAAAAGAGAGAAAGAAAAAAAAATATCATAATTAACCTTTAACTCCATAACCTATAAAACAATTCTCTATAATATTTGATATTCATTCATAAAATAAATAAAACTTTTTAATTCCATACTTTTTCTGAATATAATCTATCCACCTTCCCCATACAGTAATATATCTTTCTTGTGTATGATCCTTTAAATAAGCAGAAATTTTTGCCATTTCTGCAAAACTAGATACTTTAAATATCCATTCTTCTAAAGTAGGCAAAGAATCTTTCTTCCAATATAAACCTACTAGTAACCTTGCTGCAGTTAATAAATTCAACATCAAAGTAGTTTCTTTTTCATTTAAGTCAACAAAAATACCAAGTAAAAATAGTTGAGGAGTAAACTTTATCTTTTTTCTAAAAATCTTTTGAATGTTCCACCAAATCATAATCCAAAAAGCCTTTACTTTTTTACAATTCCACCAAATATGAAAGTATGTCGCATCATTATTGCCACATCTCCAACATTTGGGCTGTATGTTGGAATACATACAAGATAATTTTTTAGGATCTAAATGCCATCTATAAAACATTTTATAAAAATTTTCTCTCAAATTTTGAGCTTGTGTAAATTTAACATTTCTTATCCAAATTATCTCCCATAAATCCAATGAGATCGGCTCCTGTATATTCTGAGCCCATTTAATCATACAATCTTTAACCAATTCTGTTTCCGAATCTAACTCTAATAAAACATTATATATTCTTTTTATATGAGCCGGACCTTGGTTTTTAATCTGAATAACCAATTGTCTATCTTCTAGTGTTATTCCCTCTTTCTTGTCTACAGTCCATCTATCCATTATTTGTAAATATTGAAACCATGACTGTAGAATATTTTGCTGCCTTAATACATCTAGGGATTTCAAATGCCAATTCGAACCAGAACAAATTAACAATTCTTTATATGAAATTTTATCAAAATTTGTCCCCTTAGAGGTTCCCTCAATTGCATGTCTGGGAATCCCCCAGATAGGTATTTTATAATTTAATCTATAATAATACTTCTTCCAAACACGAAGTAAGGCATTCCTCAAAATATGTGATTTAAAAGTCCGATCAACTTTCTTATTAAAAATTAAATATGCATGCCAACCATATATTAAATCCCAACCTTCCAAAAAAAGAATATCCATATTTTTTAAATTAAGCCAATCACTTAACCAAGTTAGGGCGGCTGCATCATAATATAATTTCAAATTAGGTGCCTTAAGTCCCCCTCTTTCTCGAGCATCCTGTAATATCTTAAATTTAACCCTTGGTTTCTTCCCGGCCCATATAAAATTATTGATACCCTTTTGCCATTCCTCCAAATTTGCCTCTTTTTTAAGAATAGGTATCATCTGAAACAAAAAAAGAAACTTTGGTAGAACATTCATTTTTACAGCTGAAATTCTCCCCAACAATGACAATTGCAATTTTTTCCAATCTATTAAATCCTTTTGGACTTTTGCCCATAGTGGTTCGTAATTGTTCTTATACAATTTTCCATTTGAAGCAGTTAGATATACTCCCAAGTATTTAACCTTTTTTACCATCTGAAAACCTGTGGCTTTAATCAAACTTTCCCTTTCTTTAACTGACATATTCTTAGATAATATCTTAGTCTTATAATTATTAACTTTAAAACCAGAAACATTCCCATACTGTGTTATAAGTTCTAATAAACCATCAATCGCCTGATTCGGCTGTTCCAAAATTAAAACCAAATCATCCGCAAATGCCCGCAATTTATACTCATTCTTCCTTATCTTTACACCCTTAATTAACTTCGATTCCCGAATCTGAATCAATAAAATTTCCAATGTTAAAACAAATAACAATGGGGATAATGGACATCCTTGTCTTGTCCCTTTTTGAATATTAAAATTCTCAGTCAATCCCCCATTTACAACAATTTGTGCAGATTGCTGCTGATATATAGCTTTAAGTGCATGTAAAAAATTATCCCCAAAATTCATTTTCTCTACCAAAGAAAATAAAAATTGCCAGTCCAATTGATCAAAAGCTTTTTCAGCGTCCAAAAAGATAAAAGCCACAGGAATCTGATTATTCTTATCCAAGTACTCAATTAAGTTAATAATTTGTCTAACATTATGTTTCATATATCTCCCTGTTATAAATCCTGCTTGATCACTATGAATCAAGTCTTTCATAACCTGCATTAATCTATTTGCCAAAATTTTTGTAAAGATCTTATAATCAACATTCAATAATGAAATTGGCCTATAATTCTTAGGCTCTGTAAGATCCTGATCTTCCTTCGGAATCAGTGATATAAAGGCTCTTTTCCAAGAAGGAGGAACTTGCATACCCAACAAAATACTATTAAAGAGTTCCTTTAATGGCTCTATCATTTCTTCAGATAAGATCTTATAATACCTAGAAGTCAGTCCATCTGTTCCAGGAGACTTTCCAACCTTTAACTGCTTAATAGCTAAACCAATTTCCTCCACAGTAATTAAACTATTCATCCCATTTTGTTGTTCCTCTGAAAGTCTAGGAAAATGTACTGATTGTAAATATTTATCTATATCCAAACCACTTATATTATCACTTGAATATAATTTTGTGTAAAAGTCCCAAAAGCTTTTTCTAATCAAATCTTGCTGAAAAACCTCAGTACCTTTATATTTTACTTTCTCTACAATTCTAGCTTTCTGTTTCTTTCGTAACTGATAAGCCAACCACCTCCCAGGCTTATTCGCATTGCAAAAAGTATTATGTCTCATGTACGACAGATTGGTAGCCACCTGATCTGCCATCAACATGTTAAATTGTTCCTTAAGCATCTTTATAGATACCTTTAAATTATTATCAGTAGGGTTAAGAACCAACTCTTGTTCTTTTGATTTGATCTCTTCTTCTATTTCTCTACGTCTTTGTGACCCTTTTTCCCTAAAAACTTTATTCAATTGAATCAAAATTCCCCTCATATATGCTTTACTAGCGTCCCACACCATAGACATCGATGTTCCCTTATTCATATTTATAGTAAAAAAGTCCTTTAAATGTTCTTTACACTTTTGTACGAACTCCTCCCGATTAAATAAGTTCTCATTCAATCTCCAGGATCTTCTATTCCCGTCTTCCGAATATAACTCCATCCACACCGGACTATGATCTGACAATGTTCTAGGAAAAATTTTCACCTTCCTCACTCTAGGGAGGAAGTCACTAGTAATCAAAAAAAAAATCAATCCTTGAAAATGACTGGTGTCTATCAGAATAAAAGGTAAAGTCTCTATCACTTGTATTCCTTTCTCGCCAAATATCAATAAGCTCCAGTTCTTCCTTCAAATCAAAGAAAGTCATAGGTAGTTTAGTTTGAATAAAAGTTTTAGAGGAACTTCTTTTGTCTATAGTTGGGTCTAAAACCCCATTCCAGTCACCCATCAAAATTACCGATTTATAATCCAACTGAGATATCTTGCCATGCAGCAACTTATAAAATTGTTTCTGTTGTTGATTGGGAGCATATAGTCCAACAATAAGAACCTTTCGGCCTTGTAATAATAATTCCACAAAAATATATCTTCCTTCAGAATCAGTCTCAATTAGTTTAGCTGAAAAAGTTTTCTTCACACAAATTACCACTCCCCCTTTTTTCCCAGGGGCTGGAGCAGTAAAATGTGTGCCCAGACGGGAATTCATCAAGAATTTAGAATCCTTTAAAGTTATATGAGTCTCCTGCAAACATATCAAATCATTATTATGTTGTTTCAAATAATGGAAAATCTTTCTTCGTTTGTGGGGCACGTTTAAGCCATTAACATTCCAGGTCAGGAACCTGATCATCTCCACCGGCCTGGAGCCTCTGGAGCATGGCCTGCAGATCTGCTGTCGAAGATCTTTTTGGTCTTGCCCCTCCCATAGGCTCTGTAACAACCAAACTTTCACCACTCTTCTGCAACTGCTCTTTTTCTTTACGTTTATGGGCAGCTCGTGTCATCCTTTGCTCTTTTATGTCAGAATTCGGTGCAGCTTGTTCCATAACCATCATTGATGAGGCTCCTGCCATAAGAGACTCTTCCGTCATCCTTATTTGTGGAGGTGGTGACAATCTTGCTTTTAAGATAGACTGATAAAAATCTCTTGCTTTGGAAACAGTAGTTAATCTGTGACGTATCCCTTCATAATTTACTATTTGTCAGAATCCAATTATATTTCATCTTTAAATTATCAAATATAGAAACTCCCAATTCTGCCTTCTCTGGATTCTGCCATAAGAGGGAGAGAAGGGGAAGAACAAAGGGGCTTTATGGCCCTCACTTCCTTCTTTACACTTCAAAGAGCTGAATGCTGAATGTGTGTTTATTGTAACCTCGAAGCGTTAACATACCAAAGGAGGGAAGTTGCCTTTCATGTAGTTATCTGAAGTCTCCATCCAGACGGAAGAAAGAAGAAAGGGAGTGGAATTGTGATACTTGAAACTATCACTGGAAGGGGGGTTGATTGGGTGGGACTACTGGGGAACCCCTTAAAACCTTGAATGGGAGAGCTTGGACCCCAAGTCCTGTCTAGCATGCCTGCAACCATTTTCTCTTAATAAAGGATTCCTGTTGGAAGAATTATTCCAAGAGTTCTGTCTTCTTAAGATGCAAAGTGGGGTGGGTCCTTACATTAGACAGGACTTGCAAAATTAATCCACCTGGAAGGGAGACCCTTGCCGGGGGATTTTGCAAAAATTTACCATGTCAGACAATGGAGCAAGAGAGGGGAAAACTCCCTGGAAAGAGAGCCGCTGACCCAGCTGGAACCTTGCCATATGTTGGGATCCGAGAGGCCAGATTCCTCAGGAGAAGAAGTGGTGGAGACACAGGACCACAAGCCTCGCTGGTCGATGGGCGTTGGAAAGAAAAGTGAGTGGGGAAAGGAATCAAGAAAGGTGACCCTGAGACGGGGGACCAAGCAACCAGAATGGAAGCAGGAGATGGAGAAATCCCTGCACGCAAGTGAAGAGGGAGGAAGCTGGGCACCGTACTCAGACTGGATCCTAGAGAAAGCTATTGACCTGATGAAGAGAACTCTCAGCTTCCTAGGAGAGGAGAATACTGAGCCCTACGGCCGCCCCAGTTCCTGGAGCCGCAAAGGGAGAGACACCGAGGGGGACATGGAACCTGCAACCCCAGGGACATCTACTGATCCAGGAGCCCCCACCCCCTACCGGACCACAGATGGCAATCTGGACGGAAGACACTACCACCCACAACAGAGACACCGATCCATTCCAAGACGTCCACCGTTGGAAGTGAAATTCAAAGGGGAGCCAACACGCTTGGGGTTTTTCCTAACCCAAGTCCTCAGCTACATGGAGGAATATGGGCAGGATATTCCCAGCGACAAAGCCCGCATCCGGATTGTGCAATCTGCCCTGGATGGACCAGCTGCGGATTGGGTAGTGAACTTGCATGACTCCAATGCCCCAGAACTCAGTAACTTCAACCGTTTCATGTCCTCTTTGAGAAGACGATTTGAAGACCCCCTGGCTGATCGCAAAGCCCGTGAAAGAATAACAACGATGAGGCAGGGCAAACGCCCAGTGGCTGAGTATACACAAGAATTCCGGGCCATTGCCAGCAAACTGAATTGGCCAGAAGACATCCTCCTTGGCCGTTTCAAAGACGGACTAAACTATGATCTATATGATGCTTGCCTGCCCCGAGGGGACCCACATCGACTTGAGGAATGGTACGTCTTGGCAGAGGAAGCAGAGATCGACATATTGAAGAGGCACCGCCGAGGAAAACAATGGAGCCGCCCCCCGCCTGAGCTGACACACCAACCGGTGAAATCATCGGATACAGCCAAGAAGCAAATGGGGTGTTTCAAGTGCGGAAGAGAAGGGCATCGAGCTGTAGAATGCCGCTCAAAGGCCCCCCAGCACAACCCAGACAGATCCCCAATCAACAAAACCGGAAAGTATTCAGCTAAGCCAAAAGAAACAGCCATGAGAATGATGGAAATTGCAGAAACCCCCACCTCTGCACACCAAGGGGAAAGAACTCCAGCCTACACCACAGGGCCAGTGGATGCCTCAGATAACAGCTCGGAGGGCGAACCCCTGGTAAGTGGATGCATCACACCCATCTTCAAAACAGTGACTATATTAATCCCCCCCATGCCCGAAGCTGTGAAGGTGAAAGCCTTAATAGACTCTGGCTGCACCCGCTGCCTCATTAGCCCAACACTAGTGGGGAATCTGGGCATCCCATCCAGGAGACTGGAACAACCAATCTCATTTGGCCAGCTAGATGGATCCATAGCAGGGGGGGTGCCAGCTACCCTAGCCACTCTGCCAATACACCTCTCCCTGGGCAACCATGAAGAGGACTTAACGTTTGTGGTGACCCCAGGTATGGAATGCCCAATGATTCTAGGGATGGAATGGTTGAAAAAATGGAACCCCTGGGTAAATTGGAGGACGACAGAAATCAAATTCCCGAAGGGGGACCCTATGGACTTAAAACCCCAAGGGAGGCTACCAGAATCAAGAATAGAAAAAGCATCCATAGGAGAGGAAAAAAGATTAACAGAAATACCAGAGGAATATAGGGACCTTGCTGAAGTCTTCAGTGAGGAGAGGGCGAATGAGCTTCCCCCCCACCGACCCACAGACTGTACCATTGAATTCAAGCCTGGGGCAAAACTCCCGAAGCCCAGATTATACTCCATGAGCCCAAAGGAGAAGGAGGAAATGGAAAGATTTATAAAAAAAAACCTGGAGAGAGGTTTCATTGAACCAGCTAAGCCTAAAGTGGCTGCCCCGGTCCTTTTTAGAGAGAAGAAGGATGGCTCTTTACGTTTATGCGTGGATTATAGGGCCCTGAACACAATCAGTGAAAGCAACCTATACCCGCTGCCCCTCATGAAAGACATGCTGTCACACCTATCGAAAGGGAAAATTTTTTCTAAACTAGACTTAAGGGAAGCTTACTATCACGTGAGAATCAAGGAAGGGGACGAATGGAAGACTGCATTTAACTGCCCCATGGGGTGCTATCAATTCAAAGTCTTGCCATTTGGATTACAAGGGGGCCCTGCAGTCTTTATGCAATTAATCAATGACGTTCTAAGGGAGCACCTGTTTAAGGGGGTCCTTGTTTACTTGGACGACATTCTTATCTTTACCGAAACAAAAGAAGAACACGTCAAACTTGTCAGAGCGGTTTTAAAGAAGCTGCGAGCCGCTCACCTATATGCCAAACTCTCAAAATGCGAATTCCACCAGGAAAGGATAGACTACCTAGGCTATCGCATATCCCCACAGGGCATTGAAATGGACCCAGAGAAGGTCAGAGCAGTATTAGAATGGGCACCACCCCGCACAAGAAAGCAACTACAAAGTTTCCTGGGCTTTGCAAATTTTTACCGCCAATTCATCCCCTCATTTGCACAGATAGCCTTGCCCCTCACTAACTTACTAAAAACGAAGGGAACATCCTCAGTAAAACCTAGCCAGCCACTAACATGGACAATGGAGTGCCAAGCAGCGTTTGAGAGACTAAAGAGACTTTTTTCTGCCGAACCAGTACTAAGGCACCCAGACATGGACAAACCCTTCATAATACAGGCAGATGCAAGTGATGTGGCAGTGGGGGCTGTGCTATTACAAGAAAATGATGATGCAGTATTGCAACCCTGTGCATATACATCCAAGAAACTCACGGAAACAGAACAGCGCTGGCCCGTATGGGAGAAGGAGGCTTATGGGATACGTTGGGCATTACTCACATGGCGACAGTTCCTGGAAGGCAACAAAATCCCCTTCCAGGTGTGGACTGATCACAAAAATTTGGAAGCCCTGAAAACTTCCAGGAAACTCAATCCCAAACAAGCCCGCTGGTCCCAGCATTTTCACCAATTCCAATTTAAGCTCAAACATTTACCAGGAAGAAAGAACTTCCTGGCAGATGCACTATCTCGCATGCCCCAATATAACAGCGCACGAACCACAGACTCTAGACCAATAATGGCAGAGTCACAACTGGCAGCACCAGTAACCACAAGAACCCAAGCCAAATTAAAACCACAACTGGACAGCCAAACTGGAATTGAATTCAGAAAAAGTTTGGAAACAGATGATTTGTTCCAGAAAAACAAAAATGTGTGCACAATGAAAGACGGGTTGCCTTGGATAGGGGAAAAGTTATATATACCAACAACTCAAAGAGTAACTTTCATGCACCTTTGCCATGACACAAAATCAGCAGGGCATTTTGGATTTGTAAAAACTTTACATTTAATTAAATGGCAATTTTGGTGGCCATCCATGAAAAAGGACATTGAAAGTTATATAGCCAGTTGTCCAAAATGTGCCACGGCAAAGAGGTTGCAAGGGAAAGTGCCAGGACTATTGCAAACAGTGGCAAGTCCCTCAGCCCCCTGGAGAGAAATAGCCATGGATTTTATAGTGGAATTGCCAGAAAGCAATGGGAATACTGTGGTCTGGACGGTCACGGACTTGTTTTCCAAACAGGTGCACTTTATCCCTTGCCAAAAGATTCCCACTGCAAAAGCCTTAGCAAAACTTTTCATCCAACACATTTACAGATTGCATGGGGCACCCCAACGCATCATCTCTGACAGGGGGGTGCAATTTACGTCTGCATTTTGGAAGGAATTTTTATCCCTCTTAGGAACCACTCAGGGACTGACATCTAGCCACCACCCTCAAGGAAATGGGGGGCTGAAAAAATGAACTCAGTACTTAAGCAATATTTAAGATGTTTTCTTAGTTTCCAGCAGACCGAGTGGGCGGACTTACTCCCCTTTGCAGAAGTTGCCTACAATAATGAAGTCCACTCCAGCACAGGTTACACTCCTTTTCAAATAGCCACCGGTCAAAGCTTCAACCCCATGCCAGAATTAACCCCAAACGAACCAACGATCCCCTCGATGAAAGAATGGATGGAAAAATTACAAAACACCTGGCCAATAGTCAGAAAAGCACTAGATGAAGCTAGGCAGGCTTACAAAACACAAGCCGATAAAAAAAGGGTTGAGCCTACACCATTCCTGATAGGAGAAATGGTGTACTTATCTACAAAATACCTAAAGTCCCTACAGCCCTGTAAAAAACTTGGACCAAAATATATAGGACCTTTTCCAATTAAAAGAATCATAAATCCAGTAACAGTAGAATTAGAATTACCCAAAAATCCTCAGGCAAATACACCCAATTTTTCATTGCAGCTTGCTGAAAAGAGAGCATCAGTCACATCTACGGCCAAAAATCCCCCCACCACCACCTCCAACTCATGGTGGAGGGTGAACAACACTTCGAAATAAAGGAAGTCCTTGACTCTAGGAGATATCATGGGGCAACTCAGTACCTAGTTGCCTGGAAACACCTCCCTCCCTCACAAAATGAGTGGGTCCATAAACGTCATGTCAGAGCCCCGAAGCTATTGAAGAAGTTTCACACAGAGTATCCTAACAAGCCTGACTAAATTTTATACTTGTGTTTTCTTTCAGGTGGATCTCTCTTATTGTTAAGAGGGGCCGGATGTCAGAATCCAATTATATTTCATCTTTAAATTATCAAATATAGAAACTCCCAATTCTGCCTTCTCTGGATTCTGCCATAAGAGGGAGAGAAGGGGAGAACAAAGGGGCTTTATGGCCCTCACTTCCTTCTTTACACTTCAAAGAGCTGAATGCTGAATGTGTGTTTATTGTAACCTCGAAGCGTTAACATACCAAAGGAGGGAAGTTGCCTTTCATGTAGTTATCTGAAGTCTCCATCCAGACGGAAGAAAGAAGAAAGGGAGTGGAATTGTGATACTTGAAACTATCACTGGAAGGGGGGTTGATTGGGTGGGACTACTGGGGAACCCCTTAAAACCTTGAATGGAGAGCTTGGACCCCAAGTCCTGTCTAGCATGCCTGCAACCATTTTCTCTTAATAAAGGATTCCTGTTGGAAGAATTATTCCAAGAGTTCTGTCTTCTTAAGATGCAAAGTGGGGTGGGTCCTTACACTATTATTCCTCTTGGAATCTCCCATCTGAACTGAATTTGACGATGTTTCAACTCATCAGACAAGAAAGTAAAATCTTTTCTGGCTCTTAAAATTTTTGGAGGTATCTCTTTTAAAATTATCACATCTTGATCAGCAATTTGAAACTTTTGCTTGTAAAAAGCCTGTATAATTTCATTACGGATAGATCTTCTAGAAAAATAAATAACCACATCTCTTGGTAGATTTCTCTGTCTAGCAACCTGTGAATTAACTCTCAAAAATTTTTCTATCTCATTCTCAATTATTTCAGGCTGCCAGCCAATATTAGGAGCAATATCTTTCACAATAAGCATCTTTAAGTCTTCCTGAGGGTTATCCCTCAGGCCTCTGATACGCAATGCGTGTTCCATCTCCCTATATTGTGAAATGATTTGTTCATCCTGTGTAATTTCTATCTTGTTCTCTACCTCCTGCATTCTAAATTCCATCCTTGATGCATTTTCAGTAATCTTTTCCATCTGGTCATCAATCCTTTCTATGTGCAGGGCTAAGCCCTGAAAGGCCAGAAGGATATGGTCTCTTACTTGTTTGTTCTTTTTCTCCAATAATTCTTCTGTATTAGCCCTCTCTGCAATTATAAGATCTTTTACCTCCTCCTTAATATCCAAGGCATGCTGTTTTAAAGCATCTTGTAAATCATTAAGAGAAATTGCAGGAGGAGGAGGAGAAGGTGGAGGTGATTTTGGTTTCTGAGATGCAGGCTGAGGCATTGGAGAAGAAATAGGAACCTTAGGGGCGGGAGGCAGACGTTTTGAAGCCATTTTCTTAAGTTCCAAGAAGAAAGATTCTTATTGAAAAAAAAAGGGGGCACAGTTCTTTTAAGTGTTCTTAAAAAAAAGAGAAAAAAAAATAGAGAAAAAAAGAGGAAAGAATAAAAGCCAAATTCTTACTTCTGTATTTAAAGAGTTAATCTGTATCCAGGTTTTACTCTGTAATGCAAATCAGGCAAGAAAGACGATCGCCATTTTACTTTTCACTTTCCCTTTCTTCTAAAGGGAAAGTGAACAAAAGAAAAGGAAGAGGAAACTTGCTGAAGTTAAAGGCACCATCAAACTTGAGCACAGTCTCTCCTGGTCTGCTCCGTCTGCTTTCAAATACTCACAAGCAGCTGGAAAAAAAAAGCAGATGTGGAAGCGGCAACTTGCTTCATCCCAAAAGCTTCGGAATGAAGTCTCCCTGGAACGCGGAGTTGCTCAGGCTCCGAGGGAGCTCTACCCTCCGATCCCCAAAATAACAGGGATCCAGGGGAGCTCTTACCTCTACCTGAGAGCTCTCCTCCTCCCTTTTTCCCAGGGAGGAGATTCAAGCCGCGGGACAGCTGATTGTCAAAGTCCCGCGGCTTTTACACGCACCAGGAACAGGCGGCTTTGTAAAACGCCGCCATTCGTCATCGCTGGAACCACCGGAAGTGTTTCTGATCTTCTGTTAATTTAGGGAAGTTGGCTTCATTTAAATAATTATCTATATCTAAAACCTGTATTTTAGTACTCTTATATAATTTTTGATAATAATCTAAAAAAGATTTCTTAATCAAATCCTTATGATATACCAATTTACCATTATAATTTATTTTATCTATAATTCTCTGTCTCTGTTTCTTTCTTAATTGATAAGCCAACCATCTCCCTGGTTTATTAGCATTACAAAATGTATTTTGTTTCATATACAGTAAGTTAGTTGCAGTTTGATCAGCCATCAACATATTAAATTGTGTTTTAAGCAATTTTATAGATTCTTTAACCTTTTCATCTGTAGGATTTGAAATCAAAATTTTTTCTTTTGATTTAATCTCATCTTCCAATTCCTTACATTTCTGAATCTGCTTTTGTCTATGAGCATTATTCATTTGTATCAAAATCCCACGCATGAAGGCTTTACCTGCATCCCATACCATTGACATTGAAGTTCCCTTATGCATATTTAAAACAAAATAATCCTTTAAGTGCTCCTTTAATTTTTGAACATTCTTTTCTTGTCTAAATAGATTTTCATTCATCCTCCATGATCTCCTCTCCTCTCTTTCATCAACCAACTCCATCCAAACTGGACTATGATCCGTCAATGTCCTAGGAAAAATTTTAACATTCTTTACCCTAAAATATAAGTCCGTTGTAATAAAAAAAAGTCAATTCTTGAGAAGGATTGGTGTCTATCTGAAAAGAAAGTAAAGTCTCTCTCCTCCTGATTGCGTTCACGCCAGTAGTCTCATAGCTCCAAGTCCTCTTTCAAATCAAAAAAAGCTTTGGGTAATTTAGCCTGTTTAAAAGAAATAGAAGATCTTTTCTTGTCTCTTTGTGTATCTAACACACCATTCCAGTCGCCCATTAATATCACGGATCTATAATCCAACAAAATTAATTTCTGATGTAACAATCTGTAAAATTGTTCCTGTTGTTGGTTTGGTGCGTAGAGTCCCACTATAAGTATTTTCTTACCATATAAGCCAACTTCAATCATAACATATCTCCCTTGAAGATCAGATTCTACCAAACAGGCTGATAAGTTTTGCTTTAACATAAATAACTACGCCCCCTTTTTTCCCAGGAGCAAAAGATACAAAGTGAGATCCCAAACGAGCATTGACTAAATATTTTTGATCTTTAGCTATAATATGTGTTTCCTGAAAACAAATAATATCATTATTATGTTGCTTTAAATAATGAAAAATTTTCTTTCTCTTCTGAGGGGAATTAAGGCCATTAGCATTCCAAGTCAGGAGCTTTACCATCTCCCTTTACCAGAAGCCTGGAGAAGACTGCTTGAAGATCTGCCATTGAAGAATGTGCTGCAGAACTCTTGGGTCTTGCTCCTCCCACCGGCAACGAAGCACTTTCTTGAAGAGATTCTTTGACTTCTTTCCTCTGTTGTTCCTTTTCCTTGCGTCTATGCGCTGCACGGGTCATTCTTTGCTCTTTAATCTCTGCTTGTCACGACCACTCCGACTGTAACTCTCCAACCACCATCACGCCTGGTCCTTCAGACTGCTGTTCCACCTCTTTACCATCCAGAACTTTCTGCATCATAGATGATGATGAGCCTGCTCCCAGGACCGAACTGTAAAACTCCTTTGCTTTAGTGACTGTATTAAGTCTATAACGAGTCCCCGCATGGCTCAAAACAATACCCATCGGAATCTCCCATCTGAATGGCATCATTCTTTTTTTAAGTTCATTAGCTAAAAAAGCAAAATCTTTTCTCTTTCTTAGAATTTTAGATGGGATCTCCTTTAAAATAATGACATCTTGAGCAGCAATCTGAAACCTCTTGTTATAGAAAGCTTGTATAATTTCATTACGCAGAGATCTCTTTGCAAAATAAATCACCACATCTCTTGGTAAGTTTTTCTGTTTTGCGATCCAAGAGTTAACTCTGTATACTTTTTCCACTTCTCTAAGTATTCCCTCTTTCTCCCTCTTCAAAATAAGAGCAAAGTCATTCACCACAATCTCTATCAAATCTTGATGCATATCCTCTTTCAGACCTCTGATTCTTAAAGCATATTCCATCTCCCTATACTGAGACATAACAATGTCATCTTGTGAAATTTCCATCTTTTTTTCCATGCCTTCAAACTTATCTTCCAGAATGTCAACCTTATCTTCAACCTCTTCGACCCTAGAGTCAAGCTTCTCAACCACAGAAGCAAGTCCTGATAGAGCCATAACTATATCTTGCCTCAAAATAGTATTATTCTGCTCTAACAGGTTCTTCACTTCCCCTCTAATTTCAGTTTTATTCTGATCTAGAAGCTCCTTCATTTCCCCTCTGATTTGAGTTATAGCATTTCCCATTATATCTTTCATATCTTGTACAGATATTACTGGCAGAGGAGGAGAAGATGGTGGTGTAGCTTTAGGTTGTTGTACCGGTAAAATCGCAGGAGAAGAAGCCACCTTAGGAACTGTAGAAGCTGCTTGCCTCTTTGAAGCCATTTTTAAAAAAGAATTCTTATTTCCTCTTTCTTCCTTCTTAAAAAAACAATAAAAAAAATCCTCAAAGAATAAAAAACAAAGGAGAGTTTAAAAGATATTTCAAAAACACAAAACCACCTTCAGAAAAAGAGGGAAAGTTTAAAAAGTTTAAAAAGAAAAAGCTATATAGTCCATAACGTTCCGTTTGACTCACTTTTTTTTTTCCTCGGAAAAAAAAAAACTTTCAAATCGCCATTTTACTTTCACTCTCCACACAAGCAAAAAACAAAAAAAAAGATCAGCCTAAACTAAAAAGCAAATAAAACTCAATAGATCCAATCCTTTATCCAGCTCTGTCCGCTTTTTTAAAAAAAAATCACTCACCCGGTAGCGGCGTTTCACTTTGTTCCCAGAGGAAACAAAGACAGCTGGGAGGTGGAGGCAACCCGAACTCCGAGGGAGCTCTCTTTCCACCCCCCAAAAAAATCCCTGGGGGGGTTTGAGATGCTCTATCTCTATTCGGGTGGTTCTCTTCCCCCTCCCTTCGCCCGGGAGGGGGATTTCGAGCCGCGGGACAGCTGGTGACTGCTGTGCTCCGCGGTTCTCACGCTGTCCCAGGAGGACGGCTACAATGTAGCCGCCATCATCGACGCTAACCACCAGAAGTCCAAATACAATATTTTTAATGGTGCCTTAAACCAGGAGTCCCCAACCCCTGGGTTATGGATCAACACCAGTCCGTGGCCTTCCAGGAACCGGGCTGAACAAGCAAGCAATGGCCCATCCACACACATGCAGGATTCAGGCAATGCACAAAACCATGCCCACCCCCACCCCCAAGTCTGTGGAAAAACCGCCCTCCACAGAACCAGTCCTTGGTGCTCAAAAGTTTGGGGTCTGCTACTTTAAATAATTCAATAGAATTACTGAACTTAACTGTTAAATTACAATAAAATTGCTTTCAGTTTCTGCCTAAAAGAGAAGATCTAGTGAATCTCAACTAAGATTATTTCACATCTATGGAACTAGTGCAGAAAATGCTTTGCCTTTCTTACTGAGCCAGCAAATGCCCAACAGCAAAAAAATCGAAGAAACTTCTTTGAAATATTTGAGCAAACATATATGAAAATAGACAGCCCTGAAAAATGTTGGAGATCTCTGAATAGAGCCGTCCTAGTGATTAGTATGGGTCTCTGAGTTTGCAAGATATTTTACTATTTTTCAATTTAATAGGTGACAAGCAAATACTTTAACACACCCTTATTAAATCAGGTATTCTTTGATGTGTAGACTTCAAATCCCAAAATATTTTAGTCAGAATAGCCATTTTTGAGCATTGTGGAAGTTGAAATCCATATATCTGGAGGGTAGATAGATTGGGGACTTGTGACCCACCAGGAACCAGGCCACACAAGCGAGTGAAGCCCCACCTGTGCATGTGCAGAATCCAAGCAGAGCACAAAATCACAACTCCCCAAGTCTTCAGAAAAAACGCCCTCCATGAAACTGTTCCCTGGTACCCAAAAGGTTGGGGGGCGCTGACTTAGAACCACGAAGAAGATATACTGTTATTTTATATATACAAAGAATCCAATATCCATAGCCCCTCTTTTTGCTGGAGTTTTTTTTTTTTAAAGAGCAGATCCAGAGAAGGTGGGGAAAGAATTGGATAACTAAGTCCTAAATTTAAGGTGCTTTGTTTCTCTGCGCAAATTTAGAAATGGTGTATATGTCAGACTTGGAGCATACCTCAAAGGTCTAGATGAGGATTCTCTTTCTTTCAGAAATCTTGTGATCTACAATAAGCATTTGGATCTCTCTCTTTTTCCCTCCCTTCTGCAAACTGAACTATATATAGCAGACCAGTGTTACCTTGTGACATAGGAATATTCCATTTATTTTTTAAAATTTTTATTTTTAATCAAACTACTGTTTTTTCCCTAATCTAAATGGCTCTATCACTAATCTATTTCTATATCAATGTTGCATTTGGAAGATATGGAATGTTTGATTGGTGAAGATAACAGAACTTGCAGAAATGGCAAAATTTACATGTCTGATTAAGAAGAAGACTATAACTGCATTCATCAATTCATTAAAACTGATTTCTTTCTCCTTCTGTTCAATCATTTCTGATCCCCAGAGACCCCTTGGACAAATCTCTGACAAGGTTTTTGAGCTTCCTTCTTAGGGGCTAAGAGAGAGTGAGTGGCCCAAGATCACTCAACTGGCTTTATGTCCAAGGCAGGACTAGAACTCACGGTTTCCCAGTTTCTAGCCAGATGTCTTTACCGTTACATCAAATTAGCTCTAGGTGATCAATATGGGAGGGAGAGGGAGATCCATAAATGTTGCTCAACATTTGTGAAACTGAATTGGCAAAATATAAGCAAATTCTTGAACATACTAGTCAACTTTAAAATACTTTTTATATAAAGTAGAATATCTTGTTTCATATAATAAATGATTGCAGTTACAATAAATGTCTTCTTGGAAAATTTCCTTAAATAATATATCTTCTTTTTGGAACTGCTTTCCGAACAAAATGCTATCTCATTACAGATCCTATGAAGACAATGCCCTTGGCTTTACAGTTTTTCCTGGCTCTTTCCTCTTGAGGATAACTTACTCTAAGTTTTTTTCTCCACGATTTTTTCACCTCAAAGAATTATAGTAAAAATCTGACTGAGTGTGTCAAGACTTGCAGTCTCTCACTTTTCCAAAACTCTTGAGAAATGTTCTTATAGGCTTTAAAAGTGGTTCTTTGAGAATTAAGGCTTCAAAGAAATACGGTTAAAAAACTGTTGGTATGGCCTGCTTCGAAGGAAATAAATAAAAAGTGATTACTTATGTGCTGAATGCAAATAGGAATGATATTTTCTGGCAAAAAAGACTCTAATAATATATGCTTCTCTGTAAAAGAATGTTCTTTGATTGCCATTTCTGAAATTTTATTAAATCATTATTAAGACCAAATGTTCTGGCAGTGGTAACCTTAGCCCTACAATCTGATTTTGCCCAATTTGGAATCAATATATCTACCATATTTTTTTTGTCTTTTTTTTTAACCAATAGGCCATCAACATTTTTTAAAAAAGACAAAAGAGGTCATAGATTAACATACCATTCCCACAGGCTGATTTATATGTATGTATGCAATTAGAAACTTTAAACAAATGCATTTTCTTCACTGTAATGGCAAAAGTGATGACCTACAAGTCTCTATACTTTGTGTCCTACAACTATTGAAAGACAATTTTGACTCCCCTGCTCTCTCTCTCTCCTCAGGGTAAACTGAATTTCAAAACAACTTTTAAAAAGGACAATGTCTCGACTTACAGTGAGGTGAGGCAAGCTAATGCCATGTTTTCTCTGCTCTTTGCAGATTGTGAGAATATTTCAGATGAAAAGGCAACTGGATGTGAGATCAACACTGCTGAAATTCTTTCTAGAAGAAAGAGAGATCTGGAGAGTGCCCACATGTACTTCTGGCAGCTGATTTTTGTGAGCAGGCAGCAGAAGCTGCTGTTTTTGCAGCCATTTTATTAATTTTCTATTTTTACAAACAAGTGCTTAATAAGCAACGTGTTGAATGGGTCCATTAGTAATTCCGTGGTACATATAAGCTTCTTCAAACTAAATCCAATATTACATCATCCAATGCCTCCTCTCTTCTTCCCAGCTGATCATCTTTGTGATCAGCTGCGGTTCATGGATTCCATCATGCTCTGCCCCATAAGTGAATTCTTTAGGGCAGGGGTGTCAAACTTGCAACGTCACGTGACATGTCGCGACATATCGCGACTTTTTTGCCATTGCCGGCAATGGAGTGGGTGCAGTTTCGCTATGATGCATTCGGCCCATGGGCTGGCAGTTTGACATCCCTGATTTAGGGACTCAAGACTTGACCAAATTTCAACTTCAATCACTTTGAACTTGTTGTTGTTTTGGTACTGCCTCTTTAAGATTGAAAAACCCTCAGAACCACAAGCCTACAAGTTACTGGGTGACTTTCTCTTCAATCTATTTAAAAGAAAGAAAACTCTGTCTGTTCAGCTTTGTAAGATTTTTAAATTTTTTTTTGGGGGGGACACTTTTACCATTATACAGTGAATGAGGGACTTTAAACTTTAGAGTTGTTTGTAAACAACTTAAATGCTAAAGCTTTGTGGAACTGATTTAAAGAAAGATTTTGAAACTAATTAGAATGAACCTCTTGTGTGAGGAAAATCTGTATTGTTTACATTTCAGTTGCAAAACAAGACTTTGAAAGCATTAGATTTATTAAGACACGTGATGGTTACTTTAAAGCAGGGGTCAGCAACCTGCAACAGTGAAAGAGCCACTTGGATCCATTTCCCTCACAAAAAAAAAATCCTGGGAGCCGCAAAATGTGCGCGCGCACACGCGCGCGCACGCGCATGCGCACAGAACACAGGGCTTGATTGAAGAGAGGAGCTTAAGGCAAAACGTGCGCCTGCCCTGCCCCCCATCCAGCTCGGGTATGAACGGGCTCTGCAGTCCTGGCTTCTCTTCCCTTCGGAAAAGACTGCTCTCCCCTCACCCCGCGCTCTCCCTCTCTGGGACTTTCTTCTTGCTGCCTTTTGGCGCGAAGGTTCCCAGGGAGCGGAGGAGGAAGCCGACGGAGAGAAAGAGCTGCTGCAGTGAATGTTCTGAGGCAGCAGAAGACTGTCGCTCGGGCTCGCCTATCTCAGCCTGCTGCAGGAGGCTGGAGTTGAGGCTTCTGGTTTGCTCTGGGAGGGGTGCTTGGAAAAGGGAGGATGGGAAGCGGAAAGGGGGAGAAAGGACGCCTTCCAGCTCTCTGGGGTTCTTTCGCTGGGAGGTGAGGAAGCAGCAGTTCTGCTCCGTGGGAGGTGGGAGCAGGCAGCCTCTCCTTCAAACTTTGCCACGTGACTCCAGGAGCGAAGCGAGCTACGAGTCCTAGGAATGTCAACTTTGCGAAAGAGGGAGGCGATGGTGGGATTAAAATAAAACGGGGGGGGGAGGTTGAGGAAACCCAGCAGATGCTTACATCAGAGGGCCAGCAAGAAAGGCAGGGAGAGGAAGAAAGCTTTCGGGGCTTGTGCACAGACATAGCGGACTCTTTCTCGTCTCCTGCCCTTGCTGCATCTCCTGTGGAGATCATTTGCAGCTCTCTGTGTCTCTGCAGCTTGCTTCTTGAAGCGATTTCAATCAGCCCCATTCATTGCCAAGAATCCCCATGGAAGTCAATGGAGGTCTGCGGCGAATCAAAAAGCCAGCTGCAGTACCTCCACGTCCGTTGATTTGACCGGCTCAGCGGCCCGGGGACGAGCAGGAACCGATGCCCCCACTGCCCGCCGGGCTTGCTGCCTGGCCTGGGGAAACACAAGGCAGGCTTAGCGCCCCGGGGACGGCCAAAACCCAATGCCCCTGTCGGCCGCACTGCCGCCCAGCCCGGGGAGACGCGAGGCAGGCTCAGCGCCCCGGGGACGGCCAAAATCCAATGCCCCTGCCGGCCGCCACTGCCGCCCAGCCCGGGGAGACACGAGGCAGGCTCAGCGCCCCGGGGACGGCTACAAACAAATGTCCCCGCCACTTGCTGCCTGGCCCAGGAAAAAACAAGGCTGGCTCAGCGGCCCGGGGACAGCTACAAACCAATGCCCCTGCCGCCTGCCGCACGGCCCGGGAAGATGCAAGGCTGGCTCAGTGGCCCGGGGACGGCCAAAACCCAATGCCCCTGCCGGCCGCCACTGCCGCCCAGCCCGGGGAGACGCGAGGCAGGCTCAGCGCCCCGGGGACGGCCAAAATCCAATGCCCCTGCCGGCCGCCACTGCCGCCCAGCCCGGGGAGACGCGAGGCAGGCTCAGCGCCCCGGGGACGGCTACAAACAAATGTCCCCGCCACTTGCTGCCTGGCCCGGGAAAAAACAAGGCTGGCTCAGCGGCCCGGGGACGGCTACAAACCAATGCCCCCGCTGCCTGCCGCACGGCCCGGGAAGATGCAAGGCTGGCTCAGTGGCCCGGGGACGGCCAAAACCCAATGCCCCTGCCGGCCGCCACTGCCGCCCAGCCCGGGAAGATGCGAGGCTTGCTCAGCGGCCTGGGGATGGCTACAACCAATGCCCCCGCCGCCTGCCGCACGGCCGGGGAAGATGCGAGGCTGGCTCAGCGCCCTGGGGACGGCCAAAAACCAATGCCCCTGCCGGCTACCACTGCCGCCCAGCCCGGGGAGGCGCGAGGCAGGCTCAGCGCCCCGGGGACGGCCAGAAACCAATATCCCCGCCATCTGCCGCCCGGGGAGACACGAGGCCGGCTCAGCGGCCCGGGGACGGCTACAAACCAATGCCCCCGCCGCCTGCCGCACGGCCCGGGAAGATGCGAGGCTGGCTCAGCGCCCCGGGGACGGCCAAAAACCCATGCCCCTGCCGGCCGCCACTGCCGCCCAGCCCGGGGAGGCGCGAGGCAGGCTCAGCGCCCCGGGAACGGCCAGAAACCAATATCCCCGCCGTCTGCCGCCCGGGGAGACACGAGGCCGGCTCAGCGGTCCGGGGACGGCTACAAACCAATGCCCCTGCCGCCCAGCTCGGGAAGATGCGAAGTCAGCTCAGCGGCCCGGGGACGGCCAAAAACCAATGCCTCTGCCGGCCGCCACTGCCGCCCAGCCCGGGAAGACGCGAGGCTGGCTCAGCGGCCCGGGGAGGGGCAGGAACCGATGCCCCCGCCGGCTGCTGCCCCCGCTGGGCCTACCGCCTGGCCCGGGGAAGGGCAGGAACCAATGCCCCTGCCGGCCGCTGGCCCCGCCAGGCCTGCTGCCCAGCCCAGGGAGACACGAGGCCGGCTCGGCTGCCCCTCCGCCTGGTGCAGGTAAGCCCCCTCCCTCCTCCCCACTCACCCTCCATCTCCGGGTCTGCTCCTGCTTGGCCCACTAGGGCCGCAGCTTGCGGGAGGGCTGGCCCTTTCAACGGAGGCTCTGCTGGGCCGCTCCCAGCATCGATCCTGGGGCTTCCCCGCGCGGCTCTCTGGCCACATGCACCTCGGACTGGGCCAGCCCCGGAAAGGCCCTTCCTGGCCACCAGGGGGCAGGGCATCTGGCTGCAGGGCCAATCGGGAGCAAGGGGCAAATCTGCATGTGTGTGAGAGAGAGAGAGATAGAGAGAAGGGAAGCACAAGTGCCTCTCTGTCTCTGTCTGTCTCTCTCTCTATGAAAATGGCGGAGAAGGCTCCGGAGCCGCAGGAGGTGGCTCAAAGAGCCGCATGCGGCTCCGGAGCCGCGGGTTGCCGACCCGTGCTTTAAAGGAAACCTTTGATCTCTGTGTTTTTAGCTGTTTCATCTTTTAAATTCTTTACTGAACTAAAAGTTGTGCCCAAAGATGAACAAACTTGTTTGAAGATAACCAAAATCAGTTCTAAGGTGGAATTAAAAATTACAATTTACATGAAAAAGAGGAAATACTGGATCTACAAATGGAATTGAATGATTGCTTGAAAATCAAGAAGGAAGTACAAATAATGTACCGAAAGAGTGATGTAGAATATCCTTTTAAATTGAAATATAAGAATGTATTGGAGTTACTTCATGACAATTTACAAATGGACTTGGATAAAAACTTCAAAAGAGACAAAAATGTTAGAAGAAGAGAGAAGTTACATTTTTATCTATGGGATTTAAGGATGACTGGGAAGAAAAAGGAAAATCTTTAGTGATGTTATTGGTTATCTGGATTGGATAGCTTTGCTTTTAGAAATGTTCAATTATATAAAGGATTAGTTTGTAATATTTGTTATCATTTTTAGATATCTAACTAAGGGGTTATTACTTCTGATGATGCTTAATAGATTTCAATTTTATTATGTAATATTTAATTATTAAGAGAGAGAGATGGGGGATTTAGACTAAATGGAAAGGAGAATTATATACATGGCATAAATTATATTTATGCCATTAGGTATTTTTATTAATTTTTACTGGATCTTTGCTGTTCACTAAGGAGAGCTGAAGGTAGAGATGATTTGATAGAAAATGAGATCAGATATGGAATTAAGATATCTGGTGATTATTTAAAAGAAAGTGATAAATCGTTAGTGTTGGATATATTTGCTGGGGTCAAAGGGGAAAGTTTATTTTTCTTACTATTTTGGGGGGAGAGGTGTTCCTTTTCTTTTTTTCTTTTTTCCCCCCTATACTTTGTATATATGTGTATATATACATACACATACATACATACATACAGTGTGTCTATATACAGGAGAGAGAGAGAGAGAGAGAGAGAGAGAGAGAGAGAGAGAGAGAGAGAGAGAGAGAGAGAGAGAGAGAGAGAGAGAGAGAGAGAGAGAGAGAGAGTCATATAGAATGCTTTTTTAAAAAAAACCCTTTTGGGACAGTTGTTATATGATCTGAAGTTGTAGAACATTACTGTCAGTCTTCTGGTGTTGTCAAAATATTCCATTAGCCTTAGAATTATTTGGCTTCCACTGTAGCAGGGAGGATCAGGAGCCTGATGGATCCAGTTGTGTTTCAGAGGGAATTTGGGGGCTCTCCCTGAAACTGTTTATAGTTTATCACTGCATAGAATGAGATGGCAATGGTAATCTGGCATAAGATCATGCCAATGTGGATTCCCTGTGTGCACAGACCCCAGAGGGACTCCTGGAGGAACTCCAAAAGAGACGCTCAGAGCATGTCAACTCAGTTTTAGGATCCTCCTGGTTTCACAGTTCAGTTTGAAGAGCAGATGACAGTCATGGCCTGAAAAGATAATTAGGAGACTGGAGCCTAAAACATATGAAGAATGGCTACAGGAACTGAATATGTCTAGTTTAATGAAAAGAAGGACTATGGGTGACATGATACCAGGGTTCCAATATCTAATGGGCTGCCACAAAGAAGAAGGGGTCAACCTATATTCCAAAGTACCTGAAGGCAGAACAAGAAGCAATCGATGGAAACTAATCAAGGAGGGGACTAGCCTAGAACTAAGGAAAAATTTCCTGGCAGAACAATTAATCAGTGAAACAACTTGCCTCCAGAAGTTGTTGGTGATCCAACACTGGAGATTTTTAAGAAGGGAGGACAACCATTTGTCTAAAATGGTATAGGGTTTGCTGCCTGAGCATGGGGTTAGACTAGAAGGCCTCCACGTTCCCTTCCACCTCTGTTAGTCTGTTAAGGCAGAAATCTAGCTCGTGCACCAGTTGATCAGGATCTCATGATGTTTCAAAAGCATCTGAAGGCAGGACAAGAAACAATGGATGGAAACTAATCAAGGAAACAAGCAGCCTAGAACTAAGGAGAAATCTGTTAATGGTGAGAACAATTAACCGGTGGAATGCCTTGCTTTCAGAAGTTGTGGGTGCCCCATTGCTGGAGACTTTTAAGAAGAGACTGGACAGCCACTTGTCTGAAATGGTATAGGGCTGGGGTAGGCAACCTTGGCTCTTTTATGATTCGTGGACTTCACCTCCCAGAATTCCTGAGCCAGCATGGATGGCTCAGGAATTCTGGGAGTTGAAGTCCACGAGTCATAAAAGAGCCAAAGTTGCCTACCCCTGGTATAGGGTATATAACTCGAGCAGGGGATTGGACTAGAAGACCTCCAAGGTTCCTTCCAACTTTGTTGTTCTATGTTCTATCTCTCATGCTTGGGCACCTCCCACTTGGACTATACAACTCATTTTATATGGGGCTACCCCCAAAGACAATTCAGCAGCTGCCGCTGGGTCAGAATGCAGTGCTATATGCAGTTTCAGGAATATAATGTGATGTTCACAAGCTACAATGGTTTTCCCACTAGGTTTCTGTACGAAAGCCCTGCTACTTTTGCATCTGTGTTGTGACATTGCCCACATGTCCAAAAAGGCAGCACCTGCAACACAACAAAGCAGTACTGTTTTGTCGGTTTGACAAAAAAGCAGGACCCTGCAGATACAGCAAAACAGGATTCTACATTTTAAAACAAATAATAATAATAATAATAATAAAAGAAAAAATAATGAAAATAAAAATATCTCAGTCCTTTGTGTTTCCCTGCTGTATCTCTCCATATTTTAATTAGAACCAATCTGTTTAGTAGACTGCATAGCACATATATAAAACTTTCTGCATTATTATCCATTCTTTCTGCACTTTATTCTTTGCCCCATTGATTTTTCTCCATTTCGCCCGGTAACGATATATTTATCAATGTCTTAAAGTATAATTACTTGAAGCAGGGCTGTTTGGCGTGGGAAGGGGGAAGGGAACATGACAAATACTTGATGGCAGCAACAACTGTGCAAAGTCCCACCCTCTCCTTGCAGCTTCCACTGAGTTGAAGGTGAGACTGTTTGGGCAAAAAGATATGGTGACCAACCATCCTCCTTTAGGGAGGACAGTCCTCCTTTTTTAAGTTCTGTCCTCCCTCAAAAAGTGTCCTCCTACATGTCCTCCTTTTCGATATTTGAAGACTAATCTACAGGGCTTTTTTTTCTCATAGAACGCTCAGAACGGCGTTCCAGCACCTTTTTTGATGGTTTTTTTTCAACTTTTGCATCAGCTGTGCTACTCCCCCTATTGGCTTTCGAAAGCCAATAGGAATTGCTGCTGAGTGCGCCAAAACACCCGGCCAGCAAACTTTGCACATGTAAGTTGTCTGCAGCAAAGGCGAATTGGCAGGAACTTTGCACCCTTCCCTGCTACCCAACTACACCATCTCCTAGTTAGTCTGGAGCGGCGATGCCACGGTAACTTTCTCTTGATCTTCGGCCCTGCTAGGGCAGTAATGGCTGCAGGCGCAAGAGGCAGGGGCAGCGGGACTGCTGTGGGCGGGGGGGGTGAGGGGCGGTGGTGGCCGGTTGCCCCCCGTGCTGTGGGAGCTGTAGGGTCTGCTCTACACAGGGCTGTGCAGGGTGGGCGGCGGTGCTGGCGGGGCGGCTGCAGGTGGAGTGTGTTGATGGCAGGCTGCCCCCCGGGGCCGGAGCTGGCGCAGCTGGTGCTTTGGGAGCTGCGGGGCCCACTCTGCGGGGGCGCGGCATGTAAGCATAATTACAATATAAAATGTTATTGTTACAAATGTTTTTATTATGCATTTATCATATTATAGTGTATTCTGTATTATTGTTGCAATGAATAAAATGTTTCTTTTATTTATGATATTTTTTCTTCAATTTACTTGTGCTCCTTTTCATTGTAAAAAAGTTGGTCACCTTAAAAAAGAGTAGTTCATTTCTAGCATAGTTGCATAAAATACAGGAAAGGGGAGATGGGGAATAGGTTTTGTGTGTCTTTCATCACATTTATGTGTCCTAGAACTTTGGATTTTGAATGAGAATTAGCCAATGGCAGGACAAGACTGAAATATTCTGTTTTTTATCCTTCTTTAAACTTGATAGGTTCTGGCAGTGTTTTTTTATACATGAAATTTTGTTACAAAAATCAATTAGTGGGATTTGTTTATGCTGCAGTTAAGATATGAGGAGTTGTCTGAGAACAGTTCATTGCTGAAAGCATTAGCCACAATTTAGGAGCGCAGTCTTATCCTTAATCTTGGGTTGTTGAGTTTTGAACTTCTGAGTTTGCTTCTCTTTCTACAGACATTTCCTTATCCAGCTAGGTAACATCATCAGTGCATGGAGCAGGGGAGTTTGTTATTCATATGTGGTTGGTTGTCTTCCTTGATTGGGATATTATTTCTTCTTTGATTGCCTTTGTGCACTAATGATGTTCTCTGGCCTGCTAATGATATATCCGCAGGAAGGGAAGCAAGCTCAGAGAACACTAAGAATCCAACACTTCAAAGCTAAGTTACATATTTTTTATTATGATCTCAAAATGCTGATATATTGACTCTTTGCTGCTCTTGGGTTTTGCTGCTCTTGGGTTTCATTCTTCAGAGTCTTGAATAGGACAATGGATAGGTCATGCAACATGCAGGAACATAAACAACCCAACACATTTATCTTATTCCAGTTTCCTCTTTAAAACCAGCATTTCACATCTCCCTCTGGCTATTAAAAAACCTTAGGGGAAATTGGACTGAAGAACTGTATTTTTTCCTGTTCTTAGTCCCTAGTTAGAATATAGAGCTGAACATTAAACTCTTCTTGTTGGAAAAAGGAGAGGAAACATGGCAGGGCTGGAAAGAATGTCTAAGAGGTGAGGGGACGAGAGTGATGGGCCTGTCAGTTTCCCTCCTTTTTGCAGCCCCCAGATCTTGCCTCTAAATTTGATTAGTAAAGTCCAAATTTGGTAGCATGTTGTTTCAGGACTTTTTGTGGGGAGAAAAAAAGACATATTCAATTTTCTCCCATCCTTGAAAAAAAAAAAGGCCCAAAATTTAGGCCCAAAATTTGGCTCATGGCAACATGTCTCTGTTTTGCCCTTTGCATCTCCCCAAAGGCATTTTAAAAGGATTTCCAGCTGCAAAAGGTTTGTTTGTCCCTTTTAGTGGATACACATAATCTTTCTGCATTTTTGTGGCATGCGGATAGATATTTTTTTTTCCATTTGGTCTTTGTCTTTTGTCATGTTTCTTCGTTCTTTGCCTGTGAGTCACTGATCAAAGGTAGGTAGTGAGCCATTTCCTCAAGCCAGTTTTCAGTTCCTCTCCAGTGTTATGGTGCTATCAGAAATGTAGTTACCTGGCAACAGCAGTGCTTATTTTTATTACAAATATCACCCCTACATCCCAGCATCAGAGTAAAAAGGCCTATTAATAGCAGAGTGTGCCAAAAGAGCCTTATCAAAAGTAAAACAGGTTTTGGATCCTTTTGCCATTTCCTGGACTCTTTTAGAAACCCAGAGTTGAAGGGAAGGGAGAGAGGAATCATAGCTGTCTTATAAACCAAGGGCTTAGCAGAGTTGTGTGCTTAAAAGAAATGATTTTACAAGCCTTGCTGTAAAGAAGGGACAACATTATTTGTTCCCTCAGAAGAGGACACCGCGTTCTACAAAAGTTGAGAGTTGACAGCTAAGAAGCAGCTGCTGAGGAAGCCCATTTCAAATTTCAGTTCACCGGACACAAGTTCAGTAGATGGAATTAAGTAAATATTTTTTCTTTCAGTTTCACACATCCATCATCCCATCTCATTTCTTGCAATGAAAAGAAAATATTTCCCCCCATGTAATCAAATGGCTGTTTGGGCTACTACTTAGAACATTTAAAATGCGCTTCAATATTTAAGCACAAAAAAATTAAAGGTGGCTTGTCAAAGTTATGTCAAAGCTGAAATCACGTTATAAACCCAGAATCCACATTTTATTTATTTACTTGCAGAGTTTAAAGACTCTTCAATCAGTCAACCCTGAGCAATGTAAATTATTTCAAAAGCTATGCTAATCTTGCTCATCAATATTGCTTTTTTTTTACTGAGTTTACAAATCTATGTACATTCATCTGGAACTAAATCCAAATGAACTCAATAGAATGTGCTTCTGAGTACTATATACAGGATCATTTAATTAATTTGATGAGTACTAACTGAAAGCTATCTAATTACACACTCTTGTTGTAACAGATGCTTTTTAAACATATTTTCTATTTATATTCCAGAATATTTTAATATAAAATATTGTAGAATATTTAAGCAACCTCAAAGCCTTCTTTTTAACAGCCATCCTCCCTGGTTCATTTTTCACTGATTATTCTATTCAGACCTTTTTTCCCTCCCTAAACCTGCCTTAATATAAATCATGAGAAAGTTTTACTGTTGATTCACACCACCAATTTGCTGTTTTGGCTCTCTCTAAAATTCCATATTAAGAAATTTCCATGTTGCTGTTTGGGATTATGGAGTATCTACTGTCCAGCTGGGAAGAAAAGAGCTTTTTCTAGTGCCAGGAGAGCAAGAGGCAGTCCCATAGCTTAGCATTTATCTTTCCAAAACCTTTGACAAAAAACTTTATTCCAGTGGTTCTCAACCTGTGGGTCGGGACCCCATTTGGAGTCGAACGACCATTTCATGGGGGTCGCCACACAACGCAGTCTGCCATTTTTTTCCCCTTTTCCTTAGCTGTGCTACTACCTTTTATTCTATTGGCTTTTGAAAGCCAATAGAATAGACTCTCTTGAATAGAGTCTAATTCTATTGGCTTTCAAAAGCCAATAGGAAATGTCCAGGCTGTCTCTGCCCTGCTGAGCCCGCCAAAAGTCCCATTCTGCAAACTGTACTGCACCAGTTGAGTAATCCTCAACTTACGACCGGTTGAGTAGTCCTCGACTTACAACCAGTTGGGGGTCGGGGCATTAAAAAGGTTGAGAACCACTGCTTTATTCAGCTTTACTTCTGAAATCTGAAAGCATTAAGAACTTGCAGGAGCCAATAAATGCTCACCTTGTAGATCGATAAAAGAAGGCAAAAAAATGGCATCCAACTAAGCTACAAAGTTCCTGGAGCAACAAAAATCCTTCAGATCCATTCCTCTTAACAAAGAAACAAACTGCATTGCTGATATTTCCCAATCCTCATTCTAGTTTGTGCACTAAGCCATTATTTGTTTTCTGCAAAAACAACAGCAATGATATATAATGGAAAAAAAAATCATACTGATTGAAATACTGTTGAAATCTTGGGAACTCTTAAGAGTTCTGAGCCAATCTGCGTGGGTGAAAATGCCTGTGTGGGAGGCATTAAAATAGGATTAGAAATTTGCCTCCAAGGTAATTCAAAAGGGAAAGAAAATGTTTTTTTTAAAGGAAGTCTACATTTTACTATTGTTTTTCTTTGAAATTTGTTATAATATCACTATTGTGATTGAGAGGGCATGCTCTGTACCTCTCAAGCTCTTTTGACAGATTACCATCATTAATTTTATTATAGAGCTTTGAGCCTAGTAAAGTCTTTTTATTTGACAAAAGACAAGTTTATCATACTGACCAGTGCTTGACGTAGATGTCCTGAGAATATCGTTCACCCAAAAATAGACTGCCTGCTAAATGGCTTTTGAAAGCTGGCAGCTACTAGGTATTTTAGGGACAGAAACTGGAAGCAATATCATACCTTTATGCATGTGCTTGAATTGAGAAAATTATACCATAATCAACTGGAAAAGAAAATATCTAATTTTCAAAGGTGTCTGAAAGGCCCTAGAGCTATGCTTTATTTTAGGAAAAAGTGTTGCTGTTTTAGGAGACTGCATATCTTGATGTATATTTGCTTCTATATTTATAAATTGTACATTTGTAAGTCAATTGGTAGCATAAACACCATCAATGCTTTCGTAAAGAAACTGATCATGTCAAATTTTGCTGCCTGTAAGTTCCTACTGCTCTACTAGTAACAGTAGATCATCTGGAACATGGAGATAAATCCACAAACTATGTCAGGTCTATAAATCCACAAACTATGTCAGGCCTTGACAAAATAACTCCCTTGATCTTCAGGAATGAAAGAATGAAAAAAAAAACTGAGAGAGAAATAATCACTCAGCTGGGATTGTGTCTGGACCTGATATTCTGTCAAACAATCTGATGCAATCAGGAGTAGAAATTAAGATACATGACTAACATATCTTTTCCTAAATTGTGACTCGATTAACTAAACTCCTCCAAATTAGATTCCATAATAGGATTTAGAATTACCAATGCACTACAAATCAGAGGATATAATAAAATAAGTATGTAATTGACAAAATAGATGTTCTACTGTTTGCATACTGCCCTATGGCAGGTTCAACAGCATAATTCTAGGGCAGCAGAAGACGAGGCTCGTGTGCTGTTACAAGTCACCATAGTTCAAATACAGACCCTGCTTCAACACTCATATAAATTGAGAGTGAATTTAAGAACTCTCAACAGAGATACAAAATATTCACATTCACATTTTGCAATGAAACTCCTTTCGGTCCTGTACATCTTTAATTCTACCCAAAAGCAGAGTTACGACCACAATTGAACCCCAAATTTCTGTTGCTAAGTGAAACATTTGTTAAGTGAAGTTTGCTCCATTTTATGACTTTCTTGCCCTGGTTATTGTCAGAAGGTCGCAAAAGGTGATCACATCACATGCAACTATCATAAGTGAGTCAGCTGCCAAGCATTTGAATTTTGATCATAGGCTCATGGGGATGCTGCAATGGTAGTAAATGAAAAAGAATCATAAGTCGCTGCCATGGTAACTTCAAACGATCACTAAACAAACAGTTGTAAGTCGAGGACTACCTATACATATTGTTTAGGGAGACTTTTTTTAAAAAAGTAGAAGGCAGTTTAAGCCTCAAATTATATAGTGTGTACAACTATGATATTATTAACCCAGTATCCTTTTTTACTGCAAAAAAAGGGGGGGGTTGCTGAGAAATATCCAGAAATTGGTTAACAGCAGGGATTGTTTTCTACATCTGCTTTTTGTCTTGCTTTACATAGCAATTTTGTCATCTTGTAAGGGGGTTTAAGTACATGCTTACATTTGTTTGGTGCCATTAGCGATAGAGAGAATATCACATAGAATTTGGAAGGTAGTATAACAATAACTATCTCTCCTTTTCTTTCTCTCACACCCAAACACCAACTTCACTTTGTTTCTGAAATCTTTATCATGTTCCAGAAGAAACTTTTTCCAAAACTGTCAAGTTATCATTACATCCATATGTGTATATTGGACTTAACATAAACTCAAAGTATATTGGGCACACTTTCAACTCCCTATAAACCTCTATAACCTAGCTGTAAAGATCTCAATAAAATCAGTGCAAACATAGTGAATAGTGAACTAGGCCTTCTAAACCACCTGTTACAGGATAATGTATTCCTGTTTGTTTCCTGAGCAACAGAAAATTTTTCAAGGATTATTTGTTGAAGTTACATAAGTTCCCACACTGTGTTCTAAATCTGCAACAGCCAAAAGTTGTTTTGCACATTGAACAAGCTCTTTGCCAAAGGTTGTCATCAAATTATTATTATCCTTTATTTTCTTCATGCTTCTTCCTACCGTTTTTCAGACAATGGAAAATGTTACTTCTTTTGAAAGACCAAATAGTACTATTTTCTTAAGTGCAGCTATCTTTTGCCTTAATATTCCATTATTAACCAGCAGTTGTTTTGATGTATGCAGTAATATATCATGCAGGTGAACTATTATTACTGTTTCCTGACTTGTTTATAGCACTGTATATTGGCACTTTGAGCAAAGTAGGAACTAAAATAGCACAGTATCAAGTGGTTTTTGCTAATAAATGTAGGTGGTGGAGTGTGTACAAAACAGAACCTCAGACAATATTTTGAAGTTTATTTTACAACCCACCAAACAGATGCGTGACCATTGTCATCTGAGATACTTTAAAATTTAGCATTAAGGAATCAGATAAATACAACAGATTAAGGTGAAAATTAGTTTTCACATGATCAAATAGCTAGATATTTTATCTGGTTGTTAACATAACAAGAAACTGATAAAAATGTTTATCTCCTGCTTGCAAAATAATTACTTCTAGTCCCTTATGTAAATCAGGAAAGAGAAAGAGAAGCAAGGACTTTGAACACTATTGTAGAGTTTGTATTTGATACACAGCAGTCACTGGAATTCTTTTGTAATGATCATTAGTTTTTCTAAAATAAAATAATAGTTTTATTTATAATAGTTCCTGGGGTTTTTTGTACCTGTTTAATTATACAGTATCTAATCCAGCTGGCTGAGGAAAAAACCTAATAATAGGAGACTGTATGGAAGTAGAACAGTGCTCCTGGGCTGTTATAATACAAAGGATTGTGAAAACAGAAACAGAAGAAACATCTGCTTTAGCTGATTAAGATGTTTGAGAAGGAGTTAGGGCACTTCTGCACTATCCTTTCCATTCCAAATCTTTTAAATTAGTTTTACTTCAGTTGATCCAAAAATATCTCAACTTTGCCTCCAAGTAAGTAAGCAATAAAGGTGGACTGAGGAAACCCAGAGCTGATCCTGAAGTAGTGGTAGTGCTATATGCAATGCACAAATATTTGTTTTTCAGCTAATGAGCCAAGGTCCTTATTCTGACAACAGAATATATTTCAGTAAACACCTGTAAATAATGATACCAATGAGTAGATCACCTAGTGCAGGGGTCAGCAACCTGCAACAGTGAAAGAGCCACTTGGATCCATTTCCCTCACAAAAAAAAAATCCTGGGAGCCGCAAAATGTGCGCGCGCACACGCGCGCGCACGCGCATGCGCACAGAACACAGGGCTTGATTGAAGAGAGGAGCTTAAGGCAAAACGTGCGCCTGCCCTGCCCCCCATCCAGCTCTGGTATGAACGGGCTCTGCAGTCCTGGCTTCTCTTCCCTTCGGAAAAGACTGCTCTCCCCTCACCCCGCGCTCTCCCTCTCTGGGACTTTCTTCTTGCTGCCTTTTGGCGCGAAGGTTCCCAGGGAGCGGAGGAGGAAGCCGACGGAGAGAAAGAGCTGCTGCAGTGAATGTTCTGAGGCAGCAGAAGACGGTCGCTCGGGCTCGCCTATCTCAGCCTGCTGCAGGAGGCTGGAGTTGAGGCTTCTGGTTTGCTCTGGGAGGGGTGCTTGGAAAAGGGAGGATGGGAAGCGGAAAGTGGGAGAAAGGACGCCTTCCAGCTCTCTGGGGTTCTTTCGCTGGGAGGTGAGGAAGCAGCAGTTCTGCTCCGTGGGAGGTGGGAGCAGGCAGCCTCTCCTTCAAACTTTGCCAAGTGACTCCAGGAGCGAAGCGAGCTACGAGTCCTAGGAATGTCAACTTTGCGAAAGAGGGAGGCGATGGTGGGATTAAAATAAAACGGGGGGGGGGAGGTTGAGGAAACCCAGCAGATGCTTACATCAGAGGGCCAGCAAGAAAGGCAGGGAGAGGAAGAAAGCTTTCGGGGCTTGTGCACAGACATAGCGGACTCTTTCTCGTCTCCTGCCCTTGCTGCATCTCCTGTGGAGATCATTTGCAGCTCTCTGTGTCTCTGCAGCTTGCTTCTTGAAGCGATTTCAATCAGCCCCATTCATTGCCAAGAATCCCCATGGAAGTCAATGGAGGTCTGCGGCGAATCAAAAAGCCAGCTGCAGTACCTCCACGTCCGTTGATTTGACCGGCTCAGCGGCCCGGGGACGAGCAGGAACCGATGCCCCCACTGCCCGCCGGGCTTGCTGCCTGGCCTGGGGAAACACAAGGCAGGCTTAGCGCCCCGGGGACGGCCAAAACCCAATGCCCCTGTCGGCCGCACTGCCGCCCAGCCCGGGGAGACGCGAGGCAGGCTCAGCGCCCCGGGGACGGCCAAAATCCAATGCCCCTGCCGGCCGCCACTGCCGCCCAGCCCGGGGAGACACGAGGCAGGCTCAGCGCCCCGGGGACGGCTACAAACAAATGTCCCCGCCACTTGCTGCCTGGCCCAGGAAAAAACAAGGCTGGCTCAGCGGCCCGGGGACAGCTACAAACCAATGCCCCTGCCGCCTGCCGCACGGCCCGGGAAGATGCAAGGCTGGCTCAGTGGCCCGGGGACGGCCAAAACCCAATGCCCCTGCCGGCCGCCACTGCCGCCCAGCCCGGGGAGACGCGAGGCAGGCTCAGCGCCCCGGGGACGGCCAAAATCCAATGCCCCTGCCGGCCGCCACTGCCGCCCAGCCCGGGGAGACGCGAGGCAGGCTCAGCGCCCCGGGGACGGCTACAAACAAATGTCCCCGCCACTTGCTGCCTGGCCCGGGAAAAAACAAGGCTGGCTCAGCGGCCCGGGGACGGCTACAAACCAATGCCCCCGCCGCCTGCCGCACGGCCCGGGAAGATGCAAGGCTGGCTCAGTGGCCCGGGGACGGCCAAAACCCAATGCCCCTGCCGGCCGCCACTGCCGCCCAGCCCGGGAAGATGCGAGGCTTGCTCAGCGGCCTGGGGATGGCTACAAACCAATGCCCCCGCCGCCTGCCGCACGGCCGGGGAAGATGCGAGGCTGGCTCAGCGCCCTGGGGACGGCCAAAAACCAATGCCCCTGCCGGCTACCACTGCCGCCCAGCCCGGGGAGGCGCGAGGCAGGCTCAGCGCCCCGGGGACGGCCAGAAACCAATATCCCCGCCATCTGCCGCCCGGGGAGACACGAGGCCGGCTCAGCGGCCCGGGGACGGCTACAAACCAATGCCCCCGCCGCCTGCCGCACGGCCCGGGAAGATGCGAGGCTGGCTCAGCGCCCTGGGGACGGCCAAAAACCAATGCCCCTGCCGGCCGCCACTGCCGCCCAGCCCGGGGAGGCGCGAGGCAGGCTCAGCGCCCCGGGGACGGCCAGAAACCAATATCCCCGCCATCTGCCGCCCGGGGAGACACGAGGCCGGCTCAGCGGCCCGGGGACGGCTACAAACCAATGCCCCTGCCGCCCAGCTCGGGAAGATGCGAAGTCAGCTCAGCGGCCCGGGGACGGCCAAAAACCAATGCCTCTGCCGGCCGCCACTGCCGCCCAGCCCGGGAAGACGCGAGGCTGGCTCAGCGGCCCGGGGAGGGGCAGGAACCGATGCCCCCGCCGGCTGCTGCCCCCGCTGGGCCTACCGCCTGGCCCGGGGAAGGGCAGGAACCAATGCCCCTGCCGGCCGCTGGCCCCGCCAGGCCTGCTGCCCAGCCCAGGGAGACACGAGGCCGGCTCGGCTGCCCCTCCGCCTGGTGCAGGTAAGCCCCCTCCCTCCTCCCCACTCACCCTCCATCTCCGGGTCTGCTCCTGCTTGGCCCACTAGGGCCGCAGCTTGCGGGAGGGCTGGCCCTTTCAACGGAGGCTCTGCTGGGCCGCTCCCAGCATCGATCCTGGGGCTTCCCCGCGCGGCTCTCTGGCCACATGCACCTCGGACTGGGCCAGCCCCGGAAAGGCCCTTCCTGGCCACCAGGGGGCAGGGCATCTGGCTGCAGGGCCAATCGGGAGCAAGGGGCAAATCTGCATGTGTGTGAGAGAGAGAGAGATAGAGAGAAGGGAAGCACAAGTGCCTCTCTGTCTCTGTCTGTCTCTCTCTCTATGAAAATGGCGGAGAAGGCTCCGGAGCCGCAGGAGGTGGCTCAAAGAGCCGCATGCGGCTCCGGAGCCGCGGGTTGCCGACCCGTGACCTAGTGGGAATGGGATTCAAGTCTTCTGCTTAAAATGGAGCCTTTCTCAGCCTATATCACATGTCGGCAACCTGCGGCTCCGGAGCCGCATGCAGCTCTTTGAGCCTTCCCCTGTGGCTCCCAGCTTCCTCTGCCTTTGCAGAGAGAGACAGAGACAGAGAAAGGCAATTACACTTTCCTGCTTCTCGCTCTCTCGCTCTCTTGCTCTCTGTGTGTGTGTGTGTGTGTGTATTTTTGTGTGTGTGTGTGTGTGTAAAACAGAGTGCACTCACAGTATTCTCCGAGGAGCTGAAAAGCTTACTGGGCGGACCTCCTCCCTTTGCTGCGTCTCTGCAGGAAGCAGGAAGAGCAGGAGAGAGCTAGCTA
This sequence comes from Crotalus tigris, assembly GCF_016545835.1. NCBI lineage: Eukaryota > Metazoa > Chordata > Lepidosauria > Squamata > Viperidae > Crotalus > Crotalus tigris. The sequence continues at coordinate 3,763,112 of NW_024096554.1, read as the reverse complement.
GCCCAGCTAGGCTGACTCAGGAATTCTGGGAGTTGAAGTCCATGAGTCATAAAAGAGACCAGGTTGCTTACCCCTGAGCTTGTTGGACAACAGCTTGAAGCTTGCCAGGTGAGCAGCAAATAGGAGGGGGGGGAGAAAGAGAGAGAGAGAGAAAGAGAGAGGGGGGAGGGGGAGAGAGAGGGGGGGAAGAGAGAGAGAAAGAAAGAGAGTGGGGGAAGAGGAGTGGCAGACCAAGGGCAGATAGAGAGGGAGAGAGAGACAGAGAGAGAGAGAGAGACCCTTTTGACATCTAAAATGAAGATAACACTGCATATATCCTTTTTTTTACCTTTGTGTTTATGTAATTTTATTCTCTTAAAGCATTCTCTTGGTGATCATTGTTTTAATAGTATGGATATTCCCAAGAGTCATATTTTTACTTTTATTTTTAATGTGTGTGTACACACACACACACACATACATATATATACACACACACACACACACACACACCACTATAATAAAGGTAAAAAAGCATATATGCAATGTTATCTTCATTTTAGTTATCAAAAGGGTTTTGTGGCTCCCGGTGTTTTGTTTTTGGTGGGAAACGGGTCCAAGTGGCTCTTTGAGTGTTTTGGGTTGCCTACCCCTGGCCTATATATTGGGAGTTTGGGTTCATTATTAAATATAATGGTGGAATTTCCTTTTAGGATCAAGACTCCACTCTTGTAGCTTATACAGCACGTTTGACTATTCATAAATAGCTATGTTGGGTTTTGTGTATATGAAAGGGCTAGCAGAAGAAGAAAGGAACAGAATATGTTGCTTCTGGAAGAGATAATTTATCAAACCCACTTGCTGCACATTATAAAAGCTGATAAGGATAGTTTTCTATTTTTATTATGTCTTCCAATCTCAGATGCTTTAATTTGAAAGCATTGCTTCGGGACATTTTTCCATACAAAAGCAAAATAAAATTCAGCCTGTGAATTCAAAAAAATGATAAAGCTCAGCAGTCTGTTTAGCAAAAATGTCAACACTTTTGTAGAAATTTATTTCAATTTTAATTAATTCTCACATTCCTTTTCCTCTCTCTGTGTTGTGTTCCTATGGAATTTATATTTCCACCCAACTTCTAACAAGGGCTGTCTAGCTTAGAGCCTCTTGCTCCCTAAGTTAGTGTCCTTGAACACTCAGGATTTCCACTTCCTTTGTAAAAACATACCGGTTAATTACCATCCCATTCCATTTACCAGTGGAACTAACCAGCCCACAAATATCCTAATTTGCCCTACATACTGTATCTCTAAGGAAAAAGAATTGGCAAAGGCTTTGATGATTGTCAAAAAGAAGAGGGTGAACATAAAATACAATATTTCATTTTTCTATCCTTTTAATGCTTTCTCTCTCTGACATATTCATGCTAAAAGCAAAGTCAGTTCAGCTGCCTGGAATAATCTGCTTATTCATTGTGTTGCCTTCCACACAATCAATTACACCTACATTAATTTATATATCTGGAGAATTGGTTTCCTTTTGCAACATGAAGCAGAAAGATGATTTGCAGGAATAAGACAAAGGGCAGGAAGGAAAATGCTAATATTTCCCTTCACTAGTGCTTTTTCATCGCAATCCGTTTTCTGCCATATTCTACCTAGCCAAGTTCCAAACAGTGTCTATAAACAGAAATGAGAACCTGAAGCCTCAATCAAGCCAATGGACATAAGAGTAGGAGAATCAGTGGGAACGATATAACAGCCAGGTGAAGGATTAAGCACTTGGTTTTCAGTCCCCACTTCCCTGAAAATTGCCACTGTCCAATTTTATTGTTATGGTTTTGGAAAGAAGGAATGGCAGCGCTTTCATATACTGAGGTAACTCCCCTGCCACTCCAAATGAAATATTTTCCCAGAGCAATTTTTTAAAAAAGGGGGGGGGAAGCTTCAGTCAGCACCCATAGAAAGGTTCTCAAAATAAAATTAAAGAGGCTAACAGAATAGAAAGCAAGATGGTTTAATACTGTCAATGATGACAAAAACATTTGTTTATGACAACTCAAAGGTTCCTCATAGAATACTGTTGCCTACTGAGTTGTAAGTGACTCAACAACACCAACAATTGCTAGGCAGGAAAGTGGCAGAAAGAAAGGGGGGGCATAGCTTCAGGACCAGATATTCTTTGAAGGCTTCCATAAACACTTTTACAGCTATTCAACTCTTCAATCCTTTCTCCAGCTTAGAAAACTCAGTTCAGTTCTTTCTCTTTCTAACATTATACCATCCTCCTGGATGGTACAACCTAATTCCCTAGTATCTTCCAGATCATCTATCATCTGTCCTCTTCCTCATGCAAGGAAATGACGTAATGTGGTGTCCCTTTTGGATGTGCACTGTGATGTCACATGCCCAGCCAAAAACAGCAGAGACTGTGGTATGATGGCATGACCAGAGTATCTGTGGAGCTGTCTCACTCCAATGGAATTGGACTGCCCCACTCACTCCAGCAGGAGGGCTTGCTGCAGACCCCACTGGTCAAGGAATTCCAGCTGGTGGGGTCAAGGAGAAGAGTCTATTCCGCTGTGGTCCAGTGGAACAGTCTACCACTGGAAGTGAAAACTGCTCCCACCCTTTTGGCCTTCCAGAAAGATATCACAACCTAATTTTGCCAGTTGGCTTGGGGCACCAAGGGGGGGGGGTGCTCATTCCCGGAAGAAATTCTGTGGTTGACAGAAAAAACTCATTCTGTGGTTGACAGAAAAAAGAAGTTCTCATCCCCATACCATCCATCTCCTTGGTTGTTGTTTTTATATAGCGTTGTAATTGTAATTGTTTCTATATTTAGCTTTTTGTATTTTGTAAGCCACGCAGAGTCACCTTATCAGTAAAAGGATCAGCATATTAAATAAACAGACAGACATATGATGCTACTTTCCAGTTGGATGAAAGTAGTGAATTTTGTGGATTCTTCCAATGAGAAAGATGATGGCTGCTTCAAAAATTTATTTTTAATTAATTTAAAATTTAAATTCCTAGAGTGGGCCAAAGTGAACCTTGGGGCTAAGACATTTTTTCACCATTCCTGGACTGGACAGGGAGGTGAACTTATCTGACCCACTGCCTGCTATTTCCTTGCTTATACTTTAAGGAAGTGATGGATATAATGTACAGCTGCCAGACATTAAGCTTCAATTCACATGAGCTTAAAATAATGTGACCAATGGGAAGGGAGAACAGGAATTGCAGTTCAACATTTGGAGATTGTAGGTTACCCACCTATTCTAGGATCATTTCCAAAATAGGTGTAAGCTTCTCATTTAAGGAGGTTGAGCTCTGGCTCGCAGATAAAATTTGGGGAGGTAGAGCTAGAAAGCAATGCATTGCAATATTTTGTTTCTATGGAACAGAGCTGAAGCAAAAGAGCTTTGTGCCACCTTTTTACATTTCCAAACAATATTTGATCAATTAGCAACACTGACATCTCACAATCACTAGTAATTTGGAAGAGGTGTGCCATGTTCTCAACTTTGCTTGTTAAAAATATAACTACCAGTTATTTTGCAATGTGCTGTAAACAAGAAGCCAAGTCTACTTCATTTGAAAACAGCAACATGTCAAAGTGACAGCCACAGACTGAAAGGAACATGGTGTTTAAGAGGAAGAGAAGAGATGGGAATGTTTTTTAAGTGAGCATCGTTATGTACAGATTTAATTATATCTGTGCATTTGTTATTTTGGAAACCAGGGCAGCAGCTACCCATAGGGATCATTATCAATGGGGGAAAAGTACAAGATGTTCCAAGGAAACGGAGAGACATCAAGTGGCAAACAGGATACATTTAAAAAACACCATTTACTAGTACACAATCAAGTTTTCATTTTATTGAATTTAATACGTTTCATATCAGGCTTGAAATCTGCCAGACCTGAACAAAGACTGAAGTGGATTGATCTTGATCAAGTAAGGACAGGTGGGGAAAATGGTATACTTATTGAGTAAACAGCCTGTGGCCCAGGGATCAGACTGTCCTAGGCTTATATGTGTGAGAGCATGTTGGTGTATGTATGATCTCCTGCTTTTTTTCAACAGCCACTGATTTTCAGTAAGTTTAAAGAATGGATAAAGAATGAGAGAGAATGGATGAGAATCGTTTTATTTTAAATTGTTGATGGAGTTTAAGAAAAACACTATGCACTTTCTGGGTAGACCATATTCCCTTTCCCATCTAATATGACTCCTAGTGAATTCTGCATAGTGCTTCCATGATATTCAGGACCAGGGACAATTCCCATGGGAGAAATAAGTTGCTCTGACATTGGTGGCTTTGAAACAAAAACCTGGTAGTAATGTGAACAAGCTTTAATCTAAACCAGGGCAATGATCTTTGCTAAGTGTCCTTCTCAGTCAGAATAACAGGTAAAGAGAATTATCTGCTACTAAAATTCTCATGGCTGTTTGATTGGGTGAAATGGTGCATCATAGGGCAATATTGGAATCAACATACCTCGAATGGGCTAGCTTACAAGATGAGTTTAAAATCCAGAACCCATGACTCTCATGGGATTGATATTTGGCAAAGTTGTGGCTACTTCATGCTGCCACACTGCTAATCTAAACTTTAGGAAAATAATGTTCCAAAGGGCAACTACCACAGCAGAAAAGGTATATTTCTGGGTCTTTCCAGATAAGACTTCATTGTGGATGGGACCCATAGCATGCTTCTCCTGACAGACCTGATGTAATAGATAATGTAACTGGGAAGAGGTGGTCCCTAAAGTGTCCCTCAAATAATTGCCCATGCTATTGCATTTTGTACCAGCACCTTCCAGATCCAGAATAGAATAGAATAGAATAGAATAGAATAGAATAGAATAGAATAGAATAGAATAGAATAGAACTGGAAGGGACTTTGGAGGTCTTTTAGTCCAGCTCCCTGCTCAAGCAGGAGAACCTATACCATCTCCGACAAGTAACTGTCTAGTCTCTACTTAAAAATCTCCAGTGATGGAGCACCCACAATTTCTGAAGGCAGGCTGTTCCACTGGTTAATTGTTCTAACTGTCAGGAAATTTCTCCTTAATTCTAGGTTGCTTCTCTCTTTGATCAGTTTCCAACCATTGTTTCTTGTCCTGCCCTCTGGTGCTTTGGTGAATAACGTGACCCCCCTCTTCTTTCTTGCAGCCCCTCAAATACTGGAATATTGCTATCATGTCTCCCCTATTTCTTCTTTTCTTTAGACTCGCCAAACCCAAGTCCTGCAGCCATTCTTCGTATGTTTTAATCTCCAGGCCTTTAATCATCTTAGTTGCTCTTCTCTGAATTTTTTCCAAAGTCTCAACATCTTTTTTGTGATATGGTGACCAAAATTGGCTGCAGTATTCCAGGTGTAGTCTTACTAGGATTTTATAAAGCAGTACTAATACTTCACGTGATCTTGATTCTATGCCTCTGTTTATACAACCCATGATTGTATTAGCTTTTTTGGCTGCGGCTGCACACTGCTGGCTCATGGTCAAGTGATCACCCACTAGGATTCCAAGGTCCCTCTCACAGTTACTGTTTTTAAGCCAGATCTTGCCTAATCTGTACTTGTACCTTTGATTTTTTTCCTGCCTAAATGTAAAACTTGGCTTTTCTCCACATTGAAACTCATTTGGTTGGATAGGGTCCCATTGTTCAAGTTTGTCAAGATCTTTTTGAATCCTGAGTTTGTTTGTTGGCTACTCCTGCCAGTTTAGTGTCATCTGCAAATTTGATGAGTTCCCCTTCAATTCCCTCATCTAAGTCATTGATAAAGATATTGAAGAGTACTGGGCCTAAGACGGAACTTGTGATACCCCACTGCTTACTTCTCTCCATGTGGATATAGTGCCATTGAGGACTACTTGTTGAGTATGGTTTGCCAGCCAGCTACAGATCCATCTGGCAGTGATGTTGTCTATTCCATCTTTTTCTAGCTTACCAAGGAGTAAGCAAACTACTTTATTAAATGTCTTACTGAAGTCTAAGTATACTATGTCCACAGCATTTTGCTGGTCTACTTTGAGGGCAGTTCCAGGAAGACTGCATTATAGTAATCCAATTGAAAGATGACAAGAGCATGAATGACTGAGCAGAGCATCCCATTCCAGGAACAGATACAACTGGCCCACAACTGGAAGCTGTTCAAAGGCCCTGCTGGTCATGGCTACCATCTGTAATCCATAGTCATAAATCCATATTGACCTCTTTTCTAACAGTTAAGGATACTACTACACTGTTGGTTTCCCTCATTACATGCACTTTGATGACAACAATGATTATTCAGACTGCAAGGTTAACTGGCTAATTGGTAGCTTAATCAAATTTGAAAGATTAATTTAATGGAGCACTGATTTTAATTGGCAAGGTGAAACATTAATGTTTATTAGCAATAGAAAGTTGCTAATAAAATATTAAATAAAGATTATTTAATAAGAAGGGAAGTTCTTGATTAAATTGTAGGCATCCTCAGTTTTTGCTTCATTTTCTCAAAAGGGCATCAGTATTAAGGATTTGGCTCTTTATGTTTTTTTTTTAATTAATCAGTCCCAGGCTAAAATGCATTGGAATCAGCACCATTCCTGAAAGACATAGGAATGTTCATAGTGAATCATATCACCGGTCTTTTTAATTCTAACCCAAGATAATCAAATCAGAGCTATTGTCACAAGTGTTCCTCACCATAAAGAAAACACAATACCCAGAATTGAACATTGGAATCATTTGTACTTTTTTTCTTTCTTTAAAACAAAAAGGAGAGGTGCTAAATGTGAGGCTTCCACATTGTCTACGTGAATCCTTTTCTCTTTGCCTCCCCCACTTATATCAGGATGAGATTTTTGTCAGGAATAGTGAAATCCAACTCAGTGAAGAATATCATATTTAGCAAGTTTGTAGGAAGGCTTCGTTCTCCAAATGGTATCTATGCATGCATAGGGAAGCCTGGTTCATAATAACTAGGAAGTAAGCTCAACAGAGCAACAGATTGGAAGCTACTAATGATTCACCTCCTTTTTGAATCCAGAAACTGAGAAATGTTCTTTAAATAGCAGGAGAACTATCACTTAAAGAAGCCACAATTTTCTGGATATTCTGGATTTTTATTTTATTGAGAAAGGGTGAATTTTGGGGATACTTAAGCCTTCACTTAAAAAGGTACAGTTACTAAAAGATCTCCATGTATATGTTGTTAACAGTTTAAGACATGGTTGGAAAACTCGATTGTGTCATGTGACATATCATGATGTATCGCAACGTTTTTGCCTTTGCAGAGTTGAGGTGGGCGTGACTTGTGATTTATCCGGCCCACGGGCCGCCAGTTTGACACCCCTGGTTTAAGATGATCCTGGGCTTCCATGAAAGGTATGGTGAACTGAAGATGGCTATGTGAAAGTGAAGTTATAGGTAACTTCAGATAAAGAGAGGATGGGAGATTTGCCCACATGTTCTCCAGTTTTTTTCACAAAGAGACATGAGATACTGGTTTTCTGCAGGACTGAGCACTGGGAGACAACAGGATTAACCATCTTGCTTACAACCTCAGTGGAAACTTTTAAAGGACATCAAGTTCACAAACCTCACTTTCTAATCACTTTCGGAAATTGCTCATTAACTACTTCTAAATTATTAGAGATCTTAGGAAAGACAAGTTTAAAAATACTAAATAAGTCTGCCTTCAATCCTGAATACAAAAAAATATTCATAAGTTTATAAAGTGAAAGAATCTGAAATAAGCAGCAAAACCCTAATATTATTTTTTTATTTTAGAAAATTGTAAATGGACTAAGGGTCCAGATAAAATTGGAATATTGAAACTTTTAAAGTAAGATTTTGGAAGTAATTATACAGGCTTTCCTTGTGGTGAAATTAGCACCACAAAGCAGCAATTTATGATGGTCATTTATGCAGACATAAAATGTGACTGCATCACTTAGTGATGACAATCCATGCAGTCCCAATTGTCATTGTTAACCAAATCCCATGGTAATTAGGCAAAGTGATTTCCTGCCAGCTTCCCACAGCCAAAGTCAGGGTGCAAAGAGATATGGTGCAGGTTTGGTATAAAAGGGTGCACAAGTGACAGATGTGACATGAGTGTAGAAAGGTTGGGGGATGGTGTGCAGGTGAGAGAAACTTAGCTCAGCTACTTGCAACTTTCCTTGTCAGCTTCCCCACTGATTTCCTGGGAAAGCTGGTGGGAAAAGTTGCAAATGTTGATTATGTGATCATGATCATATCGCAACCAATTGTAAGTGCAAAGCGATTGCCAATCACCCAGATCATGATCATGTGATCATGTGGAGTATTGGAATGGCTAGTACTTGAAGGAAGACTCATTCATTCAGAACTGTTCTAACTTCAAACAGATGGGAAGAAATGGTTGTAGGTCAAGGGCTACCTGTAAAAAAGCAAACAGCTTTTCATGGGAAATAGATCCTGTTTTGTTTTTTATAAAATATAACAAAGATACGCAATTTCACAATTTTAAAAACTGGACATTAGAGAGGAATAAAGATTTTAGGTAGAGGAAAAATATACAAGCCTGCAATATGATGCAAAACATAACAACAAAAATCCTGAAGGAGACAATAATAATAATAATAATAATAATAATAATAATAATAATAATAATAATAACAACAACAACAACAACAACAACAACCAGGTCCTGGGTAAGGACTCGATAGGTAGGCAAAATGCCAAATCCAGTCTGAACATCTGGCTGACTGTGCGATGATCCATAATAATAATAACAATAACAACAATAATAATAATAATATGCAAAGAAGCTGAAGAAACAGTGGATCACCTGGTAAGCTGTTGCAAGAAGATTGCACAGACTGAATACAAGCAGAGGCATGACAAAATAGCAACAATGGTGCATTGGAAGATCTGCAAAAAATATCATTTGCCTGTAAGCAAAAACTGGTGGGATCATAAAATAGAGAAAGTCATAGAAAATGATAAAATTAAACGGCTCTGGGACTTCAGAATTCAAACAGACAAGCACCTGCAACATAACACCCCAGACTTAACAATTGTCGATAAGAAAGACAAAAAAGTCTGGATAGAGGACGTGGCAGTGCCTGGAGACAGCAGAATAGACGAGAAAGAACTGGAGAAGATAACAAAATACAAAGACCTACAAATAGAAATAGAAAAACTGTGGCAAAAGCAAGCAAGGCTAGTACCAATAGTAATCGGCTCCTTGGGTGCAATCCCAAAACAACTGGAGCATCACTTGAACACCATTGGCATTGACAAATTCGCTATTAGTCAGTTGCAAAAGGCAGCCTTACTAGGAACTGCTTCCATCCTGTGACAATATCTGTAATACCATCAAATATCCACATCGGCCTATCCCAGGTCCTGGGTAAGGGCTCGATAGGTAGACAAAATGCCAAATCCAGTCTGAACATCTGGCTGACTGTGCAATGATCCATCATCATCATCATAATAATAATAATAACAACCAGGTCCTGGGTAAGGACTCGATAGATCACGGGTCGGCAACCCGCGGCTCCGGAGCCGCATGCGGCTCTTTGAGCCACCTCCTGCGGCTCCGGAGCCTTCTCCGCCATTTTCATAGAGAGAGAGACAGACAGAGACAGAGAGGCACTTGTGCTTCCCTTCTCTCTATCTCTCTCTCACACACATGCAGATTTGCCCCTTGCTCCCGATTGGCCCTGCAGCCGGATGCCCTGCCCCCTGGTGGCCAGGAAGGGCCTTTCCGGGGCTGGCCCAGTCCGAGGTGCATGTGGCCAGAGAGCCACGCGGGGAAGCCCCAGGATCGATGCTGGGAGCGGCCCAGCAGAGCCTCCGTTGAAAGGCCCAGCCCTCCCGCAAGCTGCGGCCCTAGTGGGCCAAGCAGGAGCAGACCCGGAGATGGAGGGTGAGTGGGGAGGAGGGAGGGGGCTTACCTGCACCAGGCGGAGGGGCAGCCGAGCCGGCCTCGTGTCTCCCTGGGCTGGGCCGCAGGCCTGGCGGGGCCAGCGGCCGGCAGGGGCATTGGTTCCTGCCCTTCCCCGGGCCAGGCGGTAGGCCCAGCGGGGGCAGCAGCCGGCGGGGGCATCGGTTTGTAGCCGTCCCCGGGCCGCTGAGCCGGCCTCGTGTCTCCCCGGGCGGCAGATGGCGGGGGCATTGGTTTGTAGCCATCCCCAGGCCGCTGAGCAAGCCTCGCATCTTCCCGGGCCGTGCGGCAGGCGGCGGGAGCATTGGTTTGTAGCCATCCCCGGGCCGCTGAGCCGGCCTCGTGTCTCCCCGGGCGGCAGATGGCGGGGGCATTGGTTTGTAGCCATCCCCAGGCCGCTGAGCAAGCCTCGCATCGTCCCGGGCTGGGTGGCAGTGGCGGCCGGCAGGGGCATTGGGTTTTGGCCGTCCCCGGGCCACTGAGCCAGCCTTGCATCTTCCCGGGCCGTGCGGCAGGCAGCGGGGACATTGGTTTGTAGCCGTCCCCGGGCCGCTGAGCCAGCCTTGTTTTTTCCCGGGCCAGGCAGCAAGTGGCGGGGACATTTGTTTGTAGACGTCCCCGGGGCGCTGAGCCTGCCTCGCGTCTCCCCGGGCTGGGCGGCAGTGGCGGCCGGCAGGGGCATTGGATTTTGGCCGTCCCCGGGGCGCTGAGCCTGCCTCGCGTCTCCCCGGGCTGGGCGGCAGTGGCGGCCGGCAGGGGCATTGGGTTTTGGCCGTCCCCGGGCCACTGAGCCAGCCTTGCATCTTCCCGGGCCGTGCGGCAGGCGGCAGGGGCATTGGTTTGTAGCCGTCCCCGGGCCGCTGAGCCAGCCTTGTTTTTTCCCGGGCCAGGCAGCAAGTGGCGGGGACATTTGTTTGTAGCCGTCCCCGGGCCGCTGAGCCAGCCTCGCGTCTTCCCGGGCTGGGCGGCAGTGGCGGCCGGCAGAGGCATTGGTTTTTGGCTGTCCCCGGGCCGCTGAGCTGACCTAGCATCTTCCCGAGCTGGGCGGCAGGGGCATTGGTTTGTAGCCGTCCCCGGGCCGCTGAGCCGGCCTCGTGTCTCCCCGGGCGGCAGACGGCGGGGATATTGGTTTCTGGCCATTCCCGGGGCGCTGAGCCTGCCTCGCGCCTCCCTGGGCTGGGCGGCAGTGGCGGCCGGCAGGGGCATTGGTTTTTGGCCGTCCCCGGGGTGCTGAGCCAGCCTCGCATCTTCCCGGGCCGTGCGGCAGGCGGCGGGGGCATTGGTTTGTAGCCGTCCCCGGGCCGCTGAGCCGGCCTCGTGTCTCCCCGGGCGGCAGATGGTGGGGATATTGGTTTCTGGCCGTCCCCGGGGCGCTGAGCCTGCCTCGCGCCTCCCCGGGCTGGGCGGCAGTGGCAGCCGGCAGGGGCATTGGTTTTTGGCCGTCCCCAGGGCGCTGAGCCAGCCTCGCATCTTCCCCGGCCGTGCGGCAGGCGGCGGGGGCATTGGTTTGTAGCCATCCCCAGGCCGCTGAGCAAGCCTCGCATCTTCCCGGGCTGGGCGGCAGTGGCGGCCGGCAGGGGCATTGGGTTTTGGCCGTCCCCGGGCCACTGAGCCAGCCTTGCATCTTCCCGGGCCGTGCGGCAGGCGGCGGGGGCATTGGTTTGTAGCCGTCCCCGGGCCGCTGAGCCAGCCTTGTTTTTTCCCGGGCCAGGCAGCAAGTGGCGGGGACATTTGTTTGTAGCCGTCCCCGGGGCGCTGAGCCTGCCTCGCGTCTCCCCGGGCTGGGCGGCAGTGGCGGCCGGCAGGGGCATTGGATTTTGGCCGTCCCCGGGGCGCTGAGCCTGCCTCGCGTCTCCCCGGGCTGGGCGGCAGTGCGGCCGACAGGGGCATTGGGTTTTGGCCGTCCCCGGGGCGCTGAGCCTGCCTTGTGTTTCCCCAGGCCAGGCAGCAAGCCCGGCGGGCAGTGGGGGCATCGGTTCCTGCTCGTCCCCGGGCCGCTGAGCCGGTCAAATCAATGGACGTGGAGGTACTGCAGCTGGCTTTTTGATTCGCCGCAGACCTCCATTGACTTCCATGGGGATTCTTGGCAATGAATGGGGCTGATTGAAATCGCTTCAAGAAGCAAGCTGCAGAGACACAGAGAGCTGCAAATGATCTCCACAGGAGATGCAGCAAGGGCAGGAGACGAGAAAGAGTCCGCTATGTCTGTGCACAAGCCCCGAAAGCTTTCTTCCTCTCCCTGCCTTTCTTGCTGGCCCTCTGATGTAAGCATCTGCTGGGTTTCCTCAACCTCCTCCCCCCGTTTTATTTTAATCCCACCATCGCCTCCCTCTTTCGCAAAGTTGACATTCCTAGGACTCGTAGCTCGCTTCGCTCCTGGAGTCACTTGGCAAAGTTTAAAGGAGAGGCTGCCTGCTCCCACCTCCCACGGAGCAGAACTGCTGCTTCCTCACCTCCCAGCGAAAGAACCCCAGAGAGCTGGAAGGCGTCCTTTCTCCCACTTTCCGCTTCCCATCCTCCCTTTTCCAAGCACCCCTCCCAGAGCAAACCAGAAGCCTCAACTCCAGCCTCCTGCAGCAGGCTGAGATAGGCGAGCCCGAGCGACCGTCGTCTGCTGCCTCAGAACATTCACTGCAGCAGCTCTTTCTCTCCGTCGGCTTCCTCCTCCGCTCCCTGGGAACCTTCGCGCCAAAAGGCAGCAAGAAGAAAGTCCCAGAGAGGGAGAGCGCGGGGTGAGGGGAGAGCAGTCTTTTCCGAAGGGAAGAGAAGCCAGGACTGCAGAGCCCGTTCATACCAGAGCTGGATGGGGGGCAGGGCAGGCGCACGTTTTGCCTTAAGCTCCTCTCTTCAATCAAGCCCTGTGTTCTGTGCGCATGCGCGTGCGCGCGCGTGTGCGCGCGCACATTTTGCGGCTCCCAGGATTTTTTTTTTGTGAGGGAAATGGATCCAAGTGGCTCTTTCACTGTTGCAGGTTGCTGACCCCTGCGATAGATAGACAAAATGCCAAATCCAGTCTGAACATCTGGCTGACTGTGCGATGATTCATAATAATAATAATAATAATCCCCCAGTGAGACACTACCACCCCCAGTGAGACACTACCTTGACGTGGTTGTGGGGCTTGTGTACTCTGAGGAAGATGAGAGCTATGCCAGAGGTTCAACCATACTGGACAGGTCTCATCAGAGGAGTCAGACAAAGAGTGTCTCTCCCATAAAAATATGGTGAGACGTAAATTGCAGAATGCCATACCGGCTCGGACGTCGCCCAGGTTAACAAGGTCCGCACTAGATATTGGAGTTCCTGGATATCTGGTGAAAAATGGGTTACAGGACTCAGGACTGTTGGCTGAGCAACCAGGGCCAGCAGCTGCAGAACTACTGGAATAAAAGGTGTTTACCCGTCGCAGATACACAGTGATGGAAAACAAAGAAATAATGATCTGTTACTACAGATCAAGTCCAACAAGACGAGGATATCTAAAACGAATGCACCAGTTCTGGAAAGAACAACATTCAGAATCAGAAATAACAGAACAGAGACTAGCAGATCAACGCCGATTTATAACACGAAATAAAGTATTCACAGAAACAGAATTGGACGAACTGCAAAGGTTTAACCCAGGTCAAAGAAATCAAAGCCTTACCAGAAGTAATTCAGAATGTAGAGGCAAACCAGGGGGAGTTGGCAGTGAAGGAATCCAGCAGAGATATACAACTGTTCTCATTTGGAAACCAGGCACCTCTTCCTCAGGAAGAACAAAACCCTTTAACTAAAGAAATAAAAGAATTGAAACAAAGAATAACTGAGCATCTAGAACAACACAAAAACAACAGAATAAGGCTGCCTGCATTGAAGCTTGTTCCAAAGAAACAGCTAGCACAAGCATTAAAAGGTGCAAATACTGCAATATCAAGTATAAGCACCATTCAGTGCAAGAAACAACAACTAATTACAGCACAGCTGCAGTTTCGTAACAAACTAACCTGGGATGCAAATCAACAAAGAAGAAAAACCAACAAACAGTGCACCAGAAAAATGGAAGGTTAGACTAGAAAATAAGATCAGCAAGTTAAGATCACATGCAAGCAAGCTAGAACAGATGAAAGAAAAGAAGCTGAAGAACAAGAAGACCAAAGAATACCTAATCAAGAAATACCACTTAGAAACAAGGAAGATCAAGGAAACACTGGAAATAATAAAGCAACAATAACAGCTATAGCCAGGAAAATCAGTAGATAGAAGCTCGAATTGCAAACTATAGGCGCGAACCTCCATTTCAATCCATCATAAACGTTTTCTACCAATCATCAATGGAGAAACTGCAAAGATCAGTCAGTACCTGACAAGGAAGAAACAGTGCAATTCTGGAAGCAGATATGGGATAACCTAAAGAAATACAACAAGGATGCAGCTTGGTTAAAAGAGGTGGATGCAAATAAAACAGAAGTTGAAATGAAAGAACTAGTAATAACAACAAAATGGTAGAAAAAAGAGCAAGGAAAATCAAAAATTGGTCAGCACCAGGTGAAGATGAACTGCATGGGTTTTGGTTGAAACATCTAACTGTTCTACACCCACTCATTGCCAAACAGTTCAACAATATACTACAAGGAGGAGAAATTGAAAAGTGGCTAACAACTGGAAAAACCTACCTAATAATGAAAAATCCAGCAAAAGGGGCAACACCAGGTAACTACAGGCCAATTACCTGCTTACCAACAACTTTCAAATTACTAACAGGTGTGGTAGCTGATGCAGTACAACAGCATCTAGTTGAAAACAATCTCTTTCCACCTAAGCAGAAAGGAAACCGCCCCAATAGCAGAGGAACAAAAGATCAACTCCTAATAGACAAAATGATCGTGGAAAACTGCAAGAGAAGGAAGACCAACCTGAATGTGGCATGGATTGACTACAAAAAGGCATTTGACTCTCTGCCACATGATTGGATAATCAAGTGCCTAGAAATAACAGGAGTAAGTAGAAACATCAGAAAATTTGTGCAAAAATCGATGGCACAATGGAAGACACAGTTGCAGATCACTGGTGAAAAGCTGGGAGAGGTTAATATCAAGAGAGGAATATTTCAAGGAGATTCATTATCACTATTACTATTTGTTATTGCACTGTTTCCTCTGTCAACAATACTGAATAACTCAGGACATGGCTATCAAACATCAAAAACATCTGCCAGACTATCCCACCTCCTTTACATGGATGATCTGAAGCTGTATGGAAAAACATCATCTGAAATAGAATCGCTGCTCAACACTGTCCGTATATATAGCCAAGATATTGTATGGAGTTTGGCTTGGACAAATGTGCCACACTTACTATCAAACAAGGAAAAATAGTGAAAACTGAAGGAATCAAGATGCCCCACGAAAATAACATTAAGAGTCTGGATGAGGAAGAGTACTACAAATACTTGGTATCCTTCAAGCTGACAACATCAAGCACACTGAAGTCAAGAAAAAGATTAGAGGTGAATACATCAAGAGAGTGAAGAGATCTTAAAATCCAAACTCCTGAGGAAATCCCATCAAGGCAATCACCCTGGCAATCCCAGTCATTCGGTTACACAGCTGGAATGTGGACTGGACTCAAGCGAACTAAAAGCAATGATAGGATACCAGAAAAATAATGACAATGAATCATGCCCTTCATCCACGCAGTGACATTGATAGACTTTATATACCAAGGCAAATAGGTGGGCGTGGAATGCTACAATTACATCAGATGGTTGAAGAAGAAAAAATGGCTTTGGAAGAATATCTGAAGAACAATGATGAAGATGCACTGAAATTAGTATATCAGGAAGCTTACTGACTACTGGAGAGACCAAACTGGCCTACAAGAAAGACCAAATGAAGAACAGAATAGAGGCATGGGCAGACAAAGCACTACATGGCCAATACATAAAAAACAATAGCTGGGTAAAGCAGATAACTCAACCTGGCAATGGCTAGCGCAGGAAAATTGAAGAAAGAGACTGAGGTACTATTCCTGGCTGCACAAGACCAAGCCTTAGAACAAATGCATACAAAGTCAAAATTGGAAGACGCAACAGACAGTAAGTGCCCGCCTATGCAAAGAAGCTGAAGAAACAGTGGACCACTTGGTAAGCTGTTGCAAGAAGATTGCACAGACTGATTACAAGCAGGGGCATGACAAAGTAGCAACAATGGTGCATTGGAAGATCTGCAAAAAATATCATTTGCCTGTAAGCAAAAACTGGTGGGATCATAAATAGAGAAAGTCATAGAAAATGATAAAATTAAACTGCTCTGGGACTTCAGAATTCAAACAGACAAGCACCTGCAACATAACACCCAGACTTAACAATTGTCGATAAGAAAGACAAAAAAGTCTGGATAGTGGACGTGGCAGTGCCTGGAGACAGCAGAATAGAACGAGAAAGAACTGGAGAAGATAACAAAATACAAAGACCTACAAATAGAATAGAAAGACTGTGGCAAAAGCAAGCAAGGGTAGTACCAATAGTCATAGGCTCCTTGGGTGCAATTCCAAAACAACTGGAGCACCACTTGAACACCATTGGCATTGACAAATTCGCTATTAGTCAATTGCAAAAGGCAGCCTTATTAGGAAATGCTTCCATCCTGCGACGATATCTGTAATACCATCAAACATCCACATCTGCCTATCCCAGGTCCTGGGTAAGGACTCGATAGGTAGACAAATGCCAAATCCAGTCTGAACATCTGGCTGACTGTGCGATGATCCATAATAATAATAAGTGGAAGGCGTTAATGGACCTCCTTCCCCACCTATACCCCCTCCCCTCCACCCCCCTAATACCTAAACCAGACCCGTGCCCCCACCTACAACCACCACCCCAACCTCCTTGGCCCCCTCCCCACCACCTACCTCCTCCTCCTGCCCCCCACCCCAACCCCCCCACCCCATACCCCCCCTCACCTCCCTCCCCCCTCCCCTCCACCCCCCTCCCCACCACCCTCCACCCCCCTGACCCCTACCTACCCCTCACCAACCTCCTCCCCACCCCTACCTCACCAACCCTCCCCCCTACACTCCTGCCCCTGGAGGTCATCTAGTCCAACCCCCTGCTCAGGCAGGAAACCCATACCATTTCGGACAAATGGCTGTCCAGTCTCTTCTTAAAAACTTCCAGAGTTGGAGCATTCACGACTTCTGGAGGCAGGTTGTTCCACTGATTAATTGCTCTAACTGTCAGGAAGTTTCTCCTTAGTTCTAGGTTGCTTCTCTCTTTGGTAAGTTTCCATCCATTGCTTCTTGTCCTGCCTTCAGGTCCTTTGGAAGGAAAATAGCTGACTCCCTCTTCTTTATGGCAGCCTCTGAGATATTGGAACACTGCTATCATGTCCCCCCTCGTCCTTCTCTTCATTAAACTAGACATACCCAATTCCAGCAACCGTTCCTTATACGTTTTAGCCTCTAGTCCCCTAATCATCTTTGTTGCTCTTCTCTGTACTCTTTCTAGAGTCTCAACATCTTTTTTACATCATGGTGACCAAAACTGGATACAGTATTCCAGGTGTGGCCTTACCAAGGCATTATAAAGTGGTATTAATACTTCACATGATCTTGATTCTATCCCTCTGTTAATGCAGCCTAGCACTCTGTTGGCTTTTTTGGCAGCTGCAACACACTGCTGGCTCATATTTAAATGATTGTCCACTAGGACTCTGAGATCCCTCTCACAGTTACTACTATTGAGCAAGGTACCCCCTATACCATACCTGTACATTTGGTTTTTCTTGCCTAAATGTAGAACCTTACTTTTTTTACCATTGAATTTCATTTTATTATATAGCGCCCAGTGTTCAAGTCTATCCAGATCCTCCTGTATCCTAAGCCTGTCTTCTGGAGTGTTGGTATTCCTGCCAGTTTGGTGTTGTCTGCAAATTTGATGAGTTCCCCATCTATCCCCTTGTCCAAATTGTTGATGAAGATGTTGAAGAGCACTGGGCCCAGAACAGAGCCCTGGGGTACCCCACTACACACTTCCCTCCATGTAGATGCGGTTCCATTGAGGACCACACGCTGAGTACGGCCAGTCAGCCAGCTACGGATCCATCTGATGGTGATGCTGTCTAACCCGCATTTTTCTATCTTATCAAGTAGTAGGTTGTGATCTACTTTGTCAAATGCCTTACTGAAGTCCAGGTAAATTATAACCACAGCATTCCTCTGGTCCACTAATTTTGTCACTTGGTCAAAGAATGCAATAAGATTTGTCTGGCATGATCTGTTTTTGACAAATCCGTGTTGACTTTTAGTAATGACTTGGTTTGCCTGTAGGTGTTCGCCGATTCGTTGTTTGATTGTCTTTTCCAGAATGTTCCCAGGTATTGAGGTCAGGCTGATAGGTCTGTAATTTCCTGGATCCTTTTTTTCCCTTTTTTGAAGTGGGAACTACATCAGCTCTTTTCTTTGCCTTCTATTTTTAGATACAATGCACCATTTAAAAAAGATATTCAAAACTGGATATTCAAACTCAGCACCTCCAGTGATATAATTGAAGAATGGTTGATTGTACAAAACCTCTGGGTTTACCTTGAAGCTGTTTTTGTAGGTGGGGATATCGCCAAGCAATTACCCCAGGTAAATCAGTAGGTAAATCAGCTACTGCTGTACTGTGCAAATATTTAAGCTTAAATGTATCTAGCTTGAATGACCTCTGATTCTTATTCAAATGAATATGAATTTATTCTATTTAGGAAGCAAAACGTTTTCAAAACATAGATAAATCATGGATAAAAATAATGCAGCGAGCACATGAAAATCCCAATGTAATTAGCTGTTGTGTTGGAGATGAAACTATGGGACAACTTTTACCACATTTACATGAACAATTGGAAGTATGCCAGAAATCACTTACAGGGTAAAAAAATTATTAATATTTTTTCAATGCTGCAAAGATATTATTATTATTAAGATATAATAATAATAATAACTACAACAACAACAATAATAAAAATTATTGCCATAATTTAACAGTGCATTTTTATTTTTATTTTATTAATCTGCCTCTTATTCTAGTGGCATTCTAAATTATTTTTGGGAGGACAATTTTAAGAATATTGTTATTTAAAGAGAGAATATTAACATTTTAGATTAATATGTAGCATGGTATAGCTAATTGTAAACTTATGAGTTTAGACTTGAGCATGTAATTTTGGTTATATTCTCTAGCCTTGAATATTTCTTTTCATTTTTTAAAAATGTTCAGAAAGTAATGAGAAGAAGTTGCAAAATAAAAGAATATCGTTATACATCTCTTTGAAGTAAAAGTTTTACATATTTAATTCACTGGTAATATTTAAAGGGAGCAAAAAAAGGATAAAACAGCCCTAGATTTTCCCCAAAATTCAGGGTTCTAGTTATTTGCATTTCAGTTTTAACTTGTATTTGATTTTCTGGTGCAAACTGTGTTTGAAGATGCTGAAGCGAAATGAAGCAGAGGTCCAGTTGTATCACATATAATTGATAAAAGAAAGTTGATGTGAGGATTACACACACTAAAAAAAGCAATAAAGACATTTGAATAGGGAATCTATCTAAAACAAGAAGGACATTGGCTCTTGGAGTTCAGTGGCAGCTTCACACAGTTGAAAAATTCCAGAACTTGAATAATTTATTTCCAGCATTATTCCACCAATTATCTTGATCTATTGTAATAAAAATAGAAAGAACTATGTGCCATAAAGCTTAAAGATGTAATACTGCATACAATTCTTATGGGTGTGATGGCTAAAGACGCTGAGCTTGTCAGCTGGAAAGTTGACAGCCCGGGTTCAAAACCCAAGCACTGCGCAATGGGGTGAGCTCCTGTTACTTGCCCCAGTTTCTGCCAATCTTGAAGGAAAGCATGCAAATGTGAGTAGATAAATAGATACCTTTTCGGTGAGAAGGTAATAGCATTCCATGCACCTCAGTATATAGTCATGTTGGTCATAAGACCATGGAAATGTCTTCAGACAATGCTGATCCTTCGGCTAAGAAACAGAGGTGAACACCACCCCCTCGAGTCAGACACAACTGGGCAGAAGAAAGCTTTACCTTTGCTGCATACATTTATTTGAGGGAAAGCTCCAATAAACTTAGAAGGTGAACTTCTAATGGTGGATCTAGATATAGCTCTATAAGGGATCAGTGATATGCTGAGAAAGACCTTCTGTAAATCTTAGCCATCGTGGTTCATAGAAAACGATAATGGGAATTGCAATCCAGGAACATCTTAAGGGCTGCAAGTTATTCCTCTCTGATTCATATGGCTGTTAACCTATTTACATATGTAAATCTAAAAACAATTTTGTAGAAATTCAGCTGAAAGCTCAAAATATTTGTATGTACGTGTAATTACAGTCTTAGCTGATAAAACATATTCATAAAACAGGAGAATAAATGTTTTTCTGAAATATACTTCTTTTCTTACTAAAGGTATTTGGAAAAAAAAAGATTACTGTTTCCTAGATTCTTTTTTATTTCTGATCCTGCCCTTCTGGAGATACTTGGACAGGCTAGTGATTCTCACACTATTCAGGTAGGTTACAAGTGTTATATAGGTTTGTACTCATATATGGATGGATAATTATTTATCATATGATAAATCCTCAGTGAATATTGACTTGTGTTGGAATAGTTATCAGTACAAACTGCTTATATTACAATTCTTCAGTTCTACATTTTTTTCCTTTAACATATAATCTTATTTATGAGAATGGCTAATTTAAATAACAATTATATTGTTGTAATTCGTCTCATTTTTCTTTTAGCCACACCTTCCTGGTTTATCTGACAATATAAATGAAGTGGAATTTCACCCAAAGGATTATGATCGCATTATGACAGTTGTATCAAGAGAAGGAGAAAAAATTCCTGTAACATTTTACCTTGTTAAATTAGTATAATTTTAATTTTAAAAATAGTTATTTTATGCTGCAAAATATTCCTAAATTAAAAAGAAACTCATGTTACTTTGCACAAACCAAATAAAAAATAAAAAATATTAAATTATCTTAGCTATAAATAATCCCCTTTCCACTCCTAGATTTGCCAAAGGATGCTTAGAATTTTATTGAAAATGTGGAATTTAATATGTTTTAATGACTGTCAGTCAGGTGGTATGGAGTACATTTGTAGTATTCATAATTTTTATTATGTTATGTATTATATGTTAATTAATCTTATAACATGTTCTTTAATACAATGTTTCTTAAACATTTTTATTTCAGAACCTCTTCAACTTTTAAAAATTATGGTGGACCCCAAAAGAGCTTTTAATGATATATTTATCTGTGTTTACTGTATTAAAAATTAAAATTAATATATTCATTGCTGAATATACCACTATCACAATTGATTGGATTTTTATATTATATAATTTTTCAACATAGGGTGGCAGATAATTTTGATTTTACAGAACCCTGAGACCACACTTTAAGAAACACTGTTTTAATGAATATTAAGCTTCAAGATAGCCTTGTTTTACTAACCCATAATTAACAGCAGTAGGTAATATACTCTGACACTCTGTTAGGCAACATTTATATCTAATGTTTAAAAAATATAGCGCTAGATTATTTGTTTTTCAATAAATATATTAACTTTCAAATTCCTGCTATTTGAAAGAAATAAGCAAATCTTTCTCCAGATAAGTTAGATTACACCTTTCAGAATGTTCCCTAAGAATTCTGGTATCAGAACAGGAAAGAATCAAATAGATTGAAAGTTACAGCCATTAAAGGAAAGCACTCTTCCTGCTTTCAATATCTTTTATCTACTATGTATATCTCTGTTGTTGCATACATACTCAACAGGTCGGGACTTTTAAGTACTATACTGTATTTTGTTGAATACAAATAACCATATTTGTTGAATGTATTATGGCCTGATATGAATATAATGCTAAGCCATAATGGGTAATAACACATATGTGTTATATATTATTTCAGTTGGACACCCCAGTAAATGCAAAAGGACCCGTAGAGCTTTGGCTGTTGGACCTATTGAAAATGCAACAGTCTTCATTACATTGTGTAATTCGGGGTGCATTTTATCAGATTAGCGATCCAAGCTTCCAACTACTAAATTTCCTATATCATTTCCCAGCACAGGTGAGAAATTTGAAAACTAGTTGGTGTTCAAACACAAGCATGCGAAGAGGCTGAATTTACATGCCAATAATAAATAAAAAGCTTGGAAAGATTTACCTAATTTTGTGAACTATAACTTTCTCTTTGTGACAACAAATGAAGCAAGTAATTAATAGTGTGCAGATCTCTTTGTTTTCGTGTGAACATTACAACGGCTTAATGCTACCAAATTTGGACCCTCCTTTGATTGATTGATTGATTTAGACAATGGTTTGTTCTAGATTAGTATAAAGTGAATATGAATAAAAAAGTGGTGCAACCGTGACAATTTTGGAAAAGATAAAAGGGGTGAAAGAAGAGACAAAAAATACTTACATGCAATATTCAGGCAATGTGACATGGTGGCTGCTTTAATTATATATATAAAAGCGGTCAGTTTTAGAAATGGGAGGCTCCCATGTGTCCCCAGGATTTCAGAGGTTCTGACCCAAGATGAAATGTCTCCAGAATGTATATAGGTCAATATAAAAGAGACAAAAAGTGACATTACCATAGGTGTATATTACAGGCCACTCAGCCAATCAGAAGAAATAGATGAACTCTTTGCCAACCAGTTAACAAATGTATGTAGGAAGCATACCACAGTAGTAATGGGAGACTTCAATTATCCAGATATCAACTGGGAGACAAACTCTGGAGCTAGCAGGAGATTAAGCAGATTCCTCAGCAACCTAGCCAACAGCTTTGTCATCCAAAAGGTGGAGGAGAGAACTAGACGTAAAGCCATATTGGACTTAATTCTAACTAATAGAGAAGAAGTGATAGAGGTAGTTGAAGTTGATGGAACCTTGGGCGAAAGTGACCATGTCATACTGGAATTTAATATAACACAAACACTAGCAACAGAAAACATTCCAACCAGTGTCTTAAACTTCAAAAGAGCTGACTTTAACAGACTCAGAGAGAACCTAAGAAAGATCCCATGGATGAAAATTCTAAAGGGGAAAACAACCCAAGAAGCATGGGAAACTCTGAAAAATGCAATCATAAAAGCCCATACCAGCAAGATACCACTAAAAAAGAGAAAGCAGAGCTGCTTAACTCATACTTTGCAATCAGTCTTCACACAAAAACAAACTATAGCCTAACATATCAAAAAAAAAAAACCCCACTGCAAAAGACAAATTAGAAACAAAAATTAAAATAAGCAAGAAAATGGTAAGAGAACACCTATCCAACTTTGACAAATATAAATCACTGGGGCCTGACAGATTACATCCCAGAGTTGTGAAGGAGCTGGCAGATGTTATCTCAGAACCATTGCACCACATCTTTCAAAAATCCTGGAGCACCGGGGAAATACCTGAAGATTGGAAAAGGGCCGATGTGGTTCCCATCTTCAAGAAAGGAAAAAAAAAACATACCCAGGAAACTACAGACCAATCAGTTTAACATCAATACCTGGGAAGTTCCTGAAAAAGATAATCAAAAAACAGATCTGCGAATAACTAGAAGCAAACACAGTTATAATCAGTAGCCCGCTTGGGTTTGTTAAAAACAGATCATGCCAAACCAATCTTATTTCATTCTTTGACAAAGTGACTAAACTAATAGACCAGCGAAATACTGTGGACATAGTATACTTAGACTTCAGTAAGGCATTTGATAAAGTAGACTACAACCTACTGCTTGGTAAACTAGAAAAGGGTGGAATAGACAACACCACCACAAGATGGATCTGTAGATGGCTGGCAAACCATACTCAACGAGTAGTCCTCAATGGCGCTACATCCACATGGAGAGAAGTAAGCAGTGGGGTACCATAAGGTTCCGTCTTAAGCTCAGTACTCTTCAATATCTTCATCAATGACTTAGATGAGGGAATTGAAGGGGAAATCATCAAATTTGCAAATGACACCAAACTGACAGGAGTAGCCAACACTCCAGAAGACAAACTCAGGATCCAAAAAGATCTTGACAAACTTGAACAATGGGCCCTATCCATCAAAATGAGTTTCAGTTTGGAGAAAAGCAAAGTTTTACTTTTAGGCAGGAAAAATCAAAGATAGTAGTACAATTGGGCGAGACCGGGCTTAAAAAACAGTAACTATGAGAGGGACCTTGGAGTCCTAGTGGACGTTCACTTAACCATGAGCCAGCAGTGTGCAGCAGCAACCAAGAAAGCTAATATAATCCTGGGTTGTATAAGCAGGCATAGAATCAAGATCACGTGAGGTATTAGTACCACTTTATAAAACCCTAGTAAGATCACACCTGGAATACTGTAGCCAGTTTTGGTCATCATATCACAAAAAAGATGTTGAGAGTTTGGAAAAAATTCAGAGAAGAGGTACTAAGGTGATCAAAGGCATAGAGACTAAAACATACAAAGAACGGCTATGGGACTTGGGTTTGGCTAGTCTAAAGAAAAGAAGAAATAGGGGAGACATGATAGCAGTATTCCAGTGTTTGAGGGGCTGCCACAAAGAAAAGGGGGTCACGTTATTCACCAAAGCACCACAGGGCAAGACAAGAAACAATGGTTGTTGGTCAAAGAGAGAAGCAATGTGGAATTAAGGAGAAACTTCCTGACGGTGAGGACAATTAACCGGTGGAATAGCTTGCCCCCAGAAATCGTGGGTGCTCCATCACTGGAGATTTTTAAAAAGAGGCTAGACAGTCTAAGATGGTATAGGCTGGACTAGAAGGCCTCCAAGGTCCTTTCCAGATTCTATTCTATTCTATTCTATTCTATTCTATTCTATTCCATTCCATTCCATTCCATTCCATTCCATTCCATTCTATTCTATTCTTTCTTTAGGCTATCTTCCCCTCCAAAGGAGATAAGGTAAGAACCAATTAGAGTCTGTTTGACATAAGTTGCCCACACTGATGAAAAATGGAAACCTCCTCACAGACGTTCTTTATTAAGCTTCCAAACTTGCTTCCTCAGCCCTTTTCCTTGGAGTGCTCCTTGTTTGTTATCTCTGTGGCAATACAGCAAAAGAAGGTTCGGCTTTTATTCTGAGTACCTTTGAAAGTGTTCTGATTTTTCACCCTGCATAAAAGACAAAATCTGTAATAAAACCCAATTTATTAGTTGTTCATATCAATCACCCTAAATTAGAATTTAAAATTGGGAGTTGTTAAAATATTTGTTATTCGTTGAACTATAAATGTTCCTGTACACATTATTTGTTTAAATTATAGGTAGGATTGCTGGGAATTCAAATGCTATGGACCCATGATTCGGAAGAAGCATTAACTAATGCAAAAGATGATCGGAAAATTATGTCAGTGACCAATCAGAAATTTCTGGATATTCTAAATACGCTTATTAGCCAGACTACTCATGATCTTTCCAAGTTTGACCGAGTAAAATTTGAAACCCTTATCACCATCCATGTACATCAGCGTGATATCTTTGATGACCTGGTAATATGGAAATATTGATGCCTGATAAGCTAATGTATATATAAAATTGTTCAAATTATGTTATGTCTGTTTTGTTCTTGGATATAGCAATAGCACTTAGGCGATATATAAGCCTAAGTGCTATTGGTATTGCTATAGTGATTTACAGAAATCTCTGGGCAGTTTACAATGTCAGAATATTGCCCCCAACAATCTGGGTACTCATTTTACTGACCTCAGAAGGATGGAAAGCTGAGTCAACCTTCGGGTCATCAGGATCAAACTCCAGATTGTGGGCAGAGTTTGCCTGCAATACTGCACTTTAACCACTGCACCAACAGTGCAGGGCATCAGGATGGGAGTCAACACTGGGGAATGAGTGGGAAAACTGTACCATCTGCATCTGCACCCCACATACACAATTCTAGCTCTGAATATTTAAAGACAAAATTAATAAATCTGTATATTTTAGCTGAAATTTTGCAGAAATGTCTAGTAGCAATTGGCAAATAATTCAGTGATGGACTTCTGTAATTGATGTCTCATCTTCAGAAGAAAGACTGGAGAATGAGCATAGCAAATGTTCCACAACATTTCTACTGTAAAAGTGAGAAAGGAAATAAAATAACAAAGTTAATCCAAACATGAAATGTGTTAATTTGAGATAATATTAATTGGAGAGGGTTGGCAGGGGCACTAACTAAGCAAATATTTATCATTCCATCCCTGAAATTCATCAATTCCCTGAAATAATGTTTCTGTGCAGTTCTGGTATAATTCAGGCTTCTTTTCTGTTTTGAAGGTTAAAATGCATATAAAATCAGTGTCTGATTTTGAATGGTTAAAGCAGTGCAGATTCTATTTCAAGGAAGATCTTGATCACACATTGGTGTCTATTACTGATGTTGATTTTGTTTATCAAAATGAATTTCTGGGATGCACAGATCGTCTCGTCATTACCCCTTTAACAGACAGGTGCGAATAATTTATTTATATTTAAGTCTGATGGAGTCTTAGTGTTGCAAACTGGAGCACAATCTTTTCTCCCTGTTACTTCTAATTAATTTTAAAAATAACTGCATTAAATTCTACACTTTTCCACTCTATTTGTTAAAAGGTTTATATGATACCTAAACTCAAAATTTTTAAAGAATCGTTTTTGATGTGTACAAATATATTTATAAAGATAAATACATTTATCTTTACAGATGCTATATTACATTAGCTCAAGCTTTGGGAATGAACATGGGAGGAGCCCCAGCAGGACCTGCAGGGACTGGTAAAACAGAAACAACCAAGGATATGGGGAAAGCACTGGGGAAATATGTAGTAGTATTTAATTGTTCAGATCAAATGGATTTCAGAGGATTGGGACGAATATTCAAAGGTAAGAATTAGCTTATTAGGTGGTTTAGATGATAAAAGCCCCACGAAGATAGAATGAAGATGTTTACCCTTAAGAAGAAAGCAGAGAGGGCAGGGGAACGATAGCATTCTTCAAATACCTGCTACAGCATAACAGGGAATTTGAAACCTTGTGCCCATTGTTCCAGAATCAGGATACTAAATAAAGTAGTTCAGGGATAAGAAAGAGCAGTTTGATGGTAGAACCAAGAACCTTCAAATGAGATGGATTTATCAAAGATGTTCTTGCAGAGGCTAGACAACCAGTTACACTGACATGGAGTTGGACTCGCTGTATAATAAAATTAATTGCTAGCCTATAGGAGTTAGTTGCTATTCTGAATCATAATATGTAAGATGAACTCAAGTTTAGGATAGACAGCAATCCATGCTTTCATGAATATAAATAAGACTATCAAATGATATTTGCATTCCTACACAAACTCCAGGATTTACTGACTGTAAATCTGTTTAAGATTACAGAATATGTTTGGTTTGGAATTTTGCAAATGAATTCATGAATGGAAAAGGTCAGTAATAACAACAACAACAATAATATCAAGTTGTAAAGGACTTTGGAAGTCATCAAGTCCAACCCCCTGCTCAGGCAGGTAACCCTGTACCATTTTGGACAAATGACTGTCCAGTTTCTTCTTAAAAAATTCCAGTATTGGAGCATTCGCCACTTCTGGAGGCAGGTTGTTCCACTTGTTAATTGTTCTAACTGTCAGGAAGTTTCTCTTTAGTTCTAAGTTTCTTCTCTCCTTGATCAGTTTCCATCCGTTGCTTCTTGTCCTGCCTTCAGGCGCTTTGGAAAATAGCTTGACTCCCTCTTCTTTATGGCAGCCCTGAGATATTGGAACACTGCTATCATGTCCTCCCTCGTCCTTCTCTTCATTAAATTAGACATACCCAATTCCATCCACCTTTCCTTATATGTTTTAGCCTCCAGTCCCCTAATCATCTTTGTTGCTCTTCTCTGTACTCTTTCTAGAGTCTCAACATCTTTTTTACATCATGGTGACCAAAACTGGATGCAGTATTCCAAGTGTGGCCTTACCAAGGCATTGTAGAGTGGTATTAATACTTCGTGTGATCTTGATTCTATCCCTCTGTTAATGCAGCCTAGCACTGTGTTGGCTTTTTTGGCAGCTGCAGCTGGCTGGCTCATATTTAAATGAGCCATACTGCTGGCTCATATTTAAATGATTGTCCACTAGGACTCTGAGATCCCGCTCACAGTTACTACTATTGAGCAAGGTACCCCCTATACTATACCTGTACATTTGGTTTTTCTTGCCTAAATGTAGAACCTTACTTTTTTCACCATTGAATTTCATTTTTTTTTTTTTATTAAAAGTTTTATAAATTTTACAAAAAAGAAAAAAGAATACAAAACAAGAGACAACATATACAAAAAAATAAAACTAAACAATACATATATAAAAAAACCCCCCCCCCACCCCTCCCAAAAAACCCCCCCCTCCCTTCCCCCCCCCTGAGCTTCCCAGAGCAGAATATAGGCTTAAAAAGTAAAAATAAAAATTAAATTAAGAACTTTATATTTATATATATATATAAAGATTATCTATAATATATATAAAAATAAAACTCATGAAAAAACTATATAATATTTTTGTATACCCAATCTAAATTGTATAAATTTTATCCATTTGTCCCAAACAGCAAGAAACTTCTCTTGCGTTTGTTGCTTTAAGAAAGCCGAAATCTTTGCCATTTCCGCCAGATAAGCTACTTTAAGAAACCATTCCTGCAATGTAGGCAAGGATTCCTTCTTCCAATATTGTCCTACTAACAGCCTAGCGGCTGTAATCAAATTTAACATCAAAACAACCTCCTTTGTATCACAATCTGTAACAATACCTAACAAAAATAATTGCGGAGTAAATTTTACCCTCCTTCTAAAAATTCTCTGGATATTCCACCATACTTTGATCCAAAATGCTTTTATCTCTCTGCATGACCACCAAATATGATAATAAGAAGCCTCCTTATAACCACATCTCCAACATTTGGGTTGCACGTCAGGGTACATATAAGACATTTTTTGTGGATCAAGGTGCCATCTATAAAACATTTTATAAAAATTCTCCCTTAAATTCTGTGCTTGTGTAAATTTGACATTTCTCACCCAAATTTTTTCCCAGGTGTCCAATGAAACTGGCTCACCAAAATTCTGCGCCCATCTTATCATACAATCTTTAATTAGTTCCGTTTCTGAATCCAATTCAACTAAAACCGCATAAATTCTCTTAATGTGGGTTTGTCTTGAATCCTTCACTTGCTTAATAAGATTTTCATCTTCTCTAAGAAAACCCACCTTACAATCCATCTTCCATCTGTCTAATAATTGCCTATATTGGAACCAAGAATAAATAAAGTTTTCTTGTGCTAACTCTTCCCGTGATTTTAATTGCCAGTTTTGTCCATCCCATTTAAGTAACTGTCTGTAGGACACCATATCCATTTTAACCCCTCTTTTTATTGCTTCTATCGCATGCCAAGGTATAGCCCATAATGGTACTTTGAAATCACTTTTATAATATTTTCTCCAAATCCTAAGTAAAGAGATTCTTAAGATATGAGATTTAAAAGTCCAATCCATTTTTTTATTGAATATTAAATAGGCATGCCACCCATAAAGTAAGTCCCATCCCTCTAGATAAAGTATCTCAGAGTTTGTCAAATTTACCCAGTCACTGATTAGTGTTAAAACCACCGCATCATAATATAATTTCAAATTTGGTACCTTAAGTCCACCCCTCTCACGGAAGTCTTGCATAATTTTAAACTTAACCCTTGGCTTTTTCCCTGCCCAGATAAATTTATTAAGACCCTTCTGCCACTCATTTAAATTAATCTCATTTTTCAAAATTGGTAACATTTGAAACAGAAAAAGAAACTTGGGTAAAATATTCATTTTTATCACTGCAATTCTTCCCATGAGGGATAATTGCAACTTTTCCCAGTTCTTCAAGTCCTTCTGTACCCTGACCCACAACCTTTCATAATTATTTTTAAATAATTTTACATTAGAAACAGACAACATCACCCCCAAATATTTTACCTTATTAACAATCTCAAAACCCGTCAGGTTAGTCAAAATCTGCTTCTCCTGACTAGACATATTTTTAGGTAAAATTTTGGTCTTATTTACATTAATCTTGAAACCCGAGACCAAGCCATAATGATGAATCAACTGTAATAAGTTTACTACAGAATAATCAGGTTGCGACAAAGTAACAACCAAGTCATCCGCAAAAGCTCTTAACTTATATTCTTTTTTATTAACATATATTCCTTTAATTTCCTGAGACTCTCGAATTTTGATCAATAATATTTCCAATGTTAAAACAAACAACAATGGCGATAAAGGACACCCCTGTCTAGTACCTTTCTCTATTGTGAAAACCTCCGAAAGACCTCCATTAACAATAAGTTGTGCTGTTTGTTTTTGATATATTACCTTAAGGGCTTGTAATATGTTTTCACCAAAATTCATTTCTTCCATTACTCTTAGCATAAAATGCCAATTCAATTGGTCAAATGCTTTTTCAGCATCTAAAAATATGAGCCCTGCAGGAACTTGGTTGTTCTTATCTAAGTATTCTAATAGATTAATAATTTGTCTAACATTGTTTTTCATATACCTTCCTGTTATAAACCCTGATTGATCTTTATGCACAAGATGATGCACCACCCTCATAAGCCTATTTACCAAAATTTTTACAAATATCTTATAATCCACGTTTAAAAGAGATATAGGCCTATAATTTTTTGGTAAAGTAAGATCTTGATCCTCCTTTGGAATCAATGATATAAAGGCACTACGCCATGAAGGAGGAATCTCTAACCCTGTAAGATACCATTAAAAAGATCATTTAATGGTTGGATCATCTCCTCCATTAAAGCTTTATAATAAACAGCTGTTAACCCATCCGTACCCGGTGCTTTCCCTAATTTCAATTGTTGAATTGCTGAGGCAATTTCCTCCTTAGTAATTAAGCCATTAATTTCATATTTCTGATCCTCAGTCAATTTAGGAAAACTTGCCTCAGCTAAATATTTATTTATATCTAACAATTGTACATTAGTAGATTTATATAAGTTTTGATAATAATCCAAAAAAGATTTTTTAATTAATTCCTTCTGAGAAACTAGTTTACCCTTGTAATTTATTTTCTCTATTATTCTCTGTCTCTGTTTCTTTCTTAATTGATAAGCCAACCATCTCCCCGGCTTATTAGCATTACAAAATGTATTTTGTTTCATAAATAATAAGTTGGTTGCAGCTTGATCTGCTATCAACATATTAAATTGTGACCTTAATAACTTTACAGATTCTTTAGTACTTTCATCAGAAGGATTTAGAATCAAAGCCCTTTCTTTTAATTTAATTTCATCCTCAAGTTCTCTACGTTTCTGAATCTGATTTCGCTTATAAGAATTATTCATTTTTATCAAAACACCGCGCATAAATGCTTTACCTGCATCCCATACCATTGACATTGAAGTCCCCTTGTACATATTCAAAGCAAAATAGTCCTTTAAAGACTCCTTTAATTTTTGAACATTCTTCTCTTGTCTAAACAAATTTTCATTAACTCTCCAGGATCTTCTTTCCTCTTTCTCTTGAATCAGCTCCATCCAAACTGGACTATGATCCGTCAGTGATCTAGGAAAAATCTTAACATTCTTTACTTTATTATACAAGTCCGTGGTAATCAAGAAAAAGTCAATTCTTGAAAAAGATTGGTGTCTATCAGAAAAAAAGGTAAAGTCTCTCTCCTCTTGGTTACGTTCCCGCCAATAATCCCTTAATTCCCAGTCTTCTTTCATATCAAAAAAGGCTTTAGGTAGCCTTGCTTGTTTGAGAAAAGGAGAGGAACCTTTCTTGTCCCTTAGTGTATCTAGGACACCATTCCAATCACCCATTAATACCACTGATCTATAATCAAACAATGTTATTTTTTGATGTAACTGCTTATAAAATTGTTCCTGTTGTTGATTTGGAGCGTAAAGTCCAACTATAAGTATTTTCTTACCATAAATACCAAGTTCAATCATCACATATCTCCCCTGGGGATCTGATTCTACCAGACAAGCTGGTAGGTTTTGTTTAACATATATAACAACTCCCCCTTTCTTCCCAGGAGCAGAAGATATAAAATGAGATCCCAAACGAGCATTAACTAAATATTTCTGATCTTTAAGTAAAATATGAGTTTCCTGTAAGCAAATAACATCATTAGTATGTTGCTTCAAATAATAAAAGATTTTTTTGCGTTTCTGAGGAGAATTCAATCCATTAACATTCCAGGTCAAAAACTTTGCCATCTCCCTTGGCACGCAGCCTGGAGAAGACACCATCAAACTCTGAAAGAGCTGCGTGTGTTGCATAACTCTTGGGTCTTGCTCCTCCCACCGGCGGTGATGCACTTCCAGGAGAACTCTCTTTAGGCTCTTTTTTACGTTGCTCCTTCTCTTTACGCTTATAGGCTGCACGGGTCATCCTCTGCTCTTTAACCTCCGTCTGGCGTTGCTTTACAGCTTCTATCATCCCAGCGGAAACCAAATCTAATGCCTCAGATTGCTGCTCAACTTCCTTGCCACTCAAAGATTTCCGACCAGATGAAGTTGAGCCTGCACCCAGGACCGAAGTATAAAAGTCTCTAGCTTTATCAACTGTGTTCAATCTGTAGCGTGTCCCAGCATGGCTCAAAACAATACCCATCGGAATTTCCCATCTAAATGGCATCGATCTAGCTTTAAGCTCATTGGTTAAAAAAGCAAAGTCTTTCCTGCTTCTTAAAATTTTGGATGGGATTTCCTTTAAAATGATGACATCTTGGGCAGCAATCTGAAATCTTTTATTGTAAAAAGCTTGTATGATCTCATTCCGCAGGGACTTCTTTGTAAAATAAATCACCACATCTCTAGGCAAGTTCTTCTGCTTAGCAATCCAGGAGTTGAGCCTATAAATTTTTTCCACTTCTCTCTGTAGTTCTCCTTTATCCATATCCAAGGCCAGCGCCAGGTCAGTAAGGACCACCTCCACCAAATCTTGATTCACATCTTCCTTGAGGCCTCTGATCCTCAGGGCATACTCCATTTGTCTGTACTGAAACATCAAAATATCTTCTTGTGAGGAGTCCACCTTCCTTTCCACATCTTGAATTTTGTCATCCAAAGAGTCAACTTTGTCTTCCACTTCCTCAAGCCTTGCATCGAGCTTAACCACCACAGTAGCCAAACCTGAAACAGCTGCCAGTATATCTTGTCGTAATTCATTATTGTTTTCTTGCAATTTAGTCTTTATCCCCGTTATCTCTTCTTTGAGATCAGATTTAATTTCTGATTTAATCTGTGAGACAAATTGATTCATTTCCTCTCTCATTTGAACTACAATCTCTCCCATTATGCCTCTAACCTCTTGTGCTGAAAGTCCAGATAGAGGAGGGGAGGGTGGTGGCTGAGCCGGTGGTGCATGTTTAGATTGTTGTTGTAGCTGTGCAGTGGAAGTTATAGGAGAAGAAATAACCTTAGATATTGAGGAAGGCTGCTGCCTCTTTGAAGCCATTTTAAAAAGCACAATTGTCACTTCCCTTTCCCCTCCAGCCAAGAAGGGAGGAGGGAAAAAAAAAGAAAAAAATTTTTTAAAAAGAGACAAACTATAGTCCTTGAAAGTCCAGAGTTAATCCAAAAAATAAAAAATAAAAGAGCAAACAATTCAAAAGAAAAAATTCTAAACCAAAAACAAAAGTAAAGGCAAAAACCAATCCTTAAAAAGGGAAAGTAAAACAAAAGAGAAAGGAAAAAAAAACTCCGACACTTTCAAAGCGCCATCTTAAATCCTTTCACTAATATAACAAAAAAAAGGAGGAATAATAGTAGAAATCAAAAAATAAAAAAATTAAACACCTAAATTATAACAAAAAATCCTTTAAACTGCTCCGTCCGTTTAAAAATTACTCACCAGAATGCTATAAACACGGAGATAGAAGCGGCGGTTTCTTTTGCTTCCTAGGAAGCAAAAACAGCTGGGAGGCGGAGATCAGCAGGAGCTCCGAGGGAACACTCCTTTCACCCCCTCTAGAAACAAATCCAGAGGGGGTTCAGGGGTTCTACCTCTATCCCTGCACTCTCTGTCCCTTCCCTTTGCCCGGGAAGGGATTTCCGAGCCGCGGGCCAGCTGATGCACGCTGCGCTCCGCGGCTCTGACACTTCCCCAGCTGGACGGCTAAAAGCTAGCCGCCATCGCCGTCGCCTCAGACCGGAAGCTCCCACCATTGAATTTCATTTTGTTAGATAGCGCCCAGTGTTCAAGTCTGTCCAGATCCTCCTGTATCCTAAGCCTGTCTTCTGGAGTGTTGGCTATTCCTGCCAGCTTGGTTTTGTCTGGAAATTTGATGAATTCCCCATCTATCCCCTTGTCCAAATCGTTGATGAAGATGTTGAAGAGCACTGGGCCCAGAACAGAGCCCTGGGGTACCCCACTACACACTTCCCTCCATGTAGATGTGATTCCTTTGAGGACCACATGCTGAGTACGGCCGGTCAGCCAGCTACGGATCCATCTGGTGGTGATGCTGTCTAACCTGCATTTTTCTATCTTATCAAGTAGTAGGTTGTGATCTACTTTGTCAAATGCCTTACTGAAGTCCAGGTAAATTATATCCACAGCATTCCTCTGGTCCACTAATTTTGTCACTTGATCAAAGAATGCAATAAGATTTGTCTGGCATGATCTGTTTTTGACAAACCCATGTTGGCTTTTTGTAATGACTTGGTTTGCCTGAAGGTGTTCACTGAGTCTGTTCTAGCTCATTAATAATTGGGGTGGATATGATGAAAGGCAGAGATAATAACCCTGCTCATTCAAGCACAGGACAGCTTGCAGAACAAGAAGGAACATCCAATCATAGACTTTGCTTTGTCTTCTGAGTTGACAGCCCATCAATACTACTGTAGCCAATGTTTTCCTATTGACTACAGACTAAGGCTGAAGACATTTAAAAGCAGAAAGACAAATGACAAAGTGAACTATTTCCTTCTTCTCCTTGTCTTCCTTTTCAAGGAAGTTCTATCACCAAACCCCTTTTTTTACAAGAAGGCCCTTGAAGAAGGTCCTTGAACTGTACCTCAAGTAAGATAGTAAGGCTATCATATTTCTTTGATAGCCAGGAAAGCTCTTGCACAGCACATCACAGGGGTCAATACAGCAAGAAGCAGATCATAAAGAAAGCCTCAAGAATCAGATATTGTCTTACCAACTCTCTCTGATCACCAATATATCCTTTCTGAGATGTATTTGATAGCTTATAAAGCCCTTGAATATTAGCATACACGTCAGCATAGATTGTATAAAAGAAGCAGGAATACAGACATTATTACAAAGATAAAACACTTGTGGATTTTTATAGATTCTGATATGTTTACATGTGTATGACATTTTGCTAGTTATATCTTATATCTTTCTATATTTATATTGTACTCTATTCTGAGTATTATTCTTACATTTGAATTAACATGGTTACAATGTTAGTTGTACAAAGGCGGCCGCACTATATTTTTCCTAATAATTATTAATGGCTCAAAATTAGCATATCAAATCTTAGCAAATCTTAGTGAGAAATATATAGTAACTTTTTCTGGTTTTCAGTTGTTTAAAATATATTTGAATGCAAATTAAATGCATTGCTTCCTAAATGGGTGCTACAAACTCAAGAAATGGAAATATGACATTTGCATTGCATCATCATGATACAAATATTATTATGATCTGCTTGTTGTATTTGCATTTCAACATTATCAGCAAGTATATAAATCACGGGATTTGCACTATAACATCACTAGACATATTTTGTCACTTGCTCCCTTTACACCACCTACAATTCTAGATATTGTCTCATGTATTCTCACTTCTTCTCCCCTACATATAAGACTTACAATGTATTCACCACAAAAGATAGTGAAGCTACTATAATGGAGGGTCTTAGATCTCCTGATTCTGGCACTGAAAGTGCACAACCTCTCCCTATATCAAAGCTTTAAGCATAATAATCTCCATTGGCTAAACCTACATGTGCAGTTTCAATAAGTCTATGAGCATAAACTTCTTAGCTTATGTTTCATAAGTTGGTCTTGGGGACAAAACTAAGTAAGCCTCCTTTAAAGGTGAAGAATAATTAAAGCCTTGTCTAAAGAAAAGGAAAGAGGATAGGAAAGGAAAGGAAAAAGGAAAAGAAAGAAAAAAGAAAAAAAAAGAAATATACCTAATTGGTAGAGCACATGCTTTGAAAAGAGGAAGTCTTAGATTCAATCATTGACATTTCCAAGAAGAAAAGAGAAAACTGGAGAATTTGTAACATAATATCCATAATCATGGGTTGAATGGGTCTGGAGTTACTCTACGCAAGAAAGGTCCTGCATTACTAAGTTTTGCTTAATGAGAAATTCTTTCCTGAAGCAATGAAATTGAAGTTAAGTTGGATTTATTTTTGAATAAACATTGTTCAAATATCATTGGGTTGTTAATACCAGAATAAAGTAGAAATACAAAATCAAAAATAGTTTCATGGAAGACCTAGAGAAATGTAATCATATGTGTTGCATAAGATACAGCTAAATGCAACATAAAATGAAAATCTATTGGGAGATTAT
This sequence comes from Crotalus tigris, assembly GCF_016545835.1. Lineage (NCBI taxonomy): Eukaryota > Metazoa > Chordata > Lepidosauria > Squamata > Viperidae > Crotalus > Crotalus tigris. Next base: position 3,726,593 of record NW_024096554.1, on the reverse strand, counting down.
GATCCTCCATTTTATAGTTGTAAGCAGTATCTTTTTTATAATTAGAATTCTAACAGTTTAATTATTATCATGACTGAAATAATTTCAGAAATTTACAATGCCCACAATTGATATTTCATGCATAAAAGAGAATACTATAGTACCAAACATTTAAAAAAAATCATTTTAGCTGTAGACTCTATAGAAAAGCATTTCAGATTAGTTTAGAGACAAAGGCTTACTGATTAAATGACACAACACCAAGAACAGAAATTTCTGGTATGCAATCTATGTATCCACCTAGGAGTCAATACCTTTGAAATCCATAATCATTTTGAATCAATATTATTGCAGAGTGTTAGCCTTCCCAGACAGACCAGACAGGAATCATGACCAGATGAACTAACTCTACTTTTATTGTAAAGCTTCATTAACAGAATCTTGCAAGTCTGATACCGCAAACCCTCAATGACTCTTTTATAGCCTAATAAGTTAGGGAGGTTTGTTTCTGAGTTTCTCTGCCTATTATGCAGCATGAAGGCTGTGCCATCTCTTAATTTATCATTCCTGAGGCAGCATCCTATCTTCCAAGGTCATTCCCACATGCCATTATACAAGGTTAGATATTCAAATTCAATGTGTACATAGCTTGGTTGCAAACAAAATTCCTCATCTAATATTACCTTTGAGTGTTAATATTCTCCGAGAGAGAGGCAGAGAGATAAGTAATCCCTCATCTCTCCTAATTATTCTAGAGATGCAATCTAGCTCTACACAAATTGTTTCTATGTGAGCTATAACCCAATATTGTTAGGTTCCAGCTAGCATGGAAGTTATTGCATAGTGATGTAAGCTCTCTGCTCCAGATAGTTGTACTGTAAATGCAGATACGGATTATTCACAAGTCAGCAGCATAACTAAAAGAGGGAAAGGTTTTTCACTGTAGCTCTGAATGGGGCTAATAGAGAATCTTATTATAGATCTTTCCCTTTACATCTTTTTCAGATGTTTTTCAATGTTTGTGGTATGGTACCTGTGCAGTATTATGCTTGATTTAGTAGTATTGCTTCCAAACACTATTGAATGGAATCCAACATTTACTCTACTAATAGGTTACACTACCAGATGATTTGCCTTTTTATGATATTATTATATCCAGGTTCAGACACTTCATATTTCTCTCTGGGTATAATTCTAGGAAAAGAGATGTTGCCCCAATATGGTAAGAATGTGAAAACATTAATTACAGGAAAATTGTAATCTGTTTAAACATAAATCATTTCCTGTTTCAGGTCTTGCACAGTCTGGCTCCTGGGGATGCTTTGATGAATTTAACAGAATTGAATTACCAGTCTTGTCAGTAGCAGCTCAACAAATTTACATCATTTTGACAGCAAGAAAAGAAAGGAAAAAGCAGTTCATATTTTCTGATGGAGATGTAGTGGACTTAAACCCTGAGTTTGGAATTTTTCTGACAATGGTAAATTTATTGTGACGAGAGTGTAGAGGTTCTTTTTAATTATTGATGGGAGAAAATCAATCATACATTTGTTATACAACTTACTTGAAAATAAATTACATGTTTCATTAATTATTTTGCCTATCCTAGCAATATATTTACAAGCTATTACATTTATAGCAATTGCACATTTTATATCTCAAGTAAAACTGATTGTTTACATGCCATCAAGTCATTGTTGATTCTTAGTGACCACATAGATAGATTTTCTCCATCTGCCCCTGACCTGGTCCTTCAGCTCTTCCAACAGGGCCCCCATTGCTTCAGTAACTGAATCTACCACCTTGCTGCTGGTCATTATCTTGTTCTAGTCTATCTTTTACAGCTTTAGATCCTTCTCCAGAGAACTAGGGACTTCCATAAAATACAAATATTTAATCAAATAAAGTTCATTTGGTGTCTGTTTTAAGAATTTTCTCTGTAGATGAATTTTTAAAATGTTATACTTCAATTCAGGCAGGATATTGTTTATCTTCTGGCAAGATGCTATCTTCTCAGCATCTATTAAATCTTATTTTTATTCCCCCATCATTACTTGATTGTGTTGTGTTGGAATTTTTACAAATAACACTTGATTGATTGTTCATTTAGAATGAGATAGCCAAATTGCAGTCAAATTAATCTGGGATCAGAAAATCATTCCAAGCTGCAATGTTGTAACCAAGTTAACAATTTGTGCTGATGAGTACTTCAGTGCACTTAAGTTTAGGAGTGGGAATCTTGATCTAATGGAAGGAGTGGCTGTTGGCACCTAGCTAGCAACCATGTCTATAAGAAAATCAGATGTTACATCTGAACTAACAATTTTAAGCCTAGGCAAAATTATTATCAAAAAGACAGCAATGTTTACATTAAGTAGATATGCAAGTGAAGACTGCTCTCAGATATCTACTTATTGTCCATCAGTCATGATGTTTGCAAGTATTAAAAAATTTTCTGTACCAAGAAGACTATTGGGAGTATCTTTCTGAATTCTTGAGATGTGGTAATAATCTTTTCAAACATATAGAATAACAGTTCCATAGTAGCGGGCATTTCTGTCTTCAGTAAAAATAGAACATGTGTGTGGAACTACATGTTCAGACTGTTATTTTCCCAAAACATTTTTTGTAACTATAATAAAACTTGGGATTATGGGAATCCATGCACCATGTTCTGGATATGACAAGAATAAATGGCTATTTCTTCCCTCACAATCAAGAAACAGATAGGAGGTTCAGGCTTGCATCCATATAAACTAACATACATTGTACTCCTCAACTATGAATTCAGGTAGACCAGAATCTTTTGCGTGAAAGGCAAGGATATGCCCCCACATTGACTTTGAAATTAAAAGCACTATAATTAACATGGCCTATGGTTTGATATAATCAAAATCAATCCAATTGCTTTGAATTATTTCTGTTTCCTTTTATTCATAGAATCCTGGCTATGCTGGGCGGCAGGAATTACCAGAAAACTTGAAAATTCAATTTAGAACTGTTGCAATGATGGTTCCAGATAGACAGGTACTGCTACTACTGTGCCATATTGTCATGCAGTATCATTTTAAATTTATAGGGCATCACTTTTATATCCCCCAAGTCTCTTATACTCTTTTATATCTTAGTCTGGGTTATTTTCTTTTCCCCCTAGTTTTGATTAATTTCTTAAATCTGTATGATTCCATTTCAGATCATCATGAGAGTGAAACTTGCAAGCTGTGGCTTTATTGATAACGTTGTTTTGGCTCAGAAATTCTTTGTTCTGTATAAACTTTGTGAAGAACAGCTTACTAAACAGGTAATATTTTATTCTCTCGTTAGCTATGGGCAAAAGGTAGTCATAGCTAACAGAGAGCAGCTCAATCAGAATATTTTAAGTAATAAAAATAAACATGTAAACCTAACTTGGAAACCTTATCAAGGGTTTTCCTAATTGATTTTGGCCTATTGCTATAGAGTGAATGATTAGATGAGGGTGGGCTAATCTCCTTATAAGTCTTTCTTTATCATGGTGTTAATAACTGGCAATCCCCTAGACCCAAGTTATTTATCTATTTAATAATTGCACTTATATGGCTGCCCATCTTACAAAAAACAGTGTACAACAATCAGTAGAACAACAAAGAAAGAAAGAAAGAAAGAAAGAAAGAAAGAAAGAAAGAAAGAAAGAAAGAAAGAAAGAAAGAAAGAAAGAAAGAAAGAAAGGAAGGAAGGAAGGAAGATAGATAGTTCTCAATTTATAACCACAATTGGGCCTAGCATTTTGGTCATAATTTGGGGCACTCCTTAAGCAGATCACCACATGACCTGATTCAATTTTATGACTGTTTTCATGATGGTCATAAGCTGAGTCATTGCAGTTGTTAAGTGGAACACGTAGTTGTTAAATTAAGCATGTAGTTAGTAAGCAAATTCAGCACAAGGGTGGGGTTTTTTTGCAACTTTCTGGAGGAAAACATTGCAAACCATGGTCATATGACTGAGGGGGGAACAGTACAACATTTTATGATGGTCAAAATTGCTTTATAAACTGAAAATCATTCTTACTTAGGCCATGATAATTTTGAACGGTTATCAAGCAACCAGTTATTAAGTGAGGATTACCTGTACTTTTTAATTATAAAAATATTAAAAAGTCATTAAAATTAAAAAAACATTTTAAAATTTAAAATGTACAAACCACACAGAGCATAAAAAGATCAACCACGTTGTAACCATTGAAGAACATCTCCAGTTCCTTGAGAACTCCAGGTATGGCGACATAACTAGGTCTTGAGGGACTTATGGAATGATAACAGGGATGGAGGGCAGAGTGATCTATAGGGTAGGCACCATGGCAGAGAAGGCCCACCTCCTGGGACTCACCAAATATATATCCCTGATAAATGCTACCTGCAACATGTCTTCTCTGTCAGATCTAATTATTATAGATCAATTTGCTTTTATTTGCTTTTGTAAACAATTTTTTTTAAACAAACCCCACCCATTTTGTACAAAAAATATATCTGGCTGCTGGTAACGCCCGTTAACATATGTATCTAATACACAAGAATTGATCCAAAATATAGTAATGGTTCTGTTAATGTGGGCCCAAAATGTGATAATAAGAGGAGAAAACCAAACCAAATGAGTTAGTATTTCAAATCCTGATCATCTGTAAGCACAGGATAATTTTTACTAAATTTTCTGAAACATCCAAAATGTATTAAGAAATTCCTTTGTTTATTAATCTTATTTTAAGACCATAGGAAGCTAATGCCATGTTTTTCAAACTTCCACTGGCTTACCAGGAGAGTATATTTAAGCTTATATTTCAGAAGCTGTATATATAATAAATATCAATTTCATTGACCAACTTCCTATAAAAAAAATACTGATTTAGAAGCCAGAGGTGATTCTTCTAAAATTGCAACCAGTGTATAACTTCTGAAGTCACAAATGCAAGTAATTGATCAAGGTTTACTATTTGAAATATGTATTTGTAATACTGTTTAAAATGAATAGCAACTACATATATCTAATACTAATTTAACACAAATATTAACTACACAAAGGAATAATACTTATTCAAAACACCATAATGCTCCCTATATGTCGTTGCTTTTGAAGTGAGTTAGCATTTTTAATTGTAGAAAACACATCCTCCAGACACATCAACAACACTGCTTGGACAGGCCAGGGTCACGGTGTACGAATTGAATATCATCAGTATACTGATCCATACAGGACTCTGAATTTATAGGTGACCTCACCCAGCAGTTTCATGTAGATGTTAAATATACTGTGTTGAGCTCTATAGCACCCCACAAGTGAGGAGCTGTGGATTTGAACCAACCACAGAGAAAGGAAAAAAATGGCAATATAATGCACTCCGCTTCCAAAAAATATTATATGTGACAGTATCAAAAGTTGCCAAAAGATGAAGAAACACAATGATGGATGCACTATTCCCTTCTCAGTTTCCCCAAAGACCACCAACAAGCATATCCAGTGGTGTCTCAGTACTATTATCTAAAAGGGAAGGTTGGAGGCTGGATAAAAGTTGTCACGATTATTGGCTCCAATAATGGGTTTTTAAAGAGGGAAGAACTCTGCTTCCATTATGGTTATTGCAACCGTACCTCCTTTTTAATCACTTGAGACAACCTTTTTATACATACATGTGTATATGCTTGTACTGACTACTTCTATCTGCAATAGAAAATAGATTTTACCCTTTTCAAATGTTCACAGTTCTGTGAATGCCATTACGAAAGAAAGAAAATGTGCACAACCTATTGATTCATCTATTTTGTTTCTTAGGTTCATTATGATTTTGGATTAAGAAATATCCTTTCAGTGCTGAGAACGCTTGGATCACAGAAGAGGGCAAGGCCAGATGACAGTGAAATGAGTACTGTTATGAGGGGTCTAAGGGACATGAACCTCTCTAAACTTGTAAGAATGTATCCATTGCAGTGTTTGGTATTGATCAGGTTACAATATTTTTGTTATTTTTTTTTTTAGTTTTTAAAAACTGTTTTCAAATGAAAACAATGTGATCCTCTAAAGTTATATTTTGACAACTGTCATTATTTCTAAATCAGTTATTCTCCTGAATAATTAATGAAAGCATCATTGTCTTTAAAATTAATTATTGTTCTTAAGAAGATTTGGAATAATAATTTACTGTATATCTTCAGATCAAATGTTGAATGCTGATTTTCAGCAAAAAAACCATCTACTCCCTCTACACAGGGCCATAATTTTAATTTTGATGGGAGGGGGAAGCCAGCAGGTAATTTTGATAAAATAAAAAATATAGACAGTAAAATGTAATTTAAAGTATTCTCTCAGCGTAATATGAACACTATGAATACATTGGAAGCTGTTTAAACTTCCCATTGCTAGAGTAATTATGAAAATGATTTAGTAAGCTTCTTGTATACTTTTCTAGAAGTATGTGATTCTCAGTCTGACTGCATACTCTCTTGTGCATACATACAGTTATTTAGTTTGCATACAATAAATTAAGCAAATTATACCGAAAGAAATAATATTGAAACCCCACTGAATTCAATGGAATCAGGTTATTGGAACTTACGCAGTACTTCCGTATAATTTATTGACCTTCATAAATTGTATCTAGTTTGTTCTCTATGTTCTCAAGCTCATAAGAAATATATATTTGAATGTTCTATTGCTGCTTCCTTCCCACAAGTCAAAAATTTATATGTAAAAACTTTTTTTTTGTTATCCAGGTAGATGAAGATGAGCCCTTGTTTCTTAGTCTTATCAATGATCTCTTTCCTGGGCTGGTACTGGATAGTAATACTTATGTTGACCTTCAAGCAGCAGTTGCAAATCAGGTTGAAGAGGCAGGACTGGTTAATCATCCTCCCTGGAATCTTAAACTTGTACAGGTATAACATTACATATTTTCAGTTTTCAGAAGACAGTACTATAGAATATAAAACTAAGTTATGGTAATTAAAGTTTCAATGTGAATTTTACCATCATTTTTCTCATATTCTTCAATAAATATGTTTCAGAGCCTCTTCTCAAATAATCCAAGTTTAATACTACATATTTTACATTATGTATGTAGTTATTAATATTCAGGAACCATACCCAAATATAACTTCTCAAGAAAGAGATATAATATCCCCTATCCTCCACTTCCAATAACCCAATGTCTTTAGATAATTTAGGAATGTAGCTCCCATAGTAATCACCCAATGGCTATTTTGGTTGAAAGTTCTGGAAACTGTATATCAGGAAAAGGTCTGAAGTGGGCAATTGATCTCATGGACCCTCTTGTGATTTAGCACCCTTAAAGATCAGTGTGCTATATCATAGGAACATTTGATTTATAAATTCCCTTTCAAACTCTATTTTCTAAATTATGATTGATGTTACAGGGAGCTATTATGTACCTGTTCTAAAGGCCAAAAGGGTAGAATGTTATACCCAGTTCTTACAGACTGACTTTTTTTCTCTGTTAAGTATATTGGGGTTTTATATGTATGTTAGCAGTATCTATGCCATGGTTAACTTCACCATTTAGAATTTAGCCTTTTTTTCCTCATGACAGTTCAGGGTCTTTCATAAAATATGCCAATTGCCCTCTCACTCTTCATGTTTTAGCCCTTTTCAGGAGAAAATATTTTATGAAAGCAAGTCCAATAATCCAGTTCCATTCCTCTCCTACCACTCCTCCTTCTTTAGTTGTATGAAACATCCAAAGTACGCCATGGGTTGATGACACTTGGACCAAGTGGATCTGGAAAAACAACTGTTATAACTATATTGATGAGGGCAATGACAGAATGTGGATATCCTCACAGAGAAATGCGCATGAATCCAAAAGCTATTACAGCTCCTCAGATGTTTGGCAAACTGGATACAGCAACAAATGATTGGACAGATGGAATTTTCTCCACCTTGTGGCGAAAAACCCTTAAAGCCAAGAAAGGTATGATAAACCCATTGGAGCAAAGTACAAATATTTTTAAAAAAGAAATACTGTAACTAGGAACATGGTCACAGAATATCACTTTCCTATTAAAATTGTTCTTCTGTTTTCATCTATACTGATATTTTTCCCTCAAAGGAATTATATCACTGAATCAAGATAATATGAAGAACTGTAGTTTTCTGTGATACAATTTTTTTAATTTCAGTTTTTAGGGGGGGGGAAGTACCAGTAAAAAAGCTAGTAACTGCACTATCATCTTCCCTTGGGTCGATAAAAAACCTGAATCTGATTGCAATAGGGCTTAAAAATGTGTAGTATGTAGTCAAATTGTATCATTCAATATGCATTTCAGAATGATGAAGAAGATGACAATGATGATGAACTTATTAACTGAACCATAAATTCTGACTTTTGTAAACTCTTTCATTTTACTTCCAGGAGAGAATATTTTTCTGATTCTAGATGGCCCTGTAGATGCAATTTGGATTGAAAATCTGAATTCGGTGCTTGATGATAATAAGACTCTGACTTTAGCAAATGGAGACCGGATTCCAATGGCTCCTACTTGCAAGTTGCTGTTTGAAGTGCACAATATTGAAAATGCTTCTCCTGCTACAGTTTCCAGGATGGGTATGGTGTACATCAGTTCTTCTGCCCTAAGCTGGAGGCCAATATTGCAGGTATGTTTTGAGAGAGGATTTTCTAAAAATTCACTTTAAATTGTGGGACAACTGACTGGCATTCTCCTTTATTTTATTTTATTTTATTTTTTACAGGGATGGTTGAAGACTCGTACTCCACAAGAAGCAGATATATTATTAGGTTTATATGACAAAGTATTTGATGCAGCATATACCCACATGAAACTGAATCTTTTTCCAAAAATGGAATTGCTAGAATGTAACTATATCATGCAGGTATGTTTTTAGTAAATCTAACAAAACTGTGCCATATTGCTATTGAAATACACAGAAATCTTCTTTTCTTGATAAGGTTATTGAAAAATATGAGGTACATTAAATACAGTTTTGTTACGTGCCTTGTAGGTAGCAAAATGTATTATGTGAATCTGCAGTTATTTTCATTTTAGATTGTATTCCAGGTATTCTTACCTCTCTTCTTTTCTCTTCTCTTTTTAAAATATTTTCAGTCTATTAATCTTTTGGAAGGTTTGATACCCTCTAAGGAAGAAGGTGGCATTGTCTGTCTGGCACATCTTTACAGGTTATTTGTCTTTGGCCTAATGTGGAGTTTAGGAGCCCTTCTAGAGTTGGATAGCCGGGAGAAGTTGGAAGCTTTCCTGAGAAACCATGAAAGCAAACTGGACTTGCCAGTATTTGATAAAGGGGAAACACATACAATGTATGAATATTTTGTCAGTGATTGTGGTAAGTGATAGAGTAGTGCAATCCTTCTTAATTTCTTTTAATAATTCTAATGTTTTTAGTACAGTTTTGCAAAGAGCATTATCTTTTTATAGTTTATTCAGCCTATAATATATAACTTTGGCACTCATCTATAAATCAGAAACAATCGTTTATTTGAATGTTTCTATTTGGCACATTATACATTTTAGTAATACCTGCTAAAGAGTCAATTCTGCTTTAGTTATTTAGCAATAGGAATAACACTTAGACTTATATACCACTTCATAGTGCTTTACAGCCCTCTCTAAGCAGTTTACAGAGTCAGCATATTGCCCCCAACAGTCTGGATGCTTATTTTATCAGTCTCAGAAGGATAAAAGGCTGAGTCAACCTTGAGCTGGTGAGGATCAAACTCCTAGCAGTGAGCTGAATTAGTCTGCAATACTGCATTCTAACCACTGTGTCACCACGGCTCCTATTTCCTTAAATTTGTTGACTTGTACGCCATATCAATAACTGGGTGGCAGCTTAAAACCATAAAGTTAAAAAATAGATAAATATAGATTAAACAAACAGACAAAAGCTAAGTGGTACTTGGCACGCATTGTGGAGAAAAATAATACAAACTAATTTCCCAAAATTTTGTTTTAATAACAGCTTGATAGTTCTGAGTGGCAAAGGTTTACCCATCCTCACCAAAGGGGGGAAAAATAGGATATTCCTTTCATGTTCTTCTTATTGCCCATTTTCCCTTACACCCCCAACATAGAGCAGAAATATGGTAGCCATTTTCCAAAATAACACTTTGCTGGTTACAGGTTACCTCACCACTAGCCCTTGCTTGATTCTGTCTAATTCTGTGGTCTTAATTTGGTCAATCTGTCTGAAGACTGATCTGACTGGGAAAAAAAAACCAGAGCCCTTGGTTTCTTTAAGTCGATTGAGCTGCTACTGCATAGAGTGTCTGATTTCTTAAAAACTACTTTGATTATTAAATATAGTAATTGAAGAAGAGAAATAATTAGTGTTTTTCTACTGTTGTTATGTTCCATTTTAGGTGACTGGGATCATTGGAATAAAAAGGTTCAGGAATATGTTTACCCAACTGACAGCATTCCTGAGTATTCATCTATTCTAGTTCCAAATGTAGACAATGTCAGAACACAATTTTTGATGGATACAATAGCAAAGCAACACAAAGTGAGTGCATATTTTATTGGCAAACTATGAACTAGAGGATGCTACTTTGCCACTGAATATAATGCACACATTCTGCTAAATCATGATACTGTACAATGTGTTTAGCTTTCTATTAAGATGCCAAGTGAACCTGTCTCTCAACTTTCTAAATTATGATTTGTGAAAATTTGCTTTTTTTCACAATTTCTCTCCTAATTTTAAATTTTAAAAGTGGGAGGTGTGATGGACATATTACTGCTCAATGTCATACATATTTAATTATTTGATTTTTCTATTTGTGTCTATACATTGTCTATTTTGTCTGTGGAGACATACCCAAATAATTCTCCAATGAATAAATATGCCGCGCTCTATCTAGAAAATATTCTTCTTTTCTTAGAATTCTTTTATTTATTTTTCTTACTTTGCAGTCATTCCATTAATCTTCTCTCTCACACCACTCTTTCCACCCACCATTGTATGCCAAAATGTTTTTTTACTATCAAAGTGTGTATGAGTCTGTGTGCTGCAAGCAGATAACAGATTTTATCTGTGTTTTTACAACTCCTATAGCTCTTTTTCTTATGGATAAAATAGTTTTAGCTCCAGTTCATTGAGCCCCGCATGACTAAATCAAAAATATAATATATAATACAACAAGACAGCAAAGTCACATTGCTTTTTTTGTTGAGTTTAAGTATGTAATTTTTGGGGGCAGAACTGAAGAGTTTTTTTAATATATAATAAGGATGTGAAAATAATGATACTAAAATTATTACAGGCAGTATTGCTCATTGGTGAACAAGGAACTGCAAAGACTGTAATGATTAAAGGTTATTTAAAAAAATATGATCCAGAAGAACACTTATCAAAAAGTTTAAATTTTTCTTCAGCAACAGAACCTGGAATGTTTCAGGTAAACTGTAGATTTTATGAACTGTTTCTACATCATCTGTTTCTATATAAACTGTTTGAAATAACCTAAAGAAAAGGCCCAATTTTGATGTTTGCTGTGTGTTTTTAATACTCCAGCAATGATTATAAATTATTTCAGAGCATATTTGTTTGATTCCAATTGGTTGGCTTAAATTAAAACTCATTAACAAAAAATTAAAAATAACTTTATTTATTTGTGTTTTTGTGTGGTTTAATTATTAAGAGGACAATAGAAAGTTATGTGGACAAGCGGATGGGCAGTACCTATGGACCTCCAGGGGGCAGAAAAATGACCATATTCATTGATGACATTAACATGCCCATTATAAATGAATGGGGAGATCAGGTACAGTTTTAATAAGTGTCTATAGTTATACAAGTAAGCAATATTTTGTTAAAAAAAATGATACTTCTAAAAAAATAAGCTATTCCAGAAACTTTCCCCCATGTTAACAGTATTTTCTGATTGTGTTATAAAATTATTAGCACTGTTTAGAAACAGTATTTCAAGAATCAGTCTAAGAAAATTGTAGGCTGGTTGTAATGTTAACAGTATTTTCTGATTGTGTTATAAAATTATTAGCACTGTTTAGAAACAGTATTTCAAGAATCAGTCTAAGAAAATTGTAGGCTGATTGTAATGTTCTGCCTGAATAACAACTTCTATCTATTAAATAAGTATATATTCTTAAAGCAGTCAAGTCGTGTATTTTTCTTGACGTGCTTGCAAGACATTTTTAGGCAGTGCAACCCTTGTATGAATCAAGAGTGACAAGGATACATAGGTTGCATTTTAATGGAGTTCCTGCCTATGCAACCGATTTGTGAGCTCATATGTATGCAGAAAGATGTTGTATTGGGTTTTAAATCTACAAAGAAACGAGGAGCTCAGCAATACGGCATCTTAACTGAATACTCTTTTCTTTGATTAAGTGTAAACAATGAGATGCAACTCAGTTTGGGAATAGAAGAGTAATGCAGTAAGGAACATCCATATTTTATTTTAAAAGCCCCCACGTTTAATCCTTAATACTAAGACAGCTAAATTGGGATAAATTTTCTATCATCTGCAAGAGTTACTTTCAAGAGGGTCCACAGGTAAGAAACCAAACTCAATTCATATGCCAGAATGCCCCTTACAACTATGCCATTTCACATGATTAGGGGAGATGAAGCCCCTGGATCTACCATTGTCCCACCAGGTTTCCTTTTTCCTTGCTGCAAGGCTCAAAGAGTAATAATTTCCCCTTTCTGTGAAAAGGAAGAGTTTTGCTCAGAATTCAGAAATGGTCTGTGCCTGAGTGCTCAGGAGAAAAGCCTATGGACCATCAGAAATGTAGGATTTCTGAGCATTGCGATTCTTACCAGCTATTGTTTGGACAGAGAAGGTCAGGTTTTCAAAAATCTACATGTATGAGCAATGGAGATGGATTCTGAGTAAGGGAGAAGGAGCAGGACTTCAGAAAAAGCAGAAGGAGATGACAGAGCAGATAATAAATCCCCTGTACCTGATGTGGACATTTTTGAGTTAGATGGCAAGAATGTTCTCAGTATAAAGAATTAGTGTAGTTTTTATTGTTAATAAAAATGGTTATTTTTGTAATTACTTTCATTTACTGCATATACTGTGTTAATCCATTTTTGCTGTTGAAAGTTAAGAAATTTCTTTCATCCTGAAATCTATATAGATCCATGTTATTCTTATTTATTTTAGTTGGAGTGGTACTTTGCATACAATGTAAAGCTACACTTAAAACACATTCTGCCATGTATCCCAAGTAAAATAAAAATATGTGGGTTTTTTTTTCTTTTGAAAAAATGATCTGTTGCTTTTTTAAAAATGTGCAGGTGACAAATGAAATAGTGCGTCAGATGATGGAAATGGAAGGAATGTATAGTTTGGATAAACCTGGAGACTTCACTACAATTGTTGATGTGCAGCTTATAGGGGCAATGATTCACCCAGGAGGAGGTCGAAATGACATCCCACAACGCTTAAAGAGGCAGTTCACTGTATTTAACTGCACCCTTCCATCCAATGCCTCCATTGATAAAATATTTGGTACTCTCATTTTTCTCTGTAATTTTAAGTAGAACTGAACAGATTTCATACATTTTTTTTTAATCAGCGGATAATTCTTTTCCTTAAAGAAACTAAAGCCATGTGTGTGTAAACTGGTACATGGAATGAAATTGTCGGACATTGATATTTAATCTAGACAATTATTTTACAAATAATTTTATTGATTATTGATGAGGTGATCTAAATGTTCTCCATCAGAATTAAAAAGAAATAAATCTGCACCCATATGAATAATCTTGCTGCAGGGTAATTGCATCATTTTGATTCTCACCCAATCCAAAAATTTGAATGATAAATTGGATGATAAATTATCTAGAATTTAAATGTTTCCTACTAATAGCTGAGCTTCATTTCAAGGACACTATAATGTAGCTTCTTCAGCCACAGATGACTGAGCATTCGTATTGTTTGTATATTTTATTATGTTTTTGCCCAGTCCCTTGGAGAATTTACAGTAATGCTATCTTATCATAGAGAAACCAGGCAATTTGTTTTTGAGAGTCCCGCCTGGAATGTTTCCACATTAAATGAGGGAGCCCTCCTGTGTCTGAAGATAATGAGAGTTGAAATCCAAAATATTTGAAAGACTTTAAGTTAGGAAAGATCGCAACCAAATTTTAACAGCTACAATAAAACCATAGAGAGAGGAGTTCTATCATCGCAGGCAAAGGAACTGCATAAACACGAGACAAAACATAAAGAGTATAAAATTATATAGTGTCAGTATCAGGAAAATCAGGAGATCCAGGCAGTTCAAATGTGTATAAAGATATATTGTAAGCAAAAGCTCTCTAGGGCAGAATTCCCCAAACTTTCAGGATTGGTGGCCCGGAGTGGGGGCGAGGAGGGAAAAGAAGGGATGGGTTTGTGGGAGGGTTGTAAATTCATGCATACACATGTGCATGCGCACAAACACCCGTTCTTAAAGAGTGGCACCCTGAGTGCATGCATTAGTGGGACTGTGAGTACTTGCAACACTAATGGTGATGCGAGGCTTACACATGAGGCCTGCAACACTTGTGGCGATACTTGCGTGAGTGGGGCCGTGAATGGCCACAATGCTCATGGCGACGCTCACATGAGTGGGGCTGCAAACGTCTGCATCACGGGTGTTCACTGGGGTAGTGAACACCCGTGATGCTCACAGCAGTGCTTATGCAAGTGGGGCTGTGTGCACACATACCAGCCAACCATTCATGTGGCCCAGAGGCCAATAGGCCATGGCCCAGTAGTGGGCCACAGCCCACAGATTGGGGACCCCTACTCTACAGAAATCTAAACTACTAACAGTCAAAGGAAATTAGTGGGAATTAAGAATAGAAAGGAATTCAAGGTGGGCTGGACTTAGATCTCTTGTGGGCCTGAAGGGACTTCTGATTCATGACATGTTTAACCCCTCCCTTGGGCTCAGCCTGGACATCTCCTACATATAGTTACTATTCAAATAAAATGTCTAGGACAATTCTAGCTGAAAACCTCAGACTTTATACAAATGCCAGACTTGCATCATAATGAAAAGTGATTTCCAAAAATGGAGTGCCAACCATTAGAAAGTCCCTTTGAGTAGTTACCATGTAGTTCAGTTGAAGCTGGTAAAAATGATCATTAATATTTTACCTGCGTTTAATCTTATGAAAAAGCCACAGTGAAGCAGTAGAGCATATCTATAGGAAATCGCAGGAAATATAAATAGCAAAATTTAATTCTCCATTGCTTGCCATTTGAAGATAATAAACCTTGAAACCAACCAGGTTTCAATTTTAAATTATTCTTAAAGAAGATTTTTTTTCTATTATGAGACAATTATTCAGTATCATATTTAATTTCATCAGTTCTGTAATTGTGGCCTAATAAGTAACTAAGCTCTATGTTTACAATCCTATAAGGTAAGAGAAAATAAGAAAAATTACAAATCCATACACCTGAACTGATTACATGACACCAATGCAGTAAAACTTTAGATTTAAAGCTGTTCTTACTTGAAAATATTAAAGCTAAAACTGTGCCATTATTTTTCAGGAATAATTGGCTGTGGATATTTTCATTCGTGTAGAAATTTCAAGCCTGAAATAAGTGATTTGATAATGAAACTGGTATCAGCTGGTAGAATATTGTGGCAATGGACTAAGGTATCATAATCAGTACTTACTAGAAAGAGATTCATTATTTGGAAGTATTATGGGGAAAAATCTATTTTTATGTGTTGTAGATAACTAATTTAATTTAGTTTTCTTATCTGAACATAAAAAGGTAGAGATTACCAGAATAATCTTGACTGGTGCTAGAAAAATCTGGTCCACTAAGATATAAGTATTTCTTATGCTTTACACAGCATTGTAAAATTCTTCATTATCTTCTGTTCCTCTTTGTTATTTTGCAAGAGCTGTTCTCTTTGTTTTTTAAATTTTAAAATGAGAATAAGTCCTGAATCTTACTTTAATTTATGCAAGAGGTCTTATTCATATGGTTGCTCTGAAAAAATATATATATTTCAGCCAAGATAGGGATAAACCTAAAACCAGGCCCCATTATTCTCTAATCGAAATACTCAAGTGTGTAGTCAAGGAAAATTCACTCAAAAGGAAATTCACAGGTAAGAAATATTTCTCATGTTTCAATAGTTTAAAACATAAACTGTGCTAGTATATAAGGAAGACAATTGTACACTGGAACCTATGTAAATGTTTTTCACTTCTGCAACGTAACAACTTGCACAAATACACATATATGTGCATATTTTTGTTATAGATAAAGATGCTGCCTACACCATCCAAATTTCATTATATCTTCAATCTGCGTGATCTTTCCAGAATTTGGCAAGGCATGTTAATAATTAAATCAGAAGAATGTACTGATATTCATATACTTCTGTCTCTATTTAAACATGAATGTACACGTGTAATTGCTGACAGGTAAGACTATTTACTGAAGCATTACAAGTAATAAAAAAGAGGGAATTGGCCACCTTCTACTCAGCTTTCATTTTGAAATCCAGATTCCAAAGATGAATCTGGAACCCCAAAACAAAGCTACGAAAACAAAAATGAATGCACACCCGGCACAAGTCACTTTTGCAATGTGATGGGAAAGAAGGGGTGAATGAGCAGGCAGAGTCTAATATATCTATTTTGACTCTGCAGTAAATGAAGTAAAAATTTTAAGAGAAAATTTTTAAATGTATCTTTTAAATTATTATTTTTCTTTTCCATCATAGGGAAAACTGGTGAGGGACTTCATATGTTGAAGGAATTTTCAACTATTGTCTTCTCTCCATTTTTCCTGTCTCTCTTTCAACTTGGCTAGTACTTCAGAAGGCTGGTGTAAGGAGACTTGACATAGCAATTTAGGATAATAATAATAATAATAATAATAATAATAATAATAATAATAATAATAATAAGAAGAAGAAGAAGAAGAAGAAGAAGAAGTAGTAGTAGTAGTAGTAGTAGTAGTAGTAGTAGTAGTAGTAGTAGTTGGAGGGACCTTGGAGGTCATCTAGTCCAAACCCTATACCATTTCAGACAAATGGCTGTCCAGTCTCTTCTTAAAAACTTCCAGTATTGGAGCATTCACCGCTTCTGGAGGCAGGTTGTTCCACTGGTTAATTGTTCTAATTGAAGTTTTATATCATCACAGAACTGCTAGAGAAGAGCAACAAACCCCATATTTCCAGAAGATTAGCAATGGAAAAGGTGGTGATGTAAGCAGAAGACCTTTTTCAATATAGCTCCACTTCTACTCTTTTCAGCTGCCAAACAGTAGCTGTGCTTTATACCACAGGCCAAGGAGAAGAATTTGAGCTATTCCCATTTAGACTTCTATGTCATGGTTAAATTGACACCCAGTGGTGCTGAAAGCAAAGGAAAACAATGGAAGATCTGGGTGGCCTCTTGCCATGTGATAGAAAGTATGTAACGTTCAGATGTAGTGAATACACTATTTTGGTTTCTCTAAACTGGATTTGAGGTAGGAGTCTAAAAGAACAAATGAACTGATATGTTGTAATATGTTGATTAAATTCAATTTTCACACCAGGATAGTTGGCATTTTGTGATTTTTTTTGTGACCAGTGATTCACTGGTCCAGTAACCCAAGATGAAATGGTCATGGAGAGCAGGAACCAATAATTAAATGGGAGGGTACGTTCCTACCATGGAGAGCAGTAGCTAATCTGGAAGGGAGACATTTTTCTACAATACAGTGCAATGAAGGAAAGTAAGCAAACTAGACAGCATCACTTGAGCCGTCACAAGTTAAACAGCATTTTTTAACCTTGCCAACTTTAAGATGTTTGGATTTCAACATCCAGAATCCCACATCCAGCAATGAAAAATATTGAGTTAAAAAATACTACTTCTTAAGTTTGGCAGGAAAACACAGATGAACAGCTGAAGTTAAGTAGATGACTAGATTGCTGCCTTTTGTTGTAAAAAGAAGCCTGTGTTACAAAATAATTGAAAAAATAACTTTGATTATATCAGTTACTTCATAATGAAGTATGGTCCTAAATTATAGCTTTGGCTTCATTCAGAAATATATTATGTATCTAGTTCTAAGCATGATATGAAAGTTACTGAAATGGTTTGGTACTTATTTTGTTTTCATAATTATTTAATCCAAAGAAAAAATTAGTGGAAGTTTTGCATTTATAATGACTATATTTGTTTCTTGCAGATTTATTACTGAAGACGATGAAGAATGGTTTGACAGAAATTTTAGTAGAGTAATTGAAGAACATGTGGACCCAAACTTAGTATCAAAAGTTCAGGCTGAACCATATTTTGTAGATTTTTTGCGGGATATGCCTGAGCCAACGGGTGAAGAACCAGAAGATTATGTGTTTGAAGCACCCAAAATTTATGAATTGGTATTTACATAGATTTTGATTTTTATATTTTTTCCTTGACTCTAGGATGGGTAATTGCAAAAAAAGTAATGAGTAGAGTTACATAAAATTTAAATCCATAGTCAAAAACTGCATGAAGTATATCCATTACATTCCAGCATAATAAATATTCTGCAACAACTGTCTATATAATGTTCAGGATTAGAGCAATTGCACTTGGTAGTGGTAGTGAAATCACTTCCAATGATACAAAAAATTCTCCAAAGAGCACCTTTCTATTTATTGGCATTTAATGATACAAAAAATACTGATCCACAGCAGCCATTCAGAAGCAAGAAAGGTAATTACATGCAAGCAGAATTAAGATTAACATTCTTGCAATTAATAGTTATTAGTTACTAAGTATGTGCATTTAAGATGCTCACTAGCCAATCTAAGAGTTAGTTGTCTTTTTCATTTTTTACTAGTAGAAAAAGTTTGGTAAACTAAGTTGTCCATGGATAATTTAATTTTTGCTATCTGGATGCATAATAGATGTGCCAGCCTCCCAAGTTAGATTGTATGAAGTCTTAAGTCTTATTTCAAAATCTCTTATGGAGAGTTTATGGTTTTTTTGCTTGCTCATGAAATTGATCTCATGACCAATTTACACTCAGAGAGACACACAGACACTTTTTATATTTTGGGGGGTCTTTTACATTTTACTGGTACAGGCAATAATATTTAATAACATGAACTGAGAAATGACTACCACTGCCTGAGCCAACGGGCTCAGGGAAAATCAAACTAGAGCTGGAGGTATATGCAACCTTTCACAGATCTGGTCCTAATCTATGCTCAGATTATACCTTCATCTCATGAACAAAATCTCCCTCATACATGGATTTGTCTATATTCCCTTGTGTGAGTGAACACAAGTGGTACTGAAGAAAAATTAAAATGTGCTAGATGTGGCCTGCAACCATTGTCTCCTCACCAGTCACCTATTTTTCCAAAAAATAGGCTAAGAATGAAACTTTTTTTTTTTCTAGTACAAAGTCATGACAAAACTAGCATGGAAGTGCTCCAAGAGATCATCTTATTAGTAAACAAAGGGTCTGGGCTTCTTTTTCCTAGTTTTGGTGATATAATGCAAAGCTTCTTTTCTCAAAACAAGCATTCTTAACCACAGAAACCATAGAAAGTAATAGATTAGAGAATACAGGACAATTGAGATGAGCTTTGTGCTGGAAAGTAGTACAGAACTATATCAACTTTATTATTTTATTATTTATTCAGCATATTTGTAAGTTGCCACAAACAAAACAGCTTTCATGGCTCATACAGAAATATGATCTCAAGAGTAACCTAATTTTCATAATCTTTGCTTATGATTTACACTTATGATGCACTTAAGCTACAAGAAATGGCAGTATAGAAATTGTGTAGTAGTTATGTTCAGGAAGATGGCATAAAGAAGAGCAAGAATTAGAAAGGAACATGCAGATTGAAAATCCAACTACTACAAACCTAAGGTCAATTGACATAAGCCAACTATTATAGTTAAAAAACCTATAGCCAGTAAAATAAGACTGATGCAAACATGGATAAAGAGGCTACTGTACATAGTATAAGAGTGAGCTACCTGCAGCACTGAAATAAGAGAGGGGGGGAGGGAGGGAGGATATCAGGGTTTACAGTGCTTGACCAAATGCAATCATGTAATTAGGGAAGGAAATTATTTTGATAAAGTTTGTGTCTAGAAAACCAATGTAGTTTTGTACATGCCTGGACAGAGCTGATTTCTTTGCATTTATGTGATGGCATTGACTTTACTTTTGGGTGGTTTAGTAATGTTTTCACAAAATATGTTCTTTTTTTTCTCTTCCATTCAATCATGTGCAATTCTTGGAGAATGCCTGAATAGGTCCATGCAGTTTCTTGGCAAGGTTTTTCAGAGGTGGTTGCCACTGCCTCCACCCTAAGATTAACAGAAAGTGACTGACCCAAGGTCACCCCCTCTGTCTTAACCTTTACATTACCTTTACCTTTCTTTAATCTTTTATTTTTAAATCATTGAAACAGATTATTAATCTCACCACCCCACACAATAGCCTCTTAATCCATGCTTATATCTGTCTTATCTGACATGCTTATTAATATTTTATATATCTAGGCTTTGTTTGTTTGTTTATGTAAGTATAAGTTCTTCGGGGAAAGGACTTAGACTATTTTTTTTTCAATTTTAGTGATTTGTTGATTGCAATAGTGGTTTAATTTTTAAAAAAATTAATGGTAGTTTTAACATTCTTATTTTCTTTACCATTAGGTTCCAACTCTTGAATTTTTATCTGATAAATTACAGTTCTACCAAAGACAATATAATGAAAATGTTCGAGGTGGACTGCTTGATCTGGTGTTTTTCAAGGATGCTATAACACATCTTGTTAAGGTTTGTGTCTTTAACTCTAAATGTAACCTTCATTTCAAATTGTTCATTTATTCGGATTATGCCAATGCTGCTTTTTATCAATTTCAGTATAAGTAAATAATGTAAATATTAAGAATTCAAAAACTAATAGCTTTTTAAAAAGATAGTGGTATGATGATGGTGATAGTGATAATGATGTTTTTAGCCTGACAGAAATGTTGATACAGATTATCTTCCTGGTTTGCCATTACTGAGAAAACTCTTTTTTGTAGATGACCAAGCAATGGAAATTATTAGCTCTCCTAGAAACACTGTTTTGAAAGTCTGCATATTATTTTAAGAAATTAGTTAAGTTAATTTGTTAGATATAAAGGTACTTAATTTGGATTATGGTATTATTTAAAGATTATTGGGTCTATGTTTTACCAGTAGAAAAGCTATGGCATTACTTATAAAACTCAAAGGGACATAAAAGCAATTCTATAAAGCAGGGATACCCAACCTCTGGGCCATGGACCGGTACCGGTCTGTGACCTGTTAGGAATTGGGCAACATAGCTGGAGGTGAGAGGCGGGTGAGTGAGTGAAACCAAAACCATCCCCATCCCAGTCCAGGGAAAAATTGTCTCCCACAAAACTGGTCCCTGGCACCAAATGGATGAGAACCTCTGCTGTGGAGGAGACTTCAGTATGGGCTTTTGTAAATACTGCATATGCATTGGAATAATATAATAAAATTTAACTATTGTTTTTTACAACACAGTTCAGAGAAAGCTTCTATGAAGTTCCTTTGAGACTATACCAATGCATATAGAGATGCACACCATCCTCAAAGAAGAATATTTTTTTATCTTCTTTTCACTGAATGGAAAAGATCTATTAAAAAGTGACTAAATTGGGTTTCCTTTTTTTTTAATCTTCATTAGAGCTTCAGTGTAATGTAGTAGCTAGAACAGAAGAGACTAAGGCAGTGGTGGCGAACCTATGGCACGCGTGCCAGAGGCGGCACTTGGAGCCCTCTCTGTGGGCACACATGGCGTTGCCCCAGCCTTGCCTCCTCCCGCGACCCCTTCACCAACAGCCCCCCTGGAGGAGAGTTGTCTCTGAGCATGGCCCACATGGAGCAGCACAGCCAAGGACATGCAGCCAGGCAGCATAGACAAGACTCTGCCCTCATGTCCCATCGCGCACAGTTGATGCAGTGGGGCATGGGCAGAGGGCATGGCTGCCATGGTGCTGCTGGGCTGCCTGGGCGATCTGCGGTGGGCCCTGGAGGGGATGAGTGGCCCTGTGGGCAGGCAGGGTGGGGGCGGGGCAGGGCCAGTTTTTGGGCACTCGGTCTCTAAAAGGTTCGCCATCACTGGACTAAGGCTAGAATCCATTCTCAGCTGGGGAAACTAGCTAGGTGACTTTAGGCCAGTCACACTCCTAGCCCCTCCTACTCCTCACATTTGTTTTGAAACTAAAAGGAAGCTCTAACTTTATTTCCCCATCACACACTCCTGAAGAAAAGACGGAATATAAATCCAACTAATAAAAATCTTTAAAAATAGGCTTAGGCAATGATTCAGCTTTGCCATCCTTGTGCAATGAGTTTAGCATACAATGTATGTCCTTTTCTCTTTTAATATTGTAGATCTCCCGAATAATCCGGACAGCATGTGGAAATGCTTTACTTGTAGGAGTTGGTGGTTCTGGAAAACAGAGCCTTTCAAGGCTTGCTTCTTTTATAGCTGGATATAGAATCTTTCAGATAACTTTAACAAGGTCAGAAACATATACTTAATCAAAAATGAATTTGAGTTTCCATGCAGAATTAGAAGCTCCTATTTGTGATGAAGGTAGATTGTGCATATTTATGTGTATATAGGATCATTGTTATGATATTAATGATTATATGTTCAACTGTTGAGTCATATTAAATGACATAACTGAGGAAAGAATTTCTATACATGTGAAGAAATTCTTGTCCTGCCCTCTTGTAATACAACTTATAATACAACTTTTTAAATGGCACTTGGCATGTCACTTAGAAAAGACTTGGTATGACTGGAGGTTCCTTCTTAGATGCCTATCCCAGGTCTTTGGGAAGGACTTCATAGGTAGATAAAAATGCCAAATGCAGTCTAATATCTGACTGACTTTGCAAGCAATCATAATGTAAGAGTTAAACTAATAAATATTTTAGTTTAATATATTAAACTAAAATATTTATATGCCATCTACATTTATATGTCATCTATAGATAAACAAAAACATTTGGGCAGATTTTCTTTTATTCTTGAATTCTTTTAACTGCATTGATACTTTGCGTATGATGAATTTTTATTGGCAATCTTATAATGCAGAAAAGTTATTACAATTTAAATTGATCATATCAATGTGATTATTGATTGATAATAACTCAATTTACTTAACATTAGGATCTGACATATATTCTGAGGCTGTGCTGCAGAGTTAAGTATTATAAAGCATCAGTGAGACAATGCTGTCAGTAGATGTGAGTTATAGTTCAAGCAGAATGCTAATATACTATGTTGGTACACAGCTGATTCATGATGGTACTATGTCTAATTTATACAAAGATAACCTTAATTTCTCCTAAGTTGGGGAACAAGTTTTGCATAAAAATATCCTGGAATTATCATTAGCTCAGACAGGAAAAGCTACTTGGATAAGCAGCAAAATGTTTCAAACCCCTCAAAAATAGTCTAGTTGCCATGATTCAACTTCCAGACTAGTCTAGCTGGATGATTGAGAATCTTCATAGAGATCCTGGAACCAAGTTTAATTTTAAATTAAGCTTATTTTTAATATATAATCCAATTCCACATCGTTCTCTTTGTTTTGATTCAGTTTGAACAAATTGTATCTTTCAGTTGTTATAGTCCAGTCCTGGCAAGTCATCCCAAACAGGTTTCCTTTTTATCTATTAAATCAGATGTGCCTTTATTACTAAGAGCTTAAATGCATTTTGTTTCTTTCCCACACTTTGACATTAATATGTGGGCAATAAACCTTATGAATGATATCCCAAAGGTGCTTTTTCATGAGGCAACTTCTTATTTTTCTTTAAAGATGTTTCATGTCTCATCCAAGAAGTTTCTTCAGCTCTGATGAATGATACTTTTTCTTATTTTTGCTTGAGTGGTTTTAGAAGTTCCATTTCAGTAATACTCCCCATTAAAATATGCAACAAAATTTCTTTATGGATATAAGGGAGCATTTATAGTTGCATATAGAAGTCTTCTTACTTCCAATCCTTGCTGTATTGACTTCATTAATATTTCCTAAACTTATAGATGAAGAATTTCTAGTGCAGGTCACATTTGTTTGTTGGTTTGCTTTCTCCTCTCAGGTCCTACAATATAACCAATCTAACAGATGACTTAAAGAACTTATATAGAGTTGCTGGTGGTGAGGGAAAAGGAATCACATTTATTTTCACAGATAATGAGATAAAAGATGAAGCATTTCTTGAATATCTTAATAATCTGCTTTCTTCTGGAGAGGTTAGAATTTCAAATCACTATAGAGGTTGCTGTTATACTGATTATTGCATTCTTACTTGTAGTAAGCTTCACCTTGATTAAGACCCTGATAAGATGACTCATAAAGCATAAAATTTAATCTCTGAAGCACTTTGGAAGTTGCTGAGTTTTATTCAAAAGCTAATTTGATGTATTTGTTTGAAAAATTGAAATTTCATTTATTCATTGACAGTAATCTGAAGCATAAAGTAGAATAACCTTTTTTTCCCCACAAGAAATACATAAGGAAGCAATAGACCTCTATAACAGAATGAAACTTAATAAATCTGAGACAAATAAGTGCAAGGGATTAGCATCAGAATCTTTAGCTAGCCAGTATTCCATTTTGTTTCAGTGGAGTATATTTGCTGTAACTTGTTATTATTATTCATTTATCATCTAATAAAGCTAATAATATTTCTAGAATATTCAATATTTTAAACTAGCTGTAAGTATTGGAAAGAATAAAATCCCAAGCACAAAAGACAAAGTGCAACATTTTGAATACCGTTTACATGAATATCTATGCTTCATTATTTCTTGACATCATATATTTTTATAAAATACATTAGTGAACCTCAGTTACCTATGAATTATAAACTGAAGCGGATGTTTCCTGAATTAGGAGAGTCTTGGAATCTATAAATTAAAAACTGTGGTATTTTAATAATATTCATAAACATCTTTTTTCTGTAATTTTTGCTTTTTCTGATAAGATCTCCAATTTATTTCCTCGAGATGAACTGGATGAAATAACCCAAGGACTTATATCTGTAATGAAAAAAGAGCTGCCACGAGTTCCCCCAACTTTTGATAATCTTTATGAATATTTTATATCACGGTCAAGGAAAAACCTCCATGTTGTACTCTGCTTTTCTCCTGTGAGTTTCCTTTAAATATATGTTTAGACAACTAATAACCCATTAGATCATCATTTCAGAGATATTTCCTTGCCTAAACAGAGAAACAGGATGATCATGAGTAGGCAAAAAGCAGTGGGAACGGGAACTTCTGACTTCCTGTTGGCTTTCTCATTGACTTCCCTTGTAGGAAGTTGGCAGGGAGCATTGGAAATGACAATCACGTGATTATGGCTGACCACAGCATCAGGATGGTGCTAAAGTAGCTACATCCTTAACAAATGTCATTCTTATGGGACTAATGGGTCCCAGACTTTTGATGCATTATATTAGCCCAGTTGAGGTATAGGTGGGCCTCAACTTACGAGTACAATTGAGTCCAAAATTTCCATTGTTAAGCAAGGCAGTTTAGTGAGTTGCATCCCATTTTATGAATTTTATTGCCACAGTTGTTAAGGCAATCACTGCAGATGTTAAGTGAATCTGGCTACCCTCTTTGTACTTTGCTGGTTGGAAGCCAGCTGTGAAGTTACAAGTCATAAATACATGCTAGTTGCCAAGCACCTGAATTTCAAGTGACTATGGAGATGCTGCAAAGGGTCATAAATATGAAATGTGGTCGTAAGTCATATTTTTCAGTACTGTTGTAACTTCGAGCGTCACTAAATGAATGTAAGTCAAGGACTATCTGTTATTTCAAAAACTGTTGCCCTATGATGCACATGTTACCCAATTGAAAGTTACAAACAGGAGGGTTTTAGTAGTGTGTGAGTTTGTGTGTGTATGTTTATTAAGGGATTGCAAGGTTGTAAATAGGGATTCATTATTTTTTTGTCATTCTAAGCCACTGCAAAATTATAAAAATTTATAAATAAGATTTTTTTTTAAAAAAAGTAAAGTTCCAATGAAATCCTGCAAGTTTAATTCTGCAGTCATTTTTGTGGGAATGTCTATTAAGTTAAAATAGACTTCTGTATATATAAATATAGTATAAAATTGGAATATGCAACCCAATTCTATATATGCTATTTGGAAGTAAGTACCATTCCCAAATAACATGCACAGAAGTATAAAGTTCAGAAGGATTTCCTTTCTTAAGGATACAAATAATGTTCTAGACCAGGGGTATCAAACTGCCGGCCCATGGGCCAGATGCATCACATGGAAGCCATGCCCACCCCAGCTCCAGCAAGGGGGAAAAAGTCACAATACATCGCAACATATCATGTGACATGGCGAGTTTGACACCCCTGTTCTAGACCTATTTATTCCAGATCTAGATATAGCATGGCATTTATGTTGTATAGCAATATTCAACATAAGTTTGCTTTTAAAAAATACTTACCTGCAAGCATTGTTAGAATTATGTTTCTAATATTTTGTTCCTCTAATACATTATTTAATCAGCAATTACTTTGTTATAATTAACAGCTTACATTCTAAAATACGTATATTAAAATATGAAAGATTTCATAGGAGCTTTTTTTCTCCTCTCTCCAATGAGGTTTTATGATATTACAGACCTTGTGCAGATTAGTTCATACTTATACTAAGCAATAATGTGATTTCCTTGGAATGTTATATGAATACAGCTAACATGAATATCACTAATGCCTTAAAAAATAACATGTTGTTTATTGTGATTAATCCATAGGTTTAACACAATGTATGAACCTAGACTATGTGTATAGTCCCAGCTTTTTTTATATGTAACAATTGCACTGGAAACTGTATATAACTCAGGCAGCATATAAGTTTAATAAATCATCATCATCATCTTGATCATCATCATGATCATCTGTTATATGTGCCATAAATATATTTCATTGATATGTCACTTTTTCTCTATGTCTTATTTTTGCTAGGTTGGTGAGAAATTTCGTGCACGGTCTTTGAAGTTTCCTGGTCTTATATCTGGATGTACTATGGATTGGTTTACTCAGTGGCCCAAGGAAGCCCTTGTTGCTGTGTCACAGTATTTTCTGTCAGGTTTCAATATTGTCTGTTCTCCTGAAGTTAAAGCACACGTGGTAGAAGCTATGGGCATCTTTCATGACCTAGTTTCAGAAAGCTGTGACAATTATTTTCAAAGGTAATATTTAAATGTGTATAATTTTGTAATTATATGGTTTTATATACATATTTTTTTTAATATCATGAACACATTTTACAAGAAAAAAGCTAGCAGAAAATGGACGTGGAAGAGTCCATTGGGATACTCCAGCAAAATTGACTATATCATGTCAAGTGATAAAACCATATTCTGCCATTGTACTGTCATCAATTGTTTTAATGTTGGAAGTGACCATAGAATGGTACAAGCTAAAATGAAGATAGACTGTCGAAAAGAATGTATGAAAATGATAAAGATGTCATGAAAAACAAAAAAAGAGTGATAAGCTGTTAGAGGAGAACAGCAATGTTGAGATTAATCTGTCAAATAGCTTTGCTCTATTTCAACATTTGGAAGAGATGAACATTACAGACTAAAATGAACAAATAGTCAAAAACATTCTTGAATCTGCTGCATCTATAGCACTGCCAGAAAAACACTTGGTACAGTCAAAAATCTCTGATGAAACTATTGATTTAATGAAAAAATGAAGACAATGAGGAATACCAGAAATTTCACTAATAAACTGAAATACATTGAACTTTGCAAGACCATAAGAAAACATATCCAAAAAGAAACACATCGGTTTAATGTGAAGCTTGTGAAAAAGGCAATTGAAGAAAACAAAGGGATTAATAAAGCAAAATGCAAGCTTATAAACAAAAGAAACAAGGTTTTTGCATTAAAACGTGAAGATGGCTCTGTGTATAGAACAAGACATTAGAAATAATTGGAATTCTATCCAGAGCTATACAATGATCAAGATTACTCAAAAGAAACAACATCCATGAAAGAGGAAATGCCAGCTATCCTAGTGGAGGAAGTATCAAGTACCATAAAATCAATGAAAAATGGCAAAGCTTCAGGAAATGACTGTGTTACGGTTGAAATGCTAAAACTGGCGGTCACAGTTTACACAAGATAATAGCAAAACTATACTCAAAATGCCTCAGAGAAGAAAAAATACCTGATGCATAGAAAAATGTTGAAGTGATTCTTACACACAAGAAAGAGCCCAAGATGTTTTAAAGAACTATCGCTCTATCATCTACAAGATTTTCACCAAGATAATAGCAAAAAAAAATATTGAGAACATTAAATGATGCACAACCAAAAGAGCAAGCAGGGTTCAGGGTTCAGACTACAGCATAAATGATCACATCCAGGTTGTTCAGCAAGTCATTGAAAGGCACAACAAGTGCATGGCTTTCATTGACTATGGAAAAGCGTTTGGCTCAGTATTCAGCAAGCAATAATTAATACATTGCTCTAATTAACCGTGGCATAGACACTGCTTACATAAACGTAGTACAATCAATATATATAAAAAAACCAATGGCAACAATTTGCCTTAATGGTCTTAAAGTAGAAATCAACATAGAACGAGGTATATGACAAGGCGATACAACATCACCTATCCTTTTCTCAGCCTGTCTTGAAGAAGTATTTTGCAAACTAGACTGGGCAAAAGATGGAATAAAAATCAAAGGTGCCTATTTAAATCACTTAAGATTTGCTGATGATGTTCTCTTCTCACAAGACCCAGAAGAGCTACAAAGACACATACAAGAGCTGCACAAATCAAGAGAACCATTTGGCTTAAAAATAAACCTGAAAAAGAACCAGGTTATGTTTAATAAATTCACTAAAGAAAGAAAAATATATATCTGGAGAAGAATTAGATGTAGTAGACCATATACCTTGGCCAACAGATCTCAGTGGAAGATGATACAATAAAGGAAATTGAATGGCATGTTAAATGTGGTTGGCTGGCATTCAGCAAGCTATGCATAATTTTTTTTAAAAAAAAAGTTTTTTATTTATAATATAGTTAAAACAAAAATGGACATAACGTGACATTCCAGAATAAATATTCCTAACAATTTGTTGCTCTTAATACATAAAATTAATACATAATTCTTGATCTCTATATAAACATTCTTCTATACAATACAGTTATATATACAGTTATATATATTTCTGTCTTAACACTAACTTGAAACCCAAGCAGTTCTCCTTGATTCACACCAGTAATAAAATTTGTCCCAGATTTCAAAGTAGTCTGATTCTGTCTTATCCTTCATTTCCATTGTGAGCCTATCCATTTCAGCACACAATAAAATTTTATATAAAATCTCTTCTTCTGTTGGAATTCCTTTATTCCTCCAGTTTTGAGCATACACCAATCTAGCAGCCGTGAGAATGTGTAACATCAAATAAATTACCCCTTTGTCGTATTTCTGTGTGGTTATGCCTAGTAAAAAGAGTTCTGGTTTTAACTCTACCACTAACATTAATATTTCTTCCAGCCATTTTTAACCTTATTCCAAAAATCACGGGCTTGTGGGCACTCCCACCAAAGCTATGCATAATTTTCAAGAACAACCCCCTCCTATGCTTGAAGAGGAAAGTTTTCAATCAGGGTGTGTTACCTGCTCTAATATATGCCAGTGAAACATGGATACTAACTTCACAATTGATTCAAAAGCTACAAGTGGTGCAAAGAGCCATGGAAAGATACATGCTCGGCATTACAAGACAAGTCAGAAAGACCTGCACATGGATTAGAGAACAAACAAAAGTATACGATATCATCAAGAGAGTAAAAGAACTGAAATGGCAATGGGTTGGTCACATACAAGAAGAGCTGATGGCAGGTGGACCAAGGCAGTCATAGAATGGATCCCATTTGATAAAAAGCATCCATGAAAGAGACCTAAAACAAGATGGATCAAAAACATCAGCAAGTATTATGGGCCCAGTTGGAAAAGAAAGCTCAGGGCAATATTGGTTGGAAACATGCGGAAGAGGCCTTCATCTTGCAGTGGATAGACAATGGCTAAGATGATGATGATGATACATAAAAATCATTTTGCAATTTAATCTCAACATATTATATAATTATACATTTGGAATAATGTTCAATATCATGTGTTCCAACCTCCCGATTAGAGCAGGATCTATAATAGTATCACTGATTGATGAGTATCCATTTTCTGCAGTTTCTGTTTGAAGAATTCTAGTGAAAGAAAATTCACCACATCATGTGGTTGCTGTAAATAACGTCACTAATATATAGTAAAAAGCATAACGCCTCCATTGCCTTATTTTTCTGTGTCAATTGCCACCCTTGCAAAACGAAATATACTTACAATTCAAAAGCAACCCAGTCACACTTTAACAATTGATAAACAGAGATGTAACAGAAAATTATATATAGAATCATTATTTTGGTTTCAGGGGAAACATGATTATTTTACAGACTTCCTAAATTAATGTTTAGAACTGTTATCATTTACATAATATAATAATCTAATACCCTAGGTTGTATCTTGAGATTATTATATAGTTGTGGCATTTAAATCTGAAGAGATATCACTATTAAAAATTACAGATATCGGCGAAGAGCCCATGTCACCCCCAAATCTTATCTTTCTTTCATCAATGGCTACAAAGATGTTTATGCTGATAAGCTGTTCAGCATTAATGAACAAGCTGAGCGAATGAATATAGGTAAGATAAGTCCAAGTCAAAGATTTTATTTTTTCAATCCTTTTACTATGTCATCATATATCAATATATTAAGAAGTGAGCCTCAGCTGGACTTGTTTTCAAAAGCATATATAAGACCAGAGCTTAATGTTCTCTACTAACTGATATTAAAATTGCAAATGGATCAGTTGTTTTGTTCCTATAATCATTTATTATTTTGGGGGAGTTAATTATTATTCTTTCTCTTGTGATAATTAACTATCCTGGAAGTATTTGTTATGAAAAGTAGGGTGTAAATCTGATAGATAAATCAATATAACAGTTAATTAAACATAATTATTTATTCATTATGTACCATCAAGTTGAAGTCAAGTTTTAGTGACTACATCAATAGAGAAGAATATGGTAACTAGCACAAGGTAGATGCACTCAATTACAGCAGTGATGGATTCACCAGTGTTTCTCTACCTTGTCAGCTTGAAGATGGGTGGACTTCAACTCCCAGAATTCCCAGCTCTACTGACTGGGGAATTCTGAGAGTTGAAGTCCACCCATCTTCAAGCTGACAAGGTTGAGAAACACTGGGATACACTATGGAAAACTCTGAAGGGCCAGGTAGGGAAGATCACGTTGGAGGAAGTTTACCTATATGGTTGTTAAGTGTTAACATTGACATAATGGTCCATAATTAATCAAAGAAAGTGAATGAATAAAGACTGAATCACAAAACATGATGTAAAAAATCAGTGAATGGGTTAAGTAGATGGAGTCAAATTATGGTTTAATGGAGTTGATGAGATCCTCAAAACATGAAAAGTTTGAACAAGAGGCACACTTCAAAGTGCTTTCAAGTTGTTGTGTTGTGAATTCAAGGACCATTTTGTTATGAAATCTGGGATAGAAAGATATGGGGTAATTTATTTGATGGCATTAGTATTAAATGGCTTAGCTATTGTTACTTTTATTTTTTCAATCACCTATTTATTTTCTCAGTTTACTTTTTCTTTACTCTTACTGCTTTTATGTACTTTATGTTGCTTATCCTGAAAAGGAATAGCAAAATAGATACAGATTGATAGATTTGTTTAACTGAGTTCTCCGAAGATCTGAACCTACTAGTAAATTTTAGTCCAGGAACCAGACACTTACCCACTTCTTAGTGGAAGATTTTGGCTGTTTATGTTCATAATATTGCCTTAACACAAAATAGAACTATAAATGATTGCGGACTTCATCTGGATTTTGACCATTATTATAGGCCTTGCTAAACTAATGGAGGCTAGTGAATCTGTTGCTAAACTCTCTCAGGATCTGGCAGTAAAAGAAAAGGAATTGGCTTTGGCTTCTGTAAAAGCAGACAAAGTAAGTATAAGCACACATTAAAGCATTAAGTACACAAAGGTTGCTCATGGATTTTTATTTGTTTGGCCTGAGTTTTTAAGCAAATCTGTTGACACTTCCTGGATCAATTCATAACTATCCTCTATTTTTTTCCCACTGCTCAAAAATATGCATTTTAGAATCTGCAGTGGATGGAAGTTCATTAAAGTCTAATACCATCTATTCATGTTGTTATTATTTTTATGCTGTACAGCTTCAGAGCTTAGACAAATGCTCAAATGACATAGTTCCTTGATCCCTTCCCATAATGATTATTTTAAATGCTACAACTGGGTTAAGTCTATTTATTTATTTATGGCAATTGATTGAATACTGTCTAGTCCATAAATTAAAGGCACTTTAGAACAGTTATACGGAAAATAAAATCACAAAATCTAGCACCAAACATAACATGTATGTATGTATGTTTATGTATGCATCATAAACATCTACAACACATAAAAATAAACAGTTGTCTAGCCATACAGTTCCAAGTTGAAATGGTTGTTGTGGCCTTCCAAAAGGACTGTACAGTGGAGGCTATATCACCCTATGTTTTTAGGTGTTTCACAATGTCAATGAAATGATTAATCTATCTGTCAGAGATAGCATGGTCCCTGTTCTCATCAAAAGTCATGATAAGTCTTTTATTAAAGAATTTTAGAAAATAGTTAATTGAGCCAGTTACTACCAATATTTAATTCTCCATTCTTTTCAGCTTTAGGTAGTGTTGAATGAGGCTGATTTTTATAGATTCTTGTCACCCTAACCCAACCAATATCTCTTTTTCAAAAGTGAAAAGCCCAGGAACTAGATAAAGTAATCAGTCTTATCTTGAAACCATACATCTTTATACTTGAAAAGCTGGAGCTGATTTCTATCCACACTTTTGCCCCCCGGCTTGCATTGCTACATGTCCTTTCCATTTAACCAGGTGCTCAGACTGTGTGCTCAGCAAACAAACATTTACATATATCCTCAGGAAGAAAACTACATACCTTTCTACAATTTTCCATTAAAAAGGCAGGTTTCAATGAAAGTGATGTGTAGGAAATGGGAGAAAGAATTGATAACAAAAGGGACATATCAACGCTGCTAACATTGGATGTTCTTGCTTTGACAACAGTTGGAAATGCAGCCATTTTACTCTTTTGCTTTTAGAGTTAGTTGATGCTGGAAGGGGGAATGTGGACAAGAGTCCAGCTAGTCATAACAATAATAACTCAGCCATGGGAATCCAAGGTTATTGCGCTCAGAGCTGATAAAGATTTGACAGGCTGGAGAGCTGGGGAGAAAGCCTGGGCTTCAAGCTAATTGGGGAAAGTGATTTATGACTGTTAATTGGAGGAGGGAATTGTGCTTTGCTACTTTGTGCCCAGGGGAGGGGAATTCCGTTTTTGGCTTTAACTATGTAGTGCCGATGCTTTGTTTCTCGAATAAAAGATTCTTTAAGGTAAACAAAGCCTTGAAGTTCTTTTGAAGAGTTTCATCTGTCGGAACCATGACAGGACATACAAAAATGGTAGCTGAAGTCAGTAAGGATGGAGTCAAGAAAACTAAAGCTGAGAATGAGCTGTATCAGGAAGAACTGAAAGATATAAATAAAAAATTTTCTAGAGAGTTAAAATATGATTCAAGGCATTTGAGAATAATATGAGGAAACGTGGATAAAGAGGAAGTGCTTTGTGCTGTCTTTGCATCTTTCTTATCCCAGAAGAAGACATTCTTCTTAACATGCCTGGAAAAAGGAGAGGAACATAGTCCAGAATTGAAAAGGGTATATTAAGAGTCCATCCTGCTACCTAAAAAAAATGCAAGTCTCCAAATTTGCCAGTCCTCTTCCAGCCCCATCCTATGATTGTTATGATCTAATCCTTTGCTTCACATCTTGGTTGGCTTCTTTGATTTATGTCTTTGCCTTTTATTTGTAGTTTCAGGGTCATTTTCTGGTTTCTTTCTATACATCATTTTTTTCCACTAGCCTGAGTGGAAAAAAAAGAATATTTTTTATTTAAAGTTTTTTCTAGGTTTGCTTTTAATAATAAGCTGACAAGTAAATGTTTTTGTAGGTTATGCATCAATTAATTAACTGTATTCAAGAACTACAGGCCTAACAGGTATTATTTTCCATTAGCCGCATGATCGTATACATGATTCTTCAATAGGAAGAAACTTACCCTACTGATATTGTGCTAAAAATGACAGCTCATTTAGCACATTATTTCCTACCAAGTTCTTCCTGTTTCTGGAGCTGTATGCTTGAGAATGAAGAGGCAAGGAAGACTAGGGAATCTGTCCTGGCTAAGTCAGTTCCTAATGTCAGTCATGCTATAGCTTTGGCCTTTGCCATTATAAATTTCAGATATTTGCTGTGCAAATGCTGGTGCATCCTTTTTAAAAATGTTATATTAGGTGTTGGCAGAAGTGACTGTAAGTGCTGAGGCTTCAGCTAAAGTGAAGAATGAAGTTCAAGGGGTGAAAGACAAAGCCCAGAAGATTGTGGATGAAATTGACACAGAGAAAGTGGTAGCAGAGGCAAAGCTGGAGGCAGCCAGACCAGCCTTAGAAGAAGCTGAAGCAGCTTTGAATGTGAGTGGTATTTAACATTGCAAATGAAATGGGCAATATAAAAAATGCAGAATATAAGCAGCTTGCATAATTATTCTGTAAATTTATGGTGCGAAACTAGAGAGTGTTTTCTTAATTTGAAATAGTTCCCACGTAAGCATAAGTAACCTGCTGTTTCCAAATTGTATTATCTTTTTGTCTCCTATTTGTATATATGAGAGGAACTATTTACCATCTTGACTATAACAGGTTTCATGGATGGTAAAATTAGCATCTCCCTATTTCAAATTTTGGAGCTGAAATAGGAGTTAAATGTAGAGGAGTAAGGCTTTTTAATAATTTTATAAAATATTAGTCAATAAATTAACTTTTTTCCCTAGACCATCAAACCTGCAGACATTTCAACAGTTCGAAAACTTGCCAAGCCACCTCATCTGATTATGAGGATCATGGATTGTTGTCTATTGCTATTCCAAAAGAAAATTGACCCAGTTACCATGGATCCAGAAAGGCCTTGCCTAAAACCATCCTGGGGTGAATCATTGAAAGTAAGCAATATTTCCAAGCACTTTTAATTTTTTTTTTAAAAAAATAGCTATGGTTGAAATCTCAAAGCATCAAAGAATCATAGAATCATAGGGCTGGAAGGGACTTTGAAGGTCTTCTAGTCCAACCCCCTTGCCAAGGCAGGAGTTCTTATACTATCTCAGACAAAAGATTGTCCAATATTTTCCTGAAAACCTCTAGTGTATAATAAAGCCACAGCATAGTTTGTAGAAGTGGGAGTCCTCGGTTTTCACAATTAGCTTTCTTCAGCCAAAAACATAATATATAATTCTAAAAAGTTCTCTTCCTCACAAATGGTTTGTTTTTAAGTATAATGTCTACAGCAAAAAAAAACATTATTTAATGAGAAGAATTTCCTTTCCTTTCCTTTTCCCTTGATCCATTTGATCCATGTCTTCCATATACAATATTTGTTTTTGGATTTGATCCTCATTTATTCTGAAGTGACCAAACCACATCAGCATACTTTTTTGTACTGACCTTTTACTTTTGTATTCAATCCAGACTCATTGCCCTCTGTCCTTCATGACCTTCTCTTTTCTTAAGTAATAATTGCACAATACCACAAGCACCAACAAAGGTTAGTTTTACCCCAAGCATGCACATGCTAATGTACATACACACATTAAGTAATTTTAAGATTTTTTTTTCTTCTGGAACTAACAATGGTGTTAATGTTTTGAGACTTGTTTAAAGAGAGAAGAATTTTTTTTTTTAGAGAGGAGATGGGCTCGGAAAACTATTACATCTGGAAATGTGGTAAAGGAAGACCTTTGTAGGCAATGATGCTTTCTGTTTTCCCCATTTTTTACAGCTAATGAGTGGACCATTTCTCCAGAGTCTCCAACAGTTTGCCAAGGATACTATCAATGAAGAGATGGTTGAATTATTGCAGCCTTATTTTCAAATGGAGGATTATACTTTTGAGAATGGCAAAAAAGTCTGTGGTAATGTGGCAGGGCTACTTTCTTGGACCCTGGCCATGGCAACATTTTATGGTATAAACAGAGATGTATTGCCTCTTAAGGTAAAATAACATGATATTAATTCATTTCTAGTTAATGAGAAGAAAACTATTACAGACTCTTATTATCATTTATGTCTACAGAGAATAACTAGAAAATCAACTGTCCCAAATACTTTTAGTTTCAGAGACTTTGTAACAAATAATTTAATTACCCTTGAAAATTGATGCATTTATTTAAATATAGGGACACATCAAAATAATTTCTTCAGTTGCACACTGTGTTATAAACAGTGCTAATTTTTAAAATGCAAAACCACTAAAATACACCATTTTGAAAAAGACATAACAGTAACTTCGGCTCTGTGATATTATTGATGATGGCTTCCTTCCCTCCTTCCCTCTGACTATCCAGTAGCCTGGGTTGCTTACTACAGTTAAAACAAACAATATAAAACTCTCCTTAATTAAACAGAGAAACAGCAAGCTCAGTGGTGGATTCATACAATATCCTGGCATAAAGAGTCAGGACCTGACAGCAGCATTGGGGCCATGCACACTCCAGAAAGATTTTTGTTCCAGACACCAGAAGCAATGATGGAGAAAGCATGTCTTCTGAATCCTATGGGATGACATTGTCTAAATTGGCAGGACTCAAGCATGCTGATCTTTCTGGATTTCCTTGAGCAACAGACAATTAGAAACAGGTAGCTGCAGACAATTAGAAACAGGTAGCTCCAGACCATGTGCTATGCAGCGCTTTATAGATGACAACCAGCACTTGGATACAAAGTGATTTGGACCTGCATATGCCACTCTGAAGGGATATTCTAGGCTGCAAGACTAGCAAATATAGCTAATTGCCCAGTCATGGATCTCTTGTTTTAACATCAAATTGTCACCTTGATTTTTCTTTACATAGAAGATAAGAATCAAAGCAGCATTTTCTGGGATTGAACAGAAATTACTTGCATCCCATCTCCCACTTTATACAAAAAGATAGGAAAAACATATATACAATGACTGATTGATTGGCTGATTATGTGCCATCAAGTCATTTTTCAACTTCTAGCACTCACAAAGATAGATTTTCTCCATGACAACCTATCCCTAATCTGGTCTGTCATGTCTTCCAATGTTGCATCCATAATTACTGTCACTGAGTCCATCCACCTTGCTGCTGGTCATTCTCTTCATCTCTTTTCTTCCACCTTTCCCAGTATTAAAGTCTTTTCCAAATGGCTAGATCTTTATGTGCTGAAAAGAAGATAATTTGAGCCATTTGTGTCTTCAGTGAGAAATGATTTTTTTTTCTTGGCTGTCCATGGTATTCTCAGGAGTCTTCTCCAACAGGAGCTCAAATAGGTCTTGCTTCTTCCAAGACCAACTAACTTTAAACATAAAAATATTTTTTAGTAAATATATTGCTTCATTTTTTTAATTTTTAGACTAACTTAGCAAAACAAGAAGGACGTTTGAAAATAGCCAATGCAGAATTAGGGAAGGCACAATCGTTGCTAGATGAGAAACAAGCAGAGCTGGACAAAGTACAAGCCAGATTTGATGCAGCTATGCAGGAGAAGATGGTAAACAAAATAAAATTTTGAATTACACATTCCATATATTTTGCTATTACTTACTGCATGCAATTTTCATTCTAGGTTAGGGAAAATGCTTGCTCAGCAGGACAATTTTGGATGCTCTTTGTTAACTAGTCATTGACCCTGCTTCCTCAATTTTGAGGCAGAGAAGGAAATCAGGCAGTAGACATTGGCACTGCCTACTTTTGCCTCTCCACATCCATATCCTCAAGCTTCTGAGATTAGTATTGCTTTGCTTTCTGTTTGTTGGCAATTGACGAAGACACATGGTGAAAAACAACAAGCTCTTTATTATTATCTCCTACAACCAAGCAAGCAGCAACAGGCACACAGGGCTTTTATAGTGCCTGAAACCCGGGCAGTGTGAACCAATAGGAATTGATCATTTTCACACCTTGCACATGCGCACAAGGCTGGCGCAACTCTGTCTGGTCCCCGGGCAGCTTTTGGATTGCCCGGGACCATTTGCAACAATTATGAGCCTACTTTCAGTTCTTGCAGGCTCAGGACACAACAAGTATGATACTGAAATATCATTGCAGCTCTAGTTAGCACTTTAAGCAGGAATCTTTAGGGGAGGCTATTTATCACCTGCCTATTGATCTTGGTGCTTTCAGATCTTTGCCCCATCTCATTTAAATTCTCTTTTAAATTCTTTTAATCAGAGGTTGGCATGTTGCAAAGGGGAGGAGATAGAGATTGGAAGGTTGTCAAATAAAGACAATTTTGAGTTTTATCTTGATTCCCAAGATTGTTTCTAGGCCTCTTGTAATTCTCATAGGCATTTTGGAAAGTAAAAATGGCAGGTGTCTGTAGATCAGTATTTTATTTCTGCCTGGGGAATGGGGAAAGAAACTAAACAATAATTGTAGTATCCATATCCATACAAGCTCAAAGAATTAGCAAAAAATACCTACATTAATTTACCTTTTAGTTAGTTAATATTTTGTGATTAGCTCCTTTTGGCAGCCAAGAGATCTTGGGAGAAGGTAGTGTGTAGATAAACTAAATAAAATTCTGTGAATAAGCAAGTATTTGGATTCCTTGATTAGTGAAATTTCAAAATTCACTAAAGTTCCTAAGCTATGCATGCTCTGAATTAAAAGTAAAAAGGTGGCAGGTTTTTTTTCTTCATATCTAAATTTACAACTAGAATCTGTGCAAAATATGTTGGGGTTGACATATTTATTTTCAAGTTGCATGCTTTAAAAGGATGCTTGTTTTTAAAGATGTTCTTTAAAAAGAGCTAGCATAGTTTTTGGGATGAGCACGTGAAAAGTGTAATATGACATATTTTCAAATGTCAGGACCTCTTGAATGATGCTGAAATGTGCAGGAGAAAGATGCAGGCTGCCTCTGCCCTTATTGATGGCTTGAGTGGAGAGAAAATCCGTTGGACTCAACAAAGTAAAGAGTTCCGAGCCCAGATCAATAGGTATAGTATATGATCACTGCAATAATAGTATTCATTTTAAAATAGATAAAACAGTCAAAGGAAAATAAAAATGAAATCTCTCTTCAATCCATAAAGTATCTGTCCTTTTTATTATTTTATTATATTGTTTATATTTTAAAATGATTGGAAATAGGTAACTTTCAGATAACTGCTTGATGGATAACAATGAAATTTTGAATGTGATTTGCTTCTTTCTTATGATGGAGACCTAGATAGGTGAATCAGAACTAGGACCTGTCAATCTGGCTCCATTCTTCTGATTTGTTTACATCTCCTCCTAGTTTAAATTAGAGCTACTAAATGGCTAGGCTTATGCCAGAAATGATGTTGCTGCTTCACTGTCCTGTGTCCCATGTAATCAGCTCACTGATACAAGTGGTTAGTGCAAGTAGGAGCCCTGTTCATTTCAGCAGTCAATCATGCCCATTTTAAAAAAACTATAAACTTTCCACTTGAACCTGAAGAGTAAAATGAGTATAAAACTGATTAAAGTGTCATTTTTGAATGAGCTTTTTAAAATGTCTTTGTCACATTCCTTTTTTAAAAGGTTAAAAAAAATGTATCTTAATGAAAGATTCCATGATTTTTCCTAGGCTTGTGGGAGATGTGTTACTTTGTACAGGCTTCCTTTCCTATTGTGGCCCTTTTAATCAAATATTCAGGAACCTCTTGCTTAAAGATTTATGGGAGACAGAGATGAGATTACGAAAAATCCCTTTTACTGAAAATCTGAATATCATTTCCATGCTGGTAGATCCTCCTACGGTAAGTCTTTAATTCTGTTAGCTTTTTTATAGCTTAGATTTTTAATCCTGTTGATCATTTCACTAAGTGGTTGAATAAATCTATTAACACATGTTAGTGGCTTGATAAATTCCTTCTCACTAATTCTGTCTCAGTGTATTTTGTCACCTAGCCATCTTTGCCTGGGTATTAAGTCTCAGCAGAGTAACTTCTTGGGTAGAAATATTCCAGGGTGCTATCAAGTTCTAAACTAGAGTGAGAAGTTGAAGAATTGCACATACATGGAAAAATATTAGAAAAATAGCAACAGAATCTTCATTGCAACCTTAAAAGTTGTATTTAAGAGTGAGGATGGAGTGAGAGTACTATTATATTACAAAGGAGATAGTATTACAATGAAAGAAATTCAAACCTGTGTGGTTGACAAACCTAATACACTTTCCTAGTCAGCTGTAAGGATGCTGTAGGTGTTTGCCCTTTGGAAAGCCAGGCATTTTTATGGGGAAAATATAGTACTTATGGGGAAATAGAGAAGGGTTAATATGTGGTACTGAGTACACAAACCACTCTTCTTCATGTCACTTCCATGTTGAGACTTCAATCTCTACAACGGGCTAGCATTAATTGCCATTTCACAATTACAGTAAATGATGGTGTCCTGAGAAACCAGGATTCCAGAAGGGAAGAACTTATTGTTTTTGTTGTTTGATTCAGTTTTCTTTTCTTATTCATCTTATGTCTTCTTCTACATGTCTAGATTAGTGAGTGGAATCTGCAAGGGCTTCCAGGAGATGAACTCTCAGTTCAAAATGGTATCATTGTTACAAAAGCAACCAGATACCCACTTTTGATAGATCCACAAACTCAAGGGAAAACATGGATTAAGCAGAAAGAAAAGGACAATGATTTACAAGTAAGTATTACAAAATTTTAATATTCCGTTCATATTCCTGTTTCCTGAAAACGAAGCTATGCAATGATTACATATGAAGAGGAGAGTTACTGCATTGCAGGGGCCAGAGCAGATCAATAGCTCACCGTCACACTCAGTGTTCATTGGGTGAGGAGGATCCAAACTATCTCTCTTAACCAGGTCACTGGAAGAGATACCCCTAGGCATGCCACTTTGGCACCCACAAAAAAGGACAATTATCAGTGCATTAAATCAGTAGTTAATAACATACTGTAAATGTGTCACGCTGTAATCTGATACAGTGATGGTACTTCTTCCCTCACATTTGTGATTGTTTATTAAATTTAAACTGTCCTCATTTGATTTTTGGGGTAGTAACTCTTTCTATTTGTTTGGTATCTTCCAGAAAGGATCTTTTCTTCATATAATAAAAGCAAGATAATTCTATTTAGACTCTTCCAATGCAAAGATTTACTATTGTCACAGAACTTTCCCAGCTATTTTGTCATGACTTTAGAAGTCACTGGGATAAGGTTACTGACTTAGAAAATAGGAACATTAAAAACTTATTTAAGTTCTGGTTCAAATTTCTCAGACAGAAGTAGATATCTCTAAATCCCAGTTCCTGGGATTCAAAATGGAAAAATAGTGACTTACCTCCAAGAATTGTCATAAAGTAAAATATAAAAAGAAATTTAGAGAATTAAGCAATCCCATATAAGTCCTCACAGAACTAATATGAATTTACTGAGATTTATGTCAAATTAAGTAGGCATAGGTTTACAAGCATTTTAAGAGTATTCTAAAAATAAGTGAAAATAAGCATTTTGGTAAACTATATTGCCTTTATTTATAACAAAGCATTTTTACTCCTAAGGTGACAACTTTGAATCATAAATATTTCCGTTCGCACTTAGAGGATGCCCTCTCTCTGGGAAGGCCACTTTTAATAGAGGATATCAGGGAAGAATTAGATCCTGCCCTTGATAATATATTAGAAAAGAACTTCATTAAATCAGGAAGCTCTTTCAAGGTTAGCTATATTATTGTGTATATTTTGTGTGTTTTTTTTGTTTAAATATATGACAAATGTTCTTGGACAAACCACTTAAAGAAATTATATAATCAAACAATGAACCTTCCTCTTCAGTCTATGACCAGTTTCTTCAACCTCCAAAGAACAGAGAGATCAGAAATCTCCTTGACAAGAGATTGTTTCTTTCTGAACCTCCAGGCAAAAAAGTTCTTATTTTTCCTCCCATTCCCTTTCCAGTCCTTTACTGGAAGCCTTTCCCTCCACTTATCTGTTACAAGGACAGAAATATTTTACTAGGTAATGGTAGTGGCATTTCAGAGATTGTTTTTAGAAATTACTATACTTTTGTGAAACAAACTTGATTCTGCTTGACATATCAGTTTATTCTGCAGCTTGCTTCACTGAGGTAGAGAAGTGGCATGATTTGCCTGAACAAAGCACTTAGCATCCCACTCTGGAATTGCTATAGCTGGAAGGTTTCTTTCCATGCTCAGAAATCTGTGTTTGGCCAATACTGGAGGAAGCAAAGCATACCAATGAGGCTACTCCACTTCGCTTTGCTTCGCTTTGCTTTACTGCTAAAATGGGTTTACTGTGCGATTTAATGAGATGCTTTAAGGCAAGGGTGTCAAACTGCCGGCCTGCAGGCCTGTTTTGTCATACCGAAGCTGAGCCCACCCCTTGCCAGTAATGCAAAAAGAGTTGTGATACATCCCGACACATCACGTGATGTGGCGAGTTTGACACCCGTGCTTTAATGAGTTCCAAGGTTTTTGTCCAAGTGAAGCCCTCC
The DNA here is from genome assembly GCF_016545835.1 of Crotalus tigris. Classification (NCBI taxonomy): domain Eukaryota; kingdom Metazoa; phylum Chordata; class Lepidosauria; order Squamata; family Viperidae; genus Crotalus; species Crotalus tigris. The sequence goes on along the minus strand of NW_024096554.1, from coordinate 3,683,817 downwards.
CTTTAATGATCTGAAGCAACCATTATGTATCTAAAGGGTGTTGATTTGGTCCATCCTGTGATAAAAAGCAAGAATGTAGCTTTGATTTAGGATATCTGCTACTGGTGCAATTTACCCAGAATAACATTCCGCATGACCACCAATTTTGCTAGGACAGTTGATAGGTATCAAATTGCGCCTGTCAGCAAGCTTCCTCTTTATGAAAATCATTGCACTTTGAGCCTTATACTTTACATTTCTATGGAAAATAGTGGACAAATTTACTATCAAATTATGGCAATGGGGAGGAGAAGGGAAAGTTTTTAACCTTAAAATAAGGAGTTCAGAAACTGTATATAATCCACCGATCCAAAACTTACTACCCCTAAAATAAGTCAGTGGCAAAAGCACAATGCATTCCCTTCTCTCTTTCTTTTTAATGGTATTAAAGCCATAAATTACTAATTGAATTTGTACCATACAACTGACTACATTAACTACAATATAATAAGAAATCTGAAATAATTATATATATATATTAATATCTATATCTAAATCTATATATCTATAAATCTATAGATATATAAAATATACTAAAGCAAGTATATTGGTTAGTATATTTACATACATTTTCTTGATTTTTGCCCATGTTGCAATACTTCCTCTTCAATTAAATATTGGGATGGATGGGAAGCTCAAATGATTGAACAGTGATTTAATAGGAAATAAAATGAGAACAAAAATTATATTTTATTAGAAAATATTTAAAATATTTGTCAGTTAAGAAAACTGTCCATGAAGAACTGGGTTGTTAAAAATATCTTGAGCTGTTTGAATTTTGCATACCTTTCTGAACAATATTTTTCAGTTATTAACTGTATTATTAACAATGCATTGAAACAAAATTTGAACTTTTATTAAGGTGAAAGTTGGAGATAAAGAAATAGATGTCATGACTACATTTAAACTTTATATTACTACAAAATTGCCCAATCCTGCCTTCACTCCTGAGATTAATGCTAAATCATCAGTAATTGATTTTACTGTTACAATGAAAGGACTTGAAAATCAGTTATTGAAGAGAGTAATTCTAACAGAGAAACAGGTAAGATAATCAGTACAATGAGTTGTTATACATAATGAAACAACGATGTTTCACTGAAGCTTAAATATTGATTCCAAAATTGTAGTCTGCATTTCATCAGCAAAGTGAATTTAAGATGATGGATGGACGGACAGATGGATGGATATCAAAGAACAAAGAAAATTGTCAAAGGCTGACATATCAGAAACTGAAAAGATTTAGGCACAGAGGGGTTAGAACATTATTTTCCTTACTCTCCCTCTGCAAAATTGAATTATATTATTAAGTTAAAGTAATTACAAAGACCTTCCCTCCAATGGGCTCAATGGGAGGCATCTCATCAAGTGTCAAGAGCTCTTTGGAACAAACTTATTTCATAAGAATCGTTGAAGGCATTCTCAGGAGTGAGTATTTTTAAGCACTCTCTCTTAGAGAAAGGTGTAGAACAGCTAAGAGAAAGCCTAACTGGCAATTACTCAAATGAACATATTGCAAGTAAGAGTCATCATCGCTAAGATGATAGGAAGATTTGGAAGGGAAAAAAAGATCTTGTTTGAAGCCTGGTGGGCTGTCTTAGAGAGCTGGCTTAATCCCAGAAATTGAATGTGTTCAAAATCTGTGTGATATCTACAGCAGGAATAAAAGTATTCCTAGCCCAAACAAAGCTTCAGTGATGGAAGAGCACACTTCTTGCTCAGTTATTATCATCTTGTTTTTATTAAAAGACCAGTGAATGGATAATACTGCATTCTAAATGTTTATTCTTTAGAAAGAATGTAAACATTTTTAATATGATAATGTTTAATACTTCTGTTATGCTACTTTTGGAACTTATTAATCCATTTTTGGTTTGCTATTTTTATTTTTTTCTGTGCTTTCAAATAGTATTATTATTATTTGCATTAGATTTTACCTGTTATGCTTAGTCAAAGGCATCAGACTGTGACTCTAAACTGGGGAAATATTTGTTTTGAAGGGCTTGCATGTGTATTCATATAATATAAAGAAAATATATAAAATATGTAAATATAAAATAATTGTAAATAAGTATTATGTTTTTGTGTATCTTCTGGACAAAGCTACGTGTTCAGCAACAAGTGCATTATAGTTTTATTTTTATTTATTAAATGTAGTTATTAAATCCATATGCCACCATTTCACTATCAAACAACAACATGAATTTTGTTGTGGTTCTGTTGATATTGCACAATGCAGCAATGAAAGAAACAGGGTAGATTAAAGCATTTGCATAAGAAAAACAGCAGTAGAAAGGAAATTAACCCTTGCCCTACATTTTTGCATTTGTAGTTCATTCAAAACTATTTCCTAAGGACGTCCTATTTTCAGATTTGATTGGAAAAATTGCTTAAGGAAAGAACTGTATAGGAAGAGTGATGCACCCATTTTCCACTTCTGCATTACACAATTTGTAAAACATGTTCATATGTTCATATTAGTAAAGTTGGAAGGGACCTTGGAGGTCATCTAGTCCAACCCCCTGCTCGGGCAGGAAACCCTACACCATTTCAGACAAATGGCTGTCCAGTCTCTTCTTAAAAACTTCCAGTGTTGGAGCATTTACTGCTTCTGGAGGCAAGCTGTTCCACTGATTAATTGTTCTCACTGTCAGGAAGTTTCTCCTTAGTTCTAGGTTGCTTCTCTCCTTGATTAGTTTCCACCCGTTGCTTCTTGTCCTGCCTTCAGGTGCTTTGGAAAATAGCTTAATTCCCTCTTCTTTATGGCAGCCCCTGAGATATTGGAATACTGCTATCATGTCCCCCCTTGTCCTTCTCTTCGTTAAACTAGACATACCCAATTCTCGCAACCGTTCCTTATATGTTTTAGCCTCCAGTCCCCTAATCATCTTTGTTGCTCTTCTCTGTACTCTTTCTAGAGTCTCAACATCTTTTTTACATCGTGGTGACCAAAACTGGATGCAGTATTCCAAGTGTGGCCTTACCAAGGCATTGAAGAGTGGTATTAATACTTCACGTGATCTTGATTCTATCCCTCTGTTAATGCAGCCTAGCACTGTGTTAGCCTTTTTGGCAGCTGCAGCACACTGTATCTGAATGGTTTTCTCCTTTGTAGACTAGGATGTAGAGGAGGGTCTCCAAGTATAAGTGGATTTATTGTATGCATAATTATTTAGTTTTTAAAATAGTGAACATTATTTCAGCAATTCCTTAGAAAGTTAAACATGGAAAAAGTGAAACTTGAAGATTAGGATAGATTATGTTGAAGGCAGCTACAGTTTCATACGAATGTAGGAAAAGAAGATGACCATGGATTTCTATAGAAATAAGTTTGTGAGATCTGTCAAAACCATTTATACCATGGCACATTTAACTGCTGATTTCTTGTATCTAATATTCCTATGATTAAAAAGATTACCAAAATCCAATATGTCCTGAAACATACAAAAATACTTTCCTAAGAAGACAAGCAATAAATCAGTTTTTAAACCTTCATCCTTATCCTTTTTAATGCAAAACTGAAGAAGTAAACAAGTCTGTGTTGTGATATTTAATATAGGAACTAGAAGCCGAAAGAATTAAACTCATGGAGGATGTAACTTATAATAAGCGGAAAATGAAAGAACTAGAAGATAATCTCCTTTATAAATTAACTACAACTAAAGGTATTATTGTATTTATGTTTATCTCACTGTTACATAAATAATGTAGACAAATTTTCCAGTGCATTATAATAAAAGATACAGCTCTAATTTAGAAACTTATTGGACTATTAATTTGAATCTAGACTGTCCCTAAGAAATGTTCTACTATATTTGAAAATAATAGATTTTAAGGCAAGGAACCTTTGGTTCCCTGCAGATAAAAGAGTCAGTGTAGTTTCTCCTGCTGTTAACAAGCCACTCTAGAACAATACCAAATAAATAGATTCAGTTGTCTTAAATCAGCAATTGGGAGGGTATGATAGCACAATTAATTGTTCTGGCACCCCACCTAACTGGCAATAGCTGTCTAAACTATCATGAATTAATTTGATCATAATTATACTGAGACATTAAGGTAAATTGAGCAATGGATCATTATTAGGGCTGAAGAATTGTTATCCTTCATTGTCTTCTAAAATCCATTGCTCTAAAATTTATAATTATCTATAAAGTAGAGCCAGCTTTTATGTATGTAGATTTTAAGGTCCTTTATTATTCATTTCATTTATTATTACTTTGAATTACATAGCTGTCCATCTCAAATGCATGATTCTGAGCATCTGACAGAAGGCTTATGACCAGTGGTGGGATTCAGCCAGTTCGCACCAATTTGACAGAACCAGTAGCTAATTTTTTTTTGCCCAGGCCCAGAATGGACTTCCACACAGAGAACTGGTTGCTCACATATTAGAATCCCAACACTGCTTATGACTCTGGGTTGTCAGTCCCTCTGTTTTCTATTAGCCTTTTTCATGGTCCCCCTGAAAATGAAAAATCTATTCCAAATATTGTAAAACTTTATTTTATTTTGGTACTCTTTAGGTTCTTTGGTAGATGATGAATCACTGATCGGTGTTTTGAGAACCACTAAACAAACAGCTACAGAGGTATCTGAAAAACTAGAAGTTGCAGGAGAAACTGAGAAAAAAATTAACACCGCACAAGAGGAATACCGTCCTGCTGCTACACGAGGGAGCATTCTTTATTTTCTGATCACTGAAATGAGCATGGTTAATACAATGTATCAGACTTCCCTTGCCCAGTTTTTAAAACTGTTTGATCAATCCATGGCTAGGTAAGAACAAAATATTATTATATACAGTGATGTTTTTTCTGCATATGCTCCAGTATTTGTTGTGACTTGGTCAATTTGCTTGCTTTGTTTTGGCACCTTAGATCTGACAAGACTCCTATTCCACAGAAAAGGATTACAAATATTATTGAGTACTTGACATATGAAACTTTCACCTATTCTGTTAGAGGCCTCTATGAAAATCACAAATTTCTTTTCACCTTGCTTTTGACATTAAAAATCGATCTTCAGAGGAACCAGGTCAAACCAAAGGAATTCCAGGCACTCATTAAAGGTAATCATCTTGAATTCTATATTAATTTTATTTGATATATTTTGCATTTTTCATCCTCATCGCAATCTGGTAGGAAGATTAAACAGAAGAGGCAACACCTAAAGCCACTGGATTGAATAAACAAAGCTTTGTAGTAATCATAGCCAAAAAATATTCATAAAAGTATATGTGTTCATCAATATATCACCATAGATACAAAGAGTACGAACTTAGTTTCATTCATTCATTCATCCGTTCATTCATATGCAGTAATTATAATGCTATGAAACAAGAAAATTACACATTTTTCTCACAGAATGAGTATTGAAGTAGAAAAACCAGAAATACCACTCAGATTATTGTGAATACATGTGAACACAAGAATGATTTTTGGAACAGATTGGACAATCTTATCAAAGTGAATCAAGGTTAAAATTAGATGACATGAATGCTGGATGAGAAGAACACCTGCGCGCACAGTCACAAGAAGTGATTTAGCAATTTGGAAACCTGAGAATGAAAGAGAATGGTAATTGTTTGTTGAGTGCTTCCTTCAAAGAGTCAGTTTGTATCCTGGAATATTGGAAAGACCCTAAGAATACAGAGATAAGAGCTATATTGTTACAGGAGAAAGCAGGGCTGTTATAGAAAAGGTCCTTGTGTCAAGGGGGGAGAGCAGGTGTGAGAAGGAGATTCAGATTAACTCCTCCCTTAATTATGCCAGGTATAAATTAAGCTAAAGAATAGCCTTGTCAGACTTTCAGTATTCTATTATTCTGCCCTACTAGTTATAAAGATCTTTCCAGATTCCCAAATGGTTCTGGTTTCCTAAGTTTGCCAGCCAAATTCTTCTCAAATGCAGTTTAAGCATACATCAGTTCAAATGGCTTATGGACAATGAATAAATTAACCACGTGATTTCTTTCTTTCTTATGAAATATAGGGAAAATTGATGAAGGATACAAGGGTGATGTGAAGTTCTGAATATGGGAGGGACCACTATTTGTTAGCTTCAAAATTGGATGTTCAGAAAAAAAGTGGACATAGGGGAAAAAAGAATGTAAATTAGAACAAAAGGAGAACGAATGAAAAAGGAGAAAATATAGGTTTAGCATGAAAATGTATTGGGGAAAAAACACACTCTCCCAAAAGAATAATGGAAGTGAGCTAAGAAAACAAGATGTGGAAGCTGCATGAAACAGAATGGGAAAGACGTCTTACAGATTGCCATAGAAGAGTTTGGATTTATTCTAGTGGAAATTATTAAAAAGGACACTTAGTAGAATTATGACAAAATTATTGATAAGTATAAATGTGTGCAATAGAATGGTTGCTGGAAAAAATAAGTACGAGAGAAAGATCTTGTATGTGTGTATAACAAAAATGGAATTGCAAAGTGTTTACTCAAAAGAACAAGATTAAAAGAGGCAGAGAAACTGCAAAGTGACTCGATGAATGTAAAAATTGTTTCGAAAATGGGTGAACAGAGCTTAAAGAATCTCCCTCAAAGTGAGTAGAATTAAAAATTAAAGTGATTAATTGACTTGGAATGAAATTCCAATAAAAAAGTGAGAGAATGCCAAAAGGAGTATTTGAGATTTTTATGGGAATGATGATGAAATACCAAAGAATGGAATTGGCATGACTGCTATAAATGTTAATATGCAATGCTGTGAGAATAGTAGTCTGCAGTTTTAGATAGTGTAAATAGAGAAATACTAAATAAGGGCACAGTTTGCCTAAGGAATAGCTGTGCACCTTATTTAACTTGTATGAGAAGTTGCACAGTTTGAAGAATGCTGTAATTGTCCCTATAGAAAAAAAAAAGGTAACAAGGAAGGCTGACAGATTGGTTTCCCAGCTGTACCTGGGAAGGTATTTGATAATATTTTGATTGACAGGTTACAAGAGATGACAATGAGCAACAGCTGTAGGATCACTTCATGCCTGGCAGGGACTGCACCGAGCAAGGTTTTGCTCTTCATCAAATCATTGAAAAACACGAAAAACGTTGATTTAGAGAAAATGTCTGATCAATGAATTATAATGATTATAATGAATATAGATCTGAAGGTTTAAATGCTGAATTTGATAAGTATATGATGCTAAAGAGTAAAAAATGTGTGGGGATATGGAATGCTTGCAAATGATACAGCATGGATAAAACGAAGATGGGCAATGTCTTGTTGGTTGCATGCTGGTATAAATAAATATATTAAAATACTTGTGGCATTAAAGATGTGTTGGCTGGCAATGTGAAAGTATATGTGCCTATGTGTACAGATAATAATGTCTGATTACTTGAGAACTTATTTTGCAGCAATGATTAGACTACAAAAAAGAATGGATCTGAAAACTGATATATCAAAAAAACAAAGCTAATTGTACGAGAGTAAATAGGAGTGATGATTTAATACATAAATAGTGAAAAAAGTCAAACAAGTATTTGAATTTTGATTGTTCAAGGTGGAGAAATATTAAGATGTGTAAATGTTGATAAAAGCTAATGAGCAGTATGCTGTCCATTGTGAGGAATTAATATTAAGGGGGGAAAAGATATTGTATAAGAGCCTGATTCTGTCTATTATATTATATGGAAGTGTGAATTGGAGATGTCAGTAGAAACATCAAAGTAGAATGGGGTATTTCAGAACTGTGTGTAAGAAAACAGGAGAAAGTAAGACCAAGACTCAACAGCTGCTGAGTGAATATGTATTGAATCTGAAAGTGAATGAGCAGGAACAAAATACATGGAGATGGTTTAATAAAATAACAACAATGAATGGGGATCAACTTGCAAAATATACAGTATGAAGAATAAATAGATCAAGAGGAAGGAAAAGACCAAAAAAGATTGTGATTCATTGGAGCTGATGAGTTCTTTGGAAAGAGAGGTTAAAAAGTTTAGAGAACGAGAGTGGCTTGGATATAGTGGAAGCAAAGTTTTTTTTTACAGAAATGGGAAATGTGAAGACATATAGCAAATAGTCTTGCTTCAGATGTTGCATTACCAAACTAGGTAACTTCATCAGCACGTGCAGAAACATCTGCAAGAAAACCTCCAAACTTAAACCCTACCATTTAACCCTGAACTATAAATATTTTCTTCTACAAGTCTTGTTTTAAACTGGATTTTGCTAAATTGCTTTCCTTTACTAATCTTTATTTTCCTTACTATTTTTTAGCATTTTTCTATGGTTCATATAACATTACATATTCTCAGAGAAAATAATCTGTTGGGTATGTACACAGTACATTCCTTGATAGTAGTGTTTAAGTATCTCCCATCACACGGGAGACCAGGGTTCAGTTCAATGAGGAGGCTGATATTATGAGAGCCACTTTGGTCTGGTGGTTAAAGTCCTAGGCTAGAAATTGAGAGACTGTGGTTTAAGTTCCACCTTAAGCCATGAAAGCCAGCTGGGTGATTTTGAGTATTATAGAACTAGAACTATTTCTTGCTATGCTTTTGCCTTTCAGTGAGAAGTTGATCCAGGAAAAAAAAAAACCGCATCTCAACCTGCTCCAAACTTCTCATTTTGCAAGATAGTCACAGCAATAATTTCATCTCTCTCTCTCTCTCTCTCTCTCTCTCTCTCTCTCTCTCTCTCTCTCTCTCTCTCTCTCTCTCTCTCTCTCTCTCTCCCCTCCCCCACCTGACAGGGTTGTTTTTGTGGGAAAAATAGGAGAAGGAAGGTGTGTTGGATATGTTTGCTGCCTTGAGTTATTTGTAAAAGTAATAAAGTCAGGATACAAACAAACAAAATAAAATTAATAATAATCTTACTTTCACTTTCTAATTGAAGTAGGACAATTAGACACATCCTATGCTAGAACCAATGTGAATTGGAGATCAATGAAAGTTGATCATGAACCTCTTTATTTAGCACTCAGTCCTACTAAGTTCGACAGGAGTTCAACTAGCTAAGATGTTTGCTTAGAATTTCACTGCTCTGTGCAGTCCTAAACATTTTTATTCAGAAGTCCACCCCATCAGGCATAGTGGGCTAGCTGCTGGTGAATGTTCTTTAGATTGCAACATTACTCTCTGTCTCAAATAGAGATAATCTGAAAAAAAAAAAACTATGCATGGAACAATGTGATACTTGGGATAAAAATTGCTGATTTTTGTTATTGTTCAGACCTGTAACATGCATAACATATATGTATTTCATAATAATATGAAATCTTAAGGCTTGATATAGTTATTTGTTAATGTATAGGGGCCATTTTCAATAACTATTAATGTTTTTCATCCAGGAGGTGCTGCGCTGGATCTAAAGGCTTGTCCTCCCAAACCATTCCGCTGGATTCTAGATATGACATGGCTCAATCTGGTAGAACTGAGCAAACTACCACAGTTTTCAGAAATTATGAATCAGGTATGATTATAGCCTTAGTTATGTTTTACTTCTTTTAGCATTAGCAAATAATCCTATAGTCTTTTATGACCACTTGTGGCATTATATTGTTCTGCATTTTAAGTGCGGATATTTTTTCCATGCCTTAAGATAGGTGGATGCAGAAATCACAATAAATGCTATCATATTTTCAAATGTGATATGAACTAATCTTTCCTGAATTCAAAGACTTCAATGAAGTGGAGACTTCTTGTCCATTCTGTAAAGGAAAAATAAGATTAACGGTTACCTCTGGTCCTTCATTAGATATCCCGTAATGAGAAAGGATGGAAAAATTGGTTCGATAAAGATGCTCCCGAGGAAGAAACTATTCCAGATGGATATAGTGATTCACTAGATACCTGTCGCAAATTATTGCTTATCAGGTAAATATCACAACTAATTTTGCATTACTTTTTTATATGTTCTTAGTTCTTTTCAGGAAGTGCTGTATATTGGCACTGGAAGATGCACATTTTCTAAAAAGGTATGTTTAAAGCATTGGAATAATTATGAATAGATGATATAACACTAACTTAGGAATATTTTTTTTTTTGCAGGTCTTGGTGCCCAGATCGCACACTTTCTCAGGCCCGAAAGTATATCGGAGATTCCTTGAGTGAGAAGTATACAGAACCTGTCATCTTAAATTTAGAGAAAACATGGGAAGAAAGTGATAGAAGGACACCTCTCATTTGCTTCTTGTCTATGGGATCTGACCCAACGAACCAAATTGATGCATTGGCTAGAAAACTTAAACTGGGTATATGTTTATGTTACTTTTCAAAACAAGGATTTTAGAAAATTGCTACACTAAATCTGCTTTTGCAGTAACTTTTCAGGTGAATCTCTTAGGAATCCTATCTTTTGTAATATTTCTTCCACTAAATAAAGCCCAGCTCCTTAATATGGTGCCTCCAAACACTCGAGTCTCTGTGGGCAGCTCCCTCAGGACCTGCAGGCTCTATATTCTACTTTATTTCATTTTCCACTCATTTTCATACTTTTAATTAAATAAGTAATGCAACAGAAAGCTATAATGCTTTAAAGGTAATGTGGGACTAGCACAAGCAAAGATAAAATAAATATTCAGTAATAATATAGAACAAAACAATAACCCTACAACTGAGATAAATAAAAGATGTCAGGTGTTCTTCAATAATGACGACATCAAATCCGTAATTGAAAAAAAATGAATTAATAAAAATAACTCATCTTACTCTTTTCAAAATTGATTTGAAATTGCAAAAACAGAAATATTTTAATTTATTAGCATTGTATTGTGTTATTTATTGTAGAAAACAGAGCTATATCTATGGGTCAGGGACAAGAAGTTCATGCACGCAAACTAATTCAGATGTCAATGATGCAGGTAACATGCAATGTTCTTTTTAGTTGGGTTTTCATTTTTTCCCCCAACAAAAATGTTTTGTATTTGAAAAAAGGCTACAGTCCTTTGCTTATTGATTGTAGAATAACTCTCATTCAACTACATAGCTCAATAATTATGCCCAGATTTCAAAAATTAAAATTCATTACATTGGTAATTATCCACAAAAATTATCATTACTCCCAATTGACAATAGCTGTCCTATTGTGATTGTTATAACTACCACAAGATGGCACTGCTACTTTATTTACATTTGGAATCTACTCCTTTCATCTGTATGCAAATCCATACTTGTTTTTGATATGGTTAACAAACAAATATTGGAGGATAAAGTATGTATGGTATATGAAGGATAAATTTCCATTAGAAAAATCTTCATATAGTGTTATTAATCAATAGCAATATGCTCAGACAAATGGTTTAATCAACTGTTTTGGAACAGGGTGGCTGGGTGTTACTTCAGAATTGTCATCTAGGTCTAGAATTTATGGAAGAACTTTTGGAAACATTGATGACTGCTGATATTCCCGATGAGACCTTCAGAGTTTGGATAACCACTGAACCACATGATAGATTTCCAATCACTTTGCTGCAGGTTAGTTAAATCTAATGAAAATGGGAGTGTTTATTGATTTAAAAAATCAACTAAAATACTACCTTCTTTGGAACTGTAAAATCTAAACATTTAAGACATTTGAGCTAGTTTGCATTTAGACTGGTCCAAAAAGCAAATTGTTTTCTACTCCTTTATGGGGGATGTTATATGCCAACCAGATGTGTGATACATTCAACAGCAATTTACACTCAATAGCTCTGAAGTGTCTGGTGCTCTTGGGCTACTCACTCAGTGCAGATCGTTGCTATTTTGAACTAGCAACAGAGTAGTTTGTGTATTCATGATAAGAGGTATTAGATAATTAAAGAGACGAACATGAATATAGGCAACATGGATTAAAGCATTCTGATCTGAATCAAAGGTGGGTGTCTAGCCGAAGTTGCTATTCATGGAAAGGGGAGAGGAGGTGATGATTACTACATTTTGTTGTATTTGTGGACTTGATGAAACAGCATCATTTTCTAAATGATGTGCCCTGTCCTTCATTTTTCAAAACCGTGTGGCATGACTCCTTTGGAATCAGAAATAATAAACCCTTTTTTCATGTTATGCCAGACTTCAATAAAATTCACCAATGAACCTCCACAAGGTGTACGAGCTGGTTTGAAGAGAACGTTTTCTGGGATAAATCAAGACTTGCTTGATGTCAGCAATATGCCTATGTGGAAACCTCTTCTTTATACCGTTGCCTTCTTGCACTCTACTGTCCAGGTATTACAGACAGAGAGCACATTTTGTGCCTAATAGAATCTTTCCATAATAAATCATCCTGGTAACTCATTGAGGCCTACAAGCTTTGTATGCCTCACAGCACATGAAGGCCATATGTTGCAAACTCATCCTTCATTTCCAAAAGTCTGGTGACAGCTTAAAAATGTTATTGTATCTAGCTGTACTGGTAGCCCTATTATTTCCCTGTTCCTCATTTATAGTTTAATCAAGCACAACACTTAAATAATATTGTAATAGTAATACTATTATTTCTTATATCTTTTGTAGAAAAAAATATAAATTAAAAAGACTAAAACTCTTTGTCTTATTGTATGAATAGAATTTGGGGAGATATGCCATGTTCACTTGTCACAGTACACTGAATTTTGGATTATTTCCATTTGAATATACATATATTATGCTACATAAGCTTTTCACAGAAAGAAAATTTCTATCTATATAATAAATAGTTTGCTATATTAATGTGAATGTCAGTAATGGAATTTGCATTTTTTTAAAACAAAAGATTGTGCTGGTCATGAAAAAAATCAAAATCTATCAGAGCTATATACTGAGAAAGATTAATAACGATATTGCTCTAACATGGACATTGGATGTTGTTAAACAAATTATTATTAATGAAAAAGCAAAATATGTATACATTCATAAATCTAAATAAATTCCTACTTGTTATATATTTTCTATACTAAGGAAAGGCGAAAATTTGGTCCTTTGGGCTGGAATATTCCCTATGAATTCAATTCTGCTGACTTCACAGCCAGTGTTCAATTTATACAGAATCATTTGGATGAATGTGACATTAAGAAAGTAAGTATCTACAAATTTGTACTTAGAAGTGCTGCCAAATAGTTATGTATCTTAAATGGGATAAAAATTTCACAGGCTTCTGAGGCTCACTAGAGATGCAACTTTGTTACTGATATAGATGAAAATTCAGACAGAAGAGTCATTTTGGGTTTACACTTCACTTCTCAGCTCCCTGTGTCTCAAATGACTATTTTATGTGACAAGAATTGTGGAAAAGCTTTTGCAGAAAAAAAAATCTCCTGGCGGTATCAGGAGCTGGGATCAGGGAGGAGTGTGTGGAATGGAGTTTAATTAAAAGTTGGCAGAACTGGCTTAGCTAATTTCTTAGCAGATCCAGTGCAATGCAAGTCAAAAGCCACTCTTCCATTTCTATCACTACTGATCTTCTGCTACCTTACATTGTATTGTAAAAATATCTTAATTTGAACATTTCATACGCAGAACCATAGTCCTTCGGTATGAGCAAAATTCTTACATGTCAAAATTGCTTGTGTATTTATTTTCAGAATTTTTTTCCATTTTTACAAAATGAATTTGAACTATGCATACATGCTTTTTTAAAATATAGCATAGTGTTTAATTATGAGGAGAAATGTGCTTTGAATTGCAGGACTATTACCCAGCCAAAGGTCAGTACTTCCACACTGCACAGCTAAAATAGACAGGAGGATAAAGTTTCAGAAGTATGTCCCTCAGAATCAAAATGCACACTTTGGGCAATAGAGGGAAGGGCATTAAAAGAATGCAGAAATACAGATGAAGGAAAGAGGAAAATGTATTTCTGATCATGTTGCATAAGAAAATGAAACATTCCTTGGCTGCGTATTATTGAAAGAAAAATCTTCATCAGGGTCCAGTCCAAGCTGGGAATAAACAAAATGGAGGCTGTTTAGAAAGAAGGTTCTTTATTGAGTTTTAGAACCATACAGAAATATGGCTGTAGGGCAGCTGACCACATGGAGCTGGGAATAGTGGATTTTTATACCTTCTTGGGCTTTTGTGTTTGGATTTGTTCCTGTGGCATGAACTTTAACCTGAGGTTCTTTGTGCCTTTTTGGTATTCTGACAGTGGTGGGTTAATTCTATTATGTCCTAAAGGTCATGTTCTGCTTCCCTGGGACAGTGGCTGATGGCTATGTCCTGTGTTCGATTTTTTGAGTGAGAGGGGTTGCTGGTTCTAATTCTATCACTCTGCTATTGTTAGCTATCAGTTTTGCTGCAAGGGATTTCAAAATATTTTGTCTTGAATGGGCTTCTGCCTGCTAGTATTTGCTCATGAATGGGGTCTCAGTCTTTCTGAATGGGATTATCAAATCTGTATTTCTACAGAGCTGGCCTGCTTAGTTTCTGCCTGGCGCTATTAAGAAAAACTGGGCCTGCTTTTCTGCCTTTAAGATCCTTTGGGGAAATATAATATTCTGCCTTTTTAATATTCCCCAAAATATTTCCTTCTCTGGAAGGGGCTTCCTACAGTATAGTAATATAAATTCAAATGCACGCATCTCTTTCTTCTGAAGCTGAGTCTTTTCTCAGAAGAGTGTATAATCCAGAGTGTGTAAGAGGCCTTCTATTCTCCCACACTGCCTTGCCAAGAGCCAAGAGAGTGCAACGAGCTGGTAATCTTATACAGAGTGGTTTTAGCCTCCCAGTAGTACTGTAATCTGCACAATATTATTGTTACTAGGGTTCAAATACACTTACTTGCACAACTAGAGCTAACTTAAGAGCTCAGTTTGTTTACTTTCGCTGGCATTACTATACAGACAACACTTTAGTTCACAAAGCTCATATGTGCTTTTAGTTTTCCTAGATTGTATAACAAAAGAGGAAGAAAATGCCTTGCCAAATAATGAAAACTGAAGCCAAAGTAGCAATATATGATGCAGTACACCACTGAATTTTGTATGAATATCTGCACAAGATGGATCATACATTAAACAATTGCTTAAAGACAAGGAAACACCATTTATATTTTAGACAGCCATTTAGCATTTCCACAATACATTTATAATACATGCAATTAATATTGTAATATATACCAAAGCAAATTGGCAAATGACTTTTTGTTAACCATTTTCATCTATCTGGATTGATGAAAATTTGGGTGATATATCAAGAGGAAAAGAACAGTTGGTGAAAATCCAAGCCTTGCACTTTGATAAAATCCCAGATCCCTGCTATAAACAGAGTGCAAACTTATGCAAGAGAGAGGTTTGTGACAAAAGACTAGGACTAAAAACTTGATTTCTGAGACATATTTTTTATTTTCCATTTTCCACATTTTACCTAGGGAATATCTTGGAGCACAGTCCGATACATGATTGGTGAAGTACAGTATGGAGGCAGAGTCACTGATGATTATGATAAGCGTCTTCTTAACTGCTTTGCAAGGGTAAGAAAATAAGTCACTGTAAGAAATACATCTTCTGGAAACAAGGTTTTGCTGGACATCTAACAGAACTCCTAATGTCACACAAGAACCGATGCCAGCCTTTGTTTCCTCCTGGCCCTGTTCTCTTCCTCCATTCACTGCTAATGCTGGTTCACCTGCTCTCTATATACAACTGGAAAATTTTCTTTATTTTGCCTTCTCCTTGAAGGAAGTTTGGGCCAGTGCCAAAGGAGTGGACAATGGAAACAAAAAGAAAGTGGATCCTTTAGGTTACCTTGCCTAAACATTTCCTAAAACTTGGAACCACAGTTGCTAGAAAATTAAAGCTTATTAATTTTGGATGCTGTATTTCTCTTAAGATCAATATATTATCAGATCCTTATAGCTAGATTGAAGAATATGCCTTTTTCATAGGTTTTTGTTTTAAGAGGGAAATTCCCAAATCATTAATAGTCAATTAACAGTCCTGATGTACACCTATAGTTTGACTCTAATAAGTAACTGATTTCTTTTTTTCTACTTGAATCATATACTTAACTGTTAACTTTTCACCATTAATTTGTATAGGTCTGGTTCAGTGAGAAGATGTTTGAAAGCACTTTCTGTTTTTACACTGGATATAAAATCCCAGTTTGCAAAACTCTTGAGCAATATCAAGACTACATTTCAACTCTCCCCGCCATGGATAGTCCTGAAGTCTTTGGTCTCCACCCTAATGCAGACATAACGTAAGTTGATCTAACAAGTTGATATTCAAATTTTTTAAAAATAATTTTAGTAACACAGGACATTTTACTGGGAATTTCAGAGTCTGAATAAATGCAAAATTTAAGGAAGCTTTCCTTGACTTCCTAAAGATTAAAGATTCAAGCTCATGCACATAGACTCAACCCTGACAAGACCGAGTGGCTCTGGGTCTTGCCTCCCAAAGGCCAACTGGATGGTCCATCTTTAGTCCTAGGGGGGGGGGCAAATTTACCTCCCTCAGTGCAGGCACGCAACTTGGGTGTCCTCCTGGACTCACAGCTAAATTTGGAACAACATCTATCGGCTGTGGCCAGGGGGACCTTTGCACAGGTTCGCCTAGTGCACCAGTTGCGGCCTTATTTGGACCGGGAGGCTTTACTCACAGTCACTCATGCCCTTGTCACCTCAAGACTGGATTACTGTAACGCGCGCTACATGGGGCTACCCTTGAAGGGCGTTCGGAGACTGCAGTTGGTTCAGAACGCAGCCGCGAGAGCGATTGTGGGCGTGCCAAGGTACCCCACATGTCACCTATCCTCCGCGAGCTGCACTGGCTTCCTGTGGGTCTCCGGACGCAATTCAAGGTGTTGGTTATCACCTTCAAAGCCCTTCATGGCATAGGGCCAGGTTACTTACAGGACCGCATTCTGCCGCACAGCTCCCAGAGACCGGTGAGGTCCCATAGATTGGGCCTCCTTCAGGTCCCGTCGGCCAGACAATGTCGGCTGGTGGGCCCTCGGGGAAGGGCCTTTTCTGTGGTGGCTCCGACCTGGTGGAATCAACTCCCCCCCGAGGTTCGAACTACTCCCACCCTGCCGGCCTTTAAGAAAGCCGTTAAAACTCTCCTGTTCTGGCAGGCCTGGGGCTGATGTCCCCGGGGGGCCGGGATATGATCGGACTCGCGGTATGACTGGATTATTTTATTCTTTTATGACTGTTTTTAACCTTGTACGCCGCCCTGAGTCCTTTGGGATTGGGCGGCATATAAATATTTGTAAATAAATAAATAAATAAATAAATAAATCTGGACTGAGCTCTGTTGGAATCACATGCACAAGATTGTGCTATAAATTAGTATAGCTATTGAAAAGTATAATCAGTGTGATTGTGCTATAAACATAAAGCATTTCTCAAATATTTCAGGCATACAATTCAACAGCATCTTTATCCCACCTTAATATATTAAGTGATCTGATTGACACTTCTCCAAACAGAACATAGATTAAACAAATTGGAAGAAAAGTAATAATTTTCAGTGTCTCAGGAAATGCTTCTCGTTTAAAAACAAATTTTCACCCTCATCCGTTAAGCAGTTTCAAATAGAAATAAAATGCATGTGAGCATCTTTTTACCCTTACCAGGTTATTTCTTATTTTTAACTTCAAAAATTGTACAGCTTATTGTAGGATATAATCAGTCTATGAAATTTGTCTCCTTATAATTCATTTAATTCTGTAATGAATTATATAATTTACAGAATGTTCATTCTTAATATGTGGGGATTGTTAAAAATTAACTAAAATGCCTCAGTTGCATTACCATTAAAGTTCAAACACTTTGTTTATATTTAGTCCTTCTTTTTTACTATGTTCCATGACTTTCATTATGAGAATTTGTAGATCATTCATATTTTCAGTTATCAGAATAATATCAGGCTCTTAATGTTTCTTTCCTCAGTTTTAAAAATCATGTTCATTTTCTTACACTCCAACTTTTCTCAATATATATTCTGCAGTACAGGTTGAATAAATACGGAGAGAGCATACATCCTTGCCTCACTACGTTGCCATCATATTGTGACTTTTTGTATATAGGTTTTTAATAAGGGCAATGAGATGTTCTGGGATTCTCATTTTTTTCTGAGCCCTTTCCGCAGCTTGACATGATCAACACAATCAAAGGCCTTTTTTATAATCAATGAAATACATACTGACATTTTTGGTATTTGACTTTCTCAATTATTCAGGGTGTGTCAGAAATAATAATAATAATAATAATAATAATAATAATAATAATAATAATAATAATAATAATAAAACATAACCTGCAACATAACACCCCAGACTTAACAATTGTCGATAAGAAAGACAAAAAAGTCTGGATAGTGGATGTGGCAGTGCCTGGAGATAGCAGAATAGACGAGAAAGAACTGGAGAAGATAACAAAATACAAAGACCTACAAATAGAAATAGAAAGACTGTGGCAAAGCAAGCAAGGGTAGTACCAATAGTCATAGGCTCCTTGGGTGCAATCCCAAAACAACTGGAGCACCACTTGAACACCATTGGCATTGACAAATTAGCTATTAGTCAATTGCAAAAGGCGGCCTTATTAGGAACTGCTTCCATCCTGCGACGATACCTGTAATACCATCAAACATCCACATCTGCCTATCCCAGGTCCTGGGTAAGGACTCGATAGGTAGACAAAATGCCAAATCCAGTCTGAACATCCGGCTGACTGTGCGATGATCCATAATAATAATAATAATAATAATAATAATAATAATAATAATAATAATAATAATAATAATAATAATAATAATAATAATAATAATAATAATAATAATAATAATGGTTGGCAGTGAAAGAATCCAGTAGAGATATACAACTGTTCTCATTTGGAAACCAGGCACCTCTACCTCAGGAAGAACAAAACCCTCTAACTAAAGAAATAAAAGAATTGAAACAAAGAATAACTGAGCATCTAGAACAGCACAAAAAAACAGAATAAGGCTACCTGCATTGAAGCTTGTTCCAAAGAAACAGCTAGCACAAGCATTAAAAGATGCAAATACTGCAATATCAAGTATAAGCACCAATTCACTGCAAGAAACAAACCAACTAATGTACAGCACAGCTGCAGTTATAACAGAATACTGGGATGCAAAATCAACAAAAAACAAACAAACAAACAGTGCACCACAAAAATGGAAGGTTAGACTAGAAAATAAGATCAGCAAGTTAAGATCACATGCAAGAAGCTAGAACAGATGAAAGAAAAGAAGCTGAAGAACAAGAAGACCAAAGAATACCTAATCAAAGAAATACCACTTAGAAACAAGGAAGATCAAGGAAGCACTGGAAATAATAAAGCAACAAATAACAGCTATAGCCAGGAAAATCAGTAGATATGAAGCTCGAATTGCAAACTATAGGCAGAACCTCCAATTTCAATCCAATCAGAAACGTTTCTACCAATCCATCAATGGAGAAACTGCAAAGAATCAGTCAGTACCTGACAAGGAAGAAACAGTGCAGTTCTGGAAGCAGATATGGGATAACCCAAAGAAATACAACAAGGATGCGGCTTGGTTAAAAGAGGTGGATGCAAATAAAACAGAAGTTGAAATGAAAGAACTAGTAATAACAACAAAAATGGTAGAAAAAAGAGCAAAGAAAATCAAAAATTGGTCAGCACCAGGTGAAGATGAACTGCATGGGTTTTGGTTGAAACATCTAACTGTTATACACCCACTCATTGCCAAGCAATTCAACAATATACTACAAGGAGGAGAAATTGAAAAGTGGCTAACAAACTGGGAAAACCTACCTAATAATGAAAAATCCAGCAAAGGGGCAACACCAGGTAACTACAGGCCAATTACCTGCTTACCAACAACTTTCAAATTACTAACTGGTGTGGTAGCTGATGCAGTACAACAGCATCTAGTTGAAAACAATCTCTTTCCACCTGAGCAGAAAGGAAACCGCCCCAATAGCAGAGGAACAAAAGATCAACTCCTAATAGACAAAATGATCTTGGAAAACTGCAAGAAAGGAAGACCAACCTGAATGTGGCATGGATTGACTACAAAAAGGCATTTGACTCTCTGCACATGACTGGATAATCAAGTGCCTAGAAATAACAGGAGTCAGTAGAAACATCAGAATATTTGTGAAAATCGATGGCACAATGGAAGACACAGTTGCAGATCAATGGTGAGAAGCTGGGAGAGGTTAATATCAAGAGAGGAATATTTCAAGGAGATTCATTATCACCATTACTATTTGTTATTGCACTGTTTCCTCTGTCAACAATACTGAATAACTCAGGACATGGCTATCAAACATCAAAAACATCTGCCAGACTATCCCACCTCCTTTACATGGATGATCTGAAGCTGTATGGAAAAACATCATCTGAAATAGAATCGCTGCTCAACACTGTCCGTATATATAGCCAAGATATTGTAATGGAGTTTGGCTTGGACAAATGTGCCACACTTACTATCAAACAAGGAAAAATAGTGAAAACTGAAGGAATCAAGATGCCCCACGAAAATAACATTAAGAGTCTGGATGAGGAAGATTACTACAAATACTTGGGTATCCTTCAAGCTGACAACATCAAGCACACTGAAGTCAAGAAAAAGATTAGAGGTGAATACATCAAGAGAGTGAAGAAGATCTTAAAGTCCAAACTCAATGGAGGAAATACCATAAAGGCAATCAACACCTGGGCAATCCCAGTCATTAGGTACACAGCTGGAATAGTGGACTGGACTCAAGCAGAACTAAAAGCAATGGATAGGCAGACCAGAAAAATAATGACAATGAATCATGCCCTTCATCCACGCAGTGACATTGATAGACTTTATCTACCAAGCAAATAGGTGGGCGTGAATGCTACAAGTACATCAGATGTTGAAGAAGAAAAATGCTTTGGAAGAATATCTGAAGACAATGATGAAGATGCACTGAAATAGTATATCAGGAAGGCTTACTAACTACTGGAGAGACCAAACTGGCCTACAAGAAAGACCAAATGAAGAACAGAATAGAGGCATGGGAAGACAAAGCACTACATGGCCAATACATGAAAAAATAGCTGGGAAAGCAGATAATAAATAAAACTGGCAATGGCTAAGAGCAGGGAAATTGAAGAAAAGAGACCGAGGGAATAATTCTGGCTGCACAAGACCAAGCTTAAGGACAAATGCATACAAAGTCAAAATTGAGAAGACAGCAACAGACAGTAAGTGCCGCCTATGCAAAGAAGCTGAAGAAACAGTGGACCACTTGGTAAGCTGTTGCAAGAAGATTGCACAGACTGATTACAAGCAGCGGCATGACAAAGTAGCAACAATGGTGCATTGGAAGATCTGCAAAAAATATCATTTGCCTGTAAGCAAAAACTGGTGGGATCATAAAATAGAGAAAGTCATAGAAAATGATAAAATTAAACTGCTCTGGGACTTCAGAATTCAAACAGACAAGCACCTGCAACATAACACCCCAGACTTAAAAATTGTCGATAAGAAAGACAAAAAAGTCTGGATAGTGGACGTGGCAGTGCCTGGAGACAGCAGAATAGAAGAGAAAGAACTGGAGAAGATAACAAAATACAAAGACCTACAAATAGAAATAGAAAGACTGTGGCAAAAGCAAGCAAGGGTAGTACCAATAGTCATAGGCTCCTTGGGTGCAATCCCAAAACAACTGGAGCACCACTTGAACACCATTGGCATTGACAAATTCGCTATTAGTCAATTGCAAAAGGCGGCCTTATTAGGAACTGCTTCCATCCTGCGACGATATCTGTAATACCATCAAACATCCACATCTGCCTATCCCAGGTCCTGGGTAAGGACTCGATAGGTAGACAAAATGCCAAATCCAGTCTGAACATCTGGCTGACTGTGCGATGAATGATAATAATATAATAATAATGATGAAGATGCACTGAAATTAGTATATCAGGAAGGCTTACTGAATACTGGAGAGACCAAACTGGCCTACAAGAAAGACCAAATGAAGAACAGAATAGAGGCATGGGAAGACAAAGCACTACATGGCCAATACATTAAAAAAATAGCTGGGAAAACAGATAATAACAAGACCTGGCAATGGCTAAGAGCAGGAAAATTGAAGAAAGAGACCGAGGGACTAATTCTGGCTGCACAAGACCAAGCCTTAAGGACAAATGCATATCAAGGCAAAATTGAGAAGACAGCAACAGACAGTAAGTGCCGCCTATGCAAAGAAGCTGAAGAAACAGTGGACCACCTGGTAAGCTGTTGCAAGAAGATTGCACAGACTGACTACAAGCAGCGGCATGACAAAGTAGCAACAATGGGGCATTGGAAGATCTGCAAAAAATATCATTTGCCTGTAAGCAAAAACTGGTGGGATCATAAAATAGAGAAAGTCATAGAAAATGATAAAATTAAACTGCTCTGGGACTTCAGAATTCAAACAGACAAGCACCTGCAACATAACACCCCAGACTTAAAAATTGTCAATAAGAAAGACAAAAAAGTCTGGATAGTGGACGTGGCAGTGCCTGGAGATAGCAGAATAGAAGAGAAAGAACTGGAGAAGATAACAAAATACAAAGACCTACAAATAGAAATAGAAAGACTGTGGCAAAAGCAAGCAAGGGTAGTACCAATAGTAATAGGCTCCTTGGGTGCAATCCCAAAACAACTGGAGCACCACTTGAACACCATTGGCATTGACAAATTCGCTATTAGTCAATTGCAAAAGGCGGCCTTACTAGGAACTGCTTCCATCCTGCGACGATATCTGTAATACCATCAAACATCCACATCTGCCTATCCCAGGTCCTGGGTAAGGACTCGATAGGTAGACAAAATGCCAAATCCAGTCAGAACATCTGGCTGACTGTGCGATGATCCATAATAATAATAATAATTCCTTGGTCTTTTCTAAAACCAACTTGTATATCTGGCATCTCCCAGAAAGAAAGAAAAGGCATAAAGAAAAAAAAACTATGACATAACAGTTGCATCATCACTGTAGTATGGCCCGAGGGTCTATTTTAAGCAAAAGGAAAGACTTAGCAACTGTCCTTCAAGGCTCCTGCCTCGAGCAGAGGGTTGAACCAGAAAACTTCTAGAGTCCCTTCTAGCCCTATGACTCTATGTTCTATGCTGATCCAAAGGCAGCATATCCCAGGGTATCGGAACGACTACCAAGAAAACCTGACATTTCATCCCAAGCCATAGCTGTCGCAAGAGAGGCAGTTTCTCAATAGATGACCAGACTGGATATCAAAGCATGCTTAGAAAAACAATTCCTGATATACTACATAAGGTTTTATAGGTAATACCCAACACTTTGAACTTGGTACAGAAAACTACCGGTATTGGCAGATAGTGCAGCAACCTAAACAACAGGTAGAATTCTATAACAGTGTATTTCTTCAGTTAGTAGCATTGCCACCACCTTCTGTATTGGTTGCAGTTTCTGATATATCTTCAGACATAATCCCATATAAATTGCAACAGTCCAAAGGTGTGGTAATCAGAACATGAGCATTTTGGTAAGGGTTGGATTGTAATTGACAGTCAGTGATAATCATTTTATTTATTTATTTAAAGCTTTTATATAGCTGCCCATATTGTACCGAAGCCTGGGTGGCTTGCAACTAAAAAAAACAATATGTATCTATAATAAAAACATTAAAACCAAAAGACCTGGAACTACAGCTAAACTTTCCCATCAATGCACAAGTTCTTGCCCTATCCTAGCATTTGGGGGGAAAGACAGTTCTTAAGTGTTTTTTAGGTTAAAAGTGTGGGGGCATGCAAAATCTCAGAGAAATGGTGATCCATAGAAAAGAGGCTGTCAGGGAAATGGCACTCATCTTAAATCCTAAGGGAAGGCCTTAGGAACATGCCCGCCCTTTTAAATCTGATAGGGCAGGCAAATGTCCTTGGGGAAAGGCAGCCCCGTGCCATGCAAGGCTTTCAAGGTAATAACTAGCTACTTGAATTTTGCCCAGAAGGAAACTGGGAACATGTGCAGCTCGCTTACAGATAATCTGTTTCTTTAAGCATTCTCTATTAGCTAATTCCACATCAGTTTCTCAATAACCTCATTTGGAATGCTAGGAAACTCTTCATGCAGCAGCTTTTTTAAAAAGTAGTTTGCTGTATGAGTTGAGAATTCCATCCACCATGCATACTTAAAGAACAATATACTGAAGGAAGTAAATGACATTTCTAGTTCGAGAGACTAGCATCTAACCGTTTGGGGAATCTACAGAAGCTTTAGATTTTTCTCCGTAGGTCCTTTCCTTTACCTCAGATTTTCTGCTTTAAAATTTAAAAAACTGAAAGCCCATTTGGAGCAGTAATATCTCCCTGTGCTTTAAAAATATTTTCAAAGCAATGCTGAATTTGTATACAGAGCACATGTTTACTACCTGTAGATCTTGAAGACAATCTGGTCAAGAATAACAAATTGTTCTCAAAAACTCCAAAGCAGTTCAGGGCCTCACAAACTCAAACCTGAAAGTTAGCCTAACTAAAAGTTTCCAAGTTCCTCCCCTCCTTTTCAGAAAAGAGAATGAGGAGATGGTAAGGGAAAAGATAGAAGACAAGCCTGCTGAGATAGGTCAACAAAGTGCTTAGTATTATACATGAACACAGCTGTGGTTTTTAAACTAATAATCAAAATTGTGTTTCATATTATGAGCTGTTAGTTGGCCTTGCCTGTTTTAAATACTCAGAAATATACAAAAGCCATTTCCTGGTTACATTCAAATGTCATGACCAATCATGGTTTGATCATCTTCAGTTTAATGAATTTGTTATCTTTCCCCCCAGAAATAGCAGGAATCAATTGAATTGTCTGTGGCTTTTTATTGTGGGTTATTTATAGCAATCCTATTTGACAACTTACATCTTCTCACTTTATTACATACCATTTAATATTCCTTTCAGATACCAGAGTAACACAGCAGCTGATGTCTTGAACACTATTACCAATATTCAACCAAAAGAAAGTGGAGGTGGAGTAGGAGAAACTCGAGAAGCTATTGTATATAGACTAGCTGAAGATATGCTTGAGAAACTGCCCCCTGATTATGTACCCCATGAGGTAATTGTTCTACAGTACACATAAGCATGAAAATACTGATCCATAGTGGTAAATTTCTTGCATTGTTTAAGAGTGCTGAAAGGAAATTCTCTTCTCAACCCCTTCTTGTGTGTGTCAATTTCATACATGCTATTGGGCAATTCTTTTTCTAGTCAAGATCCACACTTGCCCCTGAGGGCCATAGAATTATCATGGTTGTGTGATGCTATAGAGTTAAAATTTGGGGGGAGGGTGTGAGTTTTATGGTATCATTCAATATATTTTACAATAGGAAAATAAATAAATATCACCCTGGCTTTATCTTCTTTGTCATCAAGTATGAGAAGTGGGGGGTGGGTTCTGGAAATTATCCAAATAGCTGTATGGACTGTATGGAGCAGCTCTTTCAATTTTGCCAGAGGATCATATAAATAATACAGCAATTATTCAAACTATATTTTGTTGGCAATCATCTTGGCAAAATGCAAAATGATGTCTTTGGACAAAATGAAATGTTGCATTCCAACAAAAGAACCTCATTGTAATTTATTTTTTTATGTATTTATTTATTGATTGATCCAATTTATATGGCCACCCTTCTCAGCAAATGACTCTGAGCAGCAAACAAAATTAAAATACCATAATTGTAGAGCATGAAATTGGGGCTATAATGGCTTGGTCTGTTTTCTAGTAGTCTCAGACCCTGAACAGTATGGCTTGCAATAATTTAGGGAACACTGTATTTGACTTACCTTGGACCATATATTTATTCTTCTGAGGGATTTCCATAGGACAGCATTACCTTGTTTTTAAATATGCTTTCGGCATTGCTTGGCTGAAAGCCTGACATTAAATATGCATTTTCAAAGCTCTTAGTATCTTAATTCCAAGGGGCTTGTCTTATTAAAAAGTCTACAGCTGGTGATTCTCAACTACTCGTTATTTATATCTCTTCGAATAATTCTTGGGTTAAAAAGAGCTAAAATCACTTTCCTAGGGCTGCACTAAATGTTAATGAAGAAGAGGCAAAAGGGGCAGCTTTGAGGGCAAATAATTTCAAAACCGATCCCTCCTTTTGTTTCTCATTCACTGGTGTCTGTTCAAAGCTGCTTCTTTTCTTAATATGTGTTTTTGAAAACACTTTTCAATTTTTTAAAAAGGAATGTCTTGCTGAGGTGATCCTGTCCTCCCCACCTCCGGTCACTGAAAAAGATGTTATTGCATGATAATATCAGGAAATAATATTAGAATAAAGTTCTACTTCAGAATGAATGAATGAATGGACAATGAAATGCTTTGTCCTGCTTTTTAACCCTCTACTTCCAATACACCTGAATAGGACTTTTATTTTTTAGAGAATAGTTTCCTGACATGCACCCATCTTGCTTTAGCTAGACTCTAAATCTGCTGTTAGAAGAAATTCTCAGGTGCTACATAAGGAGAAAATGAGTCCCTTTATGATGTTAAAATCTGAATTTCATTGTATATGTATCTAATTACTCTACCTGAAGGAAAAATTATTAGCTAATCATTTACCAATGAGAATGTTTTCCTTGATTCCATATTTCACATCAAAGGTCATGTGCATCCCTAGATTATAATAACTGCAAACAAATAAATTTTCATATTTATAGTCAAGATGCTGCAAATATTGGGGCATCTGTCCTGCCTTTTAAAACTCCAATGAGGAGCTGAAGAGCAATGAGAAAAGATGCTATAAAGATTCACTCAGAAGAAATATGAAAGAATAAGACAAATATTAAAGTTGTAATTTCTCCTCTTGCTTAAAGAAAAAACATAGCTTTATTAAATGTAGTACATATTTACTGTTATTAGTTACCATACTTATTTCTCAAAATTTAATGGTTACTTGCATTGCTGCAACAATGGCTTACAAATCTTAAATAAACATAAGAATACAATAATTGCATTGCCTTCCACTAACTGGATGGTCATTTCCATTATATATCTGAGCTTAGAGGATCATAATGTCTACTGATTTAAGGCACATTCCACTGAGGGTAGCTCACAAACATTCTCCATTAGAATTCATGGTGGCTGCATAGAATTACTTCATGAAATTTGCTAACTATTTGAATACATACAGGAATACTTGAGTTCTAAAGATACACTTGGTTTTGCAGTAGCATTATAATGCTTCTTTCTGTTAAAACAAAGCATAATCTCTGAGCTTGGTTCTTTTCTTGAAGGTGTTTCATTACCCAAAGTAGGTAACATCAGTGCACCTCATTTCAACCCTGAGCTACAAATATTCTTCTGTGTTGATAAAGCATGATCAATTTCTGGATTGAACTCTTAATTTGCTTTTCATCATCTACTGTCTTTATTCTCACATATTCACATGATTTCCTACAAATATTTTCACAACAGCTCACCAAATAAATATTCAAAGTTAATTTAGGCCAGCCCTCTTGTAAGAGTGAGGTTGCATTTCAAACTGGTGTACCATCAAAGAGCAAAATATGTTCATTATCAAGGTATCAGAGTTATTATCAATGGGGTTTATTGTCATTTGTGATATTCTGCCTCTAGCACTAAATGAGAACTATAGTAGACTTGGCTGGGAAGAGGAGAAGGAAATTGCTGTTTACAGTGCTAATGCACATGAACATATAGGCAGATCCTATATAGTATTGTAAACAGGAAGACTGTTGCTTGAATATTCTTTATTTAGGATAAAGCTATTCTAAATGCTTTTTTATTGACTTGTTTTCTTTTAATTATTTTTATTTAGGTAAAAGCTCGTTTAATTAAAATGGGCCACCTTAATTCTATGAACATTTTTCTTCGCCAAGAAATTGACCGAATGCAGAAAGTTATCAAAATAGTCCGAAACAGCCTCCTTGACCTTAAACTAGCCATAGAAGGAACTATTATTATGAGTGAGGTAACTAAGTACAGTATTATATATAATTATGCATTCTGAAATAAAGCCTTTTTCTATTCAAATATATCATTACATGTTTAATCTTTTACTTCTCTAGAACTTAAGAGACGCTCTTGATAACATGTATGATGCTCGAATTCCTCAGCTCTGGAAGCGTGTATCATGGGATTCTTCTACCCTGGGTTTCTGGTTTACTGAACTTTTAGAGAGAAATTCCCAGTTCCGTGTTTGGATCTTTGAAGGAAGACCACATGTATTTTGGATGACTGGATTTTTTAATCCTCAGGGTAAATATCATTTATTATACATAAAATAAACAATATGTTCTGTTACAAGAGTGGAGCCTTATTAGTCTATTAAAAAGCATAACTCTTCCATTACATTTGTTTTATTCTATCACATCCATATAGGAGTAGAGGCAGGAATCCAATATATATAAAGAATTTTTTTCAATTGCATGGTTATAAATTATAAATTATTGTTCAGGATTTCTGTTAGATTCATGTGAAAGTCACATTTCTCTTTATCTGATTATTTTAAAAAAAACCAGTGAATAGAGCATCATTTAAGCCATACATATTAAATATATATAATTCTTTCTAAAACTGTTAACATGTACAAGCTTGTTTCATATAAATGAAAGTCAATATGCATGCACTATCAAGGATCCCCCCCCATTTTTATGTAGAATTTTATTACAACTTGAAATTACTAAATCAACAAAATTCTGCATTTCATAAAGTGATTTAAAAGTACAATGTTCTTTTAAGGATTGCCTTTGAAATTCTTATCCTAGTCATGATTAGAGGATTATCTACCCCTCATTGGCACCTTTCTTTTATTCACAAAAGACATTTACAGATTTTTTTGGAAAAGCAAAAGAGGAAGATAAATAATTGCAGGAGAATACAAGTCAGAATTTGGTATCATCAATAGTTTGAGGACTCTTGTTGTATTTTTCTTATTTTTCTTGTGTTTTTTTTTATTTACCCATATTTTGTGTTAGGAATTTTGGCTGAATATTTTAGTGGTTTTTTTATGTGAACATTTTAGCCATAGAACATTCCAGTATAAAAATGTATACAAGAAAAAGATTGTGTTCAACTTGTCTTATTCTTTGGCCCCTTTTACAGGGTTTCTAACAGCTATGAGACAAGAGGTTACACGAGCTCATAAAGGCTGGGCTTTGGATACAGTGACCATCCATAATGAAGTACTGAAACAGATCAAAGAAGAAATCACTGCAGCCCCTCCTGTAAGTATATCATGGGTACATCCTTTTTTGCATTAATTTCCAAACTACGTCTATGTTCTAATAATTCTAATCTGATTTTTTTAAAAAAAAATGTTTGGTTTTATTTATTTATTTATTTATGAGACTTATATACCGCTTTAAGTGCAAGCACTCTCTAAGCGGTGTACACCAGTAAGCAATGTATGTATGTATGTATGTATGTATGTGTATATATATATATATATATATATATATATATATATATATATATATATATATATACATATATACATACATACATACACATACAATCTGGGTCCTCATTTTACCTACCCCAGAAGGATGGAAGGCTGAGTCAACCTTGAGCCGGTGAGATTTGAACCGCTGACCTGCTGAACACAGTCAGCTAAAGTGGCCTGCAGTATGCACTCTAACTGCTGCACCACCTTGTATTTGCTTTAGATTTTTCAACAATGAAATGAACTATAAAAGAAAGAAAGCACATGTGTTTTTCACTTATGTAGCCCTAACATACTCCTTTCCTATCTTACACCACCAAAGTAGCAAAGATAGAGGAGGGAGTTAGAGGAAGATGACATCCCTGTAACAAAAAAGCCCCCGCCGCCCCCCCCCAAAAAGTCAACACAGTGTAGGCTTCATTAACAGAGGGATAGAATCAAGATCACATGAAGTATTAATACCACTTTACAATGCCTTGGTAAAGCCACACTTGGAATACTGTAAAAAAGATGTTGAGACTCTAGAAAGAGTACAGAGAAGAGCAATAAAGATGATTAGGGGACTGGAGGCTAAAACATATAAGGAACGGTTGCTGGAATTGGGTATGTCTAGTTTAATGAAGAAAAGGACGAGGGGGGACATGATAGCAGTGTTCCAATATCTCAGGGGCTGCCACAAAGAAGAGGGAGTCAAGCTATTCTCCAAAATGCCTGAAGGCAGGACAAGAAGCAATAGATGGAAACTAATTAAGGAGAGAAGCAACCTAGAACTAAGGAGAAACTTCCTGACAGTTAGAACAATAAACCAGTGGAACGACCTGCCTCCAGAAGCAGTGAATGCTCCAACACTGGAAGTTTTTAAGAAAAGACTGGACAGCCATTTGTCCGAAATGGTATAGGATTTCCTGCCTGAGCAGGGGGTTGGACTAGATGACCTCCAAGGTCACTTCCTCCAAGGTCCCTCCCCCATGAGGGGGAAGGGGGACGACTGCAGGAAATATAGGATTCTACAAAGGATTTTTTTATTGCATTCTGTTCCTGCATTTTTTCTGACTCCATAATATTGTTTTTTTGTTAAAGTACATCAGATATGGATATAAGTAGAGATGTTGAAGTAAATAGATTTACATTTATATATCCGCCCTAAGAAAAATAGATATTAGGGAATTAGAGAATATACAGGCTGAGTCCATGCCCAGATAGAAAGGTGCATAGAGCATAAGACAGAAAACTACTTTTAATCTCACAGCCCAAAAAGTATTTCAATTCTTTTCAGTAAACACAAACATGTGAACATTGTTCATTATCATTCAGAAGCATTATAGATTGTTTTATTTTCTCAAATTATGCTAGTATTTTTTCCCCCTTTTCAGGTTTTGCCAATTATACTATACTTTATACCAGACAGGTTAAATCAGTCAAGTTATGTTATAATAGTAAAAGCTGATAATTTTCTAACATAATAAATATTCATTCTTTTTATATAGGAAGGGGTTTATATCTATGGATTATACTTGGATGGAGCTGGATGGGATAGACGTAATAATAAGCTCACTGAATCTACTGCAAAGATTCTTTTCACTTTACTTCCTGTTGTACATATATTTGCAATTAACACAACAGGCCCAAGAGATCCTAAACTTTATGTTTGTCCCATTTATAAGAAGCCAAGAAGAACAGATTTGACCTATATCACTGCAATCTACTTAAGAACAACTGTATCTCCTGATCATTGGATACTGAGAGGAGTAGCTCTTCTATGTGACATTAAATAAATTCTAGTCCTTGGACTACAACAGAAACATGCAACGTTCTTCAGAATACTAGGGCATAGAAATTTATTTTTCCTTAAAATTAGATAGATACTCTGTTCCCTCTTTCTAGCAATTCTTATATAGTTGTGTTTTGTTTTCTAGCTACATTAAATCTTATTGTCAAAATGTAAATTCAATCTTAGTTTTGGTCTTTTTCTCCTTTCCATGATAATTGTACTTTATAACTAAAAGTATTATCGTATTTGAATTAAATGGGACAGGTTTTTGGAATATTTGTATGAGCTAGATTTTTAAAAATGTATTTGTTAGAACCCAAGTTTTAACTGGTTTGTGAATCAACTGCCTGTCAGAAGCTATAGAAAAGCATATTCCATTTTTGAAGGTATTGTGCAGAAAATATTTGGGGAAATGTGTGTGGGCAGTTTTCAAAAAGGCATTGCAAGTAACAGCTCAGTTACAACATTCTTTTAAGCAAGCTTAGCTGGATTGAAAGCTAAAAAATTAAGCAGGAGGGAGGCATTTCTTTACATGAGATGTAACATACAGCCTTTATAAGCATAATGACAAAAGCTGCTATCAGAACAAATTTTACCACAGAGAATATTTTAATGTTTAGACCAATGTGCCTTTACAGGTGGGGAAACAGCACTTCCAGACTTACCTCTGAGGGCAAAATCTTCACAATGATCAGTATGTCATTGTACTAACATTAGACATTGACATTGAACTTTCTCAGATATTGGGTGACCAGCTCATAATTGCATACAGACATCCATGGAAACTTGAGTAGGCTTTTATAAGGGAGCAATAATAAACAAAATTACATTTATGGTAACCCTGAAACAGACCCAGTTATCTATGCTGCTCTACTACACTAAGTACAAAGACAGACCCTAAGAAGAATATAAATTTCATTAGAGGGACCTTCACATATTTTCTTCTAATGTGATTTATACCATCATCTGCTGATCAAACCCTTCTGGATAGGAGGAGCTTTGTGCAAAATAATTAAGGGATACAATTCTGACATCAAGGCATAAGAACAAAGTAATAGCAGAGCATTTCGATCTCTTAGGACATTTTCTGGCAGACTTCAAACTGGCTGTTATTTTGGGGGATGGGGAATGGGAGAGTTAAAAAGGGGCCCTGAATGGGAGATTCCTGCATTCACATATATAGAAAAGTTTCTGGCAATCTCAGAAGGTCCCAACAAACAATATGAGTTTTATAACATAATTACAATTATTAATTCATAAAATACTGGTAAACTGTCTTACATTTAACTTCTATATGCATAACCTGTTTTCTCCTCCCTTACCTCCTGCTCCATTTAATTTCAATTTAAAACATACAACCATCTAGCCACTCTGTTATGCATCTGCTGAAGTAAAATACAGTTCCTGAAATACAACAGGCTAACATAAGGAATGCAGATCACTTTCCATATCATTGGCTGTTAGCTAAGAATGTTTTTTATTTCAATGATTTATGACAAAAATGTGTTTTCTTGGGGATTATCTATACTTGATCCATTTTGAATGCTCCAAATTAAGCTGTGCAGAAAGATAACTCAGCTCTGATATTCAATACTTCACAATCATAATTAATTAGCTGGCAATTTTATACTCATTCCTGTTTAAATCTCGTCAAGCTACTTTTGTATGTATTCCATCAGTTATTTCCAGCTATCAAAATTTTGAGCCTAAATGTAATGATCTGCTTTAAGGGGCTGAATAGGATATGTTTGTTTTATTGATCAAAATTTGTATCAGACATTTAGGGCATGATTACCAATAATCACCAGATACTGGAGAAATACTTCACTGCCTGAACCTTAATAATTTATTTCTAGTTTCTTACCAAACTACTTGATATGGTACAATGCTTTTGCAATATCTGTCTTAAACAATCTTTCTATCACTTAATTATAGACACGGCATGGGTGGTTTATTGTTATAGTAAATCAAAAGTATTGACATATCACAAATTTGCAAGTGGGGACTTATTTCCCTTGCTGATTATTCCTTAAAAAACATTTCTCATTTCAGTCTAAGGGATTCTATTAGAAAAGAAAAATTTGGGGTCAGTGAAGCTGATTCATTCAATCCTTCTACAACTATTCTTTGAAACTGTAATTCTTCCTAAAAATTAAAATAGTTCTAAAAAGGAATTGAACTCAGATAGCCAATGATATATTTAGCAAGTCAATACCCCTCGATCTGGTAACCTGTAAACATGCTGGAATCCAGGTTACCAATTCCCACCGAGCATGGCTAATGGTGATATCAGCTGGAGATCATGGGCATTGAACATCCAACACACCAGGATCCTGGTGAAAAAAGAGGGTTTAAAGTTACATTTTACCTCATATCCTTGGAAATCTGATATGCCACAGGTGTCAGACCCTAGCATAATACAGTAAATGGAGGCCTTGTGTAGTAAATAGATCTTGACACAATGGCTGTAATTCGCACAAAATGTTTACCCATAATTTATTTAATGTAGTTTATTGCATTAATCCAGTTGTTGAATCATAAATGAATTAGACAGATTATATAGCAAGCTAAAACACAAGCTACTGTACCTTTTTACCTAGTAGGCTGTATATACATTTCTAGTCAATTAATATATGTGCACTCAACCAAAAATCCTACAAGAGATAGGGCACCATCCCAGGAAATATAGCTATTTCTAGATGCAATGCTGCTTCAGATTAAGCAACATCTATATCTTTACTACTTCAGACAGAAAATGTACTGGGCAGTAGGAATAACCTTGAGGAATGGGAGGAAGAAATCGTCAGACAAAAGAATTTTGATCCAAGGCAGAAATGTAATTTGAGAAAATGTGTCAGACTTGACTGTCCCTAATTTTCACAAAGATAAAGGGAGGGAGGGGGAAGCATATTCAGACTTACAAGGTTCTGTTATTGTAATTTTATAATAAAAGTTATATTAACATTCCTAGCTTTGGTTTTCTAGTCTGGTTTATCCCAAAGGACTGACAGAAAAGTTCCTTTGAAGGGTAAATCTGGAGTAGAAAAAGTAGCACAATCTCCTCTTCTATGTTTTCAACTAGCCATATGTGAACTGCCCTTTTTGTTTGTAAAGAGGGTTTACCGGCCTATTGTACATTTCAGTGTAATATTTATGCATTTATTTATG
Source organism: Crotalus tigris (assembly GCF_016545835.1). NCBI lineage: Eukaryota > Metazoa > Chordata > Lepidosauria > Squamata > Viperidae > Crotalus > Crotalus tigris. The sequence continues at coordinate 3,649,496 of NW_024096554.1, read as the reverse complement.
TCTCAGTGCTTGCAGTTAAGCGAAACAGAGCAGAAATCCTGTAGCTTACAATTCATGCAGAGTTTCTGCATAATACAGAAATCGTCATTAATTGGTTCTGGGAGGCATGATGAGTACCAAAAACGATGAGCCAAACAAATTTTTCCCATAAGGAATAATGTAAATAAATTTAATGCATTGCCAAACAAAAGATAATGCACATTTTAAAGCAATATGTAAAAAGATTGAGTTGTACATCATTGCTTTATATGAGAATAAAGCTAAAAAATAGTAAATACTTAGATCAGTGGTTCTCAACCTTTTTAATGCCGCAACCCCCAACCGGTTGTAAGTCGAGGACTACCCAACTGGTCGTAAGTCGAGGACTACCCAACCAGTTGTAAGTCGAGGACTTTCCCTGCCTGGGAGCGGTGCGCATACATGGTGCCGCCCCCTGCGCCAGCCAAGGCGTAGCTGGCAAGCGGCCGAGGCGTAGCTGGCCCAGCCCAAGGGAGGTAAGGCACTCACCGGGCCCCACGCGCGCCAGCAACCCTCCCTGCGCCCGCCGGCCTCCCACCTCCCACCCCTGGCCCTCTTTTACTTACATTTTTAGTAGTTGCTCAGCAGGGAGGGGTGGAAACTTCCAGACAGCTCGCCTTCGCTGCAGACAACTTGCAGCACCGTTTGCAGAATGGGACTTTTGGCGGGCTCAGCAGGGCAGAGACAGCCTGGACAATTCCTATTGGCTTTTGAAAGCCAATAGAATTAGACTCTATTCAAGAGAGTCTATTCTATTGGCTTTCAAAAGCCAATAGAATAAAAGGGAGTAGCACAGCTAAGGAAAAGGGGGAAAAAATGGCGGACTGCGTTGTTTGGCGACCCCTGTGAAATGGTCATTCGACCCCAAATGGGGTCCTGACCCACAGGTTGAGAACCACTGACTTAAATTAAATAAAATAAAAATGTCATTTTACTTATACTTATGAGAGAAAAAAAGGACAAAAAATACACAAAATGTGCACAGAAGCTAAGATAAGACTGCAAGAGGATGTACACAGGGCAAGAGCTATCACTTGACTAATGTGTCATCCTTTGTTTCAGCTGGTAAAGGTAACAAGTCACAAGGCAACTGACAATAACAAGTTCTAGCTTATGTGTTGAGTGCCAATCAAACGACAATACTGGGATAAAATTTTCTCATCAAAATGTGTTGAGTACCAAATTAAATGAGTTTCAAAGCAGTTGAGCACTGAGGTATAACTTTTTAAACCATGTAAGTGAGTGTCTTTAAGGAAATGAATCAGAGGAACAACTAAAGCCTTGAACAGGAATCCTCAGATTTCCTTCCCCGAATCTATTCCCTTTCTCACCACTGTTGTCACTATTCATTCATTTGCTTGTCCTTCCCGATCTAAAAATAAATAAATAATTCCTTCAGAAAGAGAACATAAAATTATGCAAAATAGGATGTCATAACCTTGTTCAGACTATGGGTCACATAAGGCTTATGAAAGCCCTGCCAGCAATAAGTAGGATTTTAATTAAAGTAATTTAGCATAGTTAATTACTCTATAATTAATAACATCCTCCCTTCTGTCACATTAAACATAACAATTCAACAGGCATGCTTAGACAAGCTAGGGTTTCCTTCCATGTGGCATAATGATCACTCTGGGACTTCCTTTTACAGTTCACAGTTGCAGATTAGGCTGAAATAGCAAGCAGGAGAAACAGCAGCAATATCAAAAGAATCCAGTTCATTGGCAATGAGCTCCTTGCTTTAATGTGGTTCCTGGCAGGTGTCTAATAACACTATTCCTCCTCACCTCCCATTTGTGTCTGTTGTTTTTCATCCAAATGGAGAATCAAAATCAGCAGTCCTTGTACTCTGAAGATAGTACCACAGCAATTGCTGGAAATCAATCAAGCATTGCCTTGAGTTTACAAACTATCTCTGTCTGGCTTCTTACTCACTGCTTCCTGAAGTGGCTTTATAGTGGTTGAAAAAAGAACTGCTGGCTTGCACTCTTAGAATTCTGTTTTCTTCACAGAAGTTTCAAAGTACCTTAAACTCTGTGTTTCAGAAGTTGCAATATTTCTTATATAAATAAATAAACCACAAAATTATGCTTATAAGCCTGCAGGGAAAAATTTGATGGATCAGATATTTAGATTTTTTTTTCTTCCTTTGAAAAAAACCCCTATCCAACAAAATGAGTTTTAATGTGGAGAAAAGCAAAGTTTTACATTTAGGCAGGAAAAATCAAAGATACAAGTACAGATTAGGTGAGATCTGGTTTAAAAACAGTAACTGTGAGAGAGACCTTGGAATCCTAGTGGACGATCACTTAAACATGAGCCAGCAGTGTGCAGCAGCAGCCAGAAAAGCTAATACAATCCTGGGTTGTATAAACAGAGGCACAGAATCAAGATCACGTGAAATATTAGTACCGCTTTATAAAATCCTAGTGAAACATACCTGGAATATTGCAACCAATTTTGGGTACCATACTACAAAAAAGATGTTGAGACCTTGGAAAAAGTTCAGAGAAGAGCAACTAAGAAAATTAAAGGCCTGGAGACTAAAACATATGAAGAACAGCTTCAGGACTTGGGTTTGGCTAGTCTAAAGAAAAGAAGAAATAGGGATGACAGTATAGCAGTATTCTGGTATCTGAGAGGCTACCACAAAGAAGAGGGGATCAAATTATTCTCCAAAGCATCAGAGGGTGGGACAAGAAACAATGGTTGGTTGGTGAGACTTCTGTTTTTTTGCACTGTAGAACACGGGCACGGGATTGTGGAATTCCGCACCCCACAGCCAAGAATTGTTTACAGAAAAAGAAAAACTTTGACTCTGGGCTAATCTTTTAGGGGGGAATTTACAGGAAGGACTCAAGATGCTAAATATACTGAATTGCAATTTTGCCTGGTTGACAACTGACCCCTGAATAAAAGAACTGTTATAAAATACTGATTTTACTGATGCCTTGACAATTGGAAATACAGTGGATTATAAAAACTATATATAAAGATAAGAACTATACAAAATTGGACTGTTTGGATTCTGAGTTTGGCTGGTTTTGTAAGGCTAATTATAGAGACTATTGCACTGATGAAGGACTATTTGAAAGGGGGAAACAACATGGATATTGCATACTTACCAAAAATATGACAGAAAACCACATTTAATACATTTAATACTTACTCCTGAAGGAGCTAGCCTGGAATATCAAAGACCTCCAGAAGCAACATTTCAAGATAAGAGAAATACTTTCCAGGAAGAAATGTTACAACAGGTAAAAATGGCAATAGCTTCAAACTACAAGGAGATAAAAAACAACTTTGATGACATAAATGATCACATCTCTAATCTAAACCCACAATCAAAAATCACTCAGAAAATGATGGTAAAGAATGAACAAACAAATTGATAACAGAACATAAACTAGAAGAAAATGACTTAACCAGCAAAGCTACAAATGAAGAGAATTATAATTTAACACAAATAGGAAAAAACCTACAACACCTTGACATAACAATAAAAATGGAAAAGATACTTTATTCATCAGAACGTCAAAATAAACCTGAGGATAAGAAAGAAGATTTAACAAAATGGACTATAGAACTGCCAGGAGAACCACTAGAGTTCAGGAGACAAAAAGCATATATTCTATGCATCCCGTCTTCTCCACTCCCAACAATAATTACAAAAATACAAAAATTTCCTGGCAAGTGGAATTTATCAACTTGGAAAGTTATTTGGCAAAAGAAGAAGGCCAGAGATAGATTTAAGAGATTTGACTCGCCCTACCAGATAGAGTATTACATGTGCAAACACTTGTTTGAATAACGTTAAAAGAACAGATAACTTTGGATATAAATATAGTATTTTTCATAATATATAAAATATAAAAATATTGGGATGGTGTATGTGAATGAAAAGTTTGAAATTTAAAAGCAAATTAAGTTCAAGAGAATTAGGAGTAAGAATGACTGAAGTACTGAGGGGAAATTAAGCTTAAATAAGAACTTTGAAAATAGGATATATAGTAATATATATAGTAATATAACAAATTAACGTGATCAGAAAAGATGTTATAGGTAGAGGTCATAAGATAAATAAGCAGCATAGTATTTTTATAATGCATCAAATATGAAAACATTGAGATGGTGTATCTAAATGGAAAATCTGGATATTTAGATTATTAATGAGAAAATTATTGTTTGAATATTAAGGGGAAATTAAGTTTAAATAAGAATTATTAAAATAGGATATGTGAACTAATAAGAATAGAAAACAACACAAGTTGATAAGAAAAAATATCATACATGGACATTATTATTTGTACAAACATGAAAAAATGTTTATATTTAACCATTTATGCACTGAAAATATATTTGATTAAGGTTGAAGAAACAGAATACTATTGGGAGAAGGGAAGATCAAAGAAATATATTATTAATTAATATACTAATTATGGAATTACAAAAAAAATATTATTGACTGTTAATTAACTACTATTGATTGTTTCTTTTCAAAATATATGAACCAAGACAACACGCTGTACACTAGGCACTAACATTTCTAAAAAAAGAGAAAAACAATGGTTGGAAACTGATCAAAGAGAGAAGCAACCTGGAATTAAGGAAAAACTTCCTAACAGTGAGGACAATTAACCAGTGGAACAGCTTGCTTTCAGAAATCGTGGGTGCTCCGTTATTGGAGGTTTTTAAGAAGAGACTGGACAAACACTTGTCTGAGATGGTATAGGTTCTCCTGTTTGAGTGTGGGGCTGGACTAGAAGACCTCCAAGGTCCCTTCCAGTTCTATTCTATTCTATTCTATTCTATTCTATTCTATTCTATTCTATTCTATTTTCTATGAAAATTGTTCTGGGTCAAACTAATTTCATTTTGGAGATTCAGATGCACTAATGAAATCTGATATATTGCTACCCTTTTAATTTGGCTGGTTCCTTCCCTTTTTGATGCATATCTCAAAAAATGTAGTAATAGTCTATTCCCACTTTTCATTCATGCCAAACTTTCCAAATCTATAACTATTCATCCATGCAAGACATGAGTATAACTTCTTTTGAAGCATACATTTTATGTTCTATAGCTATACTTCAGGGGTCAGCATTTTCTTCTGAGTAAAGTTTGCTCTCCCCAAAGGGGGAGGGTATGCTGTGGAGAAAACAGCTACAGCAAGATAGGTGGCACTCAAGTCCGTGAGATGCCAGTTGAAAAGAAATGCTTAATGTTATTTTCTCATCACCTTCCTTCTTATCTTTCCAATCATTTTTTATGATTTTACCTTATAATCCCCTCAATTTGTTATTATTAGTCATTATTAAATAGCTTAAGAACAAATTACTGTTCAATTAAATCATTATTGAATTATTACAGCCAATTACAATCAACAATGAATTAAACAGAAATTTGTGACTACAACTTACAATGGAAATTTTTGTCCCAGTTGTGGTTTATAAGTCTAGGATTATCTGTAGTCAACTAGTTATAGCACAGTTTACGTGACAGGTCCAAATGTATAAGTGATGCTTGTACTGTTTGAACCAGGTATTCATGATATGAAAATGATTTTCATGACAAAATTAAATCAATCACCTGCACCATTCCTCTTCCCAAGTCCAAAGTTTCCAGCTGATGCCTGTTTCTACTTTTGCACTGAAATCACCCAGGATGTAAACTCTGTGGTTTTTTTGTTACTTGCTTTAGAGTTTTTTTTTAATGCTGACAAGAAATCCACTATTTCAAGCTCTGTTGCATCAGTCGTTGGGGCACAGACCTGGACAACTGTGATTCCGAGGGGTTTGGCACAGATTTGGATAGTTATAATGTTATCATTAACCATCAGAAAGTTTTGCGCTGCTTGGATGAATTTCTTGCTTGTGATAAATGCCACTCCATTCATTTTCCTGTCATGTCCTGAGTAATAGATAGTGAATACTTCAAACTTGAAATAGCCACTGTCCATCTAATGTACCTCTCTAAGGCTAAGGAAACTGGTTTTCAATCTGTCCATCTTCCATTTGATATGATCTGATTTACACTGGCTCGTTCCTCAGATATTCCATATTGCTATTTGATATATCTTTGTGCAACCCAGATGCTCGCTTTCACCAATGGATGAATCAGCACCTGGGATTCTTGCTGGATTTGGCCCAGCAAATGCCCCAGTTAATGTCTTGACCACTCATTGCAGAATCTTGTTCTTCCCCAGTAACTGGTTCAGTACCTTCCAACCATTGAGCACAATATTTGATTCATTTGAGATTTTTCCATAACACATTTTGGCAAATTTTTTACAAGGTAAGTCACCAGGGTCTTATCTCAGCCCCCCCCCCCTTGGGATCAGCATACAAGTCCTAGAAATAGTTATTCCTATATATGTAATGGAACTTGGACAAAAGACAAAAAAACATTTTTACAAATGTCTTAAGCCTTTACTATTGAAGGCACAATATCTTTGGCATTCAAATTCTGACAGCACAATTCCTGGCAGACAGGAATGAATAAATTGTGGAATTTAGTTATATTACAAAGAGCTCACCAAAGTAAATTCAGAAAGTGTCTTTCTCTCATGAGTGATTTTGAATAATGTCTTTATGGAGAAAAATTAAGATTTTTTTTTTGTTTCAATCTTAACCATTTCTCAGTGACTAGTTTGAGGGAAATATATTTGTAAAGTTCAACATATGAAGGTTTTAGACACTTCTAAATGAAACTGACATTAAGTAGTAATTCTAATTCCTGCATAGGGTGGGGAGGCTGACAAGACTTCATCTTCCACTCTTTTCTGTGTTTGCATTTTCTCCACTGAGCCAAAAGTTTGACTTTGAACGCTACTAGTCAGAATATGCTGTAACGGTGCCTATCATCTTCGGGCATTTTGTAAGTGGGGCTGAACAAGGTTTTTCTGGGAGAACTTAGACAAAAATATTCTATTTTTAATATTCTTATTTTATTAATGAATTGTAAAATTATTGGATAATTGTCTTAGAAGAAAGGCCCTTCGATTGCATTAATCTTAGGTGCCAAGCGTTGGAGCAAGAACATCCTCACAGTGCATTTTCAAATTATAAGATTCGTCATTGGCAAACTAGCACTCGAGAGCAACTGCCCCGAGCCTTGAAGGATGGATTAACAAGCGGTGAAATGTTTTCTCTTCCAAAAAAGCAGTCACGGAGAAAGCTGCATCGATGGACCGTCGGCTTCGATGGCCTGGAGCTCCCCGTCAGCCAGAGGAAATACCAAGCTACTTCGAACAATAAGGTGCACGGCTTGTTCGCTACCCTAGGTGGCCGCGCGTGGGAATGAAAGGCGAACCAGGGGCGGAAACTCGAACGCGCGCGCACGAGGCGTGTACCTTCCGAATGGAAAGGGACAGCGAGGTTGGGTCTCGCGGTTGCCCTTCGGTTTCTCCCAATCCAAAGGCAGCCTCCCCCCGCCCCACCCCGGGCGCCTGCTCTGTCTGGAAGCGATTGGCCGGAAAGCCACGTGCCGAATGAATTGGGCTCGCGCTCTCCCCCCCTCCCACCGCTCCCCCACCGCCGAGCTTACAAATGCGGCCGAGACCGCGCCACAAAGTTCACTCAAAAGTCTGCGGCGCGTTTGACTGCGTCTCTCCGCTTGGAACTAAGGCCAGCTCTTCTGCGCGGCTGCTTCGGGCAGTTTGGCGGGGCTAACATGCCCTCGGCGCTTTCTGCTCCCTGGAAGAGCTTCGCCTTGGCGTTGCTCTTAAGCACGGGGGGAGCGCCCTCGAGCAAGGTGAGCAGGCGAGGTGACTGGGAGAGAGACAGCCCCCCCTTCCTCTGAGCCTGAGGACCGATGCGGGGTATAGGGACTGCATGGATGTTGCAATCTTCTGCGGTTTCGGGTCTCCCGTTGGGTTTCGTGAGGCACAGAGACGATTGGCAAGCCCTTGCCGGCTCGCGATTTGACAGAAAAGCGGAGGTCAGCTCTTGCGAGGTTCTTCCCCGAGGAGGGCGCCAAGTGCTGGAGCTAAAACCCCTCTTCGGGTGGCTAAAATTGGAGGAAATCCTTCTGCAAACTTTTGCATTGCCTCCCCTGATATTCCCATTCTTGCTCTTCGATCTTCGAGAAAAAAACTCGGGCCAATTAGCTGCCTGAGGCGATCTCTCCAGCCCCCCCCCCCATCAGTAAAATGTAGACAGCCAAGCTATAAAAGATTTGGGAGGACGACGTGGTAAAGGTGGTGGGATACTGTCACTTATTAAGTGTAAACGTAAAATAAGGTTTTACGTTAAAAACTAACAGCTTCCCCCGGTTTGCTTTTAGAAAGTTTGGCAAATATAAATTTGTTCAAATGCAGTTTCGAATTCTAGAAAGTATCAAAATTGAAATGATGTGATTTTCCTAAGTACCAACTTCACTTGTTTGGGTAGTGAGGAGAAGTAGCCCTTGTTTTCAAGTAAAATGGCTCCTCTGATGTTCTGACATTTCCCTAAGAGCCACCTGAAGAGTTTGCCCCAAGAATTATCTTCCTAAATATCAACCTTTCTGTTTCCATAAGGTTTCAAGTTGTATATAAGGTCTAGTATTCAGGAGTTTTTGTAAGAGCTACTCTGGGTGTTTCTAGATAAGGTTTTCCATGTGCATTATCCATTGTTAATAGCATTTGATGAACTCCAGATGCTGCCTTCAGTCTAAAACCATCCTATGATTTACCCCTACTATTTCTGTTTTTTTGTTCCATGAAATAACCATCAGTGAGGAAGAGAGAGAATAAATATTCATTATTGCTGTTATCTGTCTAGAAGCCTTGAGTTGAATCACTTCTGCTCTGGCTTATCTGAAACCTAATATATTCAGACTGTTATTAGCCAGCACATGAACATCACACAAGCATATGAATTTATATGTTTTTCCCCCTTTGTATCATTTCTGTATAATAGTGTGTTTTAGAGGGGTACTGGTACTGGAACCAACTAAGGGTAGACACTTTATGTGGAATCCTTGATGCTGGATTGTTTTCTTGGAGACTTTTCATTACCAAACCAGATAACATCATCAGTGCTAGAAGAGAGTGGGATTTGCTCTTATTTTATGTCCTGGTTGCCCTGTCAATGACGGTAGGAGTGGTCTTGGTAGTTCTTTGAGGAACTCCACACCATTCAACTCTTGAATTACAAAAATTCTCTTCTCTTGGGACTTTAATGTGATTCAGGATGGGGGAAATTGGGCACTTGGTTTGTTAAGAAATAGCTGATTTTAAAACAATGCTCAAAGATAATTTTAATTTCTGAGCATTGCTTATTAGCAGCAGAGAGATCCAATGGTTAAGGTGTAGGTGATCCAGTGGTGGACTAGGAGAAGGATAACCCAGGTTCTAGTCTTCTTTTAGGAATGGAAGCCAGCTGGGTGACTTCAAGTCTGCAATTCAGTAAAGCAAACACTAGGAATAACAATTTGGCAGAAGCATCTCTACTCGGCTGTTGTCTGTGCTGTTGCTTGTCTTCAGTTTACTAGCCGTGTTTGCTCTAGTTATTTATAATTATTCTTTCTTCATATAATTTCAACTTAGGTCAAACTTGACTTGAAGTTTGTTTCCAACATTATTTAAATTAGAATGAAGTGATATAGAATAGAAATTTATAAATAACTGGCAGCTCTTTTTTTAAAAAAAGTATAGCATTTCTTAGCATTTTGATTGATATGGAACTAAGGACTTCAAAATGCTAGGCTTTACATAGTTAAAATTATTTTTATTTATTCGTTAAATTTTTATACTGCCTGACTCCCACACACTTTATATATGTGTATTACATGTGGAAAATAATTCCAAGGCAATGGGCAAGAAAAAATCTCATGTTATTTTAGGAGTTTCCCCATTTAAAACTTTGCAGAGTAACCAAAGTTTACTGTGGAGAAGATTGAAATCCAAATTGCATCTGGTTTGTGTTTGTATTGGTGACTGATATATGATTATTGCTTTATCAAATCAAAATAGAAATGATAGTTCTATTATTTAAAAATGTACATTATATAGAAAATGGTAGAAAAAATCTGTTTATCAGATTTTTAAAAATATATGTGTGATAAGTAACCTCACTGATTTTCTAATAAAAAAATCATAGTGAAACTAATTATAATAGAGAAGATTGTGAGAGAACCTAAATTTTAAATAGAGCCAAAAAGGGTAGCAGTTACTTGATCCAAAGTTAATCTTTATCTCTTCCGAAGTGTTACTTCTATATTGCAGTGTGAGCTAAATCAGAACATTAAAAGGCAATGCATGAACCCAAAGCTGGATTGATAGCCATGGACAGCATTGAAAACAAATGATTTCAAAGAGCAAAAAAGATTAAATTTCAGCAAAATATATGATATGCTTTGTTTTAGACATGTTTGGAATTTGTGTGTAAGAGACGTATTTATAGAACTTGTGTTTTGTTTAATGCCTATCAGTAATGGTAAAAAACCTGAGTATTTTAAGGTATTACAACTATACTTCCCTTGTTTTATTAAATATAAATACAAATAAGTATGTAAGAAACTGGGTAGTATAAAACTAGGATATCTTCTGAACTTTTTGGGAATTGTCTGCAGACATTGGAGTTTCTTAGAAGAATTAAGAGTGAATGAGAATTTAATACAGAAATTGAAGTAGAGAAAATAAAGACAGGATTCTGCTGTTGAATAATGGGAAAAAAGAGAATGTGGTAGGATCTTTCCTTAGAACAGTTTCTGCATCTTGTTTGTCTTACAGGGAATTGCATTATTAAATGAGAAGATAGAGGAAGATGCCACAGTTGACCAAGTCAGAGAATTAGGACATTTTATTGACAAAAATCAAGTACTGTGAGGTGTTGAATGTGCAGAACAAAATGTAATCAACACTATGTTCAATTTCTTTAGAAGCACAGTCTCAAGGTACAGACTTCCTTGACAAGACAAACTCATGAGCTGATACTGGATAAAGGAAAATTTAGGTTAGTCAAACAGTGTTGTAGCAGCCCAGGTTAACTACTGAATGAGAACAACTTGGAATGCCTTTTATTTTTCATCTTTATAATTATTTAAATTCTAGGTACAATGTTGTAACTAAGTTTTTTGACCAACCAACTTTTCTTTATTGGATTTTAGCAGTATTTTTGGTAACATATCCTTACCTGTTACTTGGTGCTGTGAAAATATTTTTAAAAGGCTGCATGATTTAAGTGCATAAAAAGTACCAATATCAATTAGTTTGTTTGAAGACAGAAGTCTCTGATGCCAGCCTCCCACATGTAGTAATTGCAAGCAACGCCCACATATACTAATTGCAAGCATAACTACCAGATTTGCAGTACAATTCTATAGGTGCTTACTGAAAAGTAAGCCACATTTCATTTAGTGAATCTCACTTTGAGATAGATTAAAGGTAATGCTTGAAGAAAGGTATTCTACTACCTCTATATTAAAAGTTTATTCTTAATTTTTGTTTTAAAAATATTTTAATAAAACTATATAACCCAAACTTTATTTTATTTCATGTACTAATATGAAGGACAATGCTCACTTTTAGTTTATTTAGAAAATGCATATGGCTGTCCATTTTAAATATGGCTAGGAAGTATTATTTATTTATTTATGAGACTTATATACCGCTTTAAGTACGAGCACTCTCTAAGCGGTGTACACCAGTAAGCAATGTATATATAAACCTCAGAAAACAAATATTTACATTGCCCCCAACAATCTGGGTCCTCATTTTACCTACCCCGGAAGGATGGAAGGCTGAGTCAACCTTGAGCCGGTGAGATTTGAACCACTGACCTGCTGAACACAGTCAGCTAAAGTGGCCTGCAGTACTGCACTCTAACTGCTGCACCAGCTCGGCTCAAAGTATTGTCTTTTTCATGATCACATAATTATCTTTCTGAAGATGTCTTAAACATATATACTCCTGCTGCAGTAATTATTGTGTTTAATCAGTTCAAATGAAAGATGTAGTAAATGGTATTAAATTGGAGCACTGCAGAAAGTTCTTGTTTCTTCCTGCATAATTTTATTTACATCATTAGTCACAGCAGGTGGCAGCATCTAGCTTGCCTTGGCTGATTTCAAAAATAGCTAAGCAGGGTCAAACATTGTTAGAATCTGGATGAGAGACTATCCAGAAAGCTCAGGATTACAGGGTAGATTCAGAAGTCAAATATCCCAGAAGATAGCAGTTGCAAGCCACTTCCATTCATATGAATGCTTAGCTGAGTCTAATGTCAATGAATAGTCATCTTATCTTTAGTTTGTTTAGGTAATTACTTTGCCAGTATTACATATGGTGGTGTTTAAGCATGTATTTGACTCTCCACAGAAATATTTTAAGTGCTTAATTCTGATGGATTTCTTCTACTGAGAACTGAAATAAATGCAAATTTTGTCTCTTTAAAGTTTAAATCTTTTTGTCTTCCATCCAAGAATTATCAGAAAATGCATGTAATGAAAGTTGGATCATGAGCACAGTGCTATTCTTTACTAATTATGATCAATTTAATGTGCAAAAACCCCTATTTAAATCTGAAAAAATCAATTTGTTAGCAACAAGCATTTTGTAACTGACGAATGAATTTTCTTAGAACTAGACTATATTTCCAGGACAACAGATTTAATTGGGAGTTGGGTAAGCTTAGAGTGGTGAGATCAGCACAGAAAGGTAGATAATTTATAATGTGCATTGCTTTTTTGTTGATTAGCTCAACTGAAATAGCTAGGAAAATATTAAAGATCACTAGGAAGACTCTACCATTCTAAAGAAAACATTCCTTCTGCGGATGTTCTTGTATTTTTAAAAATTATTTGGGAGGAGAACTCCTCTTTTGGATAGAACAAATGAAGGATATACACAAAACAGAAATAGTGTTTATTTTAAACTCCAACTAAAATACTACATTCCAGAAGTTCTGTTAACCCAGCCTGAGTCAATCATAATTTGTGGAAACAAACTCAATAGCAATGTTTCAGCCTTGGGAAATAGAGGGATTCAGAAGAAGCTCCTTGCATTGCAAACAACTGAATAGTTAATGGTCAGCAAAGAAATACCAAAAATTCTCACTTTTTGTGGCAGACTAGTAGAAGATTGATGCATCCAAATCTGGTAACACAGTCCTAACCTTTGTTTGTGTGTGTTAGAAAAGTCATTTGTATTGGTGTGGAAAGATACTTCAATTGAAAGGAATGTGATGACTGAGAAACTCTGTATTTTTTGTCTCCCACGTTTAGAACCACAGTCTCCTTCAAGACAGGAGGTCATCCTTGCAGAAAAAAATACATTAATTCCAGTTAGTCCGCACCTAAACTTTTAGTCTTGCAGGCAGAACCATGAAATGTCCCTCTTCAAATCTATAGTTACACTTTCTTTTCCTATTAGTTTCCATGAACCAACAAAAGATTTGTAGATTCAGAGCTAAAGAAAAAAAAAAGCTACTACCCGTCAGAAGTAGAAAATATTCTTCCTGTGTAGGTACTTTCATTTAAACGCTAAGTGTAAATAACACTAGCATCATCAATATTCAGTGGCAAATAGGCTGGTTCCAGTCAGTGTTTGTGGGCAGGGAGGGAGGACTGTTTTGTCTTCCTATTTCTTTAGAACACCTTTGTGAAGCTGCTGGGTGAAATCATCCAGTGGCATGGGTTGAAGGAACAATAGTGTGTAGTGATATTCTGTTGTTTATCCCAGCGTTCTTTCCCAGTGTTTGGAGGCTATGATAGTCTATGGGAAAGAACAAGTGAGCAGCTGTGGTTTTGAAGTCATCCAGATCTGGAGGTTTTCCATCTGTATTTCTGAATAGGGTAGCATCCTCCAGATAGAGTTGGTACATAATCTTGGATTCACAATTCTTACTCAAGCAAATGGTAGCTATGGTTGGGGAAGCCTATTCACAAATCCATTTTCTGTATCAGTTGTGCCCATTCCAGGATTGGAAGGTCCTGTATATGTCACTCATGGAGCTGCCCTTGTAGAGCATTCAAAAGCTGCAACTAGTTCAGAATGCAATAATTTTGGGGCTTCCGTAGTGTGCTCTGTTCTGTACTTTCATGGCTAGTTGTGTTCCATGTATAATTCAAGGTACTGATTGTCTCTTGTAAAGCCTTACATAAATAGGCTTGGGTGCTTGTCTTAGATTTTGCTTATCCCAGAATATAGTAGGTTTTTTATGGGCATGATCTGGGTCCCTTCCTTGAGGCAGTGTTATCTAGTGGGACCCAGGAGATATGCCTTCTGTCACAGTGCCTGACTGAGTTGTATGGCTGTTGGATTTGAGTCTTTTTGAGGGCTGTGGCTTTAGTGTTAAGATGCTTCTTGTTTACATTTTAGGTTTTATATTATGGTTTTAATTTATTTTTAACTGCCCAGAGACACAGGGTGGTGTGGGCAACCATATAGATTGTTTAAATAAATTTTGCACATCTCTAGAATGAACTCATTGCCCTATGGAAGTTATTGCAAAGTGCATAGTTGGATTTGCTCCTACTTATATCTTTAAAAGGTTGTATTTTGATACACAAAGACAGATGTCAAACTGCCAGCCTGCGGCCGGATGCATCATACCAAAACCACGCCCACCCCATTGCCAGCAATGGAAAAAAAGTCATGATACGTCGCGACATGTCATGTGACATTGCGAGTTTGACACCGCTGCACAAAGACTTTAGCTAAGTGATGCATAAACATTTTATTGTGAATTGGCAGCAGTTTTTCAGTGCAAGACTCTGTATAGAAATATGCACAGCATTGCAGTATCCATGTATGGGTTCTGCTAATTTTATTTTCCCAAATTTTAAGTAGCAGAAAACTACTGTGATAATATTGACTATGATGATTGATAGTGGTCTTTAAATAAATAGAATTGTCCAGAGCAAATTCATAATGTAAAATTAAACCTTCATTACTTTTATTGGCTACATTGTTCTTTTGCCTGTCACATTTTAAGAACCTAAAATGACATTAAATTCTCATTAAATTCCAAAATCTTTTCCCAGAGAAGTGGAGAGTGTTAGTATACTACTATTGTATCAGTTCTTTTGATACAAAGTCCTGAGTTTAAGGAGTGTGGGGAGGTGTTTGGGTATTTTTTTTACAGAATTTCAGGTTTGCTACAGTTGTGTTGCTAGCCTATTTACTGTCTTTTCATCCTCTGACAATATCTGGTTACTTTGGTTCTTAATCTGATTTGTTTCGTTAACAAATGCCTATATATTGGATATATTTGCATCCTAAATGAAACCTTGCCATTGCATTATAGATTATATTGCCTTGTTCTTCTAGGAGTACTATTTCCATTGTAAGAGCTGCTCCTTTACGTGCAAAATAAATTTATCTACAAACCAACTTATTGTTAAATGAAATGCAGAGGTGTTTGCAGACTGCTTTGAGTCAATAAAATAGGATCAGTTGTCAAGAAAAGATATAGCTCTTGGCTTTTTCGTTACGATTAAACATGTGTATCAAGAAAAGGCAGGAAATAAAACTGCTTTCTTCAGATATATTTGTGATATTTAAAACTGAAATTGTATACATTTGAGGCAAAATTGCACAAATGCCTGGGATAATTCAACCTGAAATATTACAGATCTTGTTCTAATCCTTTCTTTTGGTTGTTGAAATTTCTCTAAGACAAGCATAAATGTTTGCTTGTTTGTTTATATTTCATGTTTCTAGATGCTCTTCTCCCTTGATGGGTGCTGGACAATGTACAAATGTTATTATTTAGTCACATATTTTGTTTAAATAAATGAATGTAGTAACTATCAGCTCTCCTCTTTATTATTGCCTGAATTGGAATACTGACAACTGATGGTTTCTGAACAAATCAGTAGTAATATATTGCATCTGTCTGCAATGCTTTTTTGTCTTTTAACATTGGAAATAGAGTATTGTTATAATGCAGGCATGTCAAACTTGCGACGTCACGTGATGTTGCGTGACATATTGGGACTTTTCCCCCATTGCCGGCAATGTGGTGGGCACAGTTTTGGCGTGACATATCCGGTCCACGGGCTGGCAGTTTGACATGCCTGTTATAATGTGTTCCTCCAGAGGATATTGAAATTGTGTTGTGCTGTTCTGAATTTCATGCTGTTTAGAAAAAGTAGCTCAGTTAATGATTAACTTTGAGATTTGATATACCCCCAGACTTATGCTGTACTTTTATGCTTATTTTGTAGTGTTGGTATCATGATCTACAAATTAATATTTATGTATCTAAATGTTAGTGTCAGTTAGCAAGTGAAGCAAGACATATACTATTTCCTTACTGAAGTAATACAGTGTGCTGTCCCACTCACACACATAACTGTGGTTTAGTGGGTTTTTTTAATATTCCCCAGCAATTCTCTTCACCAGAAGTCCAGAACTATCCCAATTAAGTCCAGCCAAAAGCAGACCAATGCTAGTCTACAGAGCAATGGCCAAAGAGTCCACAAGGCACTTGAAAGTTTCTCAATCAAAATAAATCCACCAGGCAAACTTAAATCCGCAATGCAAGAGAGTTCAACAAGGCAAGAAAAGTCCAGAATTTCCAAGACAAAATCCAAGTAAAGGTACAGTATCAATCCAAAGTGAGGCTAGAATCACAACCACCAGAAAACACACAACTAGGAAACAAAACATATTGCTACCAGCATTGCCTCCATATGTCTGCTGTGTTGAATAGCTAGCTTCCAGTGCAGCCCATCAAGAAGGGTGAGGCTTTCTCCTCATGAGTAATTTGGCTGACCTCTGCTCCTGCCTTTTCTCTACCCTACGTGTTCTCGGATCAGGTGCAGAAGGAAGTTTCTCTTCCTCATGCTGCATGCTTTTCCTACCTGGAGCCTCTGGACTGTTCTGCTGCAGCTGTGCTTCAGCTAACTCCCTCACAGATGCTGCTTGGAGCCATTAATCAACTCAGTTCTTGACCTGCCAGGAACTGGTTCATTCTCCCCCAAGCTGACATCTAGAGAGGTATCTGGGGAAGCATCCAGGGGAGTAATCATGCAGTGATGGCAAAAGATGAAAAGGAGTATCAAAATACAAAATACTATATACCATGTTTTCCTGAAAATAAGACCTGTCTTATATTATTTTGCCTCCAAAAGAGGCACTAGGTCTTATTTTCAGGGTTGTCTTTCCCCCCCACTGCCTCACCTTGCAGTGGCAGCAATAACAGCCCCATCCAGCAGGAGTCTGCGTGGCCACTGTCAACCCACTTGTTCTGTGGTCGCTCGCCGCCACTTGCGTGCATCACCTCTGGCCTCTGTTTCGCTTGCAGAGGCTTTCAGGAAAGGATTCTGCAGTCCAGAATGGAGCTCTGAGTTGATGCACACGTCACTCCCCCGGCCACTATTCTGGGCTGCAGAGGCTTTTCCTGAAGACTTCTGCTGGCAAAACGGAGGCTGGGGACAACACGCGCAAGTGATGGTGAGCAGCTGCAGACGAAATGGGCCAGCAGCAGTCACGCAGGCTCCTGCTGGATTGGGCTGTTGGTACCAAAGGCAAGGCAGGTGTAGGGATGTGGGGCGCTTGGCTGGTGGTCCTAAAGTAAGTGGGTATGGGTCACGTGGAGCAGGTTCACCTGCTCACCCCCGCCCTAGCTTGATTTTTATGCATATGCCTCACCCTACCTCATGCAACCAGATGGTGGGGTAGAGTGGGTGGGGTCTCAAGTATGACTTATTTTGGGGGTAGGGCTTATATTAGGTGCAAGTATAAAAATCAAGCTAGGGCTTATTTTCCAGAGAGGTCTTATTTTCAGGGAAACACAGTAGCACAACTTTATCTTATTGGAAACATACTTTTTCCTTTAAATAACAAGTGTATTAAGGTTAATCCCTGTCAGAAAGAGAAAGCACAGAATACCTGCCTTTTAAGAAATGCCAATGAAAGCATATAATTCTGGTACAAATCAGTGAAAAATAACAATATATTCCATTATTTTTAGCTTGCTACCTTTTGCTCATTTCATTAGTAAAGAAAGCATGTGAGATGTGACTACTTTGATTCATTAACTTACATTCTCTTTAATTAAAAGATCTAAAGTACTCAGTTTATTGTAAGCTGTATCTTGCAAATGATAGCAACTTTCATTCAGTATAACTTTATCTACTATGATTGAGCAGAAACTACAACACAGAAACTTTTGGTAACAAAATTGTTTTGAGCTCTATGCTCAGTTTTGTTTTTCAGCTCTGTAGTCAGTTTACCTTCAATTTACCTTCAATTTACTTGAATGCAAGTTGATTGTAAAACATTGGATTGCAAGTTTTTAATCAGGGGACATGTTGACTGATATTTGCCAATGTGCTTTTCATCGTAGGAGCAACTGAGGATAATTTTTGGTACACAAATGATCAGAAGTAAAGTGATCCAGAATTTCGTTTTGCTTTAAAAATGAAAAAGTTTGAGTCCAAAATGTATACAACTGTATGAAGCAATTTGTTTATCAGTTCATCAGTTATGATCAAGAACTAATAATTTGCATCTAGAATGTGTCCTGTTAGAAACTAAATTCAGAATTCTATGATTTTGTTTGTATTGCAGCCACCCAGAGTCCTTGTAGATTGGGACTGATAATAAATATTGTAAAATGAGAAAACAATAAATTGCCACAATTTACTTTCCAAGACAAGGGAACAAGACTAAAGAGGAGTTTGGCTAATATGGAATTATTGTAAGTAAAGAGGCAAACAAGAAATGATCCAACTAAGCCAAGAAGATAGTAATTTGGAAGTAGACTCGCTCACAGTTTATTACTCTGTTTTTAGTAAGCAATCAAATATATATTTTAATGGGTATATAAATAAAAATCCAAGTCCAATTCTGATTCAAGTTTGTTAAGATTTTGAAATCAGCCAAAGCTAGCTCAAAGGTATAACAATTCTTAGAAGAGATATACACCGCATCAAATTTTGGAGGTCTTAATTACAAACAACAAAAAACTATTGACAACAAAACTACAGTGTGAAGCCTAATAAAAGTTTAGCAAATGCAAAGTAAAGTGTGCATGTATGTGAGCATGTCTGTCTCCCCCCCTCCTCCTTTCTGGAATGTAGTAGAGTTTTTTGGGGGAAACATAGTGAACTGACACATCTCTAATGATCAGAGACAATGCTGAGGTGGAGGCCAGCAATTGGATTGTGAGCTCAGATCTGTGGAGGTTCTTCAGATAAAAGAGAAGCCAAGAAATCACCACCATGTGCTGCAGAAGAAATCCACAGGATTTAAAGGAACCTGTGGGTGAACTGTGGATAGAGTGCCAGGAAGAAAGGAAAAGAGTCCTTGCAAATTTTATTCTGGTAGTTATTGCTGACTGCAGGGGGCATGCTCATCTCCATTTTGAGGCCATGAGACCTGTTTATTTAGCATTTGCATGCTTTTGAACTGCTAGGTGGGCAGGAGCTAGGCAAAGACGGTCACGTGACACTTGGGTCTCGAACCCAGGCTGTTGGCTTTCCAGCTGACAAGCCCAGTCTCTTTAACTGCTGAGCCATCGCGCCACACAGTGTGCCAGGAACCAGGAAAAAATATCAAACTCTCAACCTTACGTGGAGCCTGCATTAAAGACACTGGATTCTACCAAGCTCACTCTCTAAAACCTATTTGGATATAAATGGTTTGACAGCTGCAGCAATCTTCAAAAAACAGAGCAACTAGACACTTGGTGAATGCCACTTGACCCAGGATGTAATTAAAGAGAAAAGTAACAATCTTAATTTGTTTCTTTGGAATTCTAGAGCAAAGAATAGCATAATCAAAGGGTGATGAAGAGAATGCTTTCCTTACTGAGGACTCAGTGATGATGGGTGTGTCCTCAAGTCACAGTAATCATTAAAATCAATAAGATCATTCTCTGGATAGTATTTGGGAGATTGTAGATAGCTTTGGGACTCAGAAATCAATGATTTTATCATTTTATTGTTTTATTTATTTATCTTGCCTTTATTATTTTACTAATAATATCTTGCCTTTTACTATTTTTACTAATAACTCAAGGCAGAGAATATATCAAACACACTTTTCTTCTTCTATTTTGCCACAATAACTCTCAGTGGTGAGTTGGGGCTAAGAGGGAGTGACTGGCCAGATGTCACCTAGCTGGCTTTTATGGCTGAGACTACAGCTCACAGTCTCCTATTTTCTAGCCTTTTTTTAACTTCATTTGCTCTATCTATACTATACTTCTGCCTTGTTATCAGCTGTTTATTGTGAGGAATTGTATAAGAATTAGAAAGCTGACCTGTGAAAGACACAAGTTGAAAGAAGATTGGATATTTCAGCAAAATGACCTATCTCCAAATCATCAGTAAAGCACTTACAGGAAAGGAATTTAGGAAATATGGTTTGCATATTATTGAAAATCTGTGGAGAGATTTCAGTCGTGCAGTGCTTGCAAGAAGACTTTAGAATATTTTTGAGCAAAAAGAGCTATGCAAATAATACTGGGGGAAATTCCCAAAATAGGCTATAGGAAATATTTGCAAGTGAATTTTACCACAGAACTTATCAAAGTGCTGACTGAAAGGGTATGCAAATTTTGTACCTCTCCTATTCATTTTTTTAAAATTCAATCTGTAAACAACCACACTTCTGCTGGAAAAGGTTAATCTATCTATGTGGTCCCTAAGAATTAACATAAGGTTGATTCTACATAATCAAACAACTGTCCATCAATAGAAAAAAGAGGTGTTCAAGTTTATGCAAATATGTGTTTATAACCATCCAGAGTTTGTATCAGTTCACTTAGGAATTTGTGAAAAACACACCATGTGACTAAACCTTTGTAAGCAATTATATTCTTTATTAAGCATTATTTCTATTGAAGTATTTTTATATAGAGGTTTGATTGGTAGACATATTGGCAAATCCTGGTCTGTTTTATTTATTTAGTGAGAAAAATTTTCCCAAGCAAACACACCTACATTGCGATTCACTAACATCCTGGGCCTAATACTTGGGGAAAAAGCAATTCTTAACTTATCAGAAGCCCTCTGAATGTGAGAAAGAAGGCTGTACTATGGCATAGAACAAAGATAAGAAAGCCATTTTGTATCTGTGTAGATGTGAACACATAAACCTATACAGTTTGGTGTAGACATTAAGTTGCTGCACTAGAAACCGGAGACTGATGTCCATATGGGAAGATTTGATAATATATGTCTGTATGTATGTGTGTGTGTTGCTGTATTTGCCTTTGTCTCTTATTTCTGCCTGAAAGTTGCAGCTCTTCATTTGCTTGTTCTACTCCAGTCCAACTATTGCATAATAAATACATTCTTAATCCAAAATCTGCTTTTTGATGCTTCTGCCTTTTCCATTAAGATGGGTATCTCTCTACAAACATTGAAGAATGGCTCTTAGCTATTGATAGACCATTATCCATCATTAGCTCCCACTTGATAAAACATCAGTGACCATCTGAGTCTATTAACAGAAAATGAATGGGTTAGATGTCACAAAAGTATGGGAATATTTACATGTGCCTGCATTTTCTCTGGCTCCTGTTGTAGTCAAGATTTTAGCTATGGGAAGTACCGGTAAATCAAACATCAAAACTTCATGGGCTGAGCTGCCAAAACATGCAAAAGAAAAGAATCTGATGAGTCATTCTCTTCTGAGACCTCTGTTAGCTATAGAAAACCTAGAACAGTACTGCAGTAGCTGTTGTTTTCCATTTTCGATATCTTAGAGGACTTGAGTCTTAAGGACATTGCTTTTAGAAATCTGTGTTATTAACACCTATCTGATAGTTGAAGCCTGATGCCTGGATAAGGTGTCCCTCCCTTTTCTAAGCACTTTAATTCTATTTTAATAGAAGCAAATGTAACATACAGGAAACTTGTATGTTTATGACAAAAAATATTTTGTCATAAACACTGTGCTTGAGTACATAATAATGTATTAAACTATAGCTGTTGAAGAGAAGAAACATGGCAGATGTTTCTCAGATTTAATTATGAAGCACATATTTCTTCTTGTTCACCTGATAATACTGCTTCAATGCCATAAGGAATCAGCTATGTTTAACAGCATCTTTGAAGGATAGTTATCCAAAAGGTGCTTTTTCATTAGGCAACTGAACAAGAAAGTCCAGTTGCCTGGTGGAAAAGCATATTTGGGATAACAATGACTTGGATGACTGAGAATCATCCAGAGAATAAATATTTGAAAGATAGTGTATTTATTTACCATGCAGGTTTTAATAATCCTTTATAATTATCACTTGTCAATTCTTTAAAATGTATTTGATTTTAAAATGCTAGCCACTACTGAAAAAGCTGTCTCTAATCATTTGCAGATTCAAATATGAATCATTCACATTTGAGCACTCTTCTTTAAGGGAGCCTTCCTTCCTTCCTTCCTTCCTTCCTTCCTTCCTTCCTTCCTTCCTTCCTTCCTTCCTTCCTTCCTTCCTTCCTTCCTTCCCTTTTTATCAAAGATTGCAGCCAGACCAGCAAGATAAACATGATAAACAGACTATACTGATTCCTTTTTTCAGTTTACTTTATGTGTAAATGGGAAAACCTAGGGGAAGATGGATTCATTTCAATATAGAGTTAAGGGTGCCCAAACATGCTTGGATTCATAAACCACCAACAAATCTTTGTCTAGGGTAGTTTAAACATCTGGTTATTTAGATATGCCTAAGCATTCTATCCACATTTAACATTATACAAAGCATTTTTCTTGATTTGTTGGTCTTCTGAAGGGAGAAGAATAAGAAAGGATTTCGTATATGTACTTTTATCCATCTAATTCTCACAATGTTTTATTAAACCAAAATGTTTTAGCTTGTTAAATACAAACAGGATTGCTTACGTTTTCTGTCTTAAACTTTTCTGATGATCTTTTTATCTGCAGATTTTGTTGCTGCTTACTTTAGATTTGATTCAGTGGTAAAACATCTTTGTGTGTTGCTCCATAATTTCTGAGACAAAATTTTATTATAAATCTAAATCATACTGTATTCTGACAGACTTATGTTGCATTTTAATTCTCTGCATCTGGTTTTATCTGGTACTTTTATTACCTGAAAGTGCCACTGCTATCTCTACATTTCCTTCCTCATGCTTAATAGTTCTTTCTTAATAGTAAGGGCAGAAATTTACAGAAAGCAGCAATAGTACACATAGATTGGTCAGTTTCTCTTGATTCTCTGTCCATGGAAGGAGTATAAATGAAATACAGGATTGAGAAGTGGTGGCTATCTGGACTGAACTAGAAAATAGAAATAGAAACTTTTGATTTAGGCATTAAGATCTAACTTCAAAAATTGCTTTCTGGTATTTATTCATTCAGTTTTTATCCTACCTGTTCCTTCTTAATGTTCCCCAACAACTTTGTGAAGTCATTTAGGATGTGAAACACAGCAATAAATCCATCCGAACATGGACTAGAATCTAGGTGTCCCTAGTCCAGTACTTTTACAAGTACACTATGCTGGCTCTCAATATCTTGATTACCCATGTTGGACTAAACATTCATTCATTTTTTGTTCATTTTGTCTAGGAATACTGGAAATCAGTCTACTATACTTGGAAATTAGCAAGTTGGGAAAAAATGCATAGAAAAAATACACGTATAAGCTTGCTTTTAAAATACTGACACTTCTATGACCGACAATATCAATTTTCAGAGAATATTAATTCACTTTGCAAACAGCAAGTAAGTGTGAATAAATGCTTGTGCAGTGTAAATGCAGTGTTTGGGAACTGTGCACAGAGCTTATAATTCTGAGAAACATGGATGCTGTGTGCTTTTATTAAAACTTCTTAATACTGATAGTTCTAACAATCGTTGGAAGATTGTGAAAGATACTGAGCTTGAATTGGGATTATTTAATATTTCCAGTAGTGAGGATTTTAGTGGCTATCTTAGCCTTTTCCCATCAATGTGCATTTATGTTATATATTTGAAATAAATCTATTGGCACACTTCAGAATTGAGACATCTTGGCATGGAACTGTGTTACCTTGGTACATAATTTTCTTTTAGCACAGTCTGTGCAACTCTAAAGTGTAATCATAAATTGTTTTTGTTAACAAAACAGAACTTGAAAGGTGATGATGGGAGATAATCCAACCTCTTTTGCTGTACTGGTTTTGTTAAAAGATGTTCTGGTTCAATAACATAAAAGACAGAAGAGGAAAAAACTTGTTCTTCTGATGGTGCAAAGTGGGTATAGAAAAGAATATTCTAAGTTTAAGAACATCCAGTATCATCACTTGTTATTTAAGCAAATTCGTGAAAATCAATTTCAGATTCATTATTTCCAAAGTTTCTGTTCTGTTTTGTTTCTCTTTTATTATTATTTTTCTTTTTCCTCTTACTGTTGTCTTATTTTCTTTTTTAATTCTCTCACTCTAATATTTTAGAATAATAGTATATTTGGTACAGAAGAGATTTCTCTTATTCCTTCGTGGTGGTAGCGTATATTATTGTATAACATAAGATATTGATCATTTGTAATAACAGTGGTTGGTCACATATTCGGTACACTTCTATGTTAAATTTCTATTATGCATTTGTTTATAGAATTGGTATTTTTGTTTATTGCTTTAGTATTGGAGTACTAAATGATTTGTCATTTGAAATTGGATTCAATTTTGTTCAAGTCAGAAGGATTTTATTATGTGACTAAAACACATGGAACTGATCAGCAATTTATTGTTTCGTGTGGAATGTTTTCAGATATATAAAAACTTTTCATGAGCAATTTTTCTAGAAAGTGATTTGAAAGAGTTTCAGGAGTATGGGGAACATGATCTCCTGGAAATTGTGAACAAATTTGAGGGGGACTGCCTGTTTCTTGAACCTGAACATGTAAAACAGGATTTGTTCTACCTGGACAAACTGCCTGTCAGTTTGGAGAAGCAAAACTGAGAAGAAAGCCTGGGGAAAGTCTTCCAGGACTATCAAGTTCGTGTGAAGCCTCCTGGCATGTACATTCAAAGTTGGAATGCTGTCAGAACGTGTTTCTGTTTTGCTTGGACAAGCTGGCAGCTGTATTGTTCAGGCAAAATAGAAGTGAGTTCCAAGGAGGTTCCAATTGCCCAAACCTACTCCCAATGTACTCTTCATTTTTAATTCTAACATTTTAATTTTAACATTTCAGGTGACTGCACAGTAAAATTTAAGAACTTAACTATTAAGGTATCTTTTCAAGAAGATGGAATGTGTCACTGTTGTTGTTTTCCTAAGAATTGGATAGTTTTCAATAGAAAGAGGTATGTTGGCTTAAAGCTAACATTTCTCTTTTTATTATCTGTTAAATGACTCTTCCAGTTTTCCCAAGAGCTTGGCTATTGCTGAACTTCCTTTCTACCCAATGGCATATTGATAATGGCTATAAATGACATTACTGTGCAATTTAACTAGCCAGAAGGAAGAGTCTAAAAAACTTAGCTGAACCATCAAAAATATGTATGCTTGTTGAATTAGCGCTTTGAAGATTCTTTCTGTCCCATTTCCAGAATCTAATTTTCAAATTATTTGTTTTAGATTAGGGGATAAATTAATCCTGAATGTAGGATGTGGATAAAGAGAAAAACGAATGGAAAAAGAAAAGTGAAATGTAGAATACAAGAATTCATTTGTAGCCACAGAATGAACAATAGATAATGTGTCTCTTTAATAAAATTTATCTCTTACTTTGTTCCTTGTTAAACTTTATTTTTTTAGGACACAAAGCTTACTGAATTAATTTGAAAAAATTGCTATACAGCAATGTGAGAGTCTTACCAACTGTACAGAAAGTGTTTGGTTGTGTTACTGCAGTTAAAGGTTAACTCTTTAATATTACACATTGAAAGCAAAACATTTAGAAAACCCTAGGAGACAAATATTATAATCACAGAATTATACAATAGGTTTTCAGCAGATAGCAATTTCTTTCAGTATCATAGGGTACAATTCAATTAGTTTCTATAGGAAAATGAAAGGTATATTGATGTTTTGAGCTGCTCCTTCTCCATCCTTCCATCTCCAAAAAACCTGTTTAATTTTACACATTATTCTAAATATTTTTAAGACTGGTAAATTATCATGTATTGGAAATTTTAAATTGTGGCTTTTCTGTGATGATAGCTTATCAGTTTTGTACTGTTTATTCTGGCCGAGCCTAGTGAAATGTTTAATTGAAAGATTTAAAAAAATAGCATTGGAAAGATGGGTGTTTACCATGTTCATTGACAAAATTGTTGACTGAACTGGCATTACAGAATTGGATAATATACTTCTGAAAGCCTAGTGATATATGGTATAGCTTGAGAATTTGTTCATTTTCTTGGCGTTTGGTATATTTTTATTCTCCCAAAATATAAGGGAATGGAAGCAGGAGGCAAATTGTGTCATTTTATTATACTTCTGCATTCAAAATCCTTTTGCAATCCTTCAGCATATTCAGAGGAAACTAAATATGAAAAATAAAGAGTTCCATTTATTCTGGCTGGAAATGTCAACAATAAAAGTTAAAACCATGATGAAATTGCCAAAAGTCTTTTTCAGTGGTAAAGTACCTATTTTATTCACATTTCTAATTTCTGCTTGACTAATCATAAGACATCCAAATAAAAATGAAAATATAACACAGTAGGGTTCTTCTGCCTTATTAACATATGTGTCTCTGTATATTATTCCTTACTTAGGTGTCTGAACATCTGTATTTGGATCATCTAACTGAAAAGCTGGAGCAGAGTGAGAAGAATGGTTCGGTAAGATTGTCAGTATTCCTACAGTAATTGTGTCTTATTTAATTCATATACCACTAGTGCATATTTTGTTTAGAGATTTATATTTCCAGCATAATTCTATTCTATATATACTAAAGCTTCAGTTTAGCATGATATATAGGTAGTTCTTGACTGATAATAATAATTGGGTCCAGAATTTTTGTTGCTAAGCTAGGTGGTTAAATGTGTGGTGCCCAATTTTATGATCTTTTTGCCATGATTGTTCAGTGAACACTGAAGTTGTTAAGTGAATCACATAGTCGTTAAGCAAATCTATCTTCCCTCATTGATTTTCTTGTCAGAATCCAGCTGGGAATATTGCAAATGGTGATCATGTCATCCAGGATGCTGCAACCATTGTATACATGTTGATCGTCAAGCACCCAAATTTTGATCATATGACAACTGGGATGCTCAACAATCATAAGCATGAGGATCGGTCATGGGTCACTTTTTTCAGTACTGTTGTAACTTTGAATGGTTGGTAAACAAATGGTTGTAAGTCAAGGACTACCTGTATAGACTCAACTGTTATGGTATAAGATGATTTATAATCTGATCTCTATGATTTGTTCATTAATTGATTGATTATGTGCCATCTAGTCATAGCTGACTCAGCAACCACCTAGACAGATTTTCTCCATAACAATCTGTACCTAATCTGGTCTTCCAGTAGTGTACTCATCACCACTGTAACTGAGACCACCCACCTTGCTGCTGGTCATCCTCTTCTCTTTCCTTCCACCTTAACCAGCATTAGAACCTTTTTCAGAGAGCTAAGGCTTCACATAATGTCCCAGAAATAGGGTAATTTAAACCTTGTAATTTCTGCCTTAAGTTAGAACTCTGCATTGATTTGTTAAATTACCCATTTATTTGTTTTCTTGGTTGTCCATGGTATTCTCAGAAGACTTTTCCAAGCATCAATACTCTTTCTATACTGCTTCTTTGAAATCCAACTTTCACTTCCAAAGAATGTCATCAGGAATACCATGGTATGCAGTATTCTGATCTTCATATATATTGACATTATGGCAATTGAATATCTTTTCCATGGCTTTTATGGATACTCTGCCAAGTGCTAGTCTGCAGTATATTTCTTGACTGCTTGTTTCCTTAGTGTTGATAATTGATCCTAAAAGGCAGAAACTATCTATTACTTGGATATCTTTATTGTCAATGCTAAGACTGTTTGTTATATTTATTGCCATTAATTTGGTCTTCTTTGTATTTGATTTTTGTCTCATTTTTTTCTCTGTGCATCTTGACTTTTAGCAGTAGAGTTTGTGGATCTTTTACATTTTCACTATTGTACTATTACAATAGTATCATCAGGATAGTATACAGATTATTGAAGTTTCTTCCTCAAAGTTTAAAACCATGCTTATCTTCTTCCAATCCAGCTGCCCTTAATATATATTCAGCATACAGATTAAAGAAATAAGGGGGAGGGAGAAAATGCAGACTGTTACATTCCTTTACCAACCAAGAACCAATCTGTTTGCCCAGTTCTGTTCATACTGTGAGTTCCTGATCTGTATTTTTTATGAGGACAATGAGATGTTCTGGGATTCCCATTTTTCTGAGCATATTCTAATGCGTGACATAACTGGTACAGCTGAAAGTCTTTCTATAATCAAAGAAGCACATACTGAGTTCTTTTAGTATTATTTGGCTTTTTCAATTAACCAGCATTTATCAGCCTTAATGTTTTGTTCACTAAACCATGGTTTTAAAAATCCAGGTATTAGCAGTAGATATGGCATTGTAATGCATACAATGAACTTTAGAATTTAAATACAGAATAATACAGAACACTCAATTAAGTCTATGATGCAATCCAAAATATTTGGCTGGTCTTAGGAACTAGTATAAACATAGAAAGATGGCTGCAACATCTCTCCCTCTTTGAGATTGTTTTGTCCTTTTGCTAGCCTGCCCAGTTACATGTCTGAAGCTCTAAGAAATAATAGAAGTAGTGCTGATGTTTGTTTAATGACCAAGATACTTTTGATTTCTTGATGCAAATCTTATTTTCTGTAGGAAATAGCTGTGTAACTTATTAGTTTTTTTAGCTGTCTAAGCTATCTTTCATTTTGTCTTGCTCTACAGCTGCCTAAACTGTATCAAAAACTTTTGCTGTTAAAAACAGGCATATTCAGAGATCAGTTTATTGAAAGACTTACATGAAAATCAGGCTCATGACATATGAGAATAGAATGTAGCATATATGAAGCTAATACTTGCTAAACTATTTTGCTGTTAGTCTGGCAATATTAACATGTCATGGTCCAATTGTTGTTGTTGTTGTTAATTGCGAAGTTGTGTCCGACCCATCGCAACCCCATGGACAATGTTCCTCCAGGTCTTCCTGTCCTCTACCATCTTCTGGAGTCCATTTAAGTTCACACCTACTACTTCAGTGACTCCATCCAGCCATCTCATTCTCTGTCGTCCCCTTCTTCTATTGCCCTCAATCTTTCCCAGCATTAGTCCCTTCTCCAGTGAGTCCTTCCTTCTCATTAGGTGGCCAAAGTATTTGAGTTTCAACTTCAGGATCTGGCCTTCTAAAGAGCAGTCGGGGTTGATCTCTTCTAGGACTGACCGGTTTGAACGCCTTGCAGTCCAAGGGACTCGCAGGAGTCTTCTCCAGCACCATAGTTCAAAGGCCTCAATTCTTTGGCGCTCAGCCTTTCTTATGGTCCAACTTTCACAGCCATACATTGCAACTGGGAAAACCATGGCCTGGACTATACGCACTTTTGTTGGCAGGGTGATGTCTCTGCTTTTTAGTATGCTGTCTAGATTTGCCATAGCTTTCCTCCCCAGGAGCAAGCGTCTTTTAATTTCTTGGCTGCAGTCCCCATCTGAGGTGATCTTGGAGCCCAGAAAAATAAAATCTGTCACTACCTCCATTTCTTCCCCATCTATTTGCCAGGAATTGAGAGGGCCGGATGCCATGATTTTGGTTTTCTTAATGTTAAGTTTCAAGCCAACTTTTGCACTCTCCTTCTTCACCCGCATCAAGAGGCTCTTTAGTTCCTCTTCACTTTCTGCCATTAGAGTGGTATCATCTGCATATCTTAGGTTGTTGATATTTCTCCTGGCAATCTTAATTCCAACTTTTGATTCATCTAGCCCTGCCTTTCTCATGATGTGCTCTGCATATAAGTTAAATAGGCAGGGCGACAGTATACAGCCTTGCCGGACTCCTTTTCCAATTTTGAACCAATCAGTGGTTCCGTGTCCAGTTCTCACTGTTGCTTCTTGACCCGCATATAGGTTTCTCAAGAGACAAATAAGATGGTCTGGTATTCCCATCTCTTTAAGAACTTGCCACAATTTGTTGTGATCCACACAATCAAAGGCTTTAGCATAGTCAATGAAGCAGAAGTAGATGTTTTTCTGGAACTCCCTAGCTTTCTCCATGATCCAGCGTATGTTGGCAATTTGATCTCTAGTTCCTCTGCCTCTTCGAAATCCTGCCTGTACTTCTGGTAGTTCTCGATCCACATACTGCTGGAGTCTAGCTTGTAGGATTTTAAGCATAACTTTACTTGCATGTGAAATGAGTGCAATGGTGCGATAGTTTGAACATTCTTTGACATTGCCTTTCTTTGGAATTGGAATGTAAACTGACCTTTCTCCAGCATGTAGAGGAATGTAGACTCCAAGAATGGGTTGATTTAGTCTTCTAGCCCAATCAGACCAAACAATTAAAGTTGCTACGCCTCTGCAGGGTCTGACCATGCCCCAGTTTCGTTTGGTCTCAGCCCTGAAGACACATGAGAATTTGGCTCCTAATTTAGATTCAGAAAGGTAGTTATTGCCATTCGTGGTTTCTCTATCCTTTTTTTTTCCTTCTTTGGGGGGGGGATTGGTTCAGCTCTGAGCTCAGTGCTGCACCATTTCGTCTCTCTTAATCAATTCCCTTCTCCGTGAGTTTTTCAGAGGCAGACAGCTGATCGTAGATTTCTGCCTCCTCATTACAATCCACCTCCCCCACCCCCTCCCAGGATCTTCGCTGTGAATTGGAAGCTTTAAACTATTAATTTTCAGCTGAAAACTGAAATCACCTTCTTAGGTTTATTACCAATTCAAACAACCTGCGGGCGCCATTTTGAGCCTCTAGAAGGCTCGATCCTCACACTACTCAAGTACTTCCTTGTTACTGTTGATTGTCAGCTGTAAATTACCCAAAAAAACAGCAGGTGAACTGTTTGACTAAAAGAGCTTATTACCAGATTACTTGCAGGAGAGGATCTTTTCTCTCAGCTTGTTTCATCTCTCATCAGATCGTCCCGGCCGCCATTTTGAGCTCTGCCTGATCACACACATTAAATTGACTGCTTTGTCCTAATTACAGCCTTTTCAGTCACGAAGTAACTTACTTATTTGGTGATTCTCCCTAAGTGGGGGGGGGAATAGGAGTTCTAATTACATTCCTTTAGATCTTCATTGAGCTGCTTAATAGGCACCATCTCAGGTTACCTAGTGGACATAGGGAAAATACCTTGAGTCTCTCACTCCATTTTATCTGGTAATATTCCAGACTGTGACTTACCAGTACCTTTTAAATATCCAGTGCCAACAGATTGGATGGCTGTTTGCCTTGCCTGTTTTCCGCTGTCTACATAGTGGTCGGCACTTACTGTCCTAGCCGTCACTAAGTGAGACACAAGGGTAAAAAAAAATGAGATAAAAAAATTTAAAAAAAAATCAATTAAAATAAAACAGAATTAAATTAAACAAGATACATATCTATATTCATATATAGACTTATCTTTAATTGATACTTTTTCGGCCAAATTGTCTCTATTACAGTGGGCCTGAAAAATTGAACGGGGAGGACAGCCCCTGAGCGTAGCGTGGCTTATATCGCCTAGTGACTCCGTGCTTAACGGTGGGCCAGACCTCACAGACCCTCGTGCAGGCCTGTACCACCCAGGTGGGCCGTGGCCTTCCTTTCTCCTGCAGACAAAGAGCCGATCCAGGGATCTTCTGGTGAAAACCTGCCCTTTCTTCTCCTGCAGAACAGGACTGATCCAGGGATGTCCTGGTGAAAACCTGTCTTTTCTTCTACTGCAGTACAGGCCAGATCCAGGGATCTCCTGGTGAACACCTGTTGTTTATTTCCTATTGTTTATTTCAATATGGCGGATAACACCGCTTCACAGGCTTCCACCTCCAGTGGAAATATAAAACGCAAGCCATCCAGTCTGGATATACCTGCAAAAGCCAAGGCCAAGGTCAAACGGACCTCTAAGGCCAATGACAAGCAAGCAGACATAGGGCGCTGGAGCGACAATTCTCCAAAGCCCAGCGGCAGACAGGAGAGACGCAGCTTATCCCCTCACCCCCTCTTGCATCCACATCAGGGGAGCATCGACCTTCCCCTTTTACACAGGCTTGGTCTCCCGAGCAGACCCTGGACCAGGGTTCCTTGCTGGGATATGAACGGGACCATCTGTCCCTCTTTGACCGAGAATTGAGATTACAGATCCAAGATTCAATTCCAGCTGCTGAGCCAGGACCTTCCTCAGTGTCTTGTGGGTCTCAGGGGGAGGTTACTACAGTCGTCCCTCCCCCAATCCCTTCAGCATCTTTCACACCGACGGCAGCGGGTCTTCGGGGCCCCGAACATCTTTCATTTACTGTCCAGCTCCAAGCCATGATCTCACAGGCCATGGCTCAGGCAATGGCGGCTTCAGGGAGGGCCATTCCGGTCCAAGGACCGTCAACCCCCCCCTACGCCCACAGAAACTAGGCATCCCAGGGAGTATGTGATCTCAGATCACGGTTCTCCACCTCAATCTGAAGGGAGCGAGATATCGGATTTTTCCGCTCAGATTCCGGAAGAAGGCATGTGGTCAGACGGGGAAGACATTCAGGCGGAGGCCATTCCTATGGTAGGGGTGTTTAATCCAAATTCCTTCTATCCTCTTTTGCAAAAGGCCTATGTCACCGGAAAAATTGAACCCGTGAAACCACAGACGACCGATCAGGACTCTGGACAGAGTTCTGACCCACTGTTTCTGGAACCGGTCAAGAAGAACCTACAGATACCTTGCCCCCCTATGTTTCTCAAATCCATTCAGGATCAGTGGGGATCTCCTGGAAGTTTCTCTGCTCTTGGGGGATTAGATCGTAAGCTCTTAGATACGGTCCCTTCCCTCAACGATGTCCTCGAAGTTCCGAGTGTAGACGAGGCTCTCGCCCCCATACTGTCAGACACCAAAATCCCAGGAGATATGTCGGAGGCCCTTAAGGCTGAGGACAAGAAGTCTGAGATTTCCCTCAAAAGGACCCATCAGGCATCGGCTTGGGCTATAAGAGCCTCAACATCTAACTCCTTTTTCGCTAGAATTGCATTAATCTGGCTCAGGGAATTACAGGCCAGATTATCCCCAGACGAGGTAAGGGTTCACCAGGATGTCACTAAATGGGCCATAGCTTCCAACGTGGCCGCACGCCGGTTGTTCTGGCTAAAAAATTTGAAGGCCGATACCAGGCACAAATGGAGAGTAGCTGCGGCACCATATCAAAAGGGTCACCTTTTTGGAGAGGCTCTCACTCCTTACCTGACTGAAAACAAAGAAAAGTTGAAATACTAGCTCATGTTGTCAAAAAAACGGGCAGACGTTTTTCTCCATACAATCGGCGTCCATCGTTCAAGTCTGGCTCAGACCGAACTACATGGAGAGGGTATCGGCCCTTTCAAGCAGGGCCGGACCGCTCATCGGACCGGTCCAGCTACAGAGACAAGCCAAAGCCACAATTCCAGGCTAAGCGGCCCTTTCGCGGCAGAGGAGCTCGTCCTTTCCGAAAGTCAAAGTGACTTGAGGCGGATTCCTCCCATTGGCGGAAGACTGGCACTATATTTCCACAAATGGGAAAGTACCACCACGGACAATTGGGTTCTAACCACTATCAGAGACGGACTGTCTCTGGAGTTCCTCACACTCCCCCCTCGGCGCTTCATCTCCTGCCCCTTATCCAGAAATCCCGTGAAACAAGGTCTCATGGAGGAGGCCATTTGTCATCTGTTAAGCATAGAGGCAATAGAGCGGGTACCCCCAGATCAATGGGGACTGGGTTTCTACTCCATCCTGTTCGTGGTACCAAAACCCTCAGGAGGATGGAGGGTGATCCTAGACCTCAAGGCTCTAAATCGGTACCTAATTTACCAAAAATTCAAGATGCAAACTCTTCATTCTATTCTGGGCAGTATTCGGCCGGGGGATTTTCTTACATCCATAGATCTGACAGAAGCTTACCTGCACATTCCCATACATCCAAATCACAGGCGTTTCCTCAGATTCAGGTATTCCAACCATCACTATCAGTACAGGGCCCTGCCATTCGGCCTATCATCAGCTCCAAGGGTTTTCACCAAAATCCTGGCAGTTCTCGCCGCACAGCTCAGGTTGGTACCAGTCCACGTTCAATGCTACTTGGACGATATCCTAATCCAGTCGTCCTCGGCACTCAACGCCCGTTCAGATGTGGCACTGACGATCAAGACACTCCAGGATCATGGATTTATGATCAACTTCCCAAAGAGCCATCTGATCCCAACAAACCGTTTGATCCACCTAGGCGCAATAATAGACACCAGCCAGTGCCGAGTTTTCCTGTCTCAGGAGCATCAGCTCAGCATACGTACGATGGTCACCAGGGTGCGCAAGGAGAAACGTGTAACCCTGCTCCTGCTGTCACAGCTGTTAGGGAAACTGATCTCATGTATTGCCATAGTGCCTTGGGCCAGGCTTCATACGAGACAACTACAGTGGTTTCTACTCCCTTACCAGAAACGGGGTGTAGCATGTTTTCCACAGAGGGTGCGAGTCCCACCACAGACACTCACATCCCTCATCTGGTGGTTGTCCCCAGCACTGTCCAAAGGATCCCTGTTCAGAGAACCGACTCGGGTAACCTTGACCACAGACGCCAGTCTGTTTTGATGGGGGGGGCACATCTGCAATCCCAATTCGCCCAGGGATGGTGGTCTCAATGGGATCTCAAGAAAAATATCAATTGGTTAGAGCTCAGAGCCATACACCTAGCACTTCGCCATTTCCACAAGAAGTTGGTGGGCCGCCACGTGCTGGTTCTGACAGACAATGTGGCGGCAAAGGCCCATGTCAACAGGCAGGGCGGCACTCGATCGCGGATTCTAATGTCCGAGGCCCAGTGTTTGGGGTCATGGGCGGAACAGAATCTGTTGTCCCTAAAGGCGGAACACATTTCAGGGGTGGAAAACAACCAGGCAGATTTTCTGAGTCGATCTACAATAGATCATTCAGAGTGGCGTCTACATCCCCGTCTCTTTCGGGAGATAACTCACCGTTTTGGTCGGCCCAAAGTCGACCTGTTTGCATCCCCGAAGAACACCCAGCTTCCCCGGTTTCTATCTCGGTACCCATCCCAGGGTTCGGAAGGAGCAGATGCCCTCCGCAGCCCTTGGCCGGCGGGCCTTCTATATGCATTTCCACCCCTTCCCTTGATCCTGGCCGTCATCAGGAAGCTGTTACAGGAACAGGCGGAGCTAATCCTTGTGGCCCCGTATTGGCCAAGGCATCCATGGTTCGCGGATCCCGTGAACCTCGCCGTAGCCCCCCCCTTGGCAAATCCCTCCATAGAGGATAATTCTAACACAGGGGGCCATATGCCATCCGGACCCACAGTGGCTACAACTAGCCATCTGGAATCTGAGCGCCAGTTCCTGATGTGCGGATCTTACTCTTCAAGGGTGATAGCTATGATCCAAGCTTCCAGACGGCCGGTGACGAACCGAATCTATGATGCCACTTGGAAGAACTTCTGTGACTGGTGTACCTGTAAGGGTTTGTCTATCTCTTCTGTCACTATTCCAGTGATTCTTGAATACCTCATGGATGGAGTGGATAAAGGCTTAGCGCCCAACACCTTGAGTAGACAGGTGGCCACTCTTTCCACGGTGTTCACCTGTGCCAACGCCACTCCATTGTCCCATCATCCCAGGGTCCGATCCTTTATGAAAGAAGTCTCCAACACCAGACCTCCGGTAGTACACAGGTATCCATCTTGGGAACTACCTCGTGTTCTGCAGGCACTCACTAGGTCTCCCTTTGAACCTATAAGGTCTTGTCCTCTTCACATTTTGTCCCACAAGGTGGCTTTCCTAGTAGCCATCACGTCGGCGAGACGCGTGTCAGAGCTGGCTGCTCTTTCAGTTAGGGAAGACCTGTGTACCTTCTATCAGGACAGAGTGGTGCTGAGGTTAGATCCCTCATTCATTCCCAAGGTGAATACCCTGTTTCACCAGGCTCAGGACATTGTACTACCAAACTTTTGTCCCAATCCTTCTCACACACTAGAAAAGCAGTGGCATTACCTAGATGTACGTAGGGCATTACGTCATTACATTAAGAGGACAGCTTCCTTTCGCAAATCGGAGGCATTGTTTGTCTCTTTCTACTCAACTTCCAAGGGACAGAAGGTTCCCTCCTCTACTATAGCCAGGTGGATCAAGGCCTGTATCGCTCAATTTTACCAGGCTTCCTCTTTACCTGTCCCAAGCCGCCTGACAGCGCACTATACTCGTAGCGCTTCCACATCGGCGGCGTGGCAGACTCAGGCGTCCATAGAGGACATCTGTAAGGCGGCTACGTGGTCGTCCCCTTCACCATTCATTCACCACTACAAACTCGACAAGTTTGCTTCCACGGAGGCCGCTTTTGGCCGTCGGGTTTTACAACAAGTGGTCCATTTCCTCACCGATACTTAACCAACCTGCTTCCCACCCGTGGGATCATAGGGGCTTTGGTATGTCCCATCCTTGGAGTCTACATTCCTCTATATGCTGGAGAAGGGGCGTTGTCTTACCTGAATGCCTTTTCTCAGCATGAGGAATGTAGACTCCACCCCCTCCCTGATTATTACTAGCAGCTAGGTTAGTGTCAGCAGTTCGGAGCCATCTCGTCACACAATCATTCGCTTCGCCCTTTCGAAACTGGGGCATGGTCAGACCCTGCAGAGGCGTGGCAACTTTGATTGTTTGGTCTGATTGGACTAGAAGACTAAATCAACCCATCCTTGGAGTCTACATTCCTCATGCTGAGAAAAGGCGTTCAGGTAAGACAACGCCCCTTTCCAATCCTGTGGCCACTGTTGAGTTTTCCAAATTTGCTGGCAAATTGAGTGTAGCACTTGTACTGCATCGTCTTTTAAGATTTTGAATAGCTCAGTTGGAATTGTCACCTCCACTAGCTTTGTTGTTGCTCAGAATTGGTCCAATTAAGCATCCAAAATGGTCCAATTAAGCATCCGTAATTGAGAAAGTACTGGGGTATTTACTATAGTAATCCAGGTGTTAGCAGTATATATGGATTGTAATGCATACAGTGGACTTTTTAAATAATAATACAGAACACTCAGCCCAGTTATGTGGCAGCACATAGCTGAATTTTGCTGATCTTGGAAAACTGAATGAGGTTATAATATTTGGAAGTGAGTTCATCAAGAAATAATAGGAATGTATATTAGAGTGAAAATTGAAACATAATTTCAGAAGGTGGCAATGGAAACTATATTAACATATTGCCAGAAAAATGTTAAGGAAAGTGTCCAGTAAGTCATAAAGGAGATTTCACCTTTTATTTGTGACTTTCAAACTTCTGAATGCTTAGTGAATAGAAGTGCCTTTGTGCAGAGCAGCCTTTAAAATCAGATTGCTGGTGAAAATGGCTTTTTTCCCCTGGCACTGTTTTTCCCAAATAAATGAGGCAAAGATACGTTGGCTTCAGGGATGTAAAGACAGATTGATGTATGTAGTGTGAATTGTTCTTCAGAATGCAGAATAGGGCAAATGTTAAATAGTCGGATGATGAAAACAGCTTCACTCAATTTACAAGAGAAATCCCAGTGCATGCATCTGTTATCTGAAAATAATACTGTGCATGCATTAATTTATGCACTTTTGGCATCCATCTCAATATGGTGTTTGCAAAGTTATTGCAATGTTTACATGTTTAAAACACTACTTAAAATAATCATAGGAGGAATATCTAATTAGAACTGATCAATACACTGGATAAATATGCACTGGATCTTTGGTAGAGTGACAGTAGCTTCAGAGGAAGTTACCCTGGGCCTGGGCCATAGACAATTAATTAAAGAAAGCAGCTTCCTTTGGCTGGAACAATAGCTTTTGAGACATAGTCTTATTCTTCATTTGCAATCACTTGCTATTAGGAAATGCAAGACCCATGAAATTATATACTAGAAATTATGTTTAATAGTTTTGTAATTATTCTTTCATTGCCTTGTGTCTTCAGCTTAGCTTAGACCCAACAGTTTAATATTGATATGTCCAAACTAAACAGTAGTGAAAATATAATAATGGAATGTATTTTTCAAAGAAGGTTTGAAGCTGAGAATTATTGTGCTGCTCTATAGATTTCATCTTTTTACAGACTCACAGTTTTTCTAAGTTTATTAAAATAGAAATAAACTGATGTGTGAATCATAACAAATTGTTCTACTTTAGCTTTAATTTTTTAAAGTTTTATTTTAATTATAGTTAGGTGCTTTATAGCTTGTGGAAAACCAATTAAAACATAGTAAATTAATTATTCATAATGACTACAGTGAGATTTTCAATATTCCACATGTCTGTTGGCAAATACGAAGAAAGGAAGTGTTAATTAACTAAGCCATTCCAGTCTGCTTTCAGGTCAGAAAACTTTGATTTGCTTTATTGCCAGCTATTCAGTGGGAACAGGATAAACATAACTCATTAATCTTGTAAATCATTCAGTATCATTTCATACCCTTAATATTTGTATCTTGCCAGGATATTTGGGAATTAAAATGCTATTTCTGAGATCTCACTTCTTTCAGGGTTAGTTTCAGTGAACAATATTAATAGAGTTCTGTTCACATTCACAGGAAGTGAGATTGTGAAGTCTTGAAGAGTTTCATATTTTCCTCAATACAGCAATCCATCTTCCCCTTCTGTCTGAATCAAGTGGGATATGGTTTGACTGCTGGTGGCTAGAGAAAATTATGAGCTGTCTGACACTAACAAATTGGTGTATATTGCAGTAACTGTGCCTGTTGGCTCACAGATCAGAAGCCAACAACAAACTGTGACTTCTTTCCTTAGAATATTCTGAGATTAAACGAAGTATAATCCCCAATTCAGATAAGATGCTAAATGAGCTACAAATACAACTGCCTGTGATTTGCTAGCTATATCTGCTTGCAGAAGGCACCAGCAAGTTATATTTCTAGGGTGCTGGTGGTGGGAGGTGGAAATGAATCATGATGTCTTCCCATGTTCTGTGGATTGATTCCAAAACCTGAGTGGAATACAGAAATTATTTTGCATTAAAATAAAAGTTGTTGTTGACCTTTTGAAAAGATATTGAGTTTCTAATCAAGTTTAAACAGGCACAATAGTGTACATTGTCACATATTATCTCACTGTTTACATCTATTTCCAGTTTCTTATTCTTTTTGTATTATTCCTTCTATGTTGAATTTTAGATTATAAGCCTATCAGAGAAAAAAGGATATGTTCTCTGAAATAGCTCTGTTTTTGATATCCTTCCCTTCCCTTGTTTGCCAAAACCAAATTATTCCGTCATCCCCACCACCACGACCACCATCAAAAATTCTCTCTGCCTATATTTCAGAGTCATGTGAAACATAAGGGTGCAATTGCTTCCCCTCATAGCAGGAATGTAATGTTCATACGGTTTTAGTTTCAGTTTGACTGAAGTTGTTTTAATTCTTATATTTCTTAGAAGTATTAATCATTGACGCAGATATACTCTTGTAATCTTATCCTGAGAGTTGTATGATTGAAGTGGTATAAAAATAAAGAAATAAGCTTAAACTAACACAGTGGCATTCATTGAAATGCATTACTGAGTGATTGCTACTGGCAAAAAGAGATTAAAAAATGATATGTGGTCAAGCAGCCTTTCATGACAAGGCATTGCAGTATCACTCTGAAGGAACAGAATTTTGCTCGGGAATCTTTTAAAAAAATCATAAAATGAAATGTATTTATTTAAATAATGGAATATTTGTTCTTTAGTTACTAATAATTACTGCCTATAGATTTTAAAAATGCAGTAACTAATGAAAATTAAGGTTTGTCCAAAGTAAACTAGCATGATCATAACATTTTCTAAAGTAGGATTTGGAAGATGTCATTAATGCAATTTTAGTTGATTAATTAAACTGTTTTAGTGCAGAATTATATCAAATTTCCATCAAGCTTAATTTAAATGAAATTTTGTAATTATATAAAAATTTTAATTTTATACAATTCTGGTTTATATAAAATTACAGTACTACTGTGAAGGTTGGGGTTATAGTTAGAAATGGTTATTTCATTCTTCTATTTCCTTTGTCTAAGGTACAGTTTCTGTTGTACAGCTTTGGTTTGTACAGTGCTTTTGGAGAAGCAGTGGGAAAGGTATCAGGTTTACTCAGACAAATGCTTAAACTAGAAGGCTTGTAGGCAAAGACTTGAAGACGCAGCTCCCTAGTTTTAGAAGTATTAGAGATGGTTCTATTGCTGATAGTAGCGAAGTCTTTAGTAACAAAGAGAAGCAGCATGATAAACTGTAAATTTCATACCATATATTTAGCAGACTCAAGACTGACAGTTTCTTTCCCCTATCCTTGCATCACAGCAGGCTGAGAGGCATTGATTGCTTACTGGAAGTAGTAGTGGTTTCCCATGGATTGTTATTGTAATGGACTAGTCCTGTCTCAAATCTTCTTCTGACCATGCCCATTCAGGCAAGAGTAGGCCTCTGCCTATTAGGCATGAACTCTTGAAATTGCTTTTGATGGAACCTGGCTGAGTTACTGTTATGGGAATAAAAACTGGAGGATTGTCTCCACATAAGCAACCTTGAGGGAGAGGTATTCATAATAGACTGCTTATGCTGACAGCAAAATGACAAGTGCTACGTGATGACATGGTCAGATAAATAAAATAGCTATGTACTTGCATCAAAATATCTGAAACAATAGTGTCAGTTGCATAGTAACATTATTATGTATGTAGAATCATTGTCTTCCTCTTTCCCTTGCCACCGTAAGTACCACAGTATGAGCTTCTGAAGTAAAGGCAGGCTATAATCTAATCTATAAATTAATAAAATAAATGCCTCTTTATATATTGAACCACGTATTTGGGTTATAGGGAATTAGGGGTTTTCTGTGTTGAATATTTATATTTTTAAATCTCTGTGATGTATTCCTCAAACATTTTAAAACTTTGTAGGCTTACTACAGCTTTTTCCTGTTCTTTCACCATTGCAGCGGGTGGTGTGAAGATCCATCAATACAGCACATGTGTGTATTTTTAATCGTACATGAAAACTAGCTCTGCATCAAATTCTGTTGTTGAGGCTAATATTAGTCTGCATGAAGATTATTGATTTGCTTATTATGGTTGTTTGGGTTCCCTTTCGTTCTGTTGATTGGGATAATTTCCATTTTCTGGGGGAAAAAACCCTGGTAACAAGTTGGTATTTTCATTTCCAGAAAGATTCACTCATCTTACTATTTGTCTTCATTCAAGTTTTGAAGTCATTTTAAAGAATTTAACCTTATTGCCTAGAGCACAGCAAAGATTAAGCTATATATTGGATATCCTGCACAGTTCTGTTAAATTTCT
Source organism: Crotalus tigris (assembly GCF_016545835.1). Taxonomy (NCBI): domain Eukaryota; kingdom Metazoa; phylum Chordata; class Lepidosauria; order Squamata; family Viperidae; genus Crotalus; species Crotalus tigris. The sequence continues at coordinate 3,608,101 of NW_024096554.1, read as the reverse complement.
ATTTCCTTTGGCAGATCTTATTATTGTGTTTACCCAGAATGTTATTTCCTGTTAATATGAGGAAGGATTGTGTTTATTTTTGATTACTTGCCCACTTGCTACTCATGTACACCCTTAGCTTATCTCTCTGCCTACATTCTTATTACTGCAGAATTTTGTCAGTAGAACTGAGAGACTTGCTTCTTATTCATAGAGCTTTGTCAGTGAAATAGGAAGTAGAACATAGAATATAGAATCATAGGGCTGGAAGGACTTTGAAAGTCTTCTAGTCCAGCAACCTGCTCAAGGCAGGAGCCTTATATGATTCCAGTCAAATGGTGGTCCAGTCTATTTTTGTAAACTTCCAGTGATGGAACACCCATAACTCCAGGAGGCAAGCTGTTCCATTGATGAATTGTTCTCACTTTCAAAAAAACCTCTTCTAGTTTGGATTTCTCTTTAACAAGCTTCCACCCATTACTTATTGTCCTACCCTCTCATGCTTTGAAAAATAAGTTGATCCCCTCTTCTTTATGACAGGCCTCAAGTACTGGAATTAATGGATGGATGGAAAAGTTATTTTACCAAGTTCAAATTTATATGTCCCCTGCATAAGATCAGTTTCTTAAAAAAATATTTTTTAAATATGCTTGACATGTTAAAGCAACAATATCTACAAAAGAATATAAATGATAGGTTTTTTTTTTATAACAGGCAAGAAGGCATGGTTAGGGTTTTCTAAAACCAGACTGTGATGGCAAAGAAGACTATTTTCTCTTTCTTTACAAAATGTAGTTTTCCTTTGTTGCCTAGGGTACCCATTTTTAAGATGTTGCTGCTGCTTAGCAATAGCAGTAGCACTTAGACTTATATACCACTTCATAGTGCTTTACAGCCCTCTCTAAAGTAGTTTACAGAGTCAGCATGTTTCCCCCAACAATCTGGGTCCTTAATTTACCAACCTCTGAAGGATGGAAGGCTGAATCAACCTTGAGCCAGTGAGAATCAAACTGCTGGCAGTCAGCAGAATTAGCCTGCAATACTGCATTCTAACCATTGCGCCACCATGGCTCTAGGTTCTTTTTCCTATTGCAGCTTTTCTTTGTCTTTTTACTTAAACAATTACTTACTAGCTTTTGGACCATAATCTTTGTCCACCAATCTGAAATTATTTGTTGCTAAAACAGATATAAAAGATATATATGTATGATTGATGTGAGTAAAAAAATTTTTGTGCTCTTGTTGAAATTTAAAATATTGAGGTATTTTAGTGTTTATTTAAATTTATGGATAATTGGAGTTAACAATACATACTGTATTTAAATGTGAACTTGGCTTAGCCGATTAGCTGTTTCACTGTTGAATGGCTAAGTATGTGAGTTTTTATTATTTGTGTGGAGGATACCAGTTACTCACTACATTTATTTTTTGTTTAAAAGTGAGAAGAAGCCTTTAAATCAATATTTTATACTGTTGATGGAAGAAGATAGAAAACTGTGAAACTCAAATGTAACCAAAATCCCTTTGTATGGCATTCTGATGGTCTTTTTGTCTTATTCTGCCCCTAAATTGTGTGTCTCTTGTTCCCTAGAAGAAATGGACCCCCAGTCCATTACAGACAATGAACAGTAACTTTGGAGGTTGAGTCATTTTCAGATTTTTAACTTCTCTTTCCATCTTACCCAATTCTACACCAAAATGTCTTTTTTGAAATACAAGAAACAAAATAATTGGTTTATTCTTTTTTTATTTGTAGTGCAGAGCTTTTGTCCCTCAACTTATATTTATTTTATTTCTAGATTGTCAGTAGAGAGAAGAAATGGGAATTGCCTGCTCCCCAGCTTATACCTTCCTCTCCAGTGAGTACTTTATCTTCATTTGCTCTTCAGATAGTATATCTCTGTTTTTCCACTCCTTCTTTCCTACTCTTTAAATAACTGAGCTCATATTAGCTATTCCAATAGATGAAAACAGGCTCATAAAGTGGTGATGTATTTCAATTGAAACTGTGATTCATGTTAGTGCCCTCCTGTGCCTTGTTCGCTTTAGTTGCAACCTTTTAATCTTTCAAAAGACTTCCTGCGTCAAAGCAATGTTTTGTGATCTGACTTGGGAAATGAAAAACACAAGAAGAGTTGTGTAATAGCTACTGAATGAATCTTCCTATCTAGAGCTTTGTAACACGATCACCTGAAAGGCTTGACACCATTTTGGCATCGGGCAGATGAGACACCTACACCCCCTAAAAAGGCAAAAGAGAGTGAAAGTCCATCTCCATCAGCTTTTAGTTTCTTAGATTGTATTACATTCTCTTATAGTTTACTGTGAACTCATGAATGAAAGGTAAACTTGGATTACAAATAGGCAATTGGGATCAGAATTTCCATCACAAGCAATGCAGTCATAAAGCACAACATTACCTGAACGCAATGCTTAGTAACAGTAATTCAAAAAGTCCCAATTGCTGGTGTCACCCGAGAACTGCATGGGGCATTAAGGGAACAGCTCAGGTGATCACAACTTCCAATTTGTTACCAGCTTCCCCGTTGACTTTGCTTATGAGAAGATGGCAGGGAAGGCCAAAAGCCATGAACAGGTGACCACAACTTCCTGTAATATCCTAATTGTCTACTAGATACTAAGCATCCAGATCACAACCTAGTATTTGCTTTAGTCAGGGCTATGAAATATCTTCAAATTATTAGATGACAAAATAGTCCATACCCCAAAGGTGCTTTTTCAAGAGGCAACTGAACTTTCTTGTTTTCCTTGGAAGAGGGTTTGTTTTTTCAGCTCTTGGATGAGAAGCAAAATGTCTTCAAAGAAAAACAAAGTCCAGTTGCCTCTTGAAAAAGCACCTTTGGGACAGCCATGATCTGGATGACTGAGAATCTTCATAGACAAAATAGTCTATACTTCAATTGCATAGGCCTTTTCTGAATAGAGATAATCCTTGCTTAACATTGCTTACAATTGACATTGCTAAACAACATGGTCATAAAGTTTTATGTCACATGATTGCATGGCTTAATGATGGCAATTCCAGCAGCTCCCATTTCTGCTGTTAAGCGAGAATTACAGATCATTAAGTGAGGAACATTGCTGCCAGATGGAATCTTACCAAAGTGACTTGGCAGCCTTTTCTGCAACTGTTCCCATTGACTTTGTTTGTGGGAGCTGGCAGGGAAGGTAGCAAATGGCAATCACATGACCACAGGGAATTGCAATCGGTGTTACTATGAGCTGGTTATCAAGTATCCAGATCGTGATCACATGATCACAGTAATGTTGTGACAGCTGGAATTTCAAGGACTGGTCATAAGTACCAATCACTCAGCATAATCGCAAAGTAAGTGGTCACTAAACAATGATTACCTGTAAAGCAGTTTGTGTCCGTGATACATGTACATGCAAAGGATAGGAGTACTAATCACATTGTCCTGTCATTTTTCCCTTTCTTTGCATAGATCCCTTTTTTGTAAGATGTAACGTAGGTTCAAAGGCAAAGGACTGTTTCTCACTATTCTTTAAAAAATGTCCTTTTACTGTTAATTTCATGATTGTTCCAAAAGATTCAATCTGGATGGATATTAGATCTGGCTTTGGTTCTTGATCATTGAAAAATACTCCTGAGTGTTTTTTGTTTGAGTCATTTATTCAAAGATCCATAAGATTTTCAGCATGAAGGACTGAATCTGAAAAGTGGCAAACATGAGTTTAGTGTAGTTTCTATTAAAAATAAAAATTGGTTTATAAAAATTGGCAATGCATTTCCATTTGATTCTTGGTTCAGATCTTTCTTCAATTGGATAATTAATAATTCTCAGATTAAATGAAATGTATTGCCTGAATGAAGGATTTCTCTGATTTCTGCACAATTTGTACTCTGTATCTATCTTATCCATTTCATTGCCATCCCATGTACAATGTATACTGTTGTTTTGCTTTTCACATATTTTCTCATTTTACTGAAATATCATAATGTTCCCAGAAGTACCCTTTGGTATAAGATCTGCTCGAGGTTTGTCTTTTGAGATCTGTTTTATGGTATTTTCCCTCCAGTCAAGGCACATTCAGAGCCCTCACTAAACAATCTGAGAGTCTTGATTTAGTTAGGAAATTTAAAGACAGAGTACAATAAATTGTTGTGAGCTTAAAAATTGAATAAAAATATACAAAACCTAATTTCCAACCCACCAGTTTTCATCATGTACACAATATATATTTATTGATTTCTACTGGATTCCCACAATGCTAAGAACTACAGAAAAACTGTCTGGATTATCATTATGTCACAGAGTCCTCCTGTGTAAGAAATATAGAAGATCTGAAAAGCTTTCTGTAAAATGGAGTGTGAAATGTAATGTAACTTCCTTCTGATAGAAATGTGGTAATTTAGCAAGATGGTTAAGCTTTGATTGACCAAAGGATTATATCTGACATAGCTAATGCCATACGTATTGGCAAATGATGTAAGGCACTTTCCTGGAACAGATTGTGTTAACATACTTTGCAGTTAAAGAAACAAATTCTACAATTACATTTTCAGTTTGGATTGTTCTGAGCTTATTTAGTCAAAAGCATTTGACTAGGCTTATGTGTTTTAAGATAAATGCTCATTAGATTTTTTGGGGGGAAAGTTATTTATGTTAAAACAACATTTCATGAAAATGCTCATGTATTTTTATGTAAAATTGTTTTTATGTAAAATTCCTTTTATCTGTATTATATGTTAATGTACACTTTGATTTTCATTCTTTCATAATATTTTTTTTTTAAGTCAATCTGATATATGTTGTCTGAAAATTATGGCCAATAATCTTTCTGAATTTTATTTGCCTGAATTACAGCAACACAATGTTTCTATTAAAATGGAACCCTATAAATTAGGCATTCTTGCAAGAGGGGCTATCTTATTATTTTTTTATTATAGTTTGTTAATAATATTCCAAAGCCTGGCTAGGCATAATATAAAAACCACTACAGTCTGTAGTTAAAGTCTTTGCTTAAAGTAATAAAAATAGTATTCCTTTATTTTATTTCCATAGAATGGATCTATACATATACACACATAAATATGTTTGTGTGTTTGTTTTTATAAACAGGTAGTCCTCGACTTATGATCACAATTGAACCCAAAATTTCTGTTGTTAACTGAGACATTTGATAAGTGAATTTTGCCACATTTTATGACCTTTCTTGCCATAGTTCTTAAGTGAATCACTGCAGTTGATAAGTAAGTAAGTTCCTTCTGGAACAACACAGAACAAGATTGCTTCTTCTCTATTTGTTCTCTCTTTGCTGTTATTTCAGTTATCTTCTATTAGATTTTTTTTTAGCTATTCTTTATGGTCATGCCTTCTGATCTTGCACACCATCTTGGTAGCTCTCCTCTAAATTCATGCAGTTTAAAAAGGACATTGAAAAACTGTCTGGTATTGACACAATATTCCAGGTGAATTTGACCAAGCTAAAATGTAATGGGATAATTACTTTTTGTGACAATTACTCAAACTCATGTTAATAGATCTCAAAAGAGCATCACACTCTTGCTTATGTTCAACTTGCGATCTACTACAACATCCAGATCCTTTTCATATCTACAGTTGCCAAACCAGGTCTGTTCCATCTTTCTATCTTTCTTTGTAATTTCATCCTGTACAGTTTGGCCATTGTTCAAGCCTATTTAGATCTTTTTGAATCTTTTCTTTTGGTTCTAAAGCATTAACCATTCCTTCTAATTTTGTATAATCTGTAAATTGTATAACTATTCCCTCAACCCCTTCACCTAAGTCATTAACTAAACTGTTGAATACTATAGGGCCCAAGGTGTTGCTTGGTGGTATCTCACTGCTTTCCAATCTGACATGGAGCCATTTTTAATGATAGAAATTTCTGTGTCTAAGCCCGTATATTAATATATGTCATACCTAATAACTTATTTTTTTAGAAGCCTTTACTGCTATTTCCTGTTTTGTTTATCTTTAATTAACTCTCTTGCATCACTGTGGAACCTGATATTTGTTTCAGTTATTGTAAGCCCTTAAAACCAATTCCATCTAGTAGTAACTTAATTATAGTGCGAAACTTTGGTTATCATTATTCATAATTGAATCATCCCATAAAATGCTTCAACAGTTATATCTATGCCAGGATGAATGTAACATTCCTATATTTTATTTTTTTTAAAAATCTAAATTAGTGGAACTAAATCTGCTTGTTCTGAATTTTAATTCCTAAATCAGATCCACAGTTGCAATTCAGGTTTTAGCAAGAACTATACTACCAAGGATTAGACTCACAGCAGAGAGCTTTGTATTGTAAAGATAAAGAGAATAATTATTATTAAAAATTATACAAATAAAGGCAGTTGATAAATGTGTATGTTGGGTAACAAACACATAGGTTGCATTGCCTTTTATGATTCCCTGAGAGCATCTTTGTAATTGACCACAATGACTTATAATAACATTGGCTGTTTGTTACCACAAAAATAGTTCCTTCCTCCTCCAATGTCTTCTCCATCTGAAGCCTGAACGGGGGTGGCTTTTCAGTTGCTTCTTTTTTCAGTTACGTGCAGAGAAATATAGAAATGCATAGCAGAAAACAATGTTCCACATTTACACTTTTTAGCATTAATCCTAACTTCTGTGGAGGGTGATGGTCTTGATTTTAGTGCTTAATTGGCCACATTGGTATATTAAGAGGTAAGTGGTGTACCTTTCTAATGTACAGTGTATGTAGAAAATTTAAAAATATGTTTCTGGAAAATCAAAGGAAGCATCATAAAACTCAATGTTTGAGCAGGACTAAAATGGTTGAATGTAGTGTTTCTAAATTAAACAAGACACTATGAATCTATCTGCAGTCAGTAATGAAATATTATGCATATTTAAATTAGAGTAATTCTTATAGGGTATGGTAGTAGAATAAATGCAAATAGGATGAACCTGTGTAGAATTAAATTTCAGAGTAATTGAAAGGGATCTAAATGTTAACATTCTTGATAAACAAAGATGAATGCCATTTATTAAAATATTTACCCTGTCTTTCATTCATGTAGATCAGGGGTTCCCAACCAGGGGTGCAAGATGATATTCCAGGGGTGTGAAAACGTGGTTTTTCAAAATTATAGTCTATATGCATAATTCATTGCCTTTATTTCAAACTTTTGTAAGGAGTGCAAGAATATATCAGAAGCATTCTAGTGGTACGGGGTATAGAAAAGGTTGGGAGCCTCTGATGTAGATCTTCATTGAGCTAATAATGTATTGTAAGCAAATGATAAATGTATGTAAAAAGTACAAACAGTAGGACAGTTGATTAAACCCCAAAACTGGAGAAGCCCAACTAGAGCAGACAGTGAATTTTTGCTCAGTTACAGTATGACATACAAAATATTGTGCTTAAATATGTGATCTGAGAACAGATGAATTAATCTGGCATTTTGAGGAAAATAATTTAGAAGTCTCTGTTCTAAAGAAGTGCTAATCAGTATTGTTTAGCTAACCATAACTACATTCTTGCAATTATTAAGTGTACTCAAAATACAAATAGTAACTCCGTTCAAAAATATTCATAACAAGTCCTTTGAGTTTGTCAATTAAACATCTTACAATATAATCATCTTCAAGCTTAAAAATGTTTGCTTAAAAATGCTACTAAGGTGTAGCGTTCATATTATATAAGGAAGAAAGTTCCGTAGGATTGGCAGAGTTTCCCTCTGTTTTGCTATCCCACACAGAGACAGAATTATCAGGTATGATGACGAGACTATCCATCCAGTTGTGTCTGACTCTTGGCAATTTTATGGACCAGGTCTCCACATCTTCCAATCTTGCACTAATTCTTTGAGTTGCTCTATGCTCTGGCTGGTATGAACTTGGATAGTGTCCAACCACCATGTTCTTTGATGGCCTGGTTTTCCTTTACGAATTACTAATAGACCTTTATGAATAACATATGTAAGATGGGAAGATTTCACTGGAAATTCAGGTGGCCAGTGAATTCTAATTTATAGAACAATTAAAGTATAAACTTTGTGTTCATATATACACACACACATACATACATTCAAAAAATGTATTACACATGAATGTAACTTTTTCAATTAAGTTGTGAAAATTATATCCCAAGAAATGCCTTGTTTTTCTTTCTTCTACTTTTTTTTGCCAGAAATAAAGCACAGATATGCAAAATCACGGCATCTCTCCTCCTCTAAATTCATGCAATCAGGATACAACTATAAGAGCTATTAATCTTCTGCTTGGGGATATAGACTTGTATCCACAATTCTGGTCAGGAGATGTATCAGCAGTTTAGTGGTAGATTTTGCATCTTTAGGTTTCTGCCGATGGTTTTATGACTTTTTCTTAAGCATGCTGCCCGAACTACCCTGAGTACAAGGGAAATAGTTTAGATGAGTCATTAGTTATTTAAAGGAATGTAAATTTTACAGTTCATTATCATGTTTTATAGAATTTGGTTTTAGAAGGTATATAATGAAAAGATAGAAAAATGTACCAAAATTTTATCATTTGTAATGCTAGTAAAAAAAAATTGCATTCAGATTCATTTCTTTTAAAATGTTGTTCCCATTTTCAGATAATCTCAAATAATTACTTATTCTTTGTACTGCAAAATACTTAATAAAAATGAAAAGTCAAAACTAATGCTTTCTCGTTGTATGAATTGCTATGAAATGGTGCCAGTCTGGAAGCCTTACTCTGTGGTTACAACTTGTCTTCTTGATGTAATCTAGCCTGTCCAGTTATCAAAATTATAAATCATAGGTTCATTTTCTTCTGTTTTACACAAAAAATCCACGCAAGATTTCCAGTCAGCAATAAAGATATTATCTTTTATCAAATGTCAATTTAATAATCTTAGAAAATTCACCCAACCATTCTTGTGGATAGAGTTGAATCTTTCCATCTTTGTGTATAAAATAATCTTGCTACAAATACCATATACAGAAACAAAATTTCATCACATTTTCCAATGGTTTGTCCATCAACCTAAAAGAAAAACGTCTGATCTCAATTATATATTAATTTTTAAAATCCACTGCATCAGTTTATTTCTTTGAATCCAGAATTTTTTAACTTTATTATAAAATTACCAAACATAATAAAATGTCCCTTCTTGTTCTTCACATAGCCAACAGAAATTTGAAGTGCCTTTATACATTCCAGAGTTTGTCTAGTGATATATATCTATGATACCTTACTTTATAAATAAGTAAATAATCTCTTTTAAGATTATAAAAAAGTCTAATTTTCAGTCTTTTCAACCATATGTTTTCCCTTTGTCGCATCTGTACATTATGACCAAAAAAATTATCCTTCTTTATCATACATTATTTCACTTGTCCTTCTGTTTTACATTTCTATAATTACATGTTCATTATTTGTATGTAATATTGTTTCAAACTCTGCTCACAATGTTCAAAACCAAGAACTCTTTGTTTACTTTAAACCATTCTAATAATTGTAAAGAAGTTAACTATACCCCATTTAACTCATGGTTTTTCCCCCACCACAAAAATTTAGAAATGTTCTTCTGCCACTGTTTAAATGGTACATCAGTTATCAAACAAGTATTGTCTGAGACAAACACATTATTCTAGGCAAGATATTTCTTTTTATCACAAAAATTCTCCCCAGAAATGACAGTTATAGTTTTTCCCATTTTAACATGTCTTTTTAAACTTTATTCTATGTCTCAACCTACTCCTTTTGAAATAACATATAGGTCATGTTTGTCATAATGATCTGAACTTTTCTAGCACATTCTATAAGGAATAAATGTTTATGAGATTATTCCACATCTTGTTTGACCAAATTCAACATGCTCCAGAAGCATTTTAGGTAGATATAATAATAATAATAATAATAATAATAATAATAATAATAATACCATCAAACATCCACATCTGCCTATCCCAGTCCTGGGTAAGGACTCGATAGGTAGACAAAATGCCAAATCCAGTCTGAACATCTGGCTGACTGTACGATGATTGAATAATAATATCTGTAATACCATCAAACATCCACATCTGCCTATCCCAGGTCCTGGGTAAGGACTCGATAGATAGACAAAATGGCAAATCCAGTCTGAACATCTGGCTGACTGTGCGATGATCCATAATAATAATAAAGTTGGAAGGGACCTTGGAGGTTATCAAGTCCAACCCCCTGCTCAGGCAGGTAACCCTATACCATTTCGGACAAATGGCTGTCCAGTTTCTTCTTTATAACTTCCAGTGTTGGAGCATTCACCACTTCTGGAGGCAAGTTGTTCCACTGGTTAATTGTTCTAACTGTCAGGAAGTTTCTCCTTAGTTCTAGGTTGCTTCTCTCTTTGGTTAGTTTCCATCCATTGCTTCTTGTCCTGCCCTCAGGCACTTTGGAAAATAGCTTGACTCCCTCTTCTTTGTGTCAGCCCCTGAGATATTGGAACACTGCTATCATGTTCCCCCTCATCCTTCTCTTCATTAAACTAGACATACCCAATTCCAGCAACCGTTCCTTATGTTCTACTTCTACCCATGATATCATAGCTGTACTAAAGTACGTACAGTCAACCAACGTGCAGCTAGCATTACTGTGAGCTTTCCATATACTTTTATCTATAAACATTGGAAAAGACATCATACATCCTTATATAATTCAGCTCATTGTTGAACCGTTTTCTAAGCATTCCATTTATTTTCAACACATGCTTTAATTTCATCATACAGAACTCTTATCACACTCAACAATAACCCTTCAGTTAGCATCTGTATTGTGAGTTATTGTCAAACATATCTAGCAATTTTGTAATTTTGAAAGGATAGTCTGTTCATTAAAGAAGATTGAAGCCCCTGCACACTGGAGTCAGTGTGTAATTATAATAAATCATGTCAGATGCCAACAAAATAGTGCATGAAAGAACAACTCATGAATAATTAATTTGGAGCTGGCTATCAATAAGCAAAGTTAAAAATGATTGTTAGTATCAGTTTTGTGTTTTACAATTAGAAAGGTGTATCATACAGAGTAAAGATTACTGTAGCAAAATTTAGCCAAGTATAAATTTTGAACATTAATTACTAATTTGTCTCTGGTTCCTGCAATTATGTGCTACTTCATAATTTCCAGTTGTGAATTTGAAGAGATACTTAATTGATAAATAGTTGCTTTAATATTATGGGAAATAATCTCGGGACAATTGGATTTAACTGACTCATTTTCTTCCTTTTCAGAAACCATATTCTTCATTTCCTTCCCTAAAGCAGAACTGGGAAGAATATCGGCTTCAGTGTTTAAAGTATCTCCGAGAAACGCCCCCTCTTGTGGCAGGTAGGGCTTCTTAAAACATATGGCAACCACAAACATATCAATCAACTTTGGAGTGCCACAGAATATTGTCTAAAAATGTTGCCAAACACTCCAAAAGCAGAGTCTTAATAAGGTTCAAACTTCAAACAAAGATCGATTTGTACACTTTCTCACATCTACCATTGAACATTTTTTTAAAAGCATATTCTAGCTATATCACAAAATATTGGGGTTTTTAGCTATAAAAGGTATTTTAACTATAAAAGACATTAGAAAAAAACAGCCTGGTTTGATGTTTAGAAAAATCTTTATCACTAGAACATTTGGTTGTATGTCTGAATTTAATCAATTCATACAGATAAATGTTTAGATCTGATTCTGAACCACTTTTTTTTTCATTGCTCCCTCTCAGAATTGCACTGCCAGTAACAGCCGTGGAGAATTATTCTTACTTGTAATAATAATAGCCAGATGGAATTAATTTCCCCTTATCTTTTTGGGCGGCTAATACTGTTAATTGTCATGGTTTAATAAAGCTGGTGTAGTTTTAACATGTTGAATAATGCTGTATGATGGTCTTTTAAAAGAGAATTTCTGCCGTATATCAATGCATATCATTTACAATTTAAAACAACATGACAAAAGATCTCTGTCTAGGACAAATACATGAAGTTCCCTGAATAATTTGATAGACCAGTAAGGACAATACTAGGTATTATGTGTTGTAAGTGAGACAAAGTGAAAGATTCCTAGGTGGTCTCAATGAAAGCAGTTGCTTTCTCGACCATACCCATAGTCTTATTTATTTAAGTCACTATCATATGGTTTCTATCTGTCGGCTGAAACCAGAAGAAATTGTAATTTACTGTCCTTGATATAGAGGCTTTTATTAGTGCAATATTCTTAATGAGATGATCAGCAATGTCTAATTAAGAATACTTAGATCTAATAGCGTAATTTTCACTTTGTTAGTAAAATAGTCGACCTGGGACCAATATTTGGTTCAATTCTTAAGATTCATTCTGAACATATAAATATATACACGGTCGACAGCTTTTGAATTTGAAGTTTTGTTAGCTGTGCTGCAAAGAATATTGCAACAATTCGTGCAATGTTGTACACTTCCTTTTTACAGTTAAGTAATTTATGATTGATAGTAGGTTATAAATGTGAAAACAAAATCTCTGAGAAAGGTTTAATTCAACAAGGAAAAAATCTAATTGAGGATTTGAACTGTTGAATTTTGAGGTTTAATTGTAAGGTTAAATCTTAAATGTCTCCTTCTAAAATTCAATTTGCTGCTTTGAAATTGTATTTAATAATAAAAAAATCAGGATCGAAATATTTCTAAAGTCTAATAATTGAACTAATACATTTAATACAATGTTATGTATTGTTTTCTTTTTCTCTGCTGATTTCTTCTAAATTATTTTCTTCACAGAAGGCAAGTTTTGCAACAGGACTTTTGACAACTATGTCTGCTGGCCTGATGGTATTCCTGGCACCTTTGTGAATATGAGCTGCCCTTGGTATTTACCATCAGGTAGCTCAGGTAAGTTACTTGCATACCAATCCTCGAGAAAGGTCAAAATATACTTTCTTCTCACTAAGATGCTAAACTTGTCAAAAGCTCAACTCCCGTCAGGCAGTGTTCTATAGCCTGTTGCTCTTCAACGATAGTACATGTAGTCCTTGATTTATGATGACAATTGGGATCAGAACCACTGTCAAGCAATGTGGTCATTAAGTGAGTCATCATGTGACCATGTTTGATTTTGCAACCTTTTTTTTGTCTCCATTGGCTTTGATTACTGGAAACCTGCTAGGAAGTTTGCAAATGGTGTCACCCTGCAATATTGCAACCATTGTAAATTCAAGGCAGTTGTCAAGTGCTTAGATCACAAACATGTAACAATAGTGACCTACAACAGTCATAAGTCATAAATTACTTTTTTCAACCCCATCGTAACTTAGAATAGTTACTAAATGAATAGTCTTAAGTATGTAGATCTATGGCTCCCTGAATTATCAGGTATGCTTGGCCAGAGATATCATTAGCTATGATCCTCAGACCTCTAGGGATTTATTATTTTAACAGATTTTCCAGAACGAGGAAAGCGTTATGATGCAATGGGTTAGATTTTAGCTGACCTATGTACTATAAGATAGGATTAGATATCTTGTGGCATTTTTAAAAATTGCTGATCTACAAGGTCCAGCAGTCTTAGCCAGCACTACCAGTGGTGAGGAATGCCAAAATTAGTGGCTTAGCAGATTCTGGAAACCCAGAAATTGGTTTAAAATATTATTGTTTCATACAAATAATATTATTTGTAACAAATAATATGTGGGAAGATGAGTCCTAGACTGGAACAGCTGTTAATGAAAATTGGCCTCAGATTGTTGCAAATTACTTGCTTGGCAGCTTTTAGGAATTTTAAGCAGAACGGTCTGATTTTATTCATTCTCTTTCAGAGATACAAATGGAAAGAATAGCCTTCTAAAAATATTTAGAAGTAAACTTTTATTTTAAGAATATGTGTCTAGAATTTAAGAATGTAAGTAAGGGATTGGGAAATCTCTTAAACACCCTGCATGAAGAATTAGAGACCTTCCCTCAAGTAGTCTGTTTATTTACTATCCTTAGGATTCATGACAGCAATTTTGGCTGCTCAGTATTAACAGCCTTCAGTGTGGGAAAAAGAACCAAGATTTACCATATTCCTGCACCTTAAATAAATTATCACAATTGGCTGCATCTTTAATATATTTTTGAAAATAAGCAAAAGCTGTGTTATGTAGGGATAGCACCAGTGTTTGGATTTCTGGTGAGTTGATCATTAAAAGTCAGTAGCTTTTGTCATTTTTTTAAAAGGCATATAATATTTACTGGAAGCAAGAGATAGTTCTATATTCCTTCAATGAAAAAAGCTAAAATCTATTAATTAATCTAGGTAATAATAGTTTCTGACCTTGATAGATTCTCCAAAACATATTTTGCTTCATGGAAGTAATTATATCTACAGTAAATGGGAGAGAAGGGATGTTTTACGTTGGAGCCCTCAAATTGGATTAGTACAATATTTCAGCACTTTCAGTTGTTAATTGTCTATTTTGATATGAAAAACTCAAGGGATTTGAGTACTGTTTTGTCCTTTTGTCCACTTGTCCAGATTTTTCCTTCTACGCCTTTATATTTTGCAGTAGGACTCAAGGCAAATCATAGTGATGCCAAAATGATAATATGCATTTGGTGATACCATCGCTCAACATTTATAAGAAATCAGAATCAGATAAAATTAGAGATAAAATGAAGATAATGATAGGTACCATTATGTGTATAATAGGAGCACAAGGAGACAGCTAATGGTCCATCTCTTTTTAAAAACTGTAAAAGAGTTTTTAAAACTTGGAAAAGAGCTCTGTTAAAAAAGATGGTTCATATAATTTGTATAATTTAGTCTTTGTTCATTTTTATAATTTAAACTCAGCTGCCAGTAACTCTGTGTTAATTAAAAAAACCTTGGAGATGCAAAGGTGATCCATTTTACATTTTATATCTCTTTCAAGGTCCAGTATAAATCCTGTAAAACTGAAATCTTCCAAAGATGCAAGTTCCCAACAAGACTTATAGGAACTATAATCATGCTTACTATTTATGGCTTTTCAGAATAGAGGAAACCCAGGATAGTATTAAATGTCCATAGAGTCCTCTGATGTATCTATATAACTTAAGCAGGATCTTTAAGACAGGGACAAGCAATGCATTGCTTCAAACTATACTTAGATTAAGAAAATGCACTGAGGGGCTGAACTGTGCTAAGACATGTTGTATGAATCATATACTTTGATAAAAGTTTGGGCAATAACATACCTTTCATTTATGTATTTATAATCAGACACGCACTTTATATTTTACTTTGGTTTATGAGTAAAAGAAGTCAGCACCACTCATAAGTGTTGTGAGAAGGGTGGTCATCAAGTTAAATGAATAGATGGATGGATGGAGAAAATAAATAAATAAATGAGGATATGAATAATTCATTAACTGATCTATGCACAGTACATATTCAGAACAAGAGGCTTTGTCTAAACAAATGTTCTTCCAAGTCCCACTACTTATAGAAAAAAATTAAAATGAAGGGAATTTTTAGATGTATCTAGTCAACATTTGCTGTGTGTTTAGAGGAGGGATATTAGTTGGAACACATGTAGAGGATCATGCCAAGTAAACAGTAAGGCTTATTTGAATTCTTATTTCACAGTAGAAGAAGCAATCATTTTGGGAGGTCCTTTCACATCTACCTGACAACACTGCTGTGCTGTACTGTGTATTTATACTGTGTACTGGATACAGCAATCTTTCAGACTATCTAGTCCCAAGGGATGTAGAACTTTTCATGTCAGAAGCAATTATATCAGAATAGGTTTAGACAGCCAGTGAAGCTGTGCTAAGGTCAATGATTTGGTTAAAGCATTCTTAGCCAGTTGACAGTTCTGAATACTTTTCAAAGCCAATCTGGGTAAATTTGTTAACTGTAGCCATTCTGGGACGTTACAGAGGCATTGTTGCTTCATAAATTTTGCATATAAAAAAGAAAATTTGTTTTTATGTTGTGATGTTAATTCACTGAGGCAAGAAATTAATACACATTTGTATGCTGCATAATATAGAATCATTCACATGGACATAAGACATAGCTATGATTTGCTCTAGATTAGTAGCTACTTGTAGCATCAGTGCAATCAGATCAATAACTAGCCAGTCCTAAATTTTGCAAATAATTTCGATTGTATCAGAACAGTGACATGGAATTATTTTCTGGGAAAGGGTTAAGTAAAGATCCATGGGAGAGATAAAAATGCTACCAAACAATTTGCTGAAAATTGTTATTTCTAAAGTCTAGTTGGATCAATGTATCCTTTTATATATAAACTGGTGAATTTTGCTTGTATTTACAGAAAAACGAATTTGAACCCCCAACTACCTGCTAGCTTCTTTCATGTATCATTATTTTAAGAGGGTATCACTGTGTTCCAGTTTCTTTAAAATATTATTTTTAAACTTTGCAGTGACCACTATCATTTTGTCATCACTATATGTACAAAGAAAACAGTGTGAGAATAACAAGAAGTATACATTAGATACACTCTAACTTACAATTACTTCAACAGAAAGTAAGTCTGTAAATTCTGTAAGCAGAGTTTGCCCAGCCTACAGGCCAGCCCTTTCCATTGGAAGCCCAATATATTGCATAAATTAGAAAAGAAAATCTCCACTATGATACCTATTTTTGTTATCAGAGGCAAAAACATTTTGTCAAGACAATCAACCACAGCCAGGAATTCAGCCCTTTCTTATAAACTTCAGATTCACAACTCCCTTTTGGAAGAAAATTGCTCCCTCTTCAGAACATTTTCTTTGTGGACAATTAAGAAGAGTTATTAAATTTGGGATAGCTTTCAATGTTCAAAATGCACACACAATGCACGGAGAGAAAACTCTACTCTGCTTCATCTCTCTCAGTGTGTCTTTCCTTGTCTGGATAAATTGTAATAGTCTATGAGTTGCTGTAATTTGTTTCAAAGATAAATTATGTGGCAATTTATTTTGAAGGACAATTGGGTGACTAATCTCCCACTATTCCTGTTCTGCAGCTGCACAAAAATACCAATCAGGTTGGCTATTTTAACAGGGAAAGCATTTGAAAGAGCTAGCTGATAAAATATTTGTGAGCCTCCTGGCATGTGATAACATAGTTTCCTATATTCAAAAGACTTTAGCCAGCTGTAACATTTGATTTGATTTATAAGCTTATCACAGAACAAGACAAATGATATTAACTCCAGATCTAACTGTTGTCCTCCCTTCTTTTTCTTTTATGTGCATATAGGGACTGCTTGAATTCTAGGCACCACTCCATATCTTTAAACATTTAATATTAATAAGGTGTAATTAACATGGAATTCTAGCATATAGACTCAAAGAGAGTTGCTTCTAAAAAACTAACTTTGTTTGAATGCATGTTCCATCAGAAACTAAAAAAAATCAAAGCCCTAGCCTAATTGTGTAGTTTTACAGCATAATTTCTGGAATATTGCTCCCCTTTGAATAAGATTTAAATGCTTATTGATTTCTCTGGTTCTAGACAATACACGAGAAAAATAAGATCCCCAAGAAGAAGTAAGAGCTTAGCAATTGGACATTAACTTAAAGTTGTTTATAGATCATCAACAAAAGTATATTCATAAAGCTACACTAACCCTCTGATAATTGGACTTAAGTCCGGAATTACATGGCAGATCTTTTATTTTGCTATGGCCCAGTACTGCCTCCTAAAACATTTGACCCTATGCTGAGAGAATAGATGGAATTCAACTTTTATTACCCAGAAAACACTCTTCCATGTAAAAGGAATCTGCCTGGGAGGTTTTAAATCATTTCTTATTTTGGTTTATAATACAAAAGTACATAATTAAAAACTATTTCAGACTACAATGCCATGTCCTTGGAATATTATTTTTTTTTTTTAGATTTTCATTGCAAAGTCAGAAACTTTATTGTAGAGTGCTCGTTGAGCTTGATTCTTTGCCTGCAGACATTTCATAACCCAACTAGGTAACCACATCAGCAACAAACTTGCATTAATTGGATAATAAAACATATGAAGTAAATAAGCAAGCAGGATCAGAGAGCAGCAAGAATTCCACTGTTAAGCCTGAGATACTTCTACTCTCTTTTCTTGAAGTTTTAAGGTGGGGAAGATGGGGGATTCTTATAAGTGTGGAATTTTTGTTGTTGTTGAAAACATCCAATAATTTATTAGTAGAGTAAGAGAAAATTTGAATCTCAAGCTGTTTCAGTTTTTTTTCCCCCAAGTTCCTAGTTCAGAAGGTTTGAACCAGCCAAAATAGAAAGGCTGGACTGAGCAATATTGTCATCAGCTACCAAAAGTAGCTGCTGCCTTATTTCTGTCCTAGATCACTGAATATCAAAGTGTAGCAGAATCTCCAGTTAGACTGGAGATGTTAAGAGAGGCCCAGAATCCTTGAAGCCTTATCTTCCAATTCTCAAGGGAACACAGTCAGTCTGGTGAGATTCTTGTAACATAGTTGACTAGCAATGAAACTCTTGTTGAAACTCTTCACAAGTGGTTCTGGTTGCTTTGGCTTGACACAAAGTCAAGTTTTACAATGAATTGAAAATGCCCTGCCAGTATATATAAAACTTTATTCTAGAATTTCCTTGTAAAAAAAAACGTTATGAACAAGAAGGAGGGTTGCTGGCGCGCGTGGGGCCCGGTGGGTGCCTTACCTCCCTGTGCTCGCCGGCCTCCCACCTCCCACCCCTGGCCCTCTTTTACTTACTTTTAATAGTTGCCGTGAAATGGTCATTCGACCCCAAATGGGGTTGCGACCCACAGGTTGAGAACCACTGGCACTATACTAAGTATTTTTGTTAATATCCCTTTGGATACAAAGTCTTGTTATTTGTTTTTAAAGGGATTTCAAAAAGCATTTCAGTAAAAAAACTATATTGGTGTTAAATGAAATATGCAGCAAAAATAATAAGCAAAAAGAATGTTAAAACCATATTATTTCAGATTAAAGAAGATTGCCTTGAGAATAATCTGAAGTTTGCTAATATTAGATAAATGCTATCAGGCAGATCAGTCATGTTTTTTGTAGGAATCCTGAGTATTGGAATATGTAGAGTAAAAATAATGGGATATTCCTATGAGCATCTACATAATGTGGGGTTTTAAAGAATTTTTGTATCCTGCCTTTATTATTATTTTTGTTATCTACCACTCTTCCTGCCCCTATTTTCTCCATAACAACAATCCTATGAGGTGGGTTGAGCTGAGAAAAAGTGACTACCTTAAATTAACCAGCCAGCTTTCAGACCTAAGGTGGGAACAGAACTCACAGTCTCCTGTTTTCTAGCTTGTTGCTTTATCCACTAGACAAAACTGAGTATTAGCAGCCTAGTTTGATTTAAAACTCAAGAATGGGTGGCATGTCCTGTGGCGTTTCTTCTTTTTAGAAATTAAACATTACAACTTTATAATTAAACATAAGATGATTTCCTTATTTGATAATACTGCAGCAAAATTTATGACATATAGTTAGTTGAATATAATGCTATATTGGCAGTACAGAAAAGACTAGGCTGCAAATTATTTGATTGTTTCTTACATGCCAGTCAAATACTACTTTTTTTATCTGGTGGTAGAGAAATTGTTTCCACTACAAATGGTCCGGTTCTGGGAATAGATTGGTTTTAAATTTATATAGAGTTAAACCTCTAGTGTACTGAGAAACTTTGCTTGCCAAGATCGGTACAAAGATTTGAAGCCCACAAATTCAATTCCACCTTTCGGGTTCCAATTTGCCTTGGACTCCCAAAAGACATAAGAAATAATTTACAATCTAGTCAGGAATGTATTAATATTGTGGGCAACTCCTGGCTAAGATTTTAACTATGTTTGGAGTTGATTTGATTGCATTTGGCTTTTCTATCACCTGCGTTTTCATTGCATGCTTGTTGCTCAGGGCAAGTTTATCGTTTCTGCACACTGGAAGGGACATGGCTGATGGAGGAGAATTCCACCAATCCATGGAGGAACATTTCTGCATGTATGGCTCCTGATGAAGTAAGCAAACAATATTTGTTTGAAGAATCTATTGCCAAAATGCTACATTCTTTGCTCTCGATGCTGTGGTAGTGTCTTAAAATAAAGTTTTCTGTTAACTGTAATAACATGGAATCTTCCATTAGTTCTTATAGAATGATTTGGATTGTTTCACAATTTTAGTGGGATTGAAAACAGGGAGATGTGACATAATATTCTTGATTGTTGTGTCCTTCAGACTTGTGATACTGATAATTGCAATAAAACGGAAGTTAGAACTTGAAAAACTTTTAACGAAACCATTTGAGTATGTGATAGTACATTGACAAAATGATATAATTTCTTCTGGTTTCATCTTCCAGGAAGATAATGAAAAAGAGAAAGGGAAATTGAATTCCACCTGCTGAAATTTCTTTGTCTTACCGCATTTCATTTATTTATTTAATTGTATCCCGCCTTTATTTTTTTTACAAATTACTCAAGGCTTTGATATTTTATTTTATAATATGTCATTTGTTTTAATTCTCTGCTATCCCGAATCTCATGTTGAATGGGAAAGTATATCATTTGTTTGAAAAAAATAAATCAATACTTGAGAAGTAATTGGAATGTAGTGAGACATGTTCTGTTTCGTGCCTTTTTGATTATTTGCCCTTAATTAGGCTAAAGTAACTAAAGAAATTCCTTTAGTTAAGGTGAAATAACAAAGTTTGCTCACTTCCTAGTATACCATGAAAATGGCACACTCCTAGCCTATTATGAATTTGGTACATTCTTATGAAGACATATCTGGATCATATCAAAGGTCATTTTGTTCCCAATGTTACCAACTAGAAGCTTTTGTGTAGGTTGCATGTTGGACAGGAGCACAATAACAATATCTTCTCAGTTATGTTAGGTCTCTAGTAAATAAAGAGCAACTTTGAAACGTAAGTGTTTACTTGCTGTGGTATAAGTATATGGGAGCTATTTTGCAAATTTAAATTAATATTGATTGAAATGCAGGAAATTCCTATCTGTTCTTTTGGATGTCTATACTATTGCTGTAAACTACATTCAGAAAAACTGAATTGTTTAATACAAGTGCAGGAGCCTTTTTCTCGCCTCTATTAGATGTTTATGAGATTATTTCACTTTTGTTTAGAAAGCTGCCCAAAAGACGCATATAGATAATAAGTTAAGTAAGTAAGTAAGTAAGTAAGTAAGTAAGTAAGTAAGTAAGTAAGTAAGTAAATAAATAAATAGAATTAAAATTATGCCTTTAGATTTAGTTGGCATTGAATTCACATTTTGCTTTAACAAAGAATCTTTTAAAATAACCTAGCTGGTAACATTGAACTCAAATGAATGGTTGCTTTCTACAAATTATGCAGTCAAAGCCGCTTAAAATCAAGAAACAGTTTTGATTTTATGCCTTTCAGTTTTTCTTTGCTGAACCATAGCCTCATCTCAAGGAACCTAAAACTAACTCTAAGATTCTAATTCAAATTCATTTTGTTTGAAATTAGCTTGATCAAGAAAGAATGCATTGATTTGAATGCCTTAATATAAAAAAGGAAACCACAGACCAATCAGTTTAACATCAATAACTGGGAAGATACTGGAAACAATAATCAAAAAACAGATCTGCAAATATCTAGAAACAAATAAAATGATAACTAGAAGCCAGCATGGGTTTGTTAAAAACAGATCATGCCAAACCAATCTTTGACAAAGGTGACTAAATTAGTAGACCACTGAAATGTTGTGGACATAATATACTTAGATTTCAGTAAGGTATTCAACAAAGTGGCCCTATCCAAGAGAATAAAATTTAATGTGGAGAAAAGCAAGGTTTTACATTTAGGCAGGAAAAAACAAAGGTATAAGAATAGATTCAGTGAAACCTGGCTCAAAAATAGTAACTGTGAGAAAGACCTTGGAGTGCTAGTGGACGATCATTTAAATATGAGCCAGCAGTGTGCAGCAGCATCCAAAAAAGCTAATACAATCATGGATTGTATAAACAGAAGAACAGACTCAAGAACACATGAAATATTAGTACTCTTTTATAAAACTCTAGTAAGACCACACCTGGAATACTGCAACCAATTTTGGTCACCATACTACAAAAAGGATGTTGAGATTTTGAAAAAAAGTGCAGAAAAGAGCAACTAGGATGATTAAAGGCCTGGAGACTAAAACATATGAAGAATGGTGGCAGGAGTTGGATATGGCTAGTCTAGAGTAAAGAAGGAGTAGGGGTGACATGATAGCAGTACTCCAATATTTGAGGGGCTGCCACAAAGATGAGGGAGTCAACTTATTTTCCAAAGCACCAGAAGGCAAGATCAGAAACAATGGATGGAAACTAATCAACTAAGCAACCTGGAATTAATTTCCTAACAGTGAGAACAATTAACCAATGGAACAACTTGTGGGTGCTTCATCTCTAGAGGTTTTTACGAAGAGACTGGACAGCCACTTGTCTCGAATTGTATAGGATCTCCTGATTGAGCAGTGGGTTGGACTAGAAGACCTCTAAGGTCCCTTTCAAATCTATTCTGATCGATTAATTGAATGTTGTGTACTGGTATGTTTGGTCAGTTTTTTTCTGTGTTTCCATGTAAAATTATTTGTTTTGCATTTCTGTCTGCTCCTTTGAAACAATCTAGGACACAACAAAACAGGAAAAACCTGGTAATTTTATTTCAGCTGTTTCTGTGTTACCCTTTTCAGGACTCATCAGAAAGACGATTGTTATTCCTTTCTGTCATCTACACCACTGGATATGCTCTGTCTTTCTCAGCCCTTATTATAGCAACTGGCATCCTTCTTTGGTTCAGGTAACCCATGTGGCTAAAAAGAATGAATTCTAGTGTAGGAAAATATCTGGTACTTGATGCTTAATTTTAAAACTTAAATGTAATGATGAATAATTAGAAGTGGTATAAAAATTAAACTTCATATGTTAGTTGGGAAATTTTCAAAGTATGAGCTTAAAGAGAAGTATATAATAAGAAGTGAAATATAGTTTGTCTTGAGTGGATTTGTGGGACAGGAAAAAAGCTGCACTATAAATAAATAAAAAGAAACCTAAACACTACTTTTAAATTAGACACAGCTAAACTGTTATGAATATTCCTTTTAATAAATTGGCAGAACATTTGTTTTGTTAGAGGTAGAAACAGAAAAACTTTTTTTCAATATAATTTTGTTCTGCTATATTCTGCTTTTAAATATGGTTTGTTATAAGTTGGTAGTAAATAAGATGTAAAGAATGCTTAAAATGTATAGTACTGTTCTGTTAAAAGAATAGATTTATGTTTATGTATTTAAAGTTCGTTTGGGTGTATGGTGTATGGTGAAAAATAATAAAAAAATTTAAAAAAAAAAGAAAGAAAGAAGGAGAAGGAGTTCCAAAGTAATGTACTGCTGCTGCAATGATGAAAGGTTTAGTCACTGAATTAAGTTTTTCTTTTTGACATGTTGAAATTTTAGTTCTCTTAACTTGATGCTCATAATGAATTTTCATTTTTGCTTATTGGGATCCCAGAAGTGAAATCATGTTCCACTTATTCCTACTGTGTGCAGGCAATTCTTTCTTAAGTGCTATATCAGTAATACTCCTCTCTTGCCTTTCAAACAATTGCTGGTAAATAGCATGATTTCTCTTGATGGTAATAGATGCTTCTGTCACAATCTCCTGCAGAAATGTGCAGAGCAATTAAACTAAGCCTGTTTTACACAATGGGTTTTTAAATCTTTACCTACGGGACTTAAAACTCAATTTTAAGGCTTTGTTTTTAAACCCTTTTCTTTTAATACTATAGAAAATGGTACCCCATGTATAGTTCAGCATGTTTTTTTTAGTATCAGTAGTTTGCTTTCTGTTTCAGAAATGAGAGCAGCCCACAAATTCATTTTTAACTCTACAGAGTAACTAGCTCATGTACACATTTCATTTTTGAACAGAGCTCCCTTAGTTCCTCACTTGACAGTCATTACAGCCTACACGTCTTCAAGTGAATTTAAGCATCATAATTATATTTACAGGCATCTGCATTGCACCAGGAACTACATTCACTTGAACCTTTTTACTTCATTTATCCTACGTGCTGTGTCCATCTTCATTAAGGACTCCATGCTCACATGGATGTACAAGACAGCTCCTCGTCAACAACAGTGGGAGAGTGTAATTTCCTACCAGGTATATGATAAGGCTAAAAATATTTTCCTAAACAGAGGTATCTGATTGCAATATATTTGCATTAAAGTGTACATTTACTTTTGGTGGAAAGCTTGTTAGATTTACATATGATTATAGATGAAAATACTTAAAATAGAAATCCCTTTCAGTTCCCTTACGGATAAGATTTCTTCTTCACTTCCATTTTCTTTTATTATTTTTTTAACTTTTCAGAAGTCTAAAAGCAACTGTTAGTGCTTAGATCATCCTTAAAATGGTAAATCTTGATAACATGTCCAACACCTGTGCTTTTTAATTACTATCCTAACAAATATGATTAGAAATAGTCCTTGAAAAAGATACCATTTTTCTCATAATAAAAACATTGAAATACCACATAATACTGTCTAGCCCAGGGTGTCAAACTGCCTGCCCATGGGCCGGGTGCGTCATGGTGAAACCGTGCCCACCCCATTGCCGGCAATGGAAAAAAGTTGCAACACGTCATGTGACGTTGAGAGTTTGATACCCCTGGTCTAGCCCCATTCCAACTCTATATAAATCAACCCACTTTTGTCTGAGAGAGGAACCAGGATGTAAGGTGTAATTGGAAATGTAGTCACTAACATTTTCAGAAGAAATGGTAGCTCTTATTTTTATTCAAAGTTTTATTTTTGAACAATGGCTTATATTCTGAGAAGAATAAACCCAAAGAAACAGACAGAAGGAGAACACACTGCCCTTCCGAAATCTCTTCAGAATATGATGAGGCATAAGCTCCTGCAGGGTTGAAAAAAGGGAATTTATGTATTTTGGCAGAGGCAAAGTTTTGCCTTCACAAAGCATCTCTGCATCCTTTTCTGGCAGCATCTGTTGCCACAATCCAGATTGCTCAACTGAGGTCTCATATCTTGAGTGATGTGTGTGTGTGTGTGTGTGTGTGTGTGTGTGTGGAAGATGAGCATAAGCAGGGCTTTTTTTCCTCATAGAACGCCCAGAATGGAGTTCCGGCACCTTTTTTGGCTGGAACCTTGTAGGGTCGGCAAGGCGGGTTGTATGACTTGTGTGAGTTCCAGCACCTTTTTTTTTTTTAGAAAAAAACCACTGAGCATAAGGGAAGCTACCTCTTGGGCAGAATAGAAATGTCCCTTTGGACATGGATGAAAACATTATAATGCTTCAAGGCAGCTAAGAAAATAGATTAAATAAGCATGGTAAAGGGGTGAATAGTGAAGGAATATCTGCTACTGAATTTGATTATTTTTTAGCCTGATGTTGACAGTCTCCAAAGATTGCTGCTGTATTATCAAACCTGTGAGGGCATTGTGGTTTCATGTGCACTTTAGATTTTTTTCTGGTCTGCGGCACCTAAAATATTTACTCAACTCTTGCTCTCTCAGGAGTCACTTAGCTGCCGTCTGATCTTTGTGATGATGCAGTATTGTGTGACTGCAAACTATTACTGGCTACTGGTGGAAGGAATGTACCTGTACACTTTACTAGCCCTCTCAGTATTTTCTGAGCAAAGAATCTTTCGACTTTATCTTTGTATTGGCTGGGGTAAGTAGGATTTCCTGCCTCTTTTTCAAATATGTATTTCTTGGTTTAATATTTTAGGAGACGTGAAATGAGGAAATACTGCTTTTTATTACAAAGACATATTGATCTTTGGATCCACTTTGTCTGCTTTTACACTCATGAAGAGTCTTTTAATAAGAACATGCTCAGAAATAATGCAGAGGCCTTTCTGAATTCTCTAGCACCATCAGTGAGGATTATATTGTAATACTAGCATTACACTTAGTCCCCATCTTACAACAGTTCATTTAGTGAGCTTTCAGAGTTACAACAGCACTGAAAAAAGTGACTTATAGCCATTTTTCACACTTATGACCATAGCAGCATCCCCATTGTCACGTGATTTACATCTGGATGCTTGGCAACTGGTTCACAGTTACGATGGCTGCAGTGTCCTGGGATCATGTGGTATAGATCTCTGTTTCATGGCTCAGAGGCATTTTTTTGTTATGTTTACTACCATGTTGCCTTATATAATCAGGCAAATCTTTAAGATAATATATAATGCTTCACTGTAAATATACATTATCTGGTAGCCTGTCATTTCATTAATCAAATCATTTTTAAACAGTGATATATTTCTGCACAGGTGCAGCATATACAAGACAAGCTTCCCAATAAATTCTGGATTGTAGAATCAATGTAGATTCTTATTTAATACAGTCTAGCCTATATTGTGTTAAATGCCAGTGGGGTACAATTTTAAAATACATCTTGAATGGATTTGATGGGGTCTTTTCTCTTCCACAGTTTTACATTCCTATGTGAACATTCTAAATGAGTACACTATAAAATTCTTCTAAACGATCACCTGCATATTATTTATGTGATCCTTCCAAGTACACATAATGTATGGAGGATGAATATATTGTGTTCTGTCACAACCAATAATCAATGAAGTATTCATAAGAAAATAAATTGGGCTGTTCTAGTAAAGTTGTATAGATCTAATAACAGTCTACTTGCTGGAAGTTATTTAAAGTTATAGAAAGTAAAAACATGCAAAATGATGAGCCCTGTACTAAAATTATTGAACAATTTTCTAAGAAAGTTGAAATGGAAGGAAAAAACTATTATAATTGTTTAGCAGAGACACAACTGCATTACAAAAAACATAAAAATATTTCTGATTGCAGATTATATTTAGCAATACTTTAATTCAGTGGTTATCATCCAGAAAGCTAACTATACGTTCTGAACAGAGACCGTCTATGCCTGATATGAGCTGGAAACAGAACATTAAATGAAGCAAAAGGGATTGCGTAATTTGTTTAGAACAAAAAAACCCAAATTATCTTTGTATACAAGGAGTTCTGAATCATTCACAATTACCCTGCTGTGATCAATAGACTGAACGTACTGTAGTTATCGTCTGTTTTCTTTATTGAGATGATACTATCGTAAGACATAAGTTTTAAAATCCCATTTTATAGGCATAAAATAAGCTATAAAAGTCAACTTAGTTAAACAAAAATAGAATTTGTCCCTTACTTTTGTGTATGTAATAATTCAGTCTAATTTCTGATTTCTATAAGGAAATATATAAAGTGAGATTCCCTGTCTTCCAACTTTCCAAATTACCCAAGACCACCATGTTTTTCAGTGTGCCATTTTGCAGCAAATCCCAGACCCTAAATAGCAGAAGTCACTAAATGATATTTGAACATTTTAGTGGTGATCCATCCTGTTTTTATTTTTTTTTTCCCTTTAGAAAATCATGCTCATTTTATACTCAGCTTATGAGAGATTTATTTCTCCAGGATTAGAAGCATGATCTTTTTGCAGTAAAATAAATTGAAAAGCAAACTGCGGTGGGTAATTCTTCTTGACTTGGACTGATTATTGAACAACCATTTATAGTTATGACGGCATCTGAAAGAGTGCTTTACAGCCAACTAAGCACTTCCAGCTATCGTAAAATGTCACACTCCACTCCCACGGTCATGTAACCACATTTTGGGTACTTGGCAACCTGTTCCCACTTACAACTGGTTGCCAAGCACCCTGTGATCATGTGATTGCCATTTGCAATATTTTTGCTAGCTTTTCCAAAATTCTGTAGGATTTTACAAATCTTCTGTAGAAAGACTGCCCCCCCACCCCCACTGCTGGGTGTACCTGTCAGGAGTTGCAGAAAGATGGAAAGGTAAGCTATGCACTTCTGGACCCTGGAGTTGGCTAAGTGCTCCCATGTGTGGCTGAATAGATGGGTGGGGAGCAGACCAAAGGCCTCCAGGGCTATGGCAGCTTTGATGTGTTAGCAGGCCCTGAAGCTGAGTGAGGGCTCCCATGTGTGGCTGAATGGCTGGGTGGGGAATAGACTGAAGTTCTCTGAGGTTGAGGCAACTCTGGAATTGGCCAAAGCTTCCTGTTCCATGACATATTTTCATGGGCTGGTGGGTCCTGCCTGCCCTGTGGTCTCCCTCACATCCTGAGGCATCCCCACACTTCACTTAATGATTCATGTAGTCACAATTGGATGATCACATGATGATCCCAATTAGATGAGCAGGGATTGCAGTCATTGTACAAAGTGATCATATGGGCATCTCACTTAATGACTGCTTCACTCAATGACTAAGATTCTTGTGGTTGCAAATTATGGACTACCTGTAAGGATAACAGACACAGTACTCAACTAATTCTATAGAAGTTATTATATGGGTCAGGTACTATTAGACAAGTAGGAATTTTCTAGCATAAAATATATACTTGCATTTAAATCTGTGTTCATTATATACAGGTATATAATAAGATATGTTTGCTAAGGTGTGCTATGTGTTAGTAATACTTTTTGAGCTACTGCAGATTATATGATTTGAAGGAACAGTATTTGTGTGGAGGAGTTTTGACAACATTGTTTGCAGTTGATTAATAAAAATTGTAGATCTGGCCTGTAATTGAGAAAATGCATTATACTTCTTTTAACTGAAAACAATGGAAGATCATCCTGTAAGGGTTTTTTATCATCTTCGGACTCTGGTAATTCATGAATAACCAATTACCAATTAACCTACTTTTGTGAAAATGTAGATGTTGCTTTTTGGGGAACTTTCCTGGGAAAAAATTCCTTGCATGGAAAAATGTTAAGGTTATAATGTAAGAGTTTCTTCACATGGAGATTTGCACAGTGTTGCCTATACTGATGCTGTTTATTTTAACTCTGGTAGAGTCATAATTGATTTCCATTTAGTTGTCTTTTGGGATGACTTAAATGTCCAATGGTACTAATCAGAACTGAGTTACTTATTTTGTTCTGGGTTAGGGTTCCCTGTATTTCCTTCTCTTTTTACTATTACTGTTACATCCACTATTCCATGATTTAAATAGATAATTAAATAGGTAAATTCAACATAGCATTGATAGCATTGGGTTTGATTGTTGTTTGGGTTATGCAGCAAATAACTAGAATTTATTACCTGAACAAATGCAAAATACAAGAGAATTTCTAGGAAAGAAAATGTTTACATGAACATTTATACCCTAGCAATCTTTTTATTAAGTCCTATTATAAATAGATAATTTCAAAAACTTATTTTTGCTAATACTATATAGTACTCTGGAGTTTTGTATTTAATTTAATTCACTTCATGTTAAAGGAAATGTTATGTATAATTCTGCTTATGAATGAATTGATAGGTTCTTACTTTTATAATCAGAATCCTGGCTTTAATTTCATAAATAAGATGTATACAATTGCATTTTTTCTGCAAAACAATCTTGGAGGCTACTAAGACACATGCACACACAGCAACTGTACAGATAAATTTAACAAAGCACTGTTCCCAATGCTCTCCTACTGATGCTGAGTGTTTAGTAATATGAAATATCAAGGCAATAAGATGAAAGATAAATCTTAAAGCCCAAACAGACAGTCACATAATTTAATTTTGATTCAAGGCTCATTTGAAATAGTTTCCTACAAGGAGTGGAAAGGAAAACTCAGAAGACTTTCTCTTTTTGTGTTGGTAAAAACTTGCTAATGACAAACTGCCCTTCATTTGAATGTTAACAGATAACCGAAAATGGGTATTAATTTAGTAAGATATTTAGTAGAATAAATGTGAAATGGGATGTGTATTTTCTTTCAGTATAAAAGAGAAAAATACACATTTCAAATAAAACATACTTTGTTTTGAAAACCAATTATAGATTGTATTCCTTAAAATATATTTGAAGAGCTTCTTAGCTAAGAAGAGGATGAAATTAGTTCAGAAAAATAAAAATTGTGGAGGAATTCTGTTGCATAGAATACAAAATAATAGTTTTAATATTTTTAAGCTCAAATAGGAAAAGGAATGAAGAGAGAAGTTGAAAATAAGTGATTCATGTAATCACTTTAATGTAGTCTATACATATAGATATATAATTCATATTCACCAACCATTAACTAAAGCACTTTTAAAACAAAGTTTTGTACAGCTTTTTATTCTATTATTAATCATGTTTTCATAGAGTAACAAAATCAAGAAAGAAACAACTTTTGGAATTATTCCACAATTATTTATGAATAAATGGGAAATCTCATTTGCCTAATTAATGCTGATTCTCTACAAATAGACAATATGTATTACACCTTTGAAAAAATATTTTAAAAAAACTTTTCTCATCTTTGGAATTTTCCATTGTTCCTTGATTTTTCATTTCACCAACATTTTCTTTAACCTTGAGTAATTTGTTCTAATGTTAGTAGCCTGTACAGTTCCTTTCTCTTGGAGACATTAATGTTGCACATTTTTATAGCATTCTGTACTTCATGTTCAACTATTATGCATTCTTGTATTTTACTTAAATAAAAACTTAATATGTTCTTAGACTCCACAGCACAACAGCCTATTTTTATATGATTAGCAAGTATTGCTTATCTCGTAGAAATTATGCTTTTTGTTATGCAATTCTGGAACCTCTCAGCTGATAATATCTCGTACCCTTAAGAATTCAATTGATGGTCCATGTTTTGCCAACATTATGATTACTTCAAAAAGAGAAATGCAAATTAAGTCAAATGCAGTCAAATGCAAATTATGATTCAATATTTACATCATAGGAATCTACATAGGGAACCAAACTCTGATCTGCAAAGAGTTCCCAAAGGATTTCCCTATACTGGTTCACAGGGCAACAGGATGGTAGATGAGACTTGGCATTAATAAGTCAGATTAGTTCACATTACTTCTAACTCTTGCAACCACACTGATGTGTTCAGAATTGCTGCTAACCACTCAAAAAGATGCAATTACTGTTGCAAAACAACTCTGAAAACATTAACCCAGCATGTGTCTGCAATAAAGTAGGAAAAATAATGATAGGAATTAGTTAATGCCGTAAAATTAAAAGCCATTGTGGTAATAGTGTTATGTCAGTCTATTGTGAATGTGTGGACCTCTAAACCAGTAATGTATTACTTGCATCACACAGAGGCTATTTTTCCTCCATCATACACAATGCTGTCTGCACACACACATTCATTCCTCCATTCACTGAAAAAGCTGCAATGTTTTTCTTACAATTTAACTCAATGTTTTTTTAGCAGATTTCATTAACCATTGATGTTCTCTCATATGTTTCTAACTTATTAGTTGACTCATTCTATTATATGTAGCCTGAGGTTCTTGCAATTCTGCTATAAAAATATTGTTAATACAATCTAATTATCCTATGCACCATTTACAGCAGATGATGACTTTTAAAATGTTGACCTTATCTTTTCAGTGGAATATAAATGAATGCTAGGTTATTGGTTATGCACAAATCTATACCTTATTGTACTTTGCCAACTTGTGTTCAACAAAAATACATATTTTCCCCCTGTGATAAAATAGAAATCATTAAGCTGAAGCGTATACTTGGTTTAGTATCTCGGACTTTTATTTATATATATATGCATATATGCATGCATGTATTTCATTCATTCATTCTTTCTTTGTTCTTATCAAATTCTAGCTTCCTGTTTTTATGAAGTTCTTGTTATATTTTTTATTCCCATCTTGTCTCCTGGGCAATATTTTTCAAATTAGGTTGGCTCACCAACCCAGCAGAGATGCGAACAGGAACTGCAGTTCAAGTTGTGATTTTTGTGCTTCTTCTGACATAGTGGACAGAATAACTTGTTGCTAGAATTGTTATTGTTATTGCCAGCAGAGCTAAAGGAACTAAACAGAGGTTTCCTCAATTTTGTCCTAGTGGAAAATACTTTGGATCTTTCTACTTTGTAAGGAGTAGGAGTGTAACTAACTATAAGTATTTAATTCCCCAATGATTGTTCCAATTCACCACTGTTTGGAAATCATTGTCATGCAGGGGAAACATGAATGCAATAAATGATCATACAGATAATGCTCACTCAGCAAGTGCCCTGTCTAGTGATCATTCAGTTTTGACAGGACTGAAAAAGTAACTTTGCCCTTCTGACTGTTGCAACACCCCTACACTCATGTGACCACCATTTGTATGCTTCACAGCCAGTTTCTGACAAGCAGAGTTAACAGAAGCTTGTGATAAAATTGCAAGTCACATAATATTCGTATTTGAGGGGTTGCCACAAAGATGAGGGGGTCAAACTATTCTCCAAAGCACCAGAGGGCAAGATAGGAAACAGTGGTTGGAAATTGACCAACCTGGAATTAAGGAGAAACTTCCTAACAGTGAGGACAATTAATCAGTGGAACAGCTTGCCTTTAGAAATTGTGGGCGTTCCATTACTGGAGGTTTTTAAGAAGAGACTAGACAGCCACTTGTCTGAAATGGTATAGGTTCTCCTGCTTGAGGAGGGGGCTGGACCAGAAGGCCTCCGAGGTCCCTTCCAACTCTGTTGTGTTCTAATTATTAAATGATATTTCGTTTAACAGCCACAGGCAATTCATGTAACAACCATGGTAGGTGTAAGAGTGTAAATCTGTCCCTTGCAGATAATGACTGTGTTACTTTGTGGAATTGCTAGTCCCAGTTTTGGTTGTTAAACGAGGACTACCTTATCATGAAGGTTTTATGCTAACAGAAGGATATAAAGTTTGAGAACAAAATACTCACATACTTCTGTGGTTCTAAAAGTCTTCTAAAATGAGACAAAGAAGGACAGCATGTAAAGAAAATAGATTTCTTATAAGAAACACTAAAAACTGAAATATTAATCTTACTTGTAGCAAGGGATAGTGTAGAATTTCAACATTAAAGCAGTTTGAGTAGGCTATAAAAACAATTAGTCTTACATCAGTTTAATATAATCAGTTAAATATAATTGTTTAATTAATTAAAGATACAGGAAAGCTATTGAGCTTTTCTTTTACCAGCTTCCATTCAACTGAAGATAATACTTTCTCCAGCATGATTGGATGGAGAACCCACGGATGGTTGTCTTAATCTATCTGCTCCAATTAGACTAAGTCTGAAATTGGCAACGCCCCTCTGTGCCAAGTGCACTCCAGTTTTAGACTTAGTCTCTTTGCTCTAAGACGCGTTTTGTCTTCGCTCCTGGAGCAGAAGACTGTTTAATTCTATTTATTTACTTAGCTCAGGCTATTATTTATTATTTATTGTTTGATTCAGAATTGATTATATATAGAAGAAAGATCAATCATCCCAGTCTGAAGCCTAATCAGGCTGACAGACTCACAATCCTCTCCCTCCGGGGGGGGGGAACTTTTCCCTTGTTTCTTTTCCCTCAGTTAGGGACATCAAGATCAAACCTCTTCAAAAGGCGCTGCTCCGAAGATCTTCCGACTGCCAGGTCCCTCGGCCCCAGCAGGGCAGCAGGTGAGAGTTTGGGCGCAGCCCAATTTTTTGGAGCCGGGTAGGCCTATCAGGCCTCGGACCATCTCAGCGCTTCCCAGCCGGCCTAATCACATGCCACCAGCTGCATTAGGAGCCCAGGCGATTCACCCGAACGAGGGCTCGTTGCAGCTTAGGCCCTAGGCCTCAAGGCCTTCTTCCAACGGCCGTTTTTTGGGCGCAAATTTGGCGGCCGCCATTTTGAATTACCTCCCGGTGGCCATTTTGTGTGTGGCTGAAGCCCTCGGCGGCCATTTTGTGTGTGGCTGAAAGCCTCGGCGGCCATTTTGTGTGGCTGAAAGCCTCGGCGGCCATTTTGTGGGTGGCTGAAGCCCTCCACGGCCATTTTGTGTGTGGCTGAGGCCCAGACTGCCTGGAGCGTTCTCCTGAAGGCAGTATTCGATCATCGGTGGCAAGCTCTTCAAGAGAGCAGTTTCAACCGGGGAGGGCCTGCTCGCTCCCAAGGGACGCGGTGCCCACTAATTCCCCGCCCACCCCCCTCACGGGCTGAAGTATCTCTGTAGACTCCCTTGGTGAAGTACAGCGCCGAGGGGGGGCGTTTTGCCAAGGTTGAGACCAGAGCAACTCATCATGGCAGAGAAAAACAGCGAGCCGGCCAAGAGGAGACGCCAAACAGAGGCAAGCGAGCCCGGCCAAGCAGGGAGCCACAGAGGGAGGAAGAGTGCCAAAGACTGAGAGCGGCCTCCCCAGATCTGACAGGCACGATGGGAAGGTCTATTTTTGAACCCCTTTCTTCACATAGTGCCTCAGCCCCAGGGGCCTGGTCTCCCCCCAGGGGAATTCCCCAGTCAGATTCAAACTTAACAGTGGCTTCAGGGAGGGGTATAACCGGTCAGGACATCTCAGGGCCCCAGGCCACATTCACCCCTACTGCAGCAGGGCTTCGCCCTCCTGAGAACCAGGCCCTGAACCCGAACCTCCTCCAGTCCATGATAGCCCAGGCGGTGGCTCAATTTATGGCCTCCAACACCCCACAGCCACCCTCCCAGGCCACGCATCATTCACAATCTCCGGATTGGATGGATGATCCCGCATCAGATTTGGAATCTAGAGGAGCCGAACAATCTGGCCTGATTTTGTCTGAGGACGAGGGCATCGCTCCATCCGAACCCACCCCTCCTGTCGGTCTCTTTGACCATTCCTTCTTCAATTCCCTGCTTCTCAAGGCCTGCACTACTGCAAACCTCGCCCAAGAACAGGAGACCCCACCAACATCCCAGGGTCCCCATGCCATATACACTGAGCCCTCTGTCTCACAGAATCATATTCCCTGCCCTCCCCTTTTTCTAAATATAGTCCAGAAACAATGGGAGAACCTAGGATCCCCCTTAAGCCCTGGTGCGGTGGAGAGAACATTGTTCAATGTTGCTCCTTCTCTGACCTCCCTTTTGGAGATTCCTGAGATTGATGAGCCCTTGAACTCATTGTTTCCCAATTCCAACATCCCTGGGGACATAAATGAGGCACTAAGGGCAGAGGACAAAAAGATTGAGTCCGCCCTATGCAGGTCCCACCAGGCATCAGCCTGGGCAACGAGGGCGGCAACCTCCATGGCCTTCTTTGCCAGGGCTTCGGTCCTGTGGTTACGGGAGCTCCAGGGCATGATCCCTCCGGACCAGCTTAGAGCCCACCAGAATCTGGGTAAGTTGGTGGCCACGTCCCAGTATCTAGCCGATGCCTCCTTACACACGGCCAGATACACTGCCCGGACCATCGCGGCAGACATTTCAGCACGAAGGCTCCTTTGGCTCAGAAACTGGCGAGCAGACACCAAGGCCAAGTGGCGTCTGGCCTCTAAACCTTACACAGGTGGACATCTCTTTGGTAAGGCGCTAGAGCCATACCTAACCGAAGGTAAGGATAAACGCAAGACCTTGGTTAATACATCAAGGAAAGGAGATAGACGCTGGGGGAACTTGTCGCAGAGTAACTACAGAAGGCAGTCCTTTCGGCCAGCGCCATCCTGGGACTGGGTCCAGGCTCCTCGCCCCTCCTTTCAGAGACAGGAACGACAACAAGATCGTTCAGCATATAGAGGCAGATCACAGTTCCAGACCAAGCGGTCCTTTCGAGGCGCAGGGAGCCGTTCCTTTAAGTGAGGCAAGTGAACCTGCAGCCTCACCTCTCATAGGAGGCCGGCTGGCCCTCTATTCCAGCATTTGGGCGGCTACTACTACGGATGCATGGGTGTTAGATACAGTCACCCAAGGTCTGAGACTAGAATTTTGTTCCCACCCACCTGACAGATTCCGCTCTTGTCCTATTTCAACGAACAGGACCAGAGCTGAACTTATGTCAGAGGCAATAGCCCACTTATTGCAAATACAAGCAATTGAACCAGTTCCACAAGACCAAGAAGGACGAGGGTTTTACTCAAACCTTTTCGTCATTTCCAAGACTTCAGGGGGCTGGAGGGCGATCTTGGACTTAAAAGGTCTAAACCTTTACTTGAGATATAAAAAAATTAAGATGCAATCACTTCAATCAATCCTGGCTAGCGTCAGGCAAGGTGACTTTCTTACCTCGATAGACCTGACTGAGGCATATTTGCACATCCCCATTTTCCTGGACATCGCAAATTCCTCAGATTCAGTTATGCCCGACGCCACTACCAGTACAGAGCCCTTCCATTTGGCCTCTCATCTGCACCGAGAGTATTTACAAAGGTACTGGCAGTGATCGCAGCCCACCTTAGGCAAATTCCCATCAGAGTTCAATGCTATTTAGATGACATTCTAATTCAGTCATCATCATGGCAAAGTGCTCAAGCAGACCTCGCCCTAGCCATCAAGGTTTTGCAGGAGCACGGTTTTTCTGTTAATTTCCAGAAAAGTCATACTGTACCAACAACTCGGCTCCTCCATTTGGGCGCAGTTATAGACACAGACAACTGCACGGTCTACCTATCTCAGGACCGACGGAACTCTATTCAGACTCTTGTACGTCGGATCCGAAGGGACAGAGTAGTCACATTGGCATCCCTTTCACAGCTACTAGGGAAGATGGTGTCCTGCGTGCAAATTGTGCCATGGGCACGTCTCCATGCCAGAGAATTACAGTGGCTTCTCCTTCCATTTCAGAGACTTCATACCAGCACATCCCACCTGAAGGTCCGAGTTCCACGGTCGGTGTTGAACTCCCTTCGTTGGTGGGACTCTCCGGCACTGTCACGGGGAGCAGAATTCAAAGAACCAGACAGGATCACCATCACCACAGACGCAAGCCTATTTGGGTGGGGGGCACACCTCCACACACACTGGGCCCAGGGTCAGTGGTCCAGGCAGGATCTAAAGAACAATATAAACTGGCTGGAACTAAGAGCCATACACATGGCCCTAAAGAGATTCAGCAGCTTAGTACAGGGCCAGCACGTCCTGGTCTTAACCGACAACATCACAGCCAAGGCCCATATCAACAGACGGGGGAACAAGGTCCAAGCCTCTCATGCAGGAGGCCAGATTGCTGGGGTCTGGGGCAGAACTGAATCTTGCCTCCATCAGGGCAGAGCACATATCCGGAGTGGCCAAGCAGCAGGCGGACTCACTGAGCAGAGCCACCGTGGACCATTCCGAATGGCAGCTGGATCCGAAGATCTTCAGAGAGATCGTGGACAGGTTTGGTTCCCCAACCCTAGACCTGTTTGCCTCCCCAGCCAACTCATAGCTTCAGAGATTCCTTTCCAGGTTCCCGTCTCCATCAGCGGAAGGAACAGATGCACTCCGCAGTCCCTGGCCCAGGGAACTGCTCTATGCCTTTCCTCCCCTACCCCTTCTACCTGCCACGATCAGGAAGATCCTTCGCGAACAAGCAGAGGTCCTCCTGGTCGCCCCGCATTGGCCAAGACGGTCTTGGTTCGCCGACTTGATGGAGCTCTCCACATCCCCGCCATGGAGGATTCCAGCCAATCGGATCTCCCTCATTCAGGGGGAGTTATATCATCCGGACCCTCAATGGCTCCAGTTAACCGTCTGGCACTTGAGAGGCAGGCCTTAGGTCTAGACTCATATTCGTCAAGGGTCATAGCCATGATCCAGCAATCCAGGCGACCCTCGACGAATAGAATATACGATGCCACGTGGAAAAGCTTCTGTAATTGGTGTTTAGCTCACAAAATTGAACCCTTACAGGCTGCAGTGCCAGTTATCTTGGAGTTCCTGATGGATGGTCTGGACAAAGGGCTTTCCACAAGCACCATCCGTAGGCAGGTAGCAGCACTCGCCACGGTTATTTCCTGTGGCAATGAATCCTTAACACAGCACTCTATGATACGCTCCTTCCTAAAGGGAGCTAACAATGCCAGACCACCAACGGTACATAGATATCCCTCCTGGGACCTTCATCAGGTTCTACAGGCGCTTGTCTCACCACCCTTTGAGCCTATTGACACTTGTTTGCTCAAACAATTATTAATGAAGGTGGCATTTCTGGTTGCTGTAACTTCAGCCAGAAGAATCTCCGAGCTGGCTGCCCTGTCAGTGAGAAAGGACCTGTGTATTTTCCATAGGGACAGGGTTACTCTCAGGTTAGATCCCTCCTTCGTGCCCAAGGTCAACTCCTTGTATCATAGATCCCAGGACATAGTTTTGCCAGACTTCTGTCCGAACCCATCTAATGACATAGAGGTTCAGTGGAACAGATTGGATGTCCGCAGGGCCTTATATTGCTATATACAGAGAACCTCATCCTTCCGCAAGACTGAGGCTGTGTTTGTGTCATTTCACCCTTCGTCGTTAGGACAAAAGGTTTCCTCACCCACTATAGGCAGGTGGATTAGAGCTTTATTTCTCTGGCATACCAGACTCAGTCACTACAAGCTCCCAGCCATATCACGGCCCATTCCACCAGGGGCGCAGCCACTACAGCAGCCTGGTCTACCCAGGCATCCATAGAGGAAGTTTGTAGGACAGCAACATGGGCATCGCCCTCCTCCTTTGTCCGTCACTACAAGATGGATATATATGCATCTTCTATGGCTTCATTTGGCCGCAAGGTCCTAGAACACGCATTAACATTGGATGGGACCCAGGCCCAATCTAATTCCTCACCCTAGGGACACAGGGCTTTGATATGTCCCATCCGTGGGTTCTCCATCCAATCATGCTGGAGAAAGGGGCGTTGTCTTACCTGAACGCCTTTTCTCAGCATGATGATGGAGAATCCACTCCCTCCCATTAGGTCAGTTGGCCTGGTTCCCATTTGTTCAGACGCGTCGGACTAAAGTCTGGGTATCGCCTTAGCCTAAAACTGGGGTGCACTTGGCACAGAGGGGCGTTGCCAATTTCAGACTTAGTCTAATTGGAGCAGATAGATTAAGACAACCATCTGTGGATTCTCCATCATCATGCTGAGAAAAGGCGTTCAGGTAAGACAACGCCCCTTTCACTCCAGAAAAGCAGTAAATAGCATCATCTATTCCTGCATTGCTGCATTTTGGATGTTGGGACTCTGCAACTAAAATAGTCTCCCTCAGTCTATGTTCTATCACATTAGTGTCATTTTTATGGACTTTAACAGGAAGACAGTCAGACTTAGATGCATTCCTGCATGACCAAAAATTAAAATTGCACTGACAACTTTCTATTGTGATGGCAAAATTCAAACAATCAGGATACTATGATAGT
Source organism: Crotalus tigris (assembly GCF_016545835.1). NCBI lineage: Eukaryota > Metazoa > Chordata > Lepidosauria > Squamata > Viperidae > Crotalus > Crotalus tigris. The sequence goes on along the minus strand of NW_024096554.1, from coordinate 3,569,010 downwards.
TTAATTTGAGACATTCAAATCTGTATGAGAAAAAGTTAAAAATCCCAGTGCTCTTTCCTCCAACATTTTTGCATTAGCCTCTCCAATCGAAAGGAGTGAGAAATTACTCCCACTTTGATAATTTTGTTCCATTCTTTATTTATGATGGGATTAGTGTGAAATAACAACAACAACAACAACAACAGAGTTGGAAGGGACCTTGGAGGTCTTCTAGTCCAACCCCCTGCTCAGACAGGAAACCCGATACCATTTCAGACAAATGGTTGTCCAATCTCTTCTTAAAAACTTCCAGTGCTGGAGCATTCACAACACAAGCACAAGAGAAATGAAGAAAAAAATAACTAGAAAAGGACAATGAGGGACTGTTAGGCTTTGAACAATAACACGATTTAAATGCAGACCTTATTCATTAACCAATTATCATTCTACTGAACTGTTAAGAAACTTATTTAAGGTAAGAATATTAAAACTTTACTACAATAATATACAGTGTTCTTTAATTGCAGATATAGTTGCAAGTACATATAGTTGCAGATCTTCATACGGAATCTAGGTTTTTTAATATACTGTATACATCCATTTTTTGAATCAATGTGTTTTGCCAAAAATGTGAACTAGGACTGTCCGATATGCAAAAAAAATTAACTTCCAAATCTTCTTATCCTAAAATCGCACTTTGACAATTTAAACTAAAATGTGTATGTTTTTAAAAGATTCATTTCAAGTTCAGAACAAATCCCAGTGTTTGTTTCAAAAGACGAAACAAAGCCATTCTTTCAAATAGAACCATTCTGAGTTATCCAGCTGTTTAGAATGCAATGATTGCACTGTTGTTTTTTGGCATGTGATTGCTTTGTTTTGTATTATCTCAATCAGTATAGCAGTAGGAATCAGTTATGCCTGGGCACTATTTATTTGGAGTGAATGAGGGTGATTCAGGGGTAGAGTATTGAATGGAGCAAAATGTGTCCAAATAGAAGACAGCTTAGGTGTATGTTTGGCAATGTACTTGGTAAGTTTTTCTTTTAAAAAATAATAATAGTAAAATGCTAATTAAAAAGAAAATCATATATCTGTTGGTTACTTAGGTATTGTGTGGTATTTTACCTTTGAGGCATGTGTGTGGTCATTACTGTGTTTCATATACAAAGCTAATGCTGTTGAAGTTGCATAAATTTAATTAATAGAGAGCAGGGTTTGAGTACCAGTTGCATGTTTATATATCTTACTAAGACATAGGAGCAGGATGCATTTCCATGCTGATATGGGATTTATAAGCACTATATGCCCTCTGAGATATCTGAGTTATCTTGAACTTCAGGGTGCCTTTACAAATGCCAAAACTGAAGATTCAGTATTGCTTTGGGTTGGGAAATGTTCCTGTCTTATAGTGCACTTTTGTTTTATTAAACTTCTCATGACTTAGATGTACTGTAGATATGTACGAGATTGCTGCTTTTGTCCTACGAGCTTTGCAAAATGTAATTTTCTCTTGTAATGTGTCATAAATTCCCATTATTAATGCAAGAGTTAGAGGCAGTACCACTATATCATAAGACAATCATATCTGTAACAAAAAGTAGAGTTGCATTTCTGACTTGTATCTTCTGCTTGTCAGTTTGTATATCTCCCATTGCTAAAACATTATAACTGATTAGCATAAGGTGACTGATCAGATTTTTTTCTCTTTATGTTAATATATTGGATGAACGTCTGTCTGGATTCCTTTAAAGAACTGAATATTTCTGTTTGAGAACTGAAGTTGTCAAAAAAACCTTATATTTTAATGTATAAATATCAGAGAGTTGCAAGAAATTCATATCCTTCCACCTAAGAATGATTTTTTTTTTTAGTTGGTCAGGAATCTATCAGTGGGAATTTAAGCTTTGCTACTGGGTATAGTAACTTGCACATGTCCTCATATTTTGTAATAAAACAAGTTATGCAGTAGGAGAGAAAAAGAGAAATTGGCAATTATGTCTCAGTCATGTTGTATTATGACTTAATATGGCCCTGCTAAGCTGCATTCAGATAAATGCTATTGCTATTGCTACCGATAATTACATAGAAATAGCACTTAGACTTATATATTGCTTCCTAGTGCTTTACAGCCCTCTCTAAGCAGTTTACAGAGGCAGCATATTGCCCCCAACAATCTGGGTCCTCATTTTACCGACCTCGGAAGGATGGAAGGCTAAGTCAGCCTTGAGCTGATCGGGATTGAACTGGCTGTGGCAAGGATTAGCCTGCAGTAGTGCATTCTAACCACTACGGAACTATGACTCATCTCTTAAATATCTTTTGTAGTTTAGATATGAATTAAACAAACATGTCTGGATATTTAAATCACTTTTTAGATTGTATATTAGATGATTATATTATTCCAGTTTAATTCTTCTACAGACTTCTATATTGACACTTAATATGTTACTCTTTATTGGTATTTAATTTTGTAATTCTGCTTCCAGGTAGTGTAACTCAGATTTTGTAGTGAAATAAGTGATTCAGTAGAAGATAATGTGGTTACTGTTACAGCATTTATAGAAATTCTACACCAGAGTTGTTCCCAACTTGATCATTTTTTTAGTATCTTAATCCTTAATTGATGGAATAATAAATATAACATTGGTTCTATACCAATATCTGACCATAATCCAGTAATTGTCAGTTATTATAAGAAAAACTCATTTTCCCCAAAATGATACTTAAATGCATCATTATGAAATTATCCACTTTTATAAAACAGATGCAATAAGATTTGAAAGGCTATTTTAATAAACAATTAGCGTGCAAACATAATGGTTGCTAATTACAATACTGCATATACTTCATGAAGAAGGAAAAAATAAATATCAGAAAATTTAGGAAATAAAAATTAAGAAAATAAATGATAAGAAACTTAAATATGCAAGACAGTCTACACAGGAATTAGGTTTTGTATCTGGGGAACTGAAGAAATCCGTGTATTTGTTAAATAATGAAAACAAGAGTATCAGCCTGAACACGATTGAAGTACTTTAACAGCTGGTGCCAAATAGTCACCCCATAAAATTAAAAATCACTCTTGATTCCCCCTCCCCAGCTGACAAATCCAAACAGCTTCAAATGCTTGGGAAGCATCATCTTGAGCAATGGATCTTTGGATATGGAAATTGATTCTTGGATCAGCAAATCCAGCCAGGCTCTGGGGCAGCTGCATACTAAAGTACTCAATCAACACAGCCTTAGTATCTCCACAAAGTTGAAAACCTACAGAACTGCAATTGTCTCCTATATGGATGTGAATTCTAGACTCTGTACAAACAACATATCAAACAACTAGAGAAATTTCATATGCATAATCTCTGTTTTATCCTTCGCATATGTTGGTAAGACTATCTCCAATCTGGAGGTTTTAATCATGTGAAGTCCATCACCATTGAGTCCCTGATTATCAGAGCCCAGATGTGGAGTGTGGGATAAATCATTAGAATGCATGACCATCATAATAACTTTCCAGTTGCTCTATGATCTACTGGAGACTGTGAAGAGACTTTGAAGTTGTCCACATAAACACTATAAAGATACTGTGAAGGAAAACTATGTCATTGTGACATCTAGCCAAGGGAACTAGAAGCTGTATCTGCTGGTGAGATATCTCCTTTGAAGCCTCTACTGGCTTTGAAGACAGTCACCATCAAAAACTGATAGAAAACACTGAAGGGCATCACAGAACAACACCGGTAGTTATTAAAATGGAGTAATGGAGTACCATGCCCCATTGTGCTAGACCGCATTTCCAGATTGTCTCTGCAGAGCTACCTCTATTTCCATAGATGAACTGCACAACATGTCTTCTTTGAATCTGAAGGACTACCCGTATAAATTGAGTATAGGGAAGAAAAAATCCTATTGAATGTTTATCCTCTAGATTGGAATAGCCATATCCAAGTAATATCATTTCTGCTGTTAAGGATGTTTAGGACAAAATATATAGTAATTCTGATTTAACAGAACAACACTTCCTTTTTATTTCTTATCCAACTTTTTAATACTGAATTAAAGATTTCTGAGGAATTAATCACTGAAAGCATTTATAGTAAAAAGCCAGTAATCTATCAGGTCCAGGCACCTTTTCTGTTTTAATCTTTTTTTATAGCTTCACAAACCTCCTTTATTGTTATGGACCCGTTCACAATTTGTTTCTATTTCTCTGTAATCTTCAGTAAATTTTGTTTCTTACATATTCATCTGTTTTCTCTAAGGAAATGTCCCTTATATAAATTGGAATAATATTGATGAAACACTTTTTTGTATAGCCACATTATATGTTATTACAGTACCTCCCTCTTATAACTTCAATGTCATTTTCTTTTTCTTTTCATAATCTTTTCGTAATACAATGCCTTAGTAAGGCCACACTTGGAATACTGCATCCAGTTTTGGTCACCGCGATGTAAAAAATATGTTGAGACTCTAGAAAGAGTGCAGAGAAGAGCAACAAAGATGATTAGGGGACTGGAGGCTAAAACATATAAGGAATGGCTGCTGGAATTGGGTATGTCTAGTTTAATGAAGAGAAGGATGAGGGAAGACATGATAGCAGTGTTCCAGTATCTCGGGCTGCCACAAAGAAGAGGGAGTCAAGCTATTTTCCAAAGCGCCTGAAGGCAGGACAAGAAGCAACAGATGGAAACTAATCAAGGAGAGAAGCAACCTAGAACTAAGAAGAAACTTCCTGACAGTTAGAACAATTAACCAGTGGAACAACCTGCCTCCAGAAGCGGTAAGTGCTTCAACACTGGAAGTTTTTAAGAAGAGACTGGACAGCCATTTGTCCGAAATGGTATAGGGTTTCCTGCCTGAGCAGGGGGTTGGACTAAATGACCTCCAAGGTCCTTTCCAACTTTACTACTACTACTACTACTACTACTACTACTACTACTATCATCATCATCATCATCATCTGTATGCTAGCCCTTCCCTGGTTTATTTGTAAACTCTTTTTTGCGTAATTTATTTTTATTTACATTTCTCTTAGCATTAACATAGGAAATTGTCACTGCAGAAGCTTAATTTGCTGGGAAATATTTATCTTCTCTGGAAACGTCTTTAATTCCTCTTCTCTTCTTTTTGTCTCATAGCTTGTGTTTTCTCTTGTCTCTTCTTTTTGAGTTTACTGTTATGTTGTATGAAGTAACCTCTTGAAAGCTTTGCTTCCACCCACACCATTCTTATATCTGTACTTTTATTAAGATTATTTTCAAAAAAACTCTTAATTTATTTTTATAGTTTTCCACTACCGATTCTTTCTGTAATGGCATTTCATTTTACCATTGTTTGGTAAAACTGGGTTTCCGTTTAAAAACCAAACTCACTTTGGTAATATCTCTACTTTATGTACCTTAGTTGAATTCATAGAGATATGTTCTTGAAAAAGATCTATGTCTTTCAGAAAAATTAGAATACTCTCTTGAATTGCCGCTGCATCAACAAGCTCTAAATTATCCATAAAACTAAAAAAAACTTTAGGTAGTTCACCTTATATAATTTTAATATTTTTCTCAGAAGTTCTGACTAGTTGTGAAGAGATCACTTCATTCCATTTGCTTGAGTCTCTTGCCTGGTGTCTTGCTTAAGGATTGTTTCATCTTTCTTTGCCTGTTCCCTAAGGACCTCTCAACGCTTTCTACAACAACTTTTTGCTTTCACTATGTTTCATTTGTAGCGTTTTTACATTATTTGTTAATAAAACATTGGGTAATGAGTTCTTATAATTTTAAACCAAGCACACAAAAATATAATAATAATTTACAGGTGCATAGAGATTTTCCTAGGTACACAAAAGATTGAAAATAATCAGCAACCCAGCTAAACAAGCATCTGAGCTAACATAAAATAAAGGATATTAAAATATCACTTGAGGAAAAAATGCATTGGATCATCAGTCAGCAACTTACATCCTTTGTTGCAAATCATCTAAACATATTTTCCTGTAATGTGGTATCATCCAAATGTGCTGACTGACATTTGGGACTGGCACATTCAACTTATGCTGTTGGGAAAAGATTGCTTAAAGATAGCAGTAACTGTACAGTGTATAACGGTCCAGTGCAAATCCAGACTGTTCAACATATGGAACCAATGAAATTTAGCAGCAACACAGCAGCTCATATCTGAGCTCTTTATTATTTTTATTTACTCAGAACACTGCTGTGGGTTCAAAAGCAAATGGCATTTGGATTAATAATTGGATCTTAAACATGAAATAAAAGTCAGAAGTGGAGATGTTTCTGATATATGTTGGTCACAACAAAGCAGTTATTGCTTTCCACATCTGTAGGTTTCACAGAAATATAATTTGTTCTCTTTCAGTTTGCATATTTCATTTTAAAAATATTATGGTTTATAAATACAGCCTTAATTCATTACTAAGTCAAGAAGATCACCAAAGTAAATAAGTGTTTCTTTGAATTAAACATGCACCTGGTTTTATAAATGAATTTGGATGAGATATCTGATACATTTTTAGTACCACAGCTGGATTGTATTTATTGTCATTTATCTGTTCCAGTAGACAGTTAATGCAGTACTCATGCTCAACAAGCCCACTGATGCTAATTCTGTAATCACATTGGACATATTGTTTAAATATGCTTTTTAAATGTTAAACTTCTGAATTTCATTTTAACTCATAAAAGCTTCTCTTTTCTTCTTGACCCACTTGGTGGTATACTGTTTACTAACTTCCTTATCTGTTATCTGAGACAGTGCCCCCCCAATCTTTTGGGCACCAAGGACCAGTTCTGTGGAGAAAGGTTTTTCCGTGGACAACAGGGGGTGTGGTTTTGCGTGCTACCTGCCTCCTGTGGATGGGGCTTTGCTTGTTTGCACAGACCGGTTTCTGGCATGCCGTGGACCAATGCCAGTCCATGGGCTAGGGTTGGGGATCCCTGATCTAAGAAATGATATAGTACAAATGTTATATTGCCATCGTGAATCCTTGATTTATTTCATGAAAAAAATACATATTGATGATTCTTGAAATTCTAGCAATACCCGCTCTAATAAAAGTTCTTATCAGATTTAATACTCCATTGCATTAAGAACTAGAGCAATACAAAAGCTTTTGATTGCCTATGGCTGCTATTGGGGTAAAACATAGCAATTCTGCATGTTCAATTCAGGAATAGTGTCAAAACTACTAATTATGAAATTTATGGGAACAAAATTGAAATGATTTCTTCAGAATATGCAGTTTTTCCCCATCTGTTTGCTTTTCTCTCCTTTATAAAAAAAGGAGAGAAAGATTTTATAAACCTTTTACAAATTGGATTTAATCAGAATTTAAGTCTGATCATAAACCATAGTTCATAACAGCTAAGTGTAGGTTGCTACAATTAGAATATCTCAGTATATCATGCAGTATTAAACCATGACTAGGCATTATATCACATTTAGTGAAACAATCTATTTTTATGCTTGCACTGATTTTCTGTTGTCATGTCACTTGCCTACCTACTCTATTAACAGTAGAAAAATCAGAATAAATTTAACAAATAAAGGAGTATCAATAGTTATTTTTTCTCTCTTTCTCTTGAAGAAACCATGTACTATTAGAAGAGTATAAGTACATTCTAAAGGCAATAGTGGTGCCAACATTGAGACAATAAGAAAAACATTTATTTATGTGTAATCTCAGAAATGTTATCCATTTTTGCAGATGTATATGGGGACTCATGATCAGTTGGGCCAATGTGTGTGTGTGTGTGTGTGTGTGTGTGTGTGTGTGTGTATGTATATATATATGTATATATATGTATGTATGTATGTGTGTATGTATGTGTGTGATATATATATATATATATATATATATATATATATATATATATATATATATATATATATATATAAACCAAATGATAATTTCTCATAGTTCATATACTTGGTTTCAGTTTGTAATGGTACTAACTATCCAGTCTACTGATTAGTAATTTTTATCGAATAATTGAGGGAGCACTTTTTAACTGTAGCTGGAGCAATAGTAAAAAAAAAAAAAGGTTATAATTTGGCTTTACTAAACTTGCAAAAGTGAACTAATGCTGGCAACCAGAAATTTCCAACTAGAGAAAGAAGTTTGAAAGGGATATTCAATAAAAATTATAGAAACACATAGAGTCAACTATTATAAAACCAATGTATAAGAAGAAAAACAAATCATAGAATACTGATATTTACATTATATAGGAGTAACTTACCTATATATAATTAACACTTAAAGTGAGTTTGCTTTAAACTAACCTAAATTCTATATTTAATTTTAAATCTTTTATGCATTTGAAGTATATAAATGTTACCAAATTTCCAGCAAGAGAGCACATTAACATTAACTTTAAAGAAAATAAGGAGAGATTTTAAAAATGCATGCTTGGCTGTGCAACACAGGTATGCATTAAACAAATTTTAATTGCTTACTGACTTTCTGCATTTTATTAAACAGTCTTTCATCAGCAATATCACCATTTCAATATTTATAGCCAGTAACAGTGGGAGGGAGGCATATTTTCTTTGTATATTATTAGCCATATTTTCTTATCATAGGAATGGATTGATTAGAAAGATGAAGCAGGAGGAAATTCTAACCTGTTCAATTGCACATGTCCATGATAGCACCACGGGAACATCTCACTACATTAACGGATCAACATCTCATTGAGGAAGAGTCAAGAACTACATGGCCTTTTTTCTATAACAAATTACATATTTTGAGTATTTTCTAATACTTGATATCCCAATAAGAATGTCCAAGAAATTAAGGGAATGTAAGCTTCATTTCTGTGGGTTTTTCTGTATTTGCATTTCTCTCTATACTTCTGGGCTTCATTCTATCTACTAACATGATGTCTTGTTATGCTATAACTGAAGATGTTACTGTTAAAATCTTACTGATCTGTCAAAATGCATGTTACATTCATCTGATCCTGATCATTTTGCAGGAATGTTTGTAAAGCAATATGTATGATGCCAAGTCTGTAAAAACTAAAACATTTTAGGACAAGGAGCAATACAGAAACCTTGTAACATATAATCCAAACTTTCTTTGCATTTCTCTCCAGTACTTCTGGGCTTCATTCTATCTACTAGCATGATGTTTTATTATACTATAACTGAAAATGTTACTGAAGTGCTTCCAACTTTAAGATTTCCAATCTAAATGCTTTTTTAAAGAGAAAACATTTTAAAGGTGATTAGATAATTATAAGGGACTCTGTAAATGCATAAGTGCTACTTATAATCTCATTTAACGAAGGAAGGTTTGCATTGAATAAAATTTCACAACATTGCAAGCCTTCCTGATTGTTTTTCTGTTGACTCATTCTCTATGCATTTCTTCTTTCCTTTTTTCTCCCCCAGGTGTGCCAATGCTGTTTGTAATCCTCTGGGGAATTGTCAAGTACCTTTATGAAGATGAGGGGTTGGTTCTGTTCTGATTCTTAACTAATTCATGTGAAGGTTATGTTTTGTGGAGGGGGTGAAGTTGCACATTTTTCTTGGTTATAATTGCTTTGGCAATGGCTGTTGTATTAACATCTTGTGCATTTGCTCCACTTAGTGCATTTGCTCCACTGATTAGTGTAAAAGCTTCTCATTACATTTTATTCAAACAAATAAGCACAAGCTTTTGCTGTTCAGCATCTTCTGCATGCCTAAATATACATCTGGCTGGAAAAGTATACTGTTTTATGTATCCTGCCCCTCATCATGACTCATCACACTTGGAAAGCCTGTCTTTAAACTTATATTTCTAGAGGCAGCCAATATGCCTGGCTTATTTAATAAAATTTTCCAATGCTGACATTAATCTCTATAATGGGAAAATGCACATTTTGAGGATCAAGAGTTGTGATTTTGTTGAAACTACACTAATGAGAGATCAAACAGTAGTCTAGTCTAGTCTATAGTCTAGTGCAGGGGTGTCAAACTGCCGGCCCACGGGCCGGAGGCATCATGCACCCCATTGCCGGGAATGCAAAACTCTCCCGATACGTTGCATGACGTCACATGACGTCACGAGTTTGACATGTCTGGTCTAGTGATTTATCCACAGAAAAGAGATAAAATTTGTCCCACAAAACAACATTTAGCTGAATTTAAGTGGAAATCAGGCCTATCCATAGCTTCTGGTCATTGATTCTGGTTTCAGGATAGAACATAGTACTCTACTATATTAATTGACTGGGACAACAGCAAGAAAATACTATTGCACAAATGCCTTATTGGTGAGTTTCCAATGGATTTATGCTTTTGGTGAAACAATTATATAGCTCCTTTCAACCCTCATAAAAATCCCATACAGGTAGTCCTTATTTACAACCTTTTATTTAGTGACTGTTCAAAGTTACAACAGCACTGAAAAAGTGACTTATGATCATTTTCACACTTATTATTATTGCAGCAACTCCATGGTCATGTGATCAAAAGTTGGCTGCTTGATAACTGGTTCACATTTATGATTGTTGCAGTGTCCTGGGGTCTTGTGATCACCTTTTGTGACCTTCTGGCAAGCAAAGACAATGGGGAAGCCAGATTCACTTAACAACCATGTTACTAACTTATTAGCTGCAGTGATTCATTTAACAACTGTGGCAAGCAAGTTCATAAAATGGGGCAAAATTCACTTAACAACTGTCTCATTTAACAACAGAAATTTTGGGCTCAATTATGGTTATAAGTCAAGGATTACCTGTTCACAAGAACACAAATTTGGTTAATAAAACCACCATTTAAAATACATCTTTACTGGTAACTGTTTTTTTAAAGCCTGATTAAAACTGTTAAACCCTGGTGAAAAAAATAGTGTTAACTTTTCTGTCCTCCCACCTACCAAAGTTCTTCAGAGGTTCAGATAAATTGTTTTGAGCTTCAATTTTAGTACTTACACTCTTACTTATTTGCATGAATTGCTTTGATTTGTATGCTGCAAAATCCACATACACTGACAATGGTTTACATACATCAACCATTTCAGAATATGCTACAATGCTTCACTTTTCCCATGATGATAAATCTCCAGTGACAAGTCTAATGTAGAGGGATGCCCTTTCCAGTAACCTGTTTCTAAACTAATCAGAGCTTTATAGGTAATAACCTTGGCATTGAATTGGCTTTGGAAATATTTATTTATTTAGTGTATGGCAGGCTTTGGAAATAAATATAAAGCCAGTGGGTATGAAGTAGATGGGTAATAATAATCATCCCAAAAGTGGACACTAAAGCATTCTTGCTACTGCATTTTGTTCCAGGTTTATTTTTATTTCCCAGTTTGTTGATTGACCATCACTGCTTCTGCCTTGTCTAGATTAAATCTCAATTCTCATAGCCTCTGTTCAATTTATTCCTGCACGCATACTAGTGAATGGTCACTGTGAAAACTGAACTAGTAAACCTGTAATCTGATTCTGTAAAGTCTTTAGTCTGATAAAGCATGTTTGCTCACATCTGTAGTAATAAGCGATGCTTCCTGTGGATTGCAAAAAGCTTCAATAGTAGATTGTTATTGTTTTAAAGTGTTGTCTTGCAGAATAGGTGATAGTCTGAATAGGGGGCTGATTTTCTTTTTTCTTTCATTTAACTTAGTAAAACCTATTTATAAAAATATACAACACTCTTTTAGCTGTGGGTGTCCACTTGATGAAACAAGCTATGCTATACATAAATATATTTTTGTGCCCTTGCTTTATCATTTATGACTGGAATAAATTTGGGGAAAATTCAGGATTGTGTGTTGAATAAGTATTGTATTTTTCACTTATTTAGCTGTCATTTACTCACTAGTTATAAATGATTTATTACACCTATTCAGTAACACATTTGATCGGACATAAAATTGACAACAAGGCACAATCTGAACTTATTATGCATTGTCCCATGGCAGCAAGTAAACAGATCAGCATCAATGAATGCCGAATTAGTTGACTTGCTTAAAGCTTTTATTACGAATAGAAAAGAAATGTAATATTAAAAGTAGACTGATAAAACAAACTCCTTATATCTCTTCAATTGATTTGAACCTAGAGATAATAGATGTATGCCAAAGTTAGTTTGGCACAATCCAGTCCTAGAAGCATGATCTACATAGAGGTTCATTCTTGGCACTGATTTAGAGAATATATACATTTTCCCCTTAATCCCTTTTTTGTTTTGAGAAAATATAAAGGTATCTCCCCCAACACTAGCATACATGCCAAGAAAACACCTGTTGATAAAGAGTGTACCTGAAGAGAGAAAGGAAATATCTCTGACCATGCCAGTGTAATTCTCTACATAAAATGGTTTTGCTTTTGATTAAGGGATTAAGATATTAACCCATAAATTATTGGTTAAATTATTGGTTTCTTCATTAAGTGAAGAAAAAAATGCACATAGTATCTTCTTTTACAATTCTACTGCTTTGCTGACTACACCACTGCTTGCATCAAAAAGACAGTATCACATTCCTGTTGTTATTCAGCAATATTAGCTTGATATACTGGAACTAGATACAATAGAAATCGTTGCTCCTGCAAACTTATTTCACACATGATGAGAACATTTAATGAAGCTAGAGTGCAACAGACTCTATACTTTAGTATTCACTTAATTGGAGCCCACTGGAAATGATTATGGTGAAGCAAAATCTGTACTGTTATTCTGCTCACCTTTGAACAATAGTGTATTCATTCATTTTATAGAACAGTGTGTAGAACAAATTCCTACTATTAGATGTTAACACTGGTCAATTGATATGTATCAGCTGGGTATTGTTCACTTCCCTTTTGTGCTTGATGCTTTAATCATTCTCTCTAATAAAAAGTTTCCCTTCTTGGATCAACATTTCAGTTTTTATGTGGCTGAAAAATAATGCAAAGATTTTAGCAGTATTGTTGTGATCTGTTAATATGCATGTTAAGCTCACCTGATCCTGATCGGTTTGCAGGAATGTTTGTAAAAGTAATATGTATAAAGCCAAGTCTGCAGAAACTGAAACATTTTAGGACACAGGAAGCAATACAGTACCCTCATAACGTATAATCCAAACTTTCTTATGTTTATGTACTAGGACAGTTACATGCTTTGGACACTAGTTGACAAGTCAGCGTCCATACAAAAGTTTCACTTACTATTACACTTTACTGGATCCAGCAAAAAGTTAATCCATTTAAAAATAGTTCTGTAAAATATATTGGTGCACCTTTTATTTTACTTTTCCCCCCCTCTATATTGCAGTAGTATGGTATAAACAAAGTATGTTGTTCATATAGAAATGCATACATTAGTAAAATATAGTAAAACATATATATATGTTTTCTGAGGTTTTCACAGGTGTTTGTATGTAGGTTTTTGGTTTTTCGGGTTTTCTCCCGTGTAAAATTGGAAGTGTCTTGGTGACGTTTCGATGAAGTCCCATTCGTCACCAAGCATTCTCTTGGTGATCACTGTTTTAATAGTGTGTGTGTATATATATATATATATATATATATATATATATATATATATATATATATATATATATATATATATATTTAGGTTTTGCTAACAAAGAATAAAGAGAGAATTCTAAGCCACGGGTTCTCTCCCACTTTGTTAGCTATCAGGAGAGAGACAGGGGGAGGAGATATATATATATATATAGGTCTTTGGTTGTTCGGATTTTCTCCCGCGTAAAATTGGAAGTGTCTTGGCGATGTTTCGACGAAGTCCCATTCGTCATCTTCAGGCTGGTGCTTTCAGCTTCGTGCTTCAAGGAGCAAATATATATATATATATATATGTTTTCTGAGGTTTTCGCGGGTGTTTGTATGTAGGTCTTTGGTTGTTCGGGTTTTCTCCCACGTAAAATTGGAAGTGTCTTGGCGACGTTCGACGAAGTCCCATTCGTCATCTTCAGGCGGGTGCTTTCGCTTCGTGCTTTGAGCAGCATGTGTGGTCTTAGCTGTTTATTCCTTTTAACTGCCAGTGGGGGTATGAACTGATTGGGTGGGAGCTTGGCTGTGTTCTGATTGGGTGGAGGTGTGTTCTGATGGTTAGGGGCTTGGCTGTGCTCTGATTGGCTGGGGGAGTGTTCTGTTTGGTTGTGCTCAGGTTAGTCTGAGTTGCAGAGGGGTTTAAGATTTTGGGCTGCCTTGCTATTTTTTGGCTTCGCGTTCGTGGTCGTGTCTCCTCTTCATGGAGGGTGTCAGTTTGCTTCATGTATGGATTGGAGGGGTTTAAAGTGGCTAATGATGCAGCTGTGGTCTGGCTTCTGGTTTGTGGTCGTGCCTCATCATCGGTGTGGCTTTGGGTTTGCTTTTTGCGTGGATGTGTGGTGGTGACATCCTGTGTGGTTTTTGTGAGTGTGGGTCTGGTATCATTTTTTGTGTTAGGGAGTCGTTTGTCAATAAGGGCGGGTTTCCAAATGGCTGGTAGGCGGGAGGTATCATCTCTCTTGTTCATGCTGTGTGGCGTTTTTCTATCTCGATGGCTTCTCTGATTATTCTGTTATTAAAATGTTCACTTTTGGCAATGGTTCTGGTATTTTTAAAGTCAATTTCATGTCCTGTGGCTTTAAGGTGTTGGACCAGGGAAGATGTTGGTTCCTCTTTTTTGACTGAGTTCTTATGTTCTTCAATGCGTGCACTTATTCTTCTGTTGGTTTGTCCGATGTATGTGGTGGGACAAGTGGTGCATGGGATTTCGTATACTCCTTGATTTTCTAATTCAATTTTATCTTTGGGGTTTCTAAGGATGGTGGATATTTTTCTGTTTGTGCAGAATGCTGTTTTGATGTTGTGTTTATGGAGGATCTTACTGATTCTGTCTGTGGTGCCTTTTATGTATGGGAGGAGGGCTTTGCCGTTTTCTTGTTCTTTGTCTTGGATTTTAGGTGGGGGTTTCTTTTTGATTCGATTAGGATAAGATACAAACCTTCTTACCCAAAGAAGAACAGACAGCACTACGTAACCTGAAAGAAGACACCAGCATAATAATCCTACCAGCAGACAAGGGCAACGCCTACGGTGGTTATGAACACATCTGACTACCAAACCAAATTAACCAACCTACTCCAAGACTCCACATACAAACCCCTAAATACAGATCCCACCACCTACCTGGAAAAAACCACCAGATCCAAAATAAAAGCCTCCCCCATTAGCGAAGAGATCCAGCAAAGAATCATTCCCAGAGAGAAATCATCCAGATGCCCCTAAACTCTATGGTCTCCCCAAGATACACAAAGAAGGAACCCCACTCAGACCTATAGTCAGCTCCATAGGCTCACCTCTACAAAACCTAGCCAAATTTCTCGCCAAACAACTACAGCCCTATGCAGAATCCATCACCTCACACGTAAAAAACTCATTCCAGTTTATAGAGATCATAAAGAAACAAAACTTACAGCCCAGCGACCTACTCGTGAGCTTCGATGTCATATCCCTCTTCACCCAAGTGCCTATTAAAGAAGCCTTGACAGCTATCCAAAACAAATATAACCCCCCCAAACACATCTTAGATCTGACCAACCACTGCCTATCCAACATATACTTCATCTATAATGGACAAAAATACAAACAAACAGAAGGAGCACCCATGGGATCACCCCTCTCACCTGTCATTGCCAACCTCTACATGGAACACTTTGAAACCCAAGCTCTAGAAAAATCGGATCACAAACCCAAACTCTGGCTCAGATACGTAGACGACACCTTCATAATCTGGCCACATGGGAAAGAAAAACTGGACAACTTCCTCACACACCTCAACAGCCTACACCCCAAAATACAGTTCACCATGGAAACAGAAGCTAACAACCAACTTCCCTTCCTAGATGTCTTAGTCTACAAGAAATCCAATGGCTCCCTAGGACACACCATCTACCAGAAGAAAACACACACAACCGCTATCTGCACGCTCTCTCACACCACCACCCAGCACAGATCAACTCTGTAGCCAAGACACTCATCTCCAGAACAAAATGCTTAGCTGACGAACAACACCTAAAACCGAACTACACACTCTCACCAATGTACTAACATCCAATGGATTCCATAGAAATAAGATTACAAACCTAATCCAAAAAGAAACCCCCACTAAAATCCAAGACAAAGAACAAGAAAACGGCAAAGCCCTCCTCCCATACATAAAAGGCACCACAGACAGAATCAGTAAGATCCTCCATAAACACAACATCAAAACAGCATTCTGCACAAACAGAAAAATATCCACCATCCTTAGAAACCCCAAAGATAAAATTGAATTAGAAAATCAAGGAGTATACGAAATCCCATGCACCACTTGTCCCACCACATACATCGGACAAACCAACAGAAGAATAAGTGCACGCATTGAAGAACATAAGAACTCAGTCAAAAAAGAGGAACCAACATCTTCCCTGGTCCAACACCTTAAAGCCACAGGACATGAAATTGACTTTAAAAATACCAGAACATTGCCAAAAGTGAACATTTTAATAACAGAATAATCAGAGAAGCCATCGAGATAGAAAAACGCCCACACAGCATGAACAAGCGAGATGATACCTCCCGCCTACCAGCCATTTGGAAACCCGCCCTTATTGACAAACGACTCCCTAACACAAAAAATGATACCAGACCCACACTCACAAAAACCACACAGGATGTCACCACCACACATCCACGCAAAAAACAAACCCAAAGCCACACCGATGATGAGGCACGACCACAAACCAGAAGCCAGACCACAGCTGCATCATTAGCCACTTTAAACCCCTCCAATCCATACATGAAGCAAACTGACACCCTCCATGAAGAGGAGGCACGACCACGAACGCGAAGCCAAAAAATAGCAAGGCAGCCCAAAATCTTAAACCCCTCTGCAACTCAGACTAACCTGAGCACAACCAAACAGAACACTCCCCCAGCCAATCAGAGCACAGCCAACCCCCCAGCCAATCAGAGCACAGCCAACCCCCCAGCCAATCAGAGCACAGCCACGCCCCTAACCAATCAGAACACACCTCCACCCAATCAGAACACAGCCAAGCTCCCACCCAATCAGTTCATACCCCCACTGGCAGTTAAAAGGAAGAAACAGCTAAGACCCCACATTGCTGCTCGAAGCACGAAGCTGAAAACACCAGCCTGAAGATGACGAATGGGACTTCGTCGAAACGTCGCCAAGACACTTCCAATTTTACGCGGGAGAAAACCCGAACAACCAAAGACCTACATACAAACACCCGCGAAAACCTCAGAAAAATATATATATATGATACAAATAAAATACGAACACCAGGAGAAACTCCAAACATCATTAGGGCTAAGGAGCTAGTAAACAATGATGACTTAAATGGGTTTTGCCGGCATCTGCAGCCGGCTCATGGACCTCGTCACCGGTCCCGGCCGGTTAATTAGTGTTCCAGATGTTTCTTTATTACTCTCCTTACGCTTCCTTCTATGGTTCTTCCAGATCGTTCCTTCCACTATCTCATTACTGGCATTCATCTCCTCCACCACCCCTTTATCCTTATTTCCTTCCATAATACTGACCCTCCTCCCCTTTTTGTTTTCATTTTCCACCCTGGGGGCATCTGTTTCTCCTCTATCAACATTATTAAGCAGTTTGTTGATTTTATTCCTGAGAGTAACTGAGGGATCCTTCTCAACTATTCTATAGGCTGTTCTATCATTGAGGAGTTCGAGCGCCTTGGTGGTATACAGCGTCTTGTCCATGACAACGGTCATCCTCCCTTTATCTGCTGGGAGTATTTTGCAGTAATCTACAAAATCAATTGCAAGAACTGCGATGACAATTATGTGGGTGAAACAGCTAAGCATTTAAGATCTTGCTTGCATGAACATCAGTTAGCTATAAGAAGGGGCGAGCAGCATTCTCAATTGTGGATGCATATGGCACAACATGGCACAACATTCATGACTTTGTGAATGTTCGCGTTATGTCTGAGGATGCCACTAAGGGAGGCCGGCTATTGAAAGAGGCGTGGTATTCCAACAAAGATGCGGTTAATCGTCACATTGACTTACATCCAGCGCAACAAGCATTGAGGAAATGGGATTTTAAACACCATGCCAATCATTATAAGCGGTCTGAACAATGCTTGTACAGCTGTAAATGTGACGAGATACCTGGCCTCCATCCTGAACAGATAGATGGAACTTTGGCTAACCCTCGACACTCCAGGGGCACCCCTGTTTCGCCCGATCAACACCAATACCGCTCTAATGAACATCTGAGGAGGCCACCACTGTCAAACACATGTAATCATCCACCGATGGAAGACCTCCCCCTTCCCCAATATCACCACGATAGACCCCCACCCCCGGAACTTAACAACAACTGTGGAGAGTGTGGAAGATCCAGCATGAGGAGTCTGCAGCCTGACGCTGTGGGCAGGGGGGAGAAGAAGAACGAAAGCATGGCTCGATTGCCTAGGCATACGGTGAAAGGGAGAGACACGGTGTTCTGCCTGGACCCTCTGCAGACAAGGAATACCCCCACCAACAATACAGCCCCCCCGGGACGAACACTTTGAAGTCCCCCCAAAGACAAGCACAGGAGAGGAGAGTGAGAACGCGGGGAATCAGAATGCAGAGATCTGGAGACCTGGTGTCCGCCTGAATACCGTTCCTATCAGCAATGGGGAAGAGCATGCAATAGGGAGGAGGGGGGATGATGAAGTGAGAGACGGAGTTAGCACCCGATCACGCAGCAAACAAATGGAACGGTGGAGAACTGTCGACACGAAGATTGCCAGGACGGAGGAGGAGGGCATAGACCCCCAAATATGCAACACCCATATGAAAGTTACTCATGACAGTGGAGGAGTGAGAAGAAAGGGTGTGGAGCAGGGATTGAGAAAAGCGTGTGTGTGTGGGAGCGTCTGTGAGCCCAGGGAAGCTTGTAACACTGACAGAGGAGAAACAGATGCCCCCAGGGTGGAAAATGAAAACAAAAAGGGGAGGAGGGTCAGTATTATGGAAGGAAATAAAGATAAAGGGGTGGTGGAGGAGATGAATGCCAGTAATGAGATAGTGGAAGGAACGATCCGGAAGAACCATAGAAGGAAGCGTAAGGAGAGTAATAAAGAAACATCTGGAACACTAATTAACCGGCCGGGACCGGTGACGCGGTCCATGAGCCGGGTGCAGATGCCGGCAAAACCCATTTAAGTCATCATTGTTTACTGGCTCCTTAGCCCTGATGATGTTTGGAGTTTCCAAACGAAAGCTTGGCAGCTTTTAGTAAAGTATATTTTTATATTTATACTCTCCTGGTGTTCGTATTTTATTTGTATCATAGACATGCCCAGGAGTCGTATTTCTATGCAAATTTTCCAGTATATATACATACATACATATATACACACACACACACACACTATTAAAACAGTGATCACCAAGATAATTTATAATTACAATTATATACATTATAATTTATAAAATTATTTATAAATGTATATAAATTATATAGACAAACTTACATTTGCAAAACTGCAAAAATGGAAATTTGCATATAAAATGTATTTGAGGAAATAATTGTGAAAATATAGAATTCTCCTGGCAGATTCTCAAATGTAAAGTTATGAAAGAATACATGGTAATTAAATTTAAAGTCTGGTTTCTATTTCATAAACTTATTTTATAAAAAATGAAAATTGTTAACATGTTATGAGTGTTTACCTTATTTCTACAACAACATCCCTGGGAAGCAGCTGGGTTGAGAGACAATGACTGACTCAAAGTCACCAATGAGTTACATGATCAAGTGGCTCTCTTAGATTTAAATTTCCAACTATATGTCTAACTTGAACCTTACCAGTGTACTATGTAATCCAATTTTTGCTGTTCTTTCCATAATTAGTTGGAGATTTTCAGAACAAAACTTCAGAAACTTTTTTCTAATAGCACATAACATGTCTGTAAAAGTTACTTGAGTCTCAGCATTTTCCTAAAGGAGTTACTTTTTCATAGGTATATTCTTCTGTAGCTTTTAGGGATATGTGTGTGTGTGTGTGTGTGTGTGTGTGTGTTTTCTGAGGTTTTCGTGGGTGTTTGTATGTAGGTCTTTGGTTATTCAGGTTTGCTCCTCAAAGCACGAAGCTGAAAACACCAGCCTGAAGATGACGAATGGGACTTCGTCGAAACGTCGCCAAGACACTTCCAATTTTACGCGGGAGAAAACCCGAATAACCATATATATATATCAAAATAAGTTAAATATAAATGCTTAAACACTGCTTTCTTCTATAGATTATTCAGTTCCGTATCTTTAAGTTCAGTAAACTTTATCCCATGTAAGCATGCGTAAAGTACCTAAAATGGTCAAATTATGTCTCCTGGAATGAGCATTATGGTGTTCCCTTCCCCTGGTCTCATAGAAAGTGTTTAGTATTTAATATTGCTACTATTGTGTTCAAGTATTATAAATTGGTAGTATAACAGTTATAAAATTGATTATTACAATTGTTTTGATGCCTCTTTGCTTTCTGTTCTAAAATAGTGACATTGAATATGTCTTTGAATTAAGTTTGACTGTAATAGTTGCTGAAAAGGGCAGTATAGACAAACGTGAAAGAGGTAAGAAAGAGATTCTTCTAAAGGATGATTTGGGGGGTGTTGCAAATGTGAAATAGTCTTGTTGCATCTGTTGCTCTGTGCATAAATGATAAACCTACAAGTTTCATTTAAAAGTCTTTGTGAAATCCAATACTTTCAATTGTCTGAGTAAGCTGTACAGAAAATACAGTTTTTAGTATTACTAATATTAATACAAGATTTGTGTGTGTGTCATATAATTTTCAGACATTTCTAACATTTTCTGAATTTCTTCTCTAAAACCCAGTGTACAGTAATTTTTCAGTTTTTTGTTTCTAGGCATAGCAGATTTTTGTCAGTCTAAAAATGTGTTTATTATGTTCAATTGCTTGGCTCTTATGTTATTTTAAAAAAGACGTACAACTTCTGTTAAACACATTATCAAATCAGTGAAACTCAAGGAGTATGGCGATTTACCTAAATCTTATAAAAGATACTGTATTTGTAAAATTGCAAAATATACTTGGGGCTTTCCTTTCTGTAAAGGGCAACATTTTGTCCCTTACTCTAAAGGGGAAATGGCTACTAAAAGTCCTAATAGTCTTCATAAGTACAATAAATTATTCCAAGTTATAAAATGAGCTTGTCATTTGCCTTTGAAGGATAATGAAAAATAAATAATGTCCAGTCTGCAATGATCCCAGCAACTGATAATTCTCTTTGTGCGTGGAAGTGAAAATCAATAGTTTTAAACAAAGATCAGACTTTGTATCATATTGCAAAAAGGTAACCTCATTTGGCATGATATTTTCAGCAGAAGAATAGAAAGTTTCAAGAAGTGCATTTGTTCCTTAAAGTGCTCTCCAAATGCTCACGAAAGAGAGTGGCCAACAACCTTAAAGGAAGCAGGAGTATTTCCTTTCCTTAAGAGCCTTTCCGTCTATCCAGAGGTGTTTGACAATTATGAACCAGTATCCAACCTTCCTTATTTCAAAAATTAATTCCAGCATGATGGATTAATTTAATGTAGGAGAAGAAGTGGCAGAGCCCAGGGCAGAGTTAAAAGGGGGATCAGCCTAGAATCCCTATGTAGCCACAAGCAAACTAAGTGCAACCTCCCTTGAATTCTGTTGACCCTTATTTAACTCAAAGCAGGTGCTAACCAATAATTGAGAATAGTCCTCTGCATAGGCGTGAGTAGCAATAAATCGGTTTAATTGGACCTTCACATGTAGACCACATCTTTTCTGCTTGACATTTAGTGACATGGGAAATATTCTTATTTAAGAAGTTATAAGGATTAAAGTTATAAGGATTAAAGTTATAAGAACTAAAGAGCCTCTTGATGCGGGTGAAGAAGGAGAGTGCAAAAGTTGGCTTGAAACTCAACATTAAGAAAACCAAAATCATGGCATCCGGTCCTCTCAATTCCTGGCAAATAGATGGGGAAGAAATGGAGGTAGTGACAGATTTTATTTTTCTGGGCTCCAAGATCACCTCAGATGGAGACTGCAGCCAAGAAATTAAAAGACGCTTGCTCCTCAGGAGGAAAGCTATGGCAAATCTAGACAGCATACTAAAAAGCAGAGACATCACCCTGCCAACAAAAGTGCGTATAGTCCAGGCCATCGTTTTCCCAGTTGCAATGTATGGCTGTGAAAGTTGGACCATAAGAAAGGCTGAGCGCCAAAGAATTGAGGCCTTTGAACTATGGTGCTGGAGAAGACTCCTGTGAGTCCCTTGGACTGCAAGGCGTTCAAACCGGTCAGTCCTAGAAGAGATCAACCCTGACTGCTCTTTAGAAGGCCAGATCCTGAAGTTGAAACTCAAATACTTTGGCCACCTAATGAGAATGAAGGACTCACTGGAGAAGGGCCTAATGCTGGGAAAGATTGAGGGCAATAGAAGAAGGGGACGACAGAGAATGAGATGGCTGGATGGAGTCACTGAAGCAGTAGGTGTGAACTTAAATGGACTCCAGAAGATGGTAGAGGACAGGAAGGTCTGGAGGAACGTTGTCCATGGGGTCGTGATGGGTCAGACATGACTTCGCAATTAACAACAACAAGGATTCTAGGCTGTATATTCTGTATATTGATTTGGATCCTGTAGAAATGTCTTTGTGATGAAGAACGGTTTCAGATTTGAGTATGGCTAGCCTAGAGAAAAGAACTAGGGGTGACATGATATCAGTAGTCCAGTATTTAAGGGGTTGCCACAAAGAAGAGGGGATCAACTTATTTTCCAAATCACAAGAAACATTAAATGGAAAGTAATCAAGGAGAGAAGTAATCTGGAATTAAGGATAAACTTCCTAACAGTGAAGAAAATTAACCAGTGGAACAGTTTGCCTTCAGAAGCTATGGATGCTTCATCACTGGAGGTCTTTAAGAAGAGACTGGACAACCACTAGTCTGAGATGGTATAGGGTCTCCTGCTTGAGCAGGGGGTTGGACTAGAAGTCCTTCAAGGTCCCTTCCAGCTCTATTCTGATGAGGGTGAAACGTCTTCAAGAAAAAACAAAGACCAGTTGTCTTTTGAAAAAGCACCTTTGGGACATCCTGTAGAAATGTTTTGTTGTAGGGAATTTTGAATCCTATGTATAAAAAAATCTATTCTGGAAAATTTATAAATTTTCTGATGGGAATGATAGTAATAGCAATAGCATTTACATATTGCCCCATAGCACTTTATAGCACTCTCTGTGTGGTTTACAATATAAACATTATTTGCATGTTACCCCCAACAATCTGGGTCCTCATTTTACCAACCTTGGAAGGATGAAAGGCTGAGTCAACCTTGAGCCCTGTCAGGATTGAACTTCAGGCGGTGGGCAGAATTGGTGGCTGTGGGTAGGTTTAAGGAAGAAAGGAAGGGAAACTAGTGTTTTCCTGAGACTTATTTACAAATATTGCTTAAGACCTTTTTTGTTACATTATGCCAAATCCATACAGAAATGTGAACACAAACATTGTACAACTAATTACATCGAGTTCCTCATATTCCAGAAAGATTACAAAACATCAGGTTATTCCTCCTCTCCCTCCAAAAAAGGTGAGGGAAATATATATGAATTGTGCCTGCAACTTCTCAATATCCCTTAGTGGGACTGGTGATATAAAGAAGTATATCAGGCATGAAACAAGCACAAGTCAAAAGAGTTTAAATCATTCTGAGTGCTAATAAGCTTTCAGTCAACAACTGAGCGAGTACTGAATGCAGAAGTACAGCTTTTATTGTGGTATAATTTGCTGTTTGTGGCGAATGACAGTTTGAGTAAATTGGTAGGCAGTTAGTTGTCACTCACTAATGGACTTTTTTGTTTGGTTTGTCTTGGTGAAAAAATAGCTTCAAAGTGCCAAATATCACTTCAGATCCAGTTACAATAGTGTTTTGCTATTGTATGTGTCTGTTTTGAGGGGTGGGGGTAGAAGAAATTAAATAAAAGACTGCATTGCTCTATGAATAAAATAAGTCCACACTTTTGATTGCTACCTGTTGGCTGGTATATGTTAAACTTGGAAATAAGTTTTAAAAAGAATCAAAGACTTTGAGTTTACTTATTTGCCCTTTTCAAACACTTTTATTTTTCTGGCATTTTAATTTTACTGTAATACCATAACTCCTTGACTTACGGCCACAATTGAGACCAAAATTTCAATTGCTAAAAAAAAGACAGTCTCATTTTATGCCCTTATTGCCATTGTTGTTATGTGAATGAATGCAGTTGTTTAGTTAGTAACACAGTTAAGCGAATCTGATTTCCCTATTGACTTTGATTGTCAGAAGGTCTCAGAAGGTAATCACATGACCCCAGGATACTGTAACCATCAAAAATATATGCCAATGGCAAAGTGTCTGAATGCTGCAACGGGCATAAATATGAAAAACAGTCATAAGTCACTTGTTCAGTGCCGTTGTAACTTTGAATGGTCACTAAATAAATGGCTGTAAGTTGAGAACTACCTGTAGATGTTTGGATTGCACATTTGTATAACATTTAACTCCTTCATGGATTATTGCCTTGTCGTGGCGAAGGGGCTTGCATAACTCAATGAAGCTATGAGTTATGCCATGCAGGGTCACCCAAGATGGACAGGTCATAGCAGAGAGTTCTGACAAAATGTGATCCACTGGAGAAGGAAATGGCAAACCACTCCAGTATCTTTGCCATGAAAACCCCATGGACAGTACCAAAAGGCAAAAAGATATGACGCTGGAAGAAGAGCCCCTCAGGTCAGAAGGTGTCCAATATGCTACTGGGGAAAAGCAGAGGGCTAGTACTAGCAGCGCCAGAAAGTATGAAGCAACTGGGCCAAAGCTGAAAGGATGCTCAGCTGTGGATGTATCTGGTGGTGAAAGGAAAGTCCGATGCTGTAAAGATCTTTTCTCCATAGGAACCTGGAATGTAAGATCCATGAATCAAGGCAAGCTAGACGTAGTCGAACAAGAGATGACAAGACTGAACATCGACATCTTAGGAATCAGCGAACTAAAATGGACAGGAATTGGTGAATTTAACTCAGATGACGATCAGGTATACTACTGTGGGCAAGAATCCCTCAGAAAAAATGGAGTAGCCTTCATAGTCAATAAAAGAATAGGAAAAGTATTAGAGAATTTTAATTTCTCTATTGGTGAAAAATAAATCAGAAGCTCTCACAGTTGCCTGCATTTAGCTGATTCAAATAACTTTATATTTATATAAAAATATTTACAATACCATTCTTCTTTGCAGCAACATAGCTTAATGAAGACTTCTTACAGAGACATACAGAGACAAAACCTGAGACTGGAAATCCAGCTCCTAACTCAATACTCTTTTTGCACAGACTCAGTAGCACTTTCTTCACATTGGCTGACTGAGTTACTACATGACTCTTCCTGTTCATGAATATTCCAATAAAAAGCAACACTGGGATACAATCCCCAAAATGACAGAATGATCTCAGTTTGAATCCAAGGCAAACCATTCAAAATCACAGTAGTACAAATCTATGCCTCAACCACTGGTGCTGAAGAGGATGAAATTGACCGGTTCTATGAAGCCCTAGAGCATCTTATAGAATTAACACCAAAAAATGATGTCCTTATCATCGGGGATTGGAATGCTAAAGTAGGAAGCCAAAAGATAACTGGAATAACAGACAAGTTTGGCCTTGGAGTACAAAATGAAACAGGGCTGATAGAATTTTGTCAAGAGAATATGATGGTCATAACAAACACTCTTTTCCAATAACCCAAGAGACGGCTCTACACATGGACATCACCAGACGGTCAGCACAGAAATCAGATTGACTATGTGCTCTGCAGCCAAAGATGGAGAAACTCTATACAGTCAGTAAAAACAAGACCAGGAGCTGACTGTGGCTCAGATCATGAGCTTCTCGTTGCAAAATTTAGGCTTAAATTGAAAAAAGTAGGGAAAAGCACTAGGCCACTCAGGTATGAACTAAATCATATTTCTGATGAATATACAGTAGAGGTGACAAATAGATTTAACAAATTAGATCTGATAGACAGAGTGTCTGAAGAACTATGGATGGAGGTTTGCAACATTGTACAAGAGGTAGCAACTAAAACCATCCTAAAGAAAAAGAAATGCAAGAAAGCAAAATGGCTGTCTGAGGAAGCTTTGCAAATAGCTGAGGAAAGAAGGGAAGCGAAAGGCAAAGAAGAAAGAGAAAGATACACCCAATTGAATGCAGAATTCCAGAGAGTAGCTAGAAGAGATAATACCTTCTTAAATGAACAGTGCAAAGAAATAGAAGAAAACCACAGAATAGGGAGGACCAGAGATTTCTTCAAGAAAATTGGAGATACGAAGGGAACGTTTCAAGCAAAGATGGGCATGATAAAGGACCAAAACAGCAGGGACCTAACAGAGGCAGAAGAGATTAAGAAGAGGTGGCAAAACTACACAGAATGAGCTTAATGTCCCAGATAACCACAATGGGGTGGTCACTGACCTCGAGCCAGACATCCTAGAATGTGAAGTGAAATGGGCCTTAGAAAATCTGAGCAACAACAAAGCTAGTGGAGGTGACAGTATTCCAGCTGAGCTATTCAAAATCTTAAAAGACAATGCAGTAAAAGTACTATACTCAATTTGCCAGCAAATTTGGATAACTCAGCAGTGGCCACAGGATTGGAAAAGGTCAGTTTACATTCCAATTCCAAAGAAAGGCAATGCCAAAGAATGTTCAAACTATCACGCCATTGCACTCATTTCACATGCTAATAGAGTTATGCTTAAAATCCTACAAGCTAGACTCCAGCAGTATGTGGATCGAGAACTACCAGAGGTACAGACAGGATTTCGAAGAAGCAGAGGAACTAGAGATCAAATTGCCAACATATGCTGGATCATGGAGAAAGCTAGGGAGTTCTAGAAAAACATCTACTTCTGCTTCATTGACTGTGAAAAAGCCTTTGATTGTGTGGATCACAACAAATTGTGGCAAGTTCTTAAAGAGATGGGAGTACCAGACCATCTCATTTGTCTCTTGAGAAACCTATATGCGGGTCAAGAAGCAACAGTGAGAACTGGACACGGAACCACTGATTGGTTCAAAATTGGGAAAGGAGTCCAGCAAGGCTGTATACTGTCGCCCTGCCTATTTAACGTATATGCAAAACACATCATGAGAAAGGCAGGGCTAGATGAATCAAAAGTTGGAATTAAGATTGCCAGGAGAAATATCAACGACCTAAGATATGCAGATGATACCACTCTAATGGCAGAAAGTGAAGAGAAACTAAAGAGCCTCTTGATGCGGGTGAAGAAGGAAAGTGCAAAAGTTGGCTTGAAACTTAACATTAAGAAAACCAAAATCATGGCATCCGGCCCTCTCAATTCCTGGCAAATAGATGGAGAAGAAATGGAGGTAGTGACAGATTTTATTTCCCTGGGCTCCAAGATCACCTCAGATGGGGACTGCAGCCAAGAAATTAAAAGACACTTGCTCCTGGGAGGAAAGCTATGGCAAATCTAGATAGCATACTAAAAAGCAGAGACATCATCCAGCCAACAAAAGTGCGTATAGTCAAGGCCATGGTTTTCCCAGTTGCAATGTATGGCTGTGAAAGTTGGACCATAAGAAAGGCTGAGCACCAAAGAATTGAGGCCTTTGAACTATGGTGCTGGAGAAGACTCCTGTGAGTCCCTTGGACTGCAAGGTGTTCAAACCGGTCAGTCCTAGAAGAGATCAACCCCAATTGCTCTTTAGAAGTCCAGATCCTGAAGCTGAAACTCAAATACTTTGGCCACTTAATGAGAAGGAAGGACTCACTGGAGAAGGGCCTAATGCTGGGAAAGCTGAGGGCAATAGAAGAAGGGTATGACAGAGAATGAGGTGGCTGGATGGAGTCACTGAAGCAGTAGGCGTGAGTTTAAATGGACTCCAGAAGATAGTAGAGAACAGGAAGACCTGGAGGAACGTTGTCCATGGGGTCATGATGGGTCGGACACGACTTCGCAATTAACAACAACAAAATACCAATTAAAAAGCAGCTAAAGCTTTAGCGGGCCCCAAGAAACCAGTTAACACACTGGAGAGTTCCACTACTTAATTTCTTCCATTATGCTAGAAACTCTTTAAGATTGTTATAGTATTCTGAAGCCACAAATGTTTAAGAAAATACAAACCTTTTTGTCAACATGCTTATTTATCCAACATCCATTGTTATTACCTGCAGGGTTATTTTTTTTAGTTAACGTATATTTCTAAAGGGAAATTCTGCTAAAAAAAATCACACCTCAAAGAAATATTATTTATTAATTACATTGTTCCTGTACTTTATTGCCCAAAATATCACTGGAAATCAACTAGCTTAAATAAATATTCAGTTTGTGTGACACTAAAGCACCTGTAATAGGGGGTCCATTAGACAACTAGATTTCTGAAATAAAAGTATGCCTCTATTTTTCTCCATCTTGCTTTCAGGATATTTTTTTTAACATCAGATGCATGTCTGTAGAATTTAACAAGTAGCGCCTTGTGAATGATGTATAAATGCACAGTGAGATAGCAGCATCCATTCCTATCTCTTCTATACCTATCATCTCCAATGATGTGTAAATGATACATGACCAAAATGTTGTATAAACAAGCATTTGCCGTGTATATTGAGAATCTCAAGATTGACTTATGTTCATTACTGGGTTTTATAAAGGACAAGATAATTAGAGATATAGTTGAAGTAAGAATGAAAAAGTCACCCACTTTAACAATTTAACCCTCAATCACAAAATAGTAAATGTTATACCTCTATACTATACATTGTAATTATATATATTGTTTGTCTTTGAATAATATTCAATCTCTTCATGATAATACAATCAATTATAAATGTTTTTCTCAATGCAATTTCTATGAAGTGATTTGATAGATAGACTGGAAGGAATTGTTGAAGGAGGGAAAATGTCCAAAGAAGGATCTATTGAAAATATAACTTTGCAGGAATGTATGTGTGCACACACTCAAATTGGTTTGAACAGGGTTACACTGAAAGTCTGAACAAACCAGACAATTGTCCTGTCAGCTGCAAGAACAAAATTTTCTGCAAACCAAAACACTTTTTTTTCATTATCAATCAAAACCCTAAAGATTTGGTATATCTGGACTTGTTGGCAATCAGTCTGTGACCTTTTATTTTTAGGATGAAAATGTGACTATCTACTCTGCCTTATAACCCAGAGGTCTAAAACCTTTCCGGGCTCACAGATTGGAGAGAAGGAGACCAGCTTCAAAATTGGTGCACGCACGCACACTGGCAAAGCATTAGCAGCCCCGGTTACGCATGTGCTGATGCATGCACATGCATGAATGGCTGCACAGCTCCCATGGCAGCCAGCGGCCCTATTCCCATATGCGCAAATGGGCCACAGAAACTTGCCCCACACTAGCGTCCCTGTTCGCACCCACGCACATTTGCAAATGGGACTGCAGGCGCTAACATGAGTGTGTGGGGGGGAAATGTGTACCCATGTGTGTGTGCATCGGCCAGCCATTTCTGCAACCCGCTGGCCAAAAGCCTTCAGCCCAGTCCCGGGCTGCAGCCCATAGGTTGGGGACCCCTGTTATAACCTGTTTTCTAATTTCTAATGAAGTAGCAATAGCACATAGACTTATATATTGCTTCACAGTGCTTTGCAGCCCTCTCTAAGCGGTTACAGAATCAGCATATTGTCCCCAACATCCTCATTTTACCAATCTTGGAAGGATGGAAGGCTGAGTTAACCTGAGCTAGTGAGACTCAAATTGCTGGCAGCCAGCAGTTAGCAGAAGTAGCCTGCAATACTGCATTCTAACCACTGAGCCACCACTTTTATTAACTACTGTTAATAGTTAACATCTAACAGAGAACACCCATTTTGCATCAATGATCTAGATCAGGGGTGTCAAACTGCCGGCCCGCAGGCTGGACGCGTCATGTGGAAGCTGCACCCACCCCATTGCCAACAATGGCAAAACTGGCCTGATACGTTGCGCGACGTCACGTGACATCATGCATTTGACATGCCTGATCTAGATTAATTGAAATTGTTTCTAAGATTCATCTGCATTATGTATCTGCATTAAGTAGCAACTATTATGCTTTTCTATGTGTGGAACAGACATGTGGGATAATTACATTATTATCTCCATGCACTGATCCTTGTCCCATTTTTTTATTATTCCAGCTGTTGGAATAAGAATCTGAACATGAACTACTGGCTGATCATCAGGCTGCCTATTATAGTTGCTATTGGGGTAAGTGATTGGAAATTCTTGCAATAGTAACATAGATTATGGGCAGTGAGTGTAAAGGGATAAAAATGCTGGCAGTGTAGCTGTCCCTTCATTAGTAAAATAATTTTATAGGAGTTCCATTGTTTTCTTTCCTGTAACATTCAATGCCTAAATGATGCATGACAGTTTTTTAACCAATCTATCTATAAAAATTAATTTGGGAATTGCTTTTTTCTGTGTTCCAATAAATAAGTAATTGAATGTCCATCAAATTCTTAATCTAGTTGTGGCTAAACTCCTTTTTCTTAACAAGCAGTCTTTTTCCTGGTATGCATACTGGACTCTGTGCTAAACAGAAAAGCTGTTGGCAAGAATCCCTAACAGGCCTGTGTTAATTTTATAATAATAATAAACTGTAGATAAAATGCATAATAATGAACTATCATAATAATTAAGGTATTGGTTAAAATATTAATTTATACTTGGCATGTGTGTTTAAAATTTCATTTGAAGTATGTTAACTAGAATATATAATGATGTATTCCTTCGTGATATTTCATATGATGAGCATAATTTTGGAGTGAGTTGTGAGTTGTCCGGCAACATAATCTTAAAATGAATATTATTAGAGCCCTGCTGGGGCAGTGGTTAGAATGCAGTACTGCAGGCTTCTTCTGCTGACTCCTGGCTGCCAGCAGTTTGGCAGTTCGAGTCTCACCGGCTCAACAATTCAGCCTTCCATCCTCCCGAGGTCAGTAAAATGAGGACCCAGGTTGTTGAGGGCAATATGCAGACTCTGTAAAAACCACTTAGAGAAGGCTGTAAAGCACTGTGAAGCGGTATATAAATCTAAGTACTAGTGCTAAGTGCTATATTAACAGAGATATGCTGCTCAGTTCTACAATCTGCTTTGTGATTCCTTTTTGTTTTATTCAGGTGAACTTCCTGATCTTTATTAGGGTTATTTGCATTATAATTTCTAAGCTGCAAGCAAATCTGTTGCGCAAAAGTGACATAAAATGCAGGTAAGTTCATTTGTCAGCAAAAATATTATCAGGGTTTCCCCTCCCCATAAGCAAAATGCTTATGATAATTGATCATAAGGAAAAATGCTTATGAGAACTGAGGAAAGTGCAGATTGCATCTAATAAGAGGAAACAAAATTGTGGTGCCATTTACCAATAACAATTTAAGTACAGATAAATGTTGAATTGTGGCAGACATCTGTCTATAGTACATCTGTCAAATTCCTTTTTAGGGGGAGGGAAATTAACTTTTTATAGTTTTATATTGAAATCTGTTTTAGACGTGTTTTGGAGTGCTGTATATGCAGTTTGTTAAAGAAGCTCCTCCATAAATAATTTACTTTGAAGATTTACCTGTCACCCCCATTTCAAGCTATGGGTTTCTTTTTTTATGTCGGTTTCAAGTTATTTATTGTGGAAAAGTTCTGGTTTATCAGGCATTTTAAAGTACTAGTTTTGGTATTGTCTGGAGTAGAAATGTATTGATAAGTTTGTATCAATGTTTGTATTTGATATTGATATTTAATGTTGCTTGGCATACCAAATATATGTTAGCAATAAGTACCATTTCAGCAAATATGCTACATCCACAAATACCCTTTTCTGGTACAAGTTTAACCAAATATTCTTTTAATTCTCTACCTAGACACATAATATTTTAAAGTACAATTTTACAAAGTCACTCATATTTTATCAATCAAGTGTATTTTTAAAAACTGGAATAGTTTATGGGGAAATCAATCCTGTCCTCTAGGTCAAAAATATTTTTTCCCTGTGTACGTATTAGGGTTTCTCTTTTTGTGGGAAAGGGAGAGATATATTTCAGTAATGCAAATCATTAGGGGCTACCATTGAATACCTGCCGCAAATTTTGATGCATAATGCAACAAGGCTCCCCTCTGGAGCTTAGAAGAATACAGAAGCCATAAATAATTTTGTGCCAGTTTTATTGGTGTCCAAATTGTTTCTTGAGCTAATTCAACAGGTTGCCTTTGAGTTTTGAAGTCCTGGAAGCTAGACCTACTCATTTCCCCAGAAGAAGTTGAGACCCTAGAGCATGGATGTCAAACTCGCCATGTCATGTGACGTAGCGCGACATATCGCGACTCTTTTTATATTGCCAGCAATGGGGTGGACGTGGCTTTGGTATGATGAAACCGGCCCATGGGCCAGCAGTTTGACACCCCTGCCCTAGAGACAAGAGAGCCATTTGTTTTGTGGTAGAGCTTTCCAAAAAGAGTGGTTAGACTTGTTTTATTCCAGTGATTTTTTTTTATTTTAGATGAACCTTTTGCTTCTGTTTGTTAACCTGTTTGGCTGATCTTCCCAGATTGGCCAAATCTACACTGACTCTGATCCCACTTCTGGGTACACATGAAATCATCTTTGCTTTTGTTACTGATGAGCATGCCAAGGGGACACTGCGGTTTGTGAAGCTCTTTTTTGAACTCTCCTCTTCTTCTTTTCAGGTAGGACCTACATACTCTATTCAGTGTGAAATTTTGTAATCAGGATTTCAAGATTTTTCTTTTTTAAGACTGCTTCTAATGGTGTCGGCTCCAGTCTATGCTAGGAGTGTTGTGCTCTAGAAACTGAGTGGATGAATGTCTTCACTTTGGTTAGAATTTGATATAGCGACCATGAAGTACATCTAGATTACTCTAGAGTACTCAGAGTACATCTAGATGAGAAATAATAATTTCCTTTTTCACTAGATTAACAAGTAAGGTTCCCTTTAATTTCATTGTAGGCATGTTTTACTCAGGCATTAGATTTATCAACTGTCCAGAATTTTGAATGCTCATCAGAACTGAAGAATAGGAAACAAACAAACAAAAAATCTGCCACGTCATTTCATCATTTTTTGCAGCTGACTCAGCAAATGCAGGACATGCATGCTTGTCTCAAGGTTGGAATTGAACAAAGAAATCCATCAGTTTTACATGACAGCTCAAATGGTATAATGTGTAAATATGAATCAAAATGTGCCTGTAATTTCAGTTGGAGACACTTGCTTAATAAGGCAACACTTGGATATATCACCTCCCTCGACCAAATGGTTTTCTTTGTGATACAGAATACAGAAGAGATCACCCGGTGTCCTACTTTCTGCCTTTATTCTGCTGCTGTTATATACAGATAGGAGTGAGGGTAGACTGTCTTTTAGGACTGACCATATTAATATTTCACAGGATTATTTCTAATGGCTCTGGAAAAGACTTTGCTTTTTATACAGCTATATAAATTCTTGTTTCTACTCTATCTATAGTATCTCTCCGGGCTTTGCTTTTTATCGAATTCATCTAGTTTTATCTAGCTTAATAGTTAAGAGTTAAATGTTTTGAGGTTTCTAATGATACATGTCAAGCTATATTTTTGCTAGGTGAATTGAATGCTCTGAATAGGCACAAGGTCTACATGGAAGTGTGCTAACTGCAAGCTGACTGGCTGAAAATAATCTATAAATTTTCCAAGAGATGTGACTTGCACTATTTGCAGAGTATTTGTAGAGGGTCATCAGGTTGATGAACTGCAATCCCAGCCTGTCTGGTTGGGGAAGACTATGTTAGCAACACACTGTTCCTAATTACTGAGAAATTTCCTTGTAGTGAATATGCATCTGATTTAATCTGTTAGTGCTGCTATTTTTACATTGAATCAGTCACTATCTGATTAGCAATTGTCTTCCTTTTATCATTTTTTTTTCCAAAAGGGCAATGAACCAAGTTGCTAATAAAATGAATTAACCTGACATTCTGTAGGAGCTTTTTTTCCTGGTCTTGAGTCAGCAAGGCACTATTCAGTCAAATGAAATCTTCTTCCATTGAACTGCTTTCTCATGCTGCAGGGAAAAAAAGCAGAATTATATATAGTCTGTTTCCTCATTAGCTTTGCTGGTGAAGCTTAATTCAAGGGTGTGTGGTTTTTCTAACTGCTATTTTATTATCTTTGCTTTTCAGGGACTTTTGGTGGCAATTCTCTACTGTTTTAACAATACTGAGGTGAGAGGCATAGAAAGTTGCTTAATTCCACACTATTAATTTTTGATTGCTTCTATCAATAACATATTTAAAAGAAACTAAAATCACATTTATCTACCAAATGATGGCTATTTGGGATCAAAATCATTTATAGCTTTTATTTAAAAAAGGCCTTTAATCTTCAAAATGGCAAGCTAAATTTGACATCTGGTGAGTTTTACCTTTTTGGGATTTAAAAATTTTTAAACAGAGGCATAAGTCCCTGGAGGTGCTCTGGGTGGTGTACAAGATACAATTAGTAAAAAGCAAAAAAAAAAAAAGGGGGGGGCATTTTGATTTAAGAAAATTTTAAACAGATTAGGAGAGCTTTATTTATCTAGAAAACAGAATTCCATGATAACTCCTTGTATCAATTTCCATAATAACTAACTTTTGCCTGAGCTTAAAAGCTAAGTAGAATCAAGCCTGGTTAATACTTAGATCGGAGATTGTTATCTAATTGCCTACTAGACAATGAAAAATCAGAAAACAAAATGAAAAAAGAAATTTGTCATACTGTTACAAATTGTAAAATAGATAACACTGTAACAAGTAGCAAAACTTCATATCCTCTTTAAAATCATTATACTCATCACACAAAAAGGATCTATTCTTTTAAATCATGTACAGTAGCTGTTATCATACATCATTCAATAGATAGCCTTCAACATTTAAAATGGTTCTGTTTCTAAAAACAAGTGAATTTCATTGAACATTGAACACAGTAATAGGTTTGCATAACTTAGAGAACAGTGAATTATCACAAATGAAGTAATCATAATTTTGGGATGTTTGAAATCATTTGCTACCCAATCTACTGTTCATGATAAAATGAATCTTGAAAGACTGTGGAACAGATGTTAAAAATAGATTTCCATTCAAGGGAAAACATGAATGGAAATATCTTTGGGCAGATGTTTGATCATATTTTGTTGTCATTCAGTTGTTTTCTTCAATCCATTCAGCATTCAATTCCAATTCTTTTCAACAAGTAATTACACTTGAATTACTCAGTTCTTGTTCTGGTAAAGTACCAGAATCTGTATAAACTTTGAGCTTGAATGTTTATCTCTGATGTAAAATTTGACAAGAGAATAGTTGTCTCTAGCAAAGTTGTACTACTTTTAACCAGTATAGACAGTTATTCTGTAGACAAATTATTTTGCCAAATAAATCTCCATATAATTATAGATTTCATGCATGGTTAGAAGGATTTCGATTCTGAGATTCCTAGAATTTTGAATTAATGTGCTACTGAGAATTAAACTCTGAATTTTTAAGAAATGATTCCACTTTAAAACATATAATAAAGCATTTAATTACAGCTCTACTAAATTCTTTAAACATTTTTTTACCAAGCACATGCTACAGTATTATGAGGACAAATCTATTTCCAATTTGAAAAGCAAAGGGAGGACCACAAGTGACTCACCTTGAACCTATTTCTTACTCATAGTTTTCTTTTTAGCTCTTCTTTCACCAAAGCTTTCCTGGTTTTGATAGGGAACTGCTTACAAGGGATAAGTTTAAATATATGGGATGCTCAACCACCCTCATAGTTGTAGGCCTGGTTTGTTTTTGATATTTGATCTACGTCTAGAGGGTTAGGGTAGGCATGCAAATAAGTATACCATAATGGAAAGCATTGTACTCAGACGTTTTCTCTACTTTAGATTAAACATTGGAACTTTCAGATTTTAAGGTGTTTCTGATTTATAGATGTGGAAAAATAATGGTAGTGTAAATATGCATACTCCTGTCATAATATAATAGGCCACTCTACATTGTTTTTTATAAAAATCAAAAGTACCACATTATGTAAAGAGACATGATAAAACTGAAGTTCCTGTAAAAAAACATGATCCTAGATTCTAAAACCTAGAAATAATAACTCTCACAGTGGTATTTTTCAAATTTTAAAATAATTATTTGCTTTACCAATTTTCCCTCCCTCTTTTTTCCTTAAAAACTGATATAGCACATAGTCTTGTTGTTGTAATTGGTTTTCTTTCCCCAATGCAATATTTATTTCCTATTATCACCTTGGAGTTCATTCACAGATCACTAGATTGTTAGCATGGCGAAATGGCTCAGAACATATTTTATACAATTAGATTTTAACTCTTATACAATGATATGCTTTCTTAAATTACAGTCATGGATGAAGGCTGGAGAAATGACATTAAACTTTAACCTAGTAGAAATGGAAAAACTATATGCTCAATTGTAAAAGACTGTGGTGATTGGAGTATAGAAATACATTGATGCGTTTTGTTCCTTAATTGTTATCATAAAGACCTTTGGGGAGACATTATTTGGATATTCCATCCAAATAATGTGCCATTTCATAAATTATTGCCTATCCATAATTAAATAATAGTGGCTTTCTTGTACAATATTGTAAGCAATGAGGAGTAATTTGAACCAACATTTCCATCATATCTGAGTGAATTGAAATAGTCCTTTTCATTTGTTGATTAAAATCAAATGAACAGTAGAATAAATACTATCTAGACTGAGTTTTTATTTTCACATACCAAACTTGATATTCAACAATTTCGGTCACCATAAATTTAAACTAGATTCAAAAGCAACGTAATGAAATACAAAATGTCACTCAGTGGTGTTTTAGTTAAAATACTAATGGTGCCTTGAAAGATGTTGGAGATTGTGGTAAATGTTTGCTCTTCCTCAGTTACACCATTCATCCATTCTGCTTGGGGGAAGGAGAAACTTATGGTAGATTTGCAAGGTTCAATCCTGAGTTGTCCTCTCTGAGGCCAAAATTGTTGTTAGTACAGATTGTGTTGAGGTAAATGGTTATTTCATCAACAGTAATTACTCTTGTGATATTTTGTATTGTAACTTGCATAGTTTCTGTCACTGGTCATGCTATAGGGCACAGATGTCAAACTCACGATGTCATGTGACATGTCGCGACGTATCGTGACTTTTTTCCCATTGCTGGCAATGGAGTGGGCATGATTTTGGCATGACGCATCCGGCCTCATGACCAGCAGTTTGACACCCCTGCTATAGGGACTTCTCATAGCAAATTGCTCATCCTTAGAGTATAAAAGTTGCATGTATACAATATACATAAATCCCATACTTAACTAGTCACAATTGTATTTGGCAATTGTTTTATATTTCAGTACTGTGAAAATTTGCTTAATAAGTCCCTCGGGGGTTCAGCCAGACCTACATTAAAACCTTGCTAAGGATGCTAACTTTACACTCACAGCAGGTGGCCAAGTATCTTCAATTCATGCAAATGCACAAAACATTTAATTGATAGGTTATTTTATCATCTTAGTGTTTCTTTTCCCTGGCAATGAATTGCTATACCAAGCTCTGTTTTTCTACTGTAAAGTTAATTAAACACCATAATAAAGATATTTGATTTGATTAGTTTTAATTATCTGAAACATTGTATGATGATTTTTTTTTTAGCTCTGTAACAAAAGTGCAGCAGTACCAGATCATATATTGTTCTCTTTTCCTTTGTTTCTTTATGGAAGGTTCGGACAGAATTCCAGAAAAGCTGGGAGCGATGGAGATTGGAACATTTCTATGTCCAGAGAGACAACAGTATGAAGCCACTTAAATATCCAGCCAACAGCATTAGCAGTGGGGCTACAGTCGGAACCACAGTCTACGCTGCTACTTGTCAAGCTACTACACTCAGCTAAGATGCAGAGGAAATGGCCCCTCTGACCAGAACTGTAGGAGATAAAATTGAACACCCACCCAGCCAGACTCTTTAGAAAATTTGACCTTCCGCTGCTCATTGCTGCGGGCAGCTGAATAAGCTTTTAAAATAAAGCTTATATTATGGCTAATATAATCAGTGCATTTGAGGGTAGAAGTCACCATCAAAGTAAGTTTAAACAGTTTTCCCCAATTAATACCAGAGGCCTCCAGGTGTCCAAAGCCTAAATCCTGTGTTGATGCAGTTATAAACATGAGGTTAATAACCTATTAGAACAGGTAGACAATTTGAAGCAGTGATTAAATTATAAGAATGCCTCTGATTAATGCAGACAAGAAAGATCAGCCAATGAAAAAGGTAACCACAGTCATGGTTAGAAAAAAAGCAGTTTTAGTCTGCATAATCTTCATATACATTTCAGAACTTTCCCATTGGCAGCTTTATTAAGCAAAAAGACGCCATTCTGAGTTCAATCCAGGACAGGAAGTTTCTCTACATAGCAACACTTTTGTAGAGGAAATATCTTCTACAGTACTTGGGTTGTGATAAGCTTTTCACAAAAGATCATGCCCATTATAGTTAAAAAATGTGGGCCAGTGCTTTTTGTCATTAATGCTAATGAAGACATGTTCTCTGCAATCCTGACACAATAATGTTTAACTTTTTTAAAAAAAACATTTGAAATGCAAGTCTAGTAAATGCTTTTTTACAATAAGTAGATCCAATGGCATTGGGAATCTTTACTTTCTTGCTACCTGGAAAGACCTGAACAATCCAACTCCTGTTCCAATGTCAGAAGTATTGAATGTAATATGTCGCTTTTTGTTGCATGGTTTCAGACTTGTTAGTTTATTTGGGTTTTTTTTGATCTGAAGAAATATATACTTGGCTCTAGTATTCCATAGCCTTTTATGCCTTAGCTTTTGCATAGTCCTTCACTGCTTCAGAAAGCTGCATAAATGCTAGTATGAACCAAAGTAATTGGTAGCTTATTGTTATGTATGTATTTTTAAGTGAATTATGTTACTATCCCTGTAAGAATAGAGATAGAAATGTTATATTTTATTATGCTAAAACCTAGAAGATATATGTGTAAAAACTGCATTTTTGTGCTCAAAAATCTTGGTCATAAACATTCGGCACATTATAGTTATATGTGACCATAGTTCTTTTTCTGTCTTCTGGAACACAATTTGATTGAGTTGATTCTGCAGCTATATTTTCAGCACTTTGGTCAGCTCACAATCCAACAGGAGAGATAACTGGCATTCAAGCTGCCAAGAAATCTTCTTAAGAGGAGGAGGACTTAAGAGAGTCCTCAGCTGGAATGAATTAAAACTATATAAATTCCATATTCTGCTATCAGTAAATCCATTTCAAGGTGTCAGTCATTCGTAAAACATTTATCAGAATAAAAAGATGGGTATTGGTGTTAATTTGAAAAATAATTCTAAACTGAATTTGTTTTGTGCCAATGCTATTTTAATTTTTCTTTTAAAGTTAAAGCAGAATATAGCAAGTGGAATATGGCAACAGTAATGTTTTAAACCATTCTGAACTGGATCCTGGATTTCTTAAAGTTTAATAGATAATGCTTCATGTTTCAACCACTATACTGTGTAGTAGGGTATGAACAGAAGTTATTTATTTTCAAATCTATATATAACTTATTATCGTGTATGTGTGTGTGTGTGAGAGAGAGAGAATGGGTGACTTACAAACAAAACAAATATAAAACAAAAAGAACAATACAACAATTTAAAAATAAGAACCATCATAGAATACATAAAGCTCACAGCTAGCATAATCACATTCATCAACTCAATATAGCCATTGCTATACTGAATTGGCTACACCTCACTCCTGTGTCTCCATGTCTGTTGAAAGAACTATTGCCTTCAGTACCTTGTTGTTACTGTAGTTCAGTCCCACAACTGTAACTTCTAATTGCAAAATGTATCTTTTCAAATGCTATATATAAGACATAAAAACTTCCGTCATGTTTGTATTAAACATCTGTTAAAGCACCTGTCCATGATTTGTGACTTACAAATAGATGAAGCCATTGATACATTATGTTCAATGTAATCTACTATACTGACTACAGACAATCTGCCTTCAAAATTTGAAGTCAGATGGCATCTAAAGTTCATCTGGCTTATGAAACATGGAGCTTTGCATTCATTTTTAGGAACAGGAACAGTATATTCTACCACTTCAAGTACTGCGATAGTGATTGATTTAAATTTACAATGCAGCCCTATAATTGTCTGTTCAAAGATAAGAATTTTTGAGATTTGTTCCCAAGTAAGCAGAAATAGAAGTGTGATTTTCAGTTGTAGATGGATACTTTATGTATCCGATTAGCCACTGACTTTTTATAATTCATTGGCCTTAAAAATTGTATTTGCATATTTGTTCTCCAATTATACTTTGTATAGTTCACTTCATTATACTCATTGTCAGAGATTTATAGGCAGAATATAATTGCTATTTGCAACCTATTTTTGCAATTTTTGACAGATTTTGCAAGTGAGAGACTTTGTGGTAAAAGATTTGACTCAATCTTGTAAGTCACTATGTTTGTAGGGAAGGGGTACAATGTCACAGTGCTTCTAAAATCAGCCACAAGCTGTGATACGTAATGTAATATGACAAGCTGGTCATATTACATAAAATATTCATCCTATTTCTAGACAAGTAATTTGTCTTGTGACAGTCCTAGATAACTACCTAAATACGTTTTAGGATTAGCTGAAGTTAATTATTATAACTCAGCTCTCCCATTAGTAATCTGCTTAAATAATGCCTTCTCATAAGTAGAATTGTGCTGTAAGTGAACTCAGTTGTTTCCTCCTGTGAATAAAGCCTATTAAATTACTATGGGATTTAATGGCTAAAATAGCACTATTAGAAAAATGGAGATTGTAGAACTGCAGAAAAATGTCCTGTCATATAATTCCTAGTTAAAACACTAGGTTTTAAAATTATGGATACACAAGACCCTAATCAGTGCAAACTACAAAACAGAAGTGGAAAATAACAATGTTTTCAGAAATATTTATCAATGCGGGAAGTTCCAAAACACTTTAATTTTAACATTTAAATTGAGTTCTAAAACGCATTAAAACAAATGTTAGTTCTCAAAAACTAATATTTGGGGAGTAAAACTATTTTTTAATTTTGTGCCTTAATGTTTTTCCAGCAGTTCAAGTAAATATGCATATCATTTTCTTCTCCAATTTCACTCCATAGCAGTAACCCTGTGAGGTAGGTTGGGCTGAGGCAAAACTGACTTAATGTCACCTGATGAGCTTCTAAAACTGAAGATGGACTTGAATCAGTATTTTCCCAATACTAGCTCAACATATTTACTATTATGCACACTGATTTTTAAAAATTCACACAGGGATTTTATATTCTTCAGTGATACTTATATGTGAATGATATGATGGCCTACTGATGAAGATGCTTGCCTCCCACTTGGAAGATTGAGAGTTCAATCCTAGGTAGTGGCAAATGTTTCTCTCCTAGAGCACAAAGAAAAAATATCTGCTGCGAACTCTGTGTGGCATCAGGAAAGGCATCTGGCCAGTAAACGCTCAACTCCCTCCAGTTGCCCCAATTCTACCCTAAATTAAGGGATTACAGAGTTGTAAAAAGTTTTGTTTTTAGTGATGCTTATTGATGCTCCATGCTTAATGACCACACGTTTAGCAACCATTCAAAATTACAACTATACGGAATGAGGAGACTTATCACAGCGTTATCATATTCGGGTGGTCACCATTTGTGACCGCTGCTGACCTCTGATAGGCAAAATCAATGGGGAAACCAGCAAGAGGTTGCAAATGATGATCACAAGGCACTGCACCTAATAACTGTATGGGATTTATTTAATGACAGCAACTAGAACTGCCACAATTGCCATAAGTCAGCATGACATCATGCTTTACTACTGTGCCACTTAGTAGTGGAGTTGCTGGTCCCAATTTGTGTCATTAAGCAAGGACTACCTATATGTGTAATTCACAGCACTATGCAGTTCATGAAGCTCCCATTAATCCATTTTTAGAGCCTAAAGATAGCTAATGTGTCTCAAAGATTTGACTTCTTCTGATGTTAGGCATCCACCAGGATTGCCCATGAAGCAGAGTGCCCCTTCACATGGTTTCTATAATCTCAATAGTTTCTTCAACATGAATAAAGAAATGCTGTATAGATCAATGAAAAAACAGTGCATTGAACTGGTGAATAGCAAAACGTAATTATAGCAGAATTTTGAAATCTCATTAGCAAATTTTGAAATCTCGTTAGCAAACAAAACAAATTTGTTCTAGAAATAAGTTAGACAAAGTAATGAGTATGACAAAAAGAGAAGCATATTTTCTTGTACTTCACAACGCTGCCTGTTCATCTTCAAAATTAGAACAGAATTAGGTACACTATAATGGTAGGAAAGTGATGTAATACTAATGAAATTGGTGACATGTTTCACTGCTTTTGCACACATTTTCACGTATGCTCCTCATACTTTGTATGTGAGTGGAAAAACAATTGGATAAAATATAACAAATCTATTATCTTCAGGTTTGGTTTAGTCCCCCCCCCCCTATGCTGGAAATTCTAATAGCATATAAAAGCTAATTGCTTTGCAGAAACTTAATATTTGAATAAAGTTTTGTCTCCATTTTAACTGCTTTTAATATATTTTTAATTAACCCATGTGTGACCTCCTGCCAGCTTCCCTATTGACTTCAGTTGTCAAAAGCTGGCAAGAAAAGTCACAAATCATGAGCACATGACCATGGGATGCTGTAACAGCTATATGATTGTAACTACTACTATTTCAAAGCCATCATAAGTTCAGTCACTGAATCAGTGATTGTTAAATAAGGATCACCTTTCATTCTTTAGAAAACCCTGCATGTTCCTTTTTTTCCTCTTTTGAAACATTTGTATCATGCATATTTTCTCTCCTTCCACCTCTTTGTATCCAAAGCTTTCTTAGCAATAGGATGGGAGACCCCCAGGATAGGCCAGGAGGAGGGGGAAAGGGGATGGTAAAAGGGCAGTAGGGTAGGACTAAAGTAGGACTTCCATCAGACCCTCCCTCTCCTTCTTTCTTTCCTTCTTCCCTAAGTACAGAGTGGTGGGAAAATATTTCAGATGAGGGAGGGAGAAAAACAGGCAAGAAACGCAGCTGGGGAGGTGTCACCCTTCGTGAGGAATGAAGAAATGCACCATCGCCTGGAAGTGGCCAGCACATGGCCCTCACCTACTTCACATATCTGGCTTGGTGGGCTCTGGGGGAGAGGATGCCATGAGCAGCGTGAGAGTCAGTTTTGCACCTTGCTGCCTGCTGAAACTGGGCAGGCTGGGGCCTAGGCAGCATTGTACTTCTCATCAGATTCGGGCCACCTGGCTCAGCTCTTGGCGCTATGAGGAGAGCGCCCCACTGCCTGCTGAAACCAGGCAGGCTGGGAGCTGGGGCAGCCTCGCATTTCTTTTTGGATTTGCGCCACCCAGCTCAGCCTCAGCACTGTGAGGAGAGCGCCCCGCTGCCTGCTGAAACCTCTCCCCCAGAGCCCATCAAGCCAGATATGTGAAGTAGGCGAGGGCCATTTGCTGACCACTTCCAGGCAATGGTGCATTTTTTCATTCCTCACAAAGAGTGACACCTCCCCAGCATGCACCCAGGGAGTGCGGCCGACATGGCAGGGCTGGTTTCTTGCTGTTTCCAGATGGCCTTGTGAAGCTAAGACTAAATGCGTTTCAGCATAGA
This sequence comes from Crotalus tigris, assembly GCF_016545835.1. Classification (NCBI taxonomy): domain Eukaryota; kingdom Metazoa; phylum Chordata; class Lepidosauria; order Squamata; family Viperidae; genus Crotalus; species Crotalus tigris. The sequence goes on along the minus strand of NW_024096554.1, from coordinate 3,525,203 downwards.
TGGCCACTACAAAATTGTACATTGGCTCCCAGCCAGCCTGGGCCAGGGCCACGGCAGTGGGGGCCGTTCACTCACTGTTTCCAGGATGGCTTCGCGGGCCACATGAAACCACTTTGTGGGCCGCATCCGGCTCCCGGGCCTTGTGTTTGACATGTCTACTTTAAGTGATCTTGATTCTATCCCTCTGTTAATGCAGTCTAGCTGTGTTGGCTTTTTTAGCAGCTGCAGCACACTGCTGGCTAATATTTAAATGATTGTCCACTAGGACTCCAAGATCCCTCTCATAGTTACTACTACTGAGCAAGGTACCACCTATACTGTACCTGTGCATTTGGTTTTTCTTGCTTTAATGTAGAATCTTACTTTTCCCACTGAGTTAAGTAAATGGTTTGAATAAATGTCCAAAAATTCAGAATTAGGATAATAGTTTTATACTATGAGAAATAAACATGCAAACCATGTTGGCCTGGGTTAATGTAAGCTCAAGGAAAGCTTTACAGAAAATAATAGCATGTGGGAATGAAATTTAGGTACATTGCGGCCATTTCAGTCCCACTGCATTGCTACTGCTTCAGTACTGCCACAGTCAGCCAGAGTCACCTGATCATTTCCAATGCTTCCTGATGGCTTCCAACAAGAAAATGGAAAAGCCAGCAGGGAAATCCACAAGTTGCTCAGATATATCTTGCCTATCCATGCAATCTCCACAGCTCCTTTGTGCTCATGCAATGCCAACCACTTGTGTATCCCATGTGCACTCTCCATGCCTCATGCCATATCTCATACAACTCTACACACCCCTGCAATTCTGTGCATCCTCCACAACCTGTGCAGCACCTCTTGTGCATCCTTCCTATCCATGTTGCACCCGTATGCCCTCCCTCATTCCCTTCCCCTCAGCAGCATTCATTTATCTACTTGCTAGTCTTGGGTGTGCAACTTCCTGCTGGCGTCCCCACTGAATTTCTCCCTGCAAACTTCCCACAACAAAAATAAATGGGGAAGCCACAGGAATGTTAGGAAGGAAGGTAGGTTTTCTGAATTTCCTGGCAGTTTATCCAGGAACTCAATCGGGAATCCAACAAGAAGTTGGAGCCGTTCCACTGCTTTTTTTTCCTGCCAGTTTTATTCTGTTTCTTTTTTTCAGTGAGGAAATATCTTTGAAATGATGACCAAAAGGGGTCCACAGGTTGCCTAGTACCCTCTAAAGCAGTAGTTTAGTGGCTACACTACAAGCAACTCTTCCAAGAACCTGATTTAGCTGTAGGTGTGGGAGGTGGCAAGGTTTTCTTTTCTCCTAGGAAGCTGTAGAAATATTGGGAAATAAGATATATGTTTGGGATTGCAAGCAATATGTTTAAAATATTCCTCGCCAGATTAGCATAGATGGGCACAAGAAAGGGAATACATACATCAACCTGTATCCAAGGTATGTCTCCGTTTCAGAATCTGTACTGTATTATATGAGTGATCATTATATGCATTGAACAGCTAAAAGCACCAGCAACCTGTTTATTCACTGTGACTCTGTTTCAAGGTACATGGATAGTAAGGTTGCATTTGACAGCCATACATACAAATACTGCAGCTTCTGAGGTATGGAATTAAGCACTTGCTTGTATTGCAGATGGATCAAAAAATATATTCAGGAGTAATAAAAATGACTGAATTCCTTGTTCCTATTATTACTACTCTGACTTATGTTTAGAAAGTGTTCAACATTGCATGTACTTAAAAAAAATGAAATACTTATAAAATATTCTGAAAAATTAGTCCCATTCACACATGTTCTGTCTGTATTTCTTTTCCTTGGGATGGAGGGGGGACTTTGTACTTGAGACTTCAGGCTGTCCATATGACTGCTTTCATCTAAGCAGTATAAAAATCTTTTTTTAAAAAGAAGTGAAAAAATAAATTCATGTGTAAAACATCAAGCCTTGAATCCAGCTACTGAGATAAGTAAATTGTTTGAATAAATGGTCCAAAAATCAGAATTAGGATAGTAGTTTTATACTATGAGGTTGGCAGGATTAACCTTACATGTTACAGTAAAATTTTAGAAGTCAGGTAATCAGCAATACTATTATGCTTCCTGCCATATTCCTATTTAATTCAGTTTCTCTTATTTTTTTTACCCATTAGAACAGAAGTTAGTATCCATTATTCACAGATGCTGCTAAACAAAGCTCCCTGTAAAATTAAATATAATTTTAGTCTGCTTATTAGTTAGCATCTTGCTTTGTTATTGCTTTGTTATTAACAAATATAATTCAAGAGAAACATATATAATTCAATGTAGGTATTTAGAAGCACTAATAATCCAACAAGAAAATTAAACAATATCTTAAACCTGCAATTTTAATTCCAGGTTATAATTTTGGTTTTTAAGATTAATATGGTGACATTATCTAGAAGTTTGATGTGAAATGTCAAGTACACCAATGAAAAATACCATATCCGCTCTTATATAAGAATTTGTTTTCTGCTTATTTTTATATTGCTTTAATATAAATAAGTACATTATGGCAGAATATTTTGAGGTGTTTGTTATAAACAGGATAATTAACTCAAAAAGTTCAAATCTGAGAACATTAATGAATTCTAAACAGAACCCGTAAATCCACCCGAAATATAAACCGAAAGGTTGTATTATGTCATACAAACCTTTTCATAGATAATAGCTCTGATTCTTCTCCTCTTAACATTGGATTTATATTTAAAAAGGAGCTTAACAAGCAGAAATAAAATTGAGTTTTTCTAAAGAGCTATTGTTCAAAGAAAGCAGTTATTTCAGACTGATTTTGTTGATGAACCAAATGTTCTCATCAGAACAGAAAAAAGCAAGCACTGTGCTATCAAATTTAATATACATGTAAATGGAAAGTTGCTATGGAAGCTCAGTAGTCATAATGGACTTCAGAAAAATGATTAATTTTTAGATCCGATTGATTAATTTGCATTAGGAAATCGTATTTATGCTATTTGAAGAACTCAAATAAGAAATATGCTCTAATGTGGATGAAAGAATGGCTTCTGTAATCAGAAGCCTGGAAGGGGAATCGATGCAAAACTATTTTTTTTAAAAGCAATCAAGTACTTTAACATTTAATTCAAGTAAACTGAGGCAAAATAGATTTCAGTTATCAAGCAAATCGAAGGATAGAAAGTGCAGCACAGCCTAATTACTGAGTTTTTTCAAAGTTTTAACCATCAAGAAGAGGTATTATTCTGCTTATAAGAGAAAACAAGGAAATTATATAAAAGCAATAAAATTATACAAGAAGTGGCCAAGGAGCTAGGAAAAACCAATTTGGGTCTGCAATGCAATTCGTAGAACTGCCAATGGACACAAATACTTCACTTCACTGCACCATCAAACAATAGAATTTGTGAACACAAGAAGAGGTAAGTGAAGGAGTAAGCTGAAGTGACTGAATAAATTCGGAACAAACAGTGAAATGGCTACACTGTCACCTCCTGTAGTATTTGATTTGATTTGACTGGATCAGGGGTAGGCAACCTCGGCTCTTTTATGACTCAGCTATGCTGACTCAGGAATTCTGGGAGTTGAAGTCCATGAGTCATAAAAGAGCCGAGGTTGCCTACCCCTGGACTGGATCATCACCCTGCCATTCTGCCCCAGTGAATACGGAAGGTAACCAATAAAATTGAAAACAGAATATAAAAATTTAAAAGTATAAATTAACACAATACTAAACCCGCAATTAAAAGCCTGGCAAAGTATATGTCTGTGTTTGATCCCTATTCTCAGGGGTTTAGACAATATGTATAGTATTTATGCAGACTGTCCAAACACGTGAGAAAAGGGGACAACACAACCTCAAACACTGCATATTTGGGGGAGGGGGGACAATGCAGAAGACATCTCTCTTCGAACTTTAAGCTGTTTAGGATTTTATTGGAAAATCTTAACACTCGTTACTAGTAAGCGACTAGTAATCAGTGCAGATTTTTTTTAGTATAACCATCATATGATCCTGTACCTGACAGCAGATAGCAGCTTAAAAGCAATATGCCCCTGAATATGAGTTGTAGGGGAAATATTAGAAAGGTGCTATATTTGTCTTCCACATGTAATTGGTCATAGTGGGAAAAGAATTCTAACCTAATTAAGATTTTGAACTGAACAGCAAGGTTGCTCATCTGTTTCCCAAAATTTATATTTACAAGTCTACAAAGAAAAAGTAGTGTTATATTTTATTACTAACTTTTTATCTAAATTAAGAGCAGTTATAGTAGCTAAAGGCCAAGACTAAAAACCTGGAGACCATGAGTTCTAATTCTGCCTTAAGTTAAAAAAAAAAAAAAAGCAGCTGAGTAACTTGGGCCACTCACTTTCTCTCAGCCTAGGAAGCAAGAAATGGCAAACTATTTCTGAAATCTTGCCAAGAAAAAATGCATGGCCTTATCCATATAGTCACCCGGAATCACGACAGATTCAAAGGCACAAACAAGCAAACCCAAATTATAGGCAGTCCTTGAAAATGGGAATTGGGAGTGGAAATTATATCACTAAGCAATGCAAGCACAAAGAGCATCCAGAGTGCTTAGCAATGGCAATCCAGGTTGCTGCCATTAACTGAATCCCATGTTTCTTATGCGAGGCAATTTCCTGCCAGCTTCTCATAATCAATGAGGAAGCCAGCAAGAACATATAAGTCCCAGGTTAAGTGGCTACTGCTGGATGAGGGAGGTTGGTAGAGAAGCCAGCAGGGAAGTTTGCAATCACAAGATCACAGAGCACTGAGCAACCAGTTGTGTCAGATCACGATCACATGATTGTGAGGTTGCTAGGATGGCTGAAACAGGACCAGTCATTCATTCAGCACTGTCATAACTTTGATCACTGAACAAATGGTCATAGGTACATTTACAGTTGTAAATGAATCCACATTCATTTGATATATTTAAGCCTTAGACTGCTTATGTATGAAAAGGTTGCTTATACTACTTACAAAAAGAATGCTTTTAGAATTGGGAATCTCAATAATCTTAGAGAAAAAAGTTTGGCCGTGTATAGATATTGATTAGAATGTTAGTATTAAATGCCAGTACTGTATACTTGGTCTTGAATAAATTTGCTGAATTTCAAAAATCTTGCCTGCAAATTTATAAATTAATCTAGACTGGATGAAAATTATACATGATATGCAAATGTCTATACCCTATCATTGAGACAAATAAAAATGAGGAAGTGCTACCCTATTGCAGAATGGCTCCATTGGTGTCAAATATAGATGACATTAAGATTAAAACATGGAAATCAGTTTTCTTTGTAAAGATCAATATATAAATATGTAACATATAAATATGTTCTTGTTACTTGTTTATTTCAAAAGATACTATATTTAGATAGCACAGTACGGATATAAAGTACATTACGAAACACTAAACTGAATCTAGATAAATTCATACTTCAAGTAAACATACCGTACTGAAATCACGGGGACTTAAAAAATACCCTGATGGTCTGACTCTAAAATTGCGTTTATTTAACATACAAAGCTAAACTCTACAATATAACCTAGCTTAATTTGTGAACTAGTCTATATTAAACCCTCTACTTCAAAGTCAAAGAAAGTTTGTTGAATACTCTTAGGCTGCTTTGTGAGAAAATGGAGCAAGTAACACGTTTCCAATTTTAAGGCTCCAGTATCCTAATAGTTATAGGTATGACATTGTTTCCAAACCTTCTTCTCATTAGAAACATACACACAACTATCTGGATAAGTTTTTCTTCATTTTATTTGTCTATCCAGGTGTTCAAAGAGCTTAACAATGGATGTTTGGCTATGTCTTTATATAACCATCCTTTCTCTTAACATTACAAACAGGATGCACAACTGCAGGTGTTTTTTTTTTTAAAAAAGTTGCAGAATATCACAAGAAATTGAACAAATTATTCACTATAATTCATGGGCAAGTTAAGTACACAATAATGAATTTTAGCCCTATTTATCTCTCAATTAAAGGCCGATACTGTAATTCCCTCTCAAACTGTTCTGCTGTGAGGGTTCCTTGGATAGCTTCACAGCCAGGATTAAATACAGAATATGCACTTTTTTCTCCAGGCTGCCTTTCCCTAGGACCACGAGTTCCTACATAGATCCAATATAACATAGACAGGACAAAATAGGGCAAACCAAAACCCAGTTCCACAAACAGTCCAAGTAGGACCAACCAGAGAAGAAACTTGAGATAGATTTCATTCTTTAGTACATAATGGGTCCACCATGGCAGAGGAGATGTAATGACGTGGGCCTCATGGCTTTCTGATTTTTGACTGGATTCCTGGAAAATAAAATAAAAATAACTGGATTATACATGAGGGATTGCCATGACCTTGCTGAAAAGCATAATAAAAACATACTTGCAACTTTCTCAGTTTTTGCCCCTTGCTCTTAATCCTTTCATTCTTCCTTCATATAATTGTTTTCCAATAGACCAGGGGTGTCAAACTGCCGGCCCGTGGGCCGGTTTCATCATACTGGAGCCGCACTCAACCCATTGCCGGCAATGGCGAAAAAGCTCCGATACGTTGCGCGATGTCACGTGACGTCGCAAGTTTGACATGTCTGCAATAGACCTTAAATTCGATCTCTATACAATCAAGCCACTTCAATGTACAGTATTGTTTTGTACTGGTCACTCCATTTTGAATTCTAAAGTTGTTATTCCTTGGATATTTGAAGATGCAGTCTTCCATATGCCATCATCAGCTACAGATGAGCCAACAACTGCTGACTTCTACTGCTCATCAAGCCATTCAGACTTTTAGGTAACATTTGTAGGTATAATGTATAAACTAAGTTACCAGCCTTAGGCACACCTAATATAATTTCTTGCTCATTGATAGCTATTACTTAGCATTGAATTTTAGTTGTGTTCACTAACACCCAGCATTGGAAGCACATTATATCTATGTTATAGGCCCTGCATTGGCTACCAATAAGCCTGTGGGTAGTCCTTAAAATGCTGGCTTCTACCTATAAAGCCCTCAAGGTTATTTTCAGAACTGCATTCTCCAAGTGAAATTAGTTTAACCATTTGGGGTATACAGAATCCCTTTCATTTTTCTCCCAAGAATTCCCACAAGTCCTAGCATTGGAAAAGCACCAGCAAGATTTTGTTCAATTGCTAGCCACTCCCACAGAACAGGTGTTGTTTGGTTGGCTACTGTCATTCACACTTGATAGGTATGTTCTGTGCTGTCAGGCTTTTGCAATGAATTCTATAAATCGGGTCCCCAACCCCTGGTCCGCAAATCAGTACCAGGCCGTGGCATGCCAGCAACCGGTCCACACAAATAAAGCTCCATCTATGGGATGCAGGCAGCAAACAAAACCACGCACCCTCTGGTCCAGGGAAAAACTTCTCTCCATGGAACCAGTCCCTGGTGCCTAGAAGGTTGGGACCTCTGCTGTAAAGGAATGGCTTGGATTTTTCTTTTCTTGAAAAATTAAACAAAATAAGCCACTGACTGGGTTTTGGTGTTCTCAAAGCACAGTTGCGTGCATGGACTTAATTCTACCCTATGCAAAATTGGCTCCATATTTAACCTCAGGAGTTAGTTGGCTAGGCCAATTGACCCCTTTTTGGTGTTCCCATGATACACTGATCATTCCTCTGACGCAATTTTAACATGTTGGAGGAACAAGGTCAATGCATGGAATTAAACAAAAGAAGGTTCTCCTCCCAATATTTATTTATTCCATATAAGTGAGTGCATGCTACTGGAAATAGTCACGTTCATTTTTCTGGAATAGCACTTATAAAAAAAAATTCCTGAGAACTTCTTAAAACTGCATGGTAGCCACATTGTTAAATTGAATTACCACTTTTCCCTACAACTCTTGAGTTTAAAACTTCTTTCTCTTCAATGGCAGAATAAACATTAAATTCAGTCTCCCGTTACAGGAAGTACAGGACCTATGCCAGATTACCAAGAAAAGTCATCTCAATTAGTAACATTTTATTAGAAGTAAATATATAGTACCACCACTAATTGTAACATTTCATAAGGAAATATGTAGTATATAGTATGTATATAGTATAGTATGCAGCATAATGAAAACAACAGGCCTTAGATCTGATTCTTACTTGCCTGATCAATAACCATGAATTATTTAAATAGTCATGAACTCTTTTGTCGGACAAGTGTTACTCAAGTACAAGGCTAAAGTTATATTCATTCATCATCCTTTTAGCCACCAATATTAAGTAATAGACTATCAGTGCCTTTAAACCTTTCACAACTTCTCATTTAAAATTTTGCTAACTTGTTTTCCAAGCAGTGGCTTCTCAGAGCTACTAATAAAGATTAAATACAATAAAACAAGTCGAAATGCAGATGTCCATGATTTTGGAAAATCTCTGCACATGACAAAGGAAGCAACTTACATACTTGCAACTTATATACATGGGATTCAAATATGTGAACAACCATTCTGGGCCTGGGCAACAAAAAATTAGCTACTGGTTCTGCCGAAGTGGTGCAAACTGGCTGAATCCCACCATTGTACATATCACCTGCAGACTGACAGCATGATGCATATTACCATTTTTGACACGTGACCATTTTTTTGTGTAATAGTGCGGCTTGCTATGGACACTAATATCTATAAAAGACTAAAATGCTATATAAAACCAGACCATCTAAGATATCTGGGCAAAAGGCCTCATACTAAGCATTAGATCAGATTCTCCTAAAAAACAGGCAAGAACTGTAGACCACAGCTGATAAGAACTACCTGTATTCAGTGCCAGAAATCCCAAGGAACTACAGTATGCAACCTAGCTGTTTTCACAAGCACACATGGTCTCAACACCTCTCCCTTTCTTACCATAGCATTACACATTTAATAGCTAAAGTAATATAATGAATGAAATATAACTGTACCAAAAAGATTCACATCTGTTGTTACCCTGTAATCAGCTCTGGGAAGTGGGGGGAGGGGGGGAGGGGATGGGTGGGTTTATATTGTAATTTGTAAAACTTTTAATAATAATAAAAAAAAGATTCACATCTGGCCAAGCTGCTTGGCCATAGGCAAATTATTAGCAATCAAGCCTATCCATCCTCACAGAGTTAGTGTAGATGTAGTCCCAACAAAATAGGGAAAAACAGCATCAAACTTTTCTTGTATCTCGGATGAAATACAGAATTAGCAGAAGCCCCCTTGCAAGAAAAACAAGTACATATGCATATGCAGAAGAATTAAGAATTGCAAGTTTTCATGACCTGCAATTTCCAACTGGAGCCTTTGCAGGGACAATCACCATTATTATTATTTTTTACTGGCATTGGGGAAAACCACAGGGAAAGACAATTTCAAAAGGTGGCAGTACCTGGTTGACCTGTACTGATCCTGAAAAAAAAAAATAAGCAAGGTTGGACCTGGTTAGTTCTGGAGAGACTACCAGGGAATCAAAGATGACTGGGAAAGTGAAAAAAGGTCCAGCAAAAATGTGTACTATTGTCTACCTGTCCATTATCAATTACCTGCCCACACAGTCACCAGGTAAGGGAGACTTTTAAGGCAGATCTAAGATATATGGGGGTGGGAATTAGACAGGTCTGGGCACTGTTGTTATTGGCTTTCTTCTAGAAACAAGGTTATAAGCGTTAAAAATTATCTTATACGCAACATCGCCCCTTTCACGTATACAGAGAAGGTGCCATCCTAGAACTAGCCGGCCTTTGGTAGCTCCAATAGGAGAAGGGCTGTGAAAAGCGCCTGGCTCCGTCGCCCAAGTCTGCGGGACTGGGAACGAAATAGCAAAGGGGAACTTGGCAACCACCGTTGTCGGGACGTAGAAACGCACCGACCTCCGTTGGAGCCTGGGCTGAGGCCTGCTCCCCGGCCACAGAGGCGGCAGGTTTTCCCGAAGAGGTTGCAGTGCGAGTCTGGGAGCTGGAAATGCGGCGATTCGCCCGGAACTCGGCCAGCCTCTGCTCCATCCCGCCGAAGGGACAAGGAGAAGAATTGCCGCTGCCCAAAGCCGGCAGCGCCGAGTCGGCTCCGCCGTCGTTCACTGGCGGAAGAGGCGGGCAGAGCCAAGTGGGATGGCCGGTTTAGAGAGGACCGCCCCTGGGCGGCTCAACAACTCAAGGGGGACGGGCCGTCCGCAAACCGGCTGCTATTCGGGGAGCTTGACACGGCTTTCCTGCCCGAGAGCTAAAGGCGGGACGCTTGGAGGCGGCGGTGGGTTGTATTTCGAGGAGTAACTGGTTGCGCCTCCTCTGCCTCTCCGCTTGATGAACAACTTGGCCTTCTTGCGAGCGACACCAGAGGGACAACAAAGGAGTAAACTGCTGGTGGCCTCGCTTGCATTACTTATGCATTACTTATGCGCTGTCCCTGGAGCGCAAGGAGAGCCAGCTTCTCTTCTTTAAGGTTACCCTAGTTCAGTTTTCAAAAAGAGGGCGGTCTGCCTTCGCAACTCTCTTGCAAATAACAGTAACAACAAAACAAAGCCTTAAGGGTATGTCTTCGAATGAGCTCCTATGCAGTAAATGTCAGTGTTGCACAAATGTGTGTGCCTATTACAGAATGGGTTAGAGAGCCAGCTTGGGGTAATGCTTAAGGCAGGGATCCCCAACCCCCGGTACGTGGACCAGTACCAGGCCGCAGCATGCCAGCAACTGGTCCGCACAAACAAGCAAAGCCCCCTCCTTGGGATGCAGGCAGCACACAAAACCACGCACTGCACTCTCTAGTCCGCAGAAAACCTTCTTTCCACAGAACTGGAACTGGCCCCTGGTGCCCAAAAGGTTGGGGACCTCTGGCTTAAGGCATCAGACTAGAAGTGAGTTCTAGTTCACTTTAGACACAGAGCTAGCTGGGTGGGCCAGTCACTTTCTCTCAGCCCTATAACATTTTTCTGAATGTTAGGTTGAATCATATTTTTTTTATCATTTCATTTCAGTAGTAGAGAGATTGGAAGCACCAGAAATTTTTGAAGTTTGTGTTTGCATTATTGCCTGGCTTTTTAATCTGTCGGAGCAGCTTGAGCAAACCTCTAAGTTAGATTCAGTTAACATCATCCTCTGCTATTGATTTCCATAACTGCACTGATAAAGGCTCAAGAAAGCAATTTATTTTCTTTTGTGTACTGCTTTGGTGGGCTTTTAGCCCAGTCAAAGACAAAACTATTTAAGTGCTGGTGTTTTGAAGCTCTGAGGATAACATATGTTAGCTGTTCCACCCAATTTTGAATATTGGATGGTTTTGGAATAGTATTAATGATGTGAAGAGATTTCATTTGTTTTCTTCAGGACAGATTGATCCATTTAATATATTAAGAAACTGTTTCCTCTGTGACATGCATATCACTATATTTTGAATTCTTAAATGATGTTAATAAAACAGATTGGGCCAATCATTCTCTCTCAGCCCAACTTACCTCACAGAATTGATGTGGGGAAAGTAGGAAGAGGAAGGTGTGTTGGATGTGTTTCCACCTTGAGTTATTTGCAAAAATAATAAAGGTAAGATAGAAATAAATAGCTTCATTTGGCTTTCTCAATTCCCAATTCATAGGAGCTGATAGAGTGAAATCTACCTTTTTTTAAAAAAAATTGTATGTTACAAAAAATTGTGTGTTGTACATTCTATTCTTTGCTACGAAATTTCCAGCGCTTTAAAGAAATTGATTTAGCATTAAAGTTGTTACATTTTTGACAAAATATTGTATAATGAAAGTGTTACAAATCTGTGCTTTTTACTACTATTGCTAGGAGTGAACATCAAATATTATTCTTTTAAATTTGGCAAAACTAAGAAGAAAATTATTGAACCACTATTTGTTTAAACAATGATATTTCACAAACATATTTGTACTCTGACTCATTTCAGAAAGCAAAATGCTGCGAAATCCCATAAACTCGAAAAACATTTTCCATCCTTATGGATGAAACGGTATATTGAATAATCATTCAGGAATGTAAGTAAAGTAACTACTATTATAATGATCCCTTTGTACCTAAAAGCATAGTTTACGATGCTGTTTGCGTAGAGATTTAAGTGAGAGGGCAGTAAATGAGATGATGGTATGGTATGATATTTCTTCAGGTTCCTGATAGATCTATTAGTCATGTAGGTCTGATATATTTGAAATAGTAAACCATTTTCTGCACCCACTTCTGCTAACAATAAACAAATAAAGAAATCCCCAGATAATTCTATTGATTTGGCAAGTTTACTTCAAACAGCCCAGTCCTATGAAGTATTATGGCAAGGTAATAAATAATAATAATTCCAAAATGTGTAAGTACTCTATGTTTTTACTGAGAACAACCTAAATATCACCACCAAAGTGTAAAACCTGAGTTTTTCAAAAAGCTTCATCAGGTGAGAGTTCAAAAATCAGAGAATAAGGTATTGTAGAAGTAGAAAAGTTAAAATATTAGACTATATGACGTGTGATTTAGAGTCTGTTTTAAAGCTTCAGTTGTGTATTGACTGCTTGAAATGTGAATAACATATTATACCTAGCATTCTGGAACAAAGCAGAAATGGGTCCCCTCGGATCCACCCACCCTTATCCTGTTCTAATTCATAAATCCAGCTGTACTTTAGACCTGTATTTTATTCTGGACAAAGTATGCAATGTTGTAGGCTGGAAGAAAACAAACAAACAAACAAAAAACAAGAACACCCCATAGCCACCATTAACATTAGCAAACCTGAAAATCAGCTTTTGTAGAGCATGGGCTCTGAAGACAGTATTACAATTGTAATAGATCTCTAGCCCAATTCTACTACATGCATTTCACATTCAGCCTCTTCATATTGCAGCTTTGTGGCATTGGGAGAAAGAGAAAGAATGTCCAAGAGAAAGAAAGAATAAGGAGAGCAAAGCCCCAGGCCTCTCATCTTCTTGGCTACTATAAATAACTATTGTTCTTCAGTGACAGAGGTGAGCATCTCAGTTATGCTTGGCAAGCAAGAAGCTGAGTTTGCTTTTTCTTTACGTTAAGATACACTTGCCACATTAGATTTATTTTTGTTCTAAGAAACAGTGCTCTACAGGAACCAAAAAAAGTTATTCTTATTTCTTAGAAAAGTTGGACAAATGGAAAGATGGCCTGTATTGCCTCTTTACTCAACAGATGTTATGGAAAAACATTTATTCTTTCATATCAGATTTCAGTATGTTGAGGAGAGCACATTACTACCAAGGACAATTTGTACAGATTTTAAAAATTAAGACTTTTTCAAAAATACATGTTTCTCTTCATGTATTTTGTTTTGTTTCATAACAAAACATTTGACTACTCAAATCTGAGGTCTAATTCTGAAACTAGAAATTGAACTGGCCTGAAGTCTGGGGATTTTTGCAGAGACCATTTTGAACCAATGCATAATTATGTATTGAATATTAATGTTTGTAGGGGAGGAAATATCCCACATTTGCCATCTGCAAACAATTATGTTAACATTTGAACTGATTTTCAAAAGCTTGGAAGAGTCTTGTTGTTGTTGTTAATTGCGAAGTTGTGTCCGACCCATCACGACCCCATGGACAACGTTCCTCCAGGTCTTCCTGTCCTCTACCATCTTCTGGAGTCCATTTAAGTTCATACCTACTGCTTCAGTGACTCCATCCAGCCATCTCATTCTCTGTCATCCCTTTCTTCTATTGCCCTCAATCTTACCCAGCATTAGGCCCTTCTCCAGTGAGTCCTTCCTTCTCATTAGGTGGCCAAAGTATTTGAGTTTTAACTTGGAAAAAAGTCTAGAAAGTGAATTTTCATAGTGTCTTTGGGTTCTGGCACTGGAAAATTTATTTTCATGTTCCTCTTTGGCTCTGAACACACAAAGAACTATACATTCTGAAAATGAATTATGAACATTGCTCTAGAATAAACCAATTTTATTGTAAAATCACTCATAATTTACTTGGAGTTTTATCCTAATCTCCCCAGTTTTTAAAAAAGAGAACTTGTGTAATCTCTTCTTGCTCCATTCAGAAGGTCTGTAATGATTGATATGTTTTTTATAAAGACAGTTTTATCAAATGAATATTAACTTGTTATGATTTGACCCTTATAGCCCATTTATTATAAGGAGGATCTGAATTCAAGACTAGCAAAGCAAATTAAGCAACCACTTAGCATCACCATTTTTAGAAATATAAGGATACAGCAGGCTATCAAATAGATTTATTCTAGTTTTCCTCAGTATTCCAAGAAAACCTGACATTGTGCACTTGTACCTTATTAAGTATTGGACTGTTCCTTTAATATTGTATATATTCATGTTAGAGTTGGAAGGGGCAATTGGGCCACCAAACCCAGTCCACTGCCTAATCCAGGAGTTCAGATTAAAACATCTCAGATCAATGTCTCGTAGCTTTGTGCTTATATATAAACCATAAAAGTGATTCCATTGTTGAACTATTCTTTCTCTGAAAGTATTTTTTAATCGATAGGAATATGCCTTCTTGTAATCATTTATTCACTGCTCTACACATGTCACTAAAAAGAGCGTGTCTTTATCCTCTATGTGAAATTTTTAAAGCTCTGTCAAGTTTTCTAAAGGCTAAAATATCCAGTTCCATCAAGCTATCTTCATGAGCCTTAGTTTCTATCACTGATCACCTTGTTGCTTTTCTCTGGGCCTACTGCAATTTCTCTGAATCCTTCTTAAAACATAGTGAATTGTTTTATATGTTTTGAGCCATTCCAGTTACTAAGGCTCTACATTTTAGTTGTAACCTTGAATTGGATTGTAGAGAACTATTGCATGAATTTATTGATGTTATTTTGTACTATGCCTGATTATAGGCAGATGAAAAATGAAGCAACTAATATTATTGCCCATATTAAATTTCATTCCATTACTTTCAGCCAATTTTCCCAACCTCTCAAGTTCTTTAATTTTTCTTCATTCCATCCAATTTTACGTCATCTGCAGATCTAATATACAACAAATCATTAATAAACTAGAGGAGGAGGACTGGAGATTGTTTGTTTTGACCCTCCACTTGTTTCTACTCACAGATGCATATATATTATTATAAGCTTGCTAGTGTGACTGGACTGAGCAGATTTTAGAGCTTGCTATATTAATCTAGAATTGTAAGATTGCAACATGATGTAGTTAAATAAATATTATGACACATGACAGCGCCTTGAATAATGGACTTAGCTTAGATACCATACTACGTCATAACCTCTTAGAGATTATGATAACTGGGTTCGGGTAACATGATATGCTTCAAGGAAGCAACATACTGTCCATTTTGTTTGATATGTGACACGTATCACAGTTTTCTTATTCTTCTGTTCTTGTGATGGAATGTAGTCTGGATTTCCAGGAGGGAGGGGGTGCATTCCAGAGGAGTAAGAGGCAGGTCAGTTCAGATAGTTTGTGTGAAAAAAAGAGGGTGAAGATGACCTCTCCCTAATCATTCTGAGTATATGCTTGTTGTAGAGTGCTTCAGTATGGCAAGATCATGTCTTTAGATGTGGAGCACTAAACTAATCTACTTGGAAGAATCAACATTTGTGTCAGACCCCAAAACTCCTCATCTGCTCTCTCCTTTCTTCCATCTTTTTGGAGCCTGTCATTCTTGTTTCGGGGAGCGGGTGCATGGGGGATTCATAATGTTAATTTTCACTTTCTCCTTTCTTTGTCTCACCTCCTTTTGAGTATAGAATGTGTCTCCTTATCTAGGAGATAGTTACAAGGAAACGAAAGTTGGAGAAGATCTTGAGATGTGTGCCAGTCAGCTGCCCACCAGGCCACTTGTGGATTGGCTGGATTTCAAAAGGACATTATGACTTTGGTGGCAGGGGGCATAGTGCTTGCTTAATTATATTGTTCACACGGGCTTTTCTTCAGATCTCGCCTTAAATTCCCTACTATCACTAGTCCCTAATAAAAGTTTCCTTTTGAGACAATGCCTGTTTCAAGAGTTCTGCTTTCTTGGGTTATTAGTTGAAGTGGGTCCTGACAATGTGCCTTTCTTGTTTTTTGAAACCTGACAGTGCTGATTGCAATCATGTTAATGATGATGCCGCA
This sequence comes from Crotalus tigris, assembly GCF_016545835.1. Classification (NCBI taxonomy): domain Eukaryota; kingdom Metazoa; phylum Chordata; class Lepidosauria; order Squamata; family Viperidae; genus Crotalus; species Crotalus tigris. The sequence continues at coordinate 3,509,151 of NW_024096554.1, read as the reverse complement.
ATATAATCTTTCAATAAGGTTTACTAAAGAGACATACTTTGACTTCTATAATCCCTAGTTTGAGTTACAAGTGAAAACCCCACTGTCTGCAAAGTACATCCATTTCTCCAGCATGATTGGATGGAGAACCCATGGATGGGTTGTCTTAATCTATCTGTTCCAATTAGACTAAGTCTGAAATTTAGTACCGCCCCCTCTGTGCCAACTGCACCCCAGTTTTAGACTTAGTCTCTTTGCTCTAAGACACGTTTTTTCTTCGCTCCTGGAGCAGAAGACTGTGTATTTTCCCTTTTTCTTATTCTGTTAGCCTAGCTCTAACTCTCATTTTTCATTATTTAATTGATTTCATTAATTAATTTCATTAATATAAAGAAGATTTCCAGCGATTGGAATCATCCTCACCTGACTGCCCGGCCGGGCTGACAGGCTGGGCATCCATCGACCCTTTTTTTCCTCTCCTCTTCTGAGAGCTTCCTTGAATTGCTGCTAACAGAGCCAAGCTCTAGTCTGACTTTTACAACTGACTGCAGCTCCAGAAGCTCCGAAAACTCCAGCCGCCACCTGGTCGATTCCCCTGCTGTCAACTGTTCGTCGGAGGACTCGTTTTTGACGCGCTGACTGCCCGCGGCTTCGGAGGCAAGGGTAAGCCTCGTTGATCGACTGGGGGGCTCCGCAAGCGGCAACTAAGGTTGCCAGGCCTGGAGCAAACCTACTTCTGCTTAAACATAAAAACTAATATTGCAGTGGGGAAATAGTACAATTGTATCAATGGTCATCTAAATGAATTTTCTTCCAAATCCAACAGTGTTTGTTGGCTGCTTTGACAGCTGCCCTGAGGAGCAAATAACACATGTCTGAGTTAATACACCCTGTCATAAATTATCTTTTAACCGGGTTCATGATAAAGGTAGGCAAGAATTAGTGCATAAAGAGGAATACATGGATTAAGCTATTCTTGCTAACATTATGATTCCGATGGCACCCAATTTATAAGTGCTTTAAAATGTGTCTGCTTAAGTATAGACATAGAAATTATCTTTAAAAGTTAATAGAAATTGTTCAGGGGCTTTACACTGTTGAATTCTGAAAGATGTTTGATGAAGCATCTTTTAAAATGCTAAAAAATCAGTTGCTGTAGATTTACTGCTTCATTTGGTTTTTGATGGATTTATATAGGTTACATTTTCAGCAGTTTCAGGCTACTGTTTGTCATGTTAGTTTGCTTGAAATTTCAAAATGAATAAATGTCTGTGCAAGGGCAATACAATCAAATGATAAGGGCATTAATTGATAAAGGAAAAGCATTTTATCCATATTCCTGGAATGAACAACAAAAAAATCAACAACAACAAACATCATCTGCTAGCCAAATGTCTAATAGATGTACTTTAATTCATCTTATTTGGTTGTGTCTGCTAGTGCATTGCAGTTAAAGGTAAAATAAATGTTGCAATTAAAGTAGATTTATTACAATATGCATGCCTACATCCCAGAATTCCAAATGCTCAAGGTTAGGATTACTTCAACAGTGAATACATCTTTTATTTTTCTTTTCTATGTAATTTAATAGTTGTCATTCAGCTCAAAAGTCAAATGCTATATCTGCTGCCTACTGGATAGGTGAGCAGTTCATTGCATTTCATCTGCCTGCTGTCCACCTGGCAGATCCTCCAAGTGTCATGGCCAGACCATTGAAGGATGAAGGCTGAGCCCAGGGGGAAATACTGTCCCTGCCAGCCTCTGTCTGCAGCCATTGTACACCTTGCCATCTATGAGCAATTGCAACTGACACTATAAGGGATGTGGGACCCTCTTGGATGTGATTGTGGTGTATGGCTTTCCCTTTAGACCATTTCATATTGACAAATGCATCTGTGCAAATCCATATTACCTTTGTCTTCATTGGGACTATATGTGCGAATAGCTTTTTGCATCTATGACTATTTTAAAAATTCTACTGATGGCAAGTCTGACTGTTGAAAATTTGGAGAAAACATTGTGGCTTATCTCAGGATGTGATACCAAATATTGTGTTCTGGTGAATGAAAAAAAAATATTGACATTTACAGTAAGTGCCAAAATGAAATGATGAAAAATCTTTCATAGTATTATTTTTATTTAATAAGTTTATATTCCTGATGTACTATCATGTTTTCCATTTTTAACTCCTAGATTTTTTTTTCATTGCTCTATGAAAAGGCTTCAGAACCACCGCCCTTGAATCAGATCTTATGCAGCCCTTGATGATTTGAATTTGAGACCCTTACCCTCAAAGTTCGCAAAATTTTGCAAAGTTTGCAGAAATCATGAACATGGGGGCAGGGCAAGTGAACTTCATATGCACAACAGCATTGAGATTGATGCTGGGGGATTGTGTGCCTTCAAAGGCATGGAAACCTGATTCAGCCTTTGGGGGGGAGAGGGCTGAAGAATTAAAAACCAGATGGGGAAGAATGAAATGGAGTAGTTAAAAAACTGAAAAGCCATAGGTATATGTGGGAGATAAGACAGATCATATTCGATGCTATTGTTTATTAAGAAGTGAGCCTGGTTCCACTTGCACTGTTTGGGACAAGAAAGTAGAAAGGGAACAAACACTAGTATGACTCCTAAGCATTTTGCACAATATTAAACATACACTTACATTTTTGTTGTTAGAACATAATATATATATATTACTCATTTCCCTGTATAATCTTGGTTCTGTGTACCACATAAACTAATGGATACTAATATGCAGAGTCTGAATTAAAACTGACCTAATAAAACTGACCTAATTTGGCTTTACTAGTTGATGGTAGGTTTAGCTATGGTTATAGAAGGAAGTTATATTACTTGAACAATAAAGCCTCTTTTTCAAGGATATCTTAACATTTGGCATGTTTAGTCAAGCAATATTGTTTTTTGAAGGAATTTTAAAGACTCTTTTTCTCTCCCTTCAGTTTTAATACATTCAGCGCATTTTGCAGTCTTTTAAGAAAGTTTGTATATAAGAGCTTAAAATGCTAGTTGTAATGAACTTTTTGAAAGCTAAATGGATTCTGTTTCCGCACAGGAGATGACTTTGAAATATACTGTCTTTGGATTTCAGCAAAACAAATTGATTGTGCAACTGAGGCTTAATATTAAATTAATATCAAAGACAATGAAATACAATAGAGATGCACTCATTATTCCACTGCTGTCCAGTTTCTAGCTTATTGACAGGAAAATAGTAGCAGTTTTCCAAGCCTTATATTATTTCCATGCATTATATTATTTAATTGAGAGGACCAAAGTAGTAGGATAATTCTAAAAAACTGTCAGTTTATATGATCTGAGAGTGTGGTTTGTTATTCATTATTATAGTTAACATTTTGATGTATAAAAGTTTAAATGGGGGGGGGAATGTTTCTTGAAATAATTCCGCAAAACAAACAGAGTACCTTATTTTTCCTGGGCCATGCAGTTGTCCTATGAATGTTGAAAGACAGCCAATGAGGAGAGGAAGCTAGTGGCAGAAACCCCCCCCCCTCAACACACACACACACACACACACACACACACACACACACAAAACAGAGAAGGAGAGAGAGAGAAATAGAATGCTGTACAGGTAGTCCTAGACTTACCACCACAATTGAGCCCAAAATTTCTGTTGCTAAGGGAGACATTTGTTAAGTAAGTTTTGTCCCATTTTACGACTTTTCTTGTCACATTTGTTAAGTGAATATCACTGCAGTTGTTAAATTAGTAACCCCGTTGTTAAGCGAATCTGGCTTCCCCATTGATTTTGTTTGTCAGAAGGTTGCAAAAGGGAATCACGTGACCCCGGGACACTGCAACCGTCATAAACATGAGTCAGTTACCGAGCGCCTGAATTTTGGTCACGTGACCATGGGGGTTGCTGCAACGGTTGTAAGTGTGAAAGACAGTCATAAGTCACTTTTTTCAGTGCTGTTGTAACTTCAAACAGTCACTAAATGAACTGATGTAAGTCGAGAAACACCTGTATTTTATTGTGACATGTCCCTTTCAATCCAAGTGCTTCAGAGCTTTTCTAGTAGGAAGTCTGTTCAGGTGTGTAGCATAGAAGATGAGAAGAATCTCAGTGGAGGCTGAATCAAGCCCTAACTTTTTTTTTATCCTTATATGTTGAAGTTTCAGTAATAAATGAATATAAAAACACCCTCAAATTGAGTATTTTGGTATCTAGTAAATTCTAAGCTTGGCCATACAAAAGTAAAGGTATTTTTCATTAGCATTGCCCACAAGGTGGCAGTGGTAGGATGTTGTGGCAGCTCCAAAGTTCTTTTTCCAAAGCACTGCTGCTGCACTTGACTTACTTCTACACCTTGCCCTTCATTATTTACATAAATCTCTAGCTCTCTTGGATTATAACTCTATGATTTAATTGAATAGGCACCCCTGATTCAGGATGTGTTTTCTGTATTAGTATTATTTCTGATTTTCACCAACAAATCTTGTAGAATCTAGCCAACAAGTTTGCAGTAAGTTTTGTAATTATGTTCAAGCATGAGATATAATTCCTTGATAATAGCATTATAGTCAGGTCTAACTCTCTCTTATCTCTTCTAAGAGCTGGCATGACAGAATGAGCTTTATGCTAACTTCAGCTATATGACTAAACTTCTGTAACTTTGCACTCTCTGTATTCTGCAAGTCAAAGAGAATGTGGTACAAAATAGGGAGAATTTTAGTAGCTTTTACTAGAATTAGACTTGCCATAACAGATGGATTCAAGGGGGGGAGCCACATTTACCATCTACATTAAGGAGAATGCCTTCATTAATTTGGGATTAAATGTCATCAATATGTTGGTGACACCAAATTTTACACTTCAAGCTCTGGTAGAATAGGCAATGTGATGGAAGCGTTGATTATGGCTGCAGGCCATGTACTATGATGGGCAAAAGGGTCTATGGCTGAATGCTAGCAAAATACAGAAGCCTATTTCACCAATAGCTCTTAATGCGTAGCACTTTCTCCAAAGGACCTAGCATGCAGTTTGGGGGGGGGGGGAGGTTCTGGATTTACAGCTCCTGATAGGGCAGCAGGTAGAAGCTGTGGTCAGAAAATCTTTTATGCAGCTTCAGGATATTTTCCAATAGCAATTTTTCTTGGGGCAAGAAAAGATTCATATCCTTGTCATCTGCTAAATGACTGCAATTAAATTTACTTGGGCTGCCTTTGAAAATGACTTAGATCAGGGCTAGGCAACCTTGGCTCTTTTATGACTCGTGGACTTTAACTCCTAGAATTCTTGAGCCAGCATGGCTCAGGAATTCTGGGAGTTGAAGTCCATGATCATAAAAGAACCAAGGTTGCCTACCCCTGATTAGACGCTCCAACTGGCACACAGAATGCAGTTGCTCACTTATTTATTTACTGAATATGCCATTGCAACCCAACAGTCATCAAAATAACACCAATTTTATTGAAACTGCATTTGTTGTCAATAAGTTCCTTATGCCAGCTGATATAAACAGAACACCAATTACAAGGTTGAACGTCCTTATTGCCTTGTCATAAACTTCCTGATAGAGGCAGGAATTAGGTAACTTGCCAGAGAACACTTAAGACTTGGAAAGTTCACTGAATCTTTAAGTTGTGCCTCTTGTGATCTGCTAGCAGGAGAGAGCAAAGACAGAGAGATACAATAATCCTGGATTCTAGTGCCAGCAATTCCATTAGCCAGTCCAAATTCAATCCTAAAGTCAGAATGAAGGACAGGGAGCAACATACTTCCCACCAGAGGGGGAAGGGCTCTTATGTAGTCCCAGCTGCTGGTTTGGCTTCATTTGTTGCTTCCTTTCCTCTCAAGGAGTGTGATTATTGTGGAGGCACTCTGCCAGAACCTTGATCTGAGTCAGCTCTCACCTGCTCAGGTTATTGAACCCTGGGGTTGCCTCCGGTGTCAATTGCCTTAGGCTGATTGTCTACCTGATGTGATTCAAATGAATCATAGGAGACCATAACAGTAGGCTTCTAGCCCTACTCAAGATGCTAGTGATTGTCTATACAGCTTTATATGGCCATTGTTACCTGCAAGAACATAATCTCTAGGTATCATCTACTTTCCCTACATGGCCTAACAGAGGAAGAATGTTTGACTTTTTGCTGAAAATGGAAAAATGTTAAATGGTGATTTGATAATTCTGGATTTGACAATGGAAAAACATTTGAACAAGGGATGGAGGAGATTATTGATAATGTTAAGGAGGGGTAATGAGTTTGTAACTGCTGTAAAAATGGATGGATTTTTACTGCATTTCTTCTTCCTCTTTTTTTCCTGTTTTTCCTTTCTTTTCTTTATGTAGTTCTGTATCTTTTAGCTATGTAAAAACTTTAAATAAAAAATAGAAAAAAGAAAAAATTCTCCTCTTCTCAAACATCCATTCCCTTTCTGAAAAATCATTGATCTCACATGTCAGTAAATAAATAGCATGAGAGAATATGCAAACAAATAGTATCTAAGAATGCAAAAATATAGTAAATGAGTGACTAATTCATGTCCACTGGCTTCGATTCTCAGCAACATTTTATTCCCCCAAGGACGAGATGACTTCTGTTGTCGAGGTCCAGCAAGATCCCACAGGATATTTGTTCCTGACATAATTTCATTTTTTGCTTCCCATCTCTTTAACATTTGGACTTTTCAATCATTTTCTTCCCTCCTTTTAAAAACAAATCAAAACAAAACACTTTATATATACTTTGACATCTTTTCGGTTTATACTGTTTCCCATGTTCCTCATCTAAGTTTCTGCTTATTAAATAATCTTCCTTGAAGACAAAACAACCCATTTTTCATCATTTGCAATAGAGCATATTAGATTTTCACTTCTTTTTTATTTGTGTGAAAACCTGGAGCTTGTCCCTTAGAGCAGGGGTCCCCAACTTCGGCAACTTTAAGACTTGTGGACTTCAACTCCCAGAATTCTGGGAGTTGAAGTCCACAAGTCTTAAAGTTCCAAGGTTGGGGACCCCTGCCTTAGAGTCAGTGGTATTTCTCTTTCAGTATTTGAAGGAAGGCAGAGAGTGGCAATATTTTCAATTTGTAATTTTATAATCTTTTAATTTATTTTGAATGCTTTATTGTGATGCCATCTTACATTTCATTATGAACACTTATTATCAGTGATAATGGAAATTTTTATTTCATTCCATGTTTTTCCAAAAATACCTCTTTCTTTTTTTACATATCAGAACCAGATGTTCTCTATTTAAGAGCATTGCTACGGGCTATATTAAAAAAAAGAATAAAAGAGTTAAATATTTGAATATGCGTCATTTAAGAACAACTTGGAATTTAACTAGTGTTGAACCCAACTTAGTTTTATACTAATTTTGACCATTTGATGAAAGAGTTCTGGGCCCTCTGCTCACTGTTGACCAATGACATCATAATCTATCACAAATGATGATGACTTTGATGTTGCACCATGTGCCAACCTTTGTATTGCTGCGGCAGAAGGTGCTAAAACAGTTGTTTACCCATCACCTTCTGTCTTCAGAATTTACCATGAGATCATACAATTTATCCTTCTCAATCGGACACATCTCTCCTGATTGCTCTCTGCAGTTTTGGAAAAGGTTATTTATTATATCTATCTGATAACTGCCGGAAGGTGAAGTACGGTAGTGTTTTTTTTCTTGCAAAGCATAGAATCTCACATTGAGCTGTGAGTCTACTCAGATTTAAATACATTTGATTATTATAGAACATCTGATGAGAAGTCTTAAGAACATTTTTTTTAAAAACCCTATGCAAATGTATATATCATGAGTTCTGGATACCTTTTTGTTTCATTGAAATTTCAACATGCAATTTTAAGTTCTTCCACACCAGATGGCCAAAACTATGCCTTCTGTAGTGACTATTGAGTTCTGAGAAAGCAATTGCCGCAACTCAGTTACGCAACCCACCCACATGAATGGAGAGATGGCAAAAGGCTCAGGAGGATATATTCACAGTTCCACAAAAAATAAAGCCTTACTATCACCTGTTTACACAAAGCATCACACATCTTCCTCATTTCCCCTCTTACCACTTGTCCACCTGTCCCTACTGAAGCCAACTGACAATGGTGTTAAAAATTCCAATTCTGTATATTTGATGGCAAATGGTCAGCCCAGATGTTGATATGTTAAAAGTGTATTTTCCTTCTGCAGCATGAATAATCAGGAAGACCAGCAGAATTCATAAATTGTGCAGTGCCTCTGCTTTAAACTGCCTTTGCTCATTGCCTTTGCTTTGCAGATTAGCTTGTCTAACATATTAACATGTCTTAAGCATTTAAGAAACAGAACTATTTTGTTTTGATATTGGGATATGAGCATCTAATTGAGTATCCATGCACTAAAATTTAGAATTATTTCTATTCTACTGAGCTGTAATTATTTATCATCCGAGAGCACTGTAATAACAATAATACTTTCCCTGGAAAAACTTGTGACTATTCGAAACTCTATTCTGCTAAAAAGAAATGTGTGAGTGCAGGTGAAAGAGTGGTAGGACTTTAAGTTCATGAGAAAGTGTGGCTAGAAAATAATTAGCATAGAGCCTATGAGATAAGTAATTTGGTTTTTCAATATCTATGTATGCTTATTTTCATCCCTTAGGAAATAAATTCATGTTCAGGATTCTATCTAACTGAATGAGTTGAGCATTAGAATGGATATTGCTAGTAAACTGGATTAACTCTCACCCATATTTTTCCCCTGCATGCCCTAAATCTGTTTTGTGAGTTCAAAACATAACAAGGAGCTACTGCTGCTGACAGACAAGGAAGGAAAATTGATATTTTACATTGATGTAGCCTTACCTTTTAATGATATAATCCATAATTTTCTTAATAAAGTTTTCTTTCCAAAATAAATGTCTATGACAGTCCTACTAAGTAATTCAGGGTAGATGTTCTCCATTCCTTCTTGGTGCAAAAATTATAATCAAAACAACTATAATTATAAATCCATAAGCACAAAATACTATTAAATGATTGTGATACCATCTAAGACATCAGCATTTGGATATCATGGTGATTTTGGTTCGAGGTCAAATGCTATCTAACATTTTCATATTGATTTGGAGGAAGAATTAAAAGGTTGTATATTTCAAAACATAAACACATTCTAACATTTTAAAGATAGCTGTGAAGTAAGGCCTGTCCATTTTTTAATGTCATTTCAAAAAATATTTCATAACAAGTTAAAGATTTCTTTTTCCTCTCTGTTTCTAGAGATTATCATTTCAGACTAATCCATCTGACTCAAGCTAGTTGATACCCTACTTCATAAACCCATACGATGTTTTTTTTTTTTTGTAATTAGAATAGAAGAAATTATGGTTCAAACATCCATATTCTCAATTTCACTTCAGTGAAATTCACTTCAGGAAAAATATGTGGGTGTTTAATTTCCCCTCCCCTTCCTTTCATCTAAATAATCAAATATAATAGCGGAGTCAAAATGATGTGAGGTGGGATATAGGGAAGCTGTCATTTTCCTGAAATACACTTGATAATATTTGTTGAGAAGAGATAAGAGGCTCTTATGTGCTTTGGTACTGCATTGTGTTTCGGTAGCTATTGCTAATGCTTCATGGTACTTTTCCCTATATCCCATGCTAGGCTATTTTAAAGTAATTTATAATCAAATGCATTGGGTCGCATCCAATGTTAAGTGGGTATCAGTTTGCTTCTTCTAATCTGATTGAAAGCACTCCCCCCCCAATTATTTAAAAGACAGAAAATATTCCCACTACTTCCATTTAGTTTGAAGGGCAGGAGAATGACGTAGTAGATTTATTACATTTCTTCTAATTAACATTTAATTAAAACTGGTAATTAGTTAATTTGCCTAATGTAAAAGGGTAGTATATTTAGGATAGACATGAGTGGAAGATTTTTTTCCCCACTCTTCATATTATACTAGCACCAGCAATTTATCGAGAAACAGGCAGAACAAAAGGAATAATTTCTAGAGAAAGGAATGTCATTGTTGCATTCAGTCATGCCATAAAGCACATGGACAACCTTGAGCCCATGGACCTATGGCATCCTCAAGACATATCGCTGATATTTAGGCAGCTCATTCTTTTTGTTGTTGTTTTTTTTAGAAATTAGGGAGAACTTGGAGGGAGGGCTCTGTGCAGGTGGCAGCATTGGCTAGGAGGATCTTTGTACCAATTTGTCGCATGCACCAACTGTATTTGTTCTTTGACCTTGCTCCTTGTGGTTTATGCTTAGTCACCTCCCATTTGGACTATTAGCTGTCAATCAGCTGACCCTGAAAAGCATTCAGAAGCTGTAGATGGTTCAGAATGCAGTGACATAGAAAGTTTTTGTGAGTTTTTCTTGATCTGTCCATATAACATAATTGTTCCTTAAGTTGCAATGGCTCCCTGTAAGGTTTTGGGTATGAATCAAGGTGCTGGTTGTCACCTAGAAAGCCCACATAGCAAAGGGCCAGGCTATTTGCGAGATTACCTATGTCCCATTATCTCTCCTTGCCCCACCAGATCTACCACAGAAGGCATGCTCCAGGTTCCTTCTGTTAAAAAATGTCATCCCTGTTTGGTGGCAGAGAGGTCCATATAGAACAGTATCTCTCCATAGATCCAATGAATTGAGTTATATTATTGTTACATTGTTATTTTAACTTTTATACACCACCCAGAGCCACAATTTATGGGTGAATGAATAAACAAATATATTTGTTGTTGTTGTTTTTTACTTTCCCACTAGAGGAAACATAGTTGGGGCTACCATTATGTTCTGCACAGGTCAGGCCCTCTTTGCCAATATTGTATTCTCCAGTCAGCACTTTGGCAGAAGGATATTGACAAAATGGAAAGGCAGCCAGGGCAGCAAAGACAACGTGAGAACGAAATATATGAGGAATGTTAGAAAAAGTTAGATGTTTAGTCTGGAGAAGAAAATATTAAGGGGGAACCATGAGAATAGTCATTAAATATCAGAAGGGCTTCCTTTTTGGCAGAAAAGCAAAACAGTTTTTAGCAAAACATTAGGAAAAACTTCTTCCCAATTGTGAGATCTGATTGTAGAATAGATTGTCTTGCTTGGTGTTGGACATTCTTTCACTAGGGGTATTTCAATACATTAATACCGGATGGGTCCTTGGTCAGGAATGCGGTCACTGAATTTGTTGTCCATTAATTAAAGTATTGATCTTCTTGACCACCAAGATCCCTTATATCAGTATTGTTCTGTAACACCTTATTTTCATAACAGTCCTGTGAATTTAGGGAGAAATAACAATTTGCCTAAGCTTGCTTCATAGCTAAGTGAGGATTAAACAGGTAGGTCATAAAATGTAACCAATAAGTTTAAGAATAGTGTAATTAAAATTATTTGGGGGTATAACATGGTTCTGTTTTGGTATTGTCTTCATGTCAGAAGCACCTACAAGGCTAACCAAAGGAGGCTAAAAGAAACAAAATACAGGTGGTCCTCGACTTATGACCACAATTGAGCCCCAAATTTCTGTTGCTAAGTGAGACATTTGTTAAGTGAGTTTTGCCCCATCTTACAACCTTCCTTGCCACAGTTGTTAAGCAAATCACTGCAATTGACAAGTTAGTAACAAGAGAATCTGACTTCCCCATTGATTTTGCTTGTCAAAAGGTTGCAAAAGGTGATTCCATGACCCCCTGGGACACAGCAATGCTTGTAAGTGTGAACCATTTGCCAAGCATCTGAATTTTGACTGCATGATCCTGGGGATTCTACCAAGGTTCTAAGTGCAAAAAATGGTGGTAAGTCACTTTATTCAGTACCATTGTAACTTTGAACAGTCACTAAATGAACTGTTGTAAGTCAAGGACTACCTATAGTGTTCCATTTTGACAATCTTGGTAAATAACATGCCTTGGCATCCATATTCTTAAGAGGGGCTTTTTAGAGATGTCTCCCTCCTAAGATCTAGGTAAGGCTTTTCCTACCTCATTCCCAGGCTATGACATTCACACTTGCAGGAGGTCTGTTTAGACCCCACTATTTCTATTTTCTAGAAAAAACATGCTTTTCATCCAGGTCTTTTCAGCTTTTTTATTGGATTTTAATAGTTTGCATTTTTCTATTTAATTGCCAGGTACTTTAGATCAGAGGATACTGGAGATCAAAGGGGACATTTAGGGCATCAGATCTATCCCTCTGCTCAGTGCAGGAAGCCAAAATAGAAACATCCTTGGAAAATAGCTAAATCTTAAGTTGAACATATATAGTGAGAGGGATATACATTTATCCAGGTATTAGGAGTACAATACAGATAAAAAGTTTGAAGTATTTACTAATACTAATACCATAAAAAATGAAAAATAAAAAATAAAATATGGACTGCAGGTTTACCCAGACACAGTTGCATCACAAGCGCTCATTCTTATTCATTTATGGCTGTTTCAGATTAATTTGTCTTTCTGTATGGGACATTGTTATGTCACAGTGCTCCTCATAACTCTCCTTAATTACTGGAAAATTAAATATTTAGGTAATATAAATTAGAAAGTTGAAAGTAAAAGCTTTAAATCAAACAATCTAAAGATTAACTGTTTCTTTATAAAGAGTTTCTCTTAGTTCTGCAAAGCAACTGAAGTCTGAATGACATTTCCCAGTTTACAACCCAGATTGACTTCTGGTATTTGGCTTGCTTTAAGTATCAAGACTGTATTTAAAAAAAAAAAAAAAAATTCTGCTCAAACTGTTTCACATGGAAAAAGTTTCCATTCTTTGAAAATAAACAGGTTAGCAGGCTTTTCTTTAAAAGAAAAAAAAAGTTAATGAAGTAAGGCTTGAAGAATATTTCTCCATCTAGCATAAACAATGATTATGCTAATATCTCAGGCTGTTGCAGAATAGCAATCGTAAACAGATCTCAGCCAAGATGCTGTGGGAAAAAATGGAAGACAACAGCTGGAAACATTTGGCTCTTACAATTAACATGTTGTTAAACTCTTCAAATTAAGAATTTGAGAGCTAATGTTTTTGGGAAATCCAATTATGTGGGAATCTGAAGGTGATGTCTCAAGGTAGTTGGACAATTTGGAGAATATACAGTATGTAAGCTTGTTTTAAAAAAATTTATAGACAAAAAAATCTATCAGAAAATTTTATCATATTACACCATTATGGTTCTAATATAACCTTGATTATCTATCTATCTATCTATCTATCTATCTATCTATCTATCTATCTATCTATCTATCTATCTATCTTTTATTGAAGATTTTAACTACAGTAATAGAAACTAATATAAATTATTCTCAGATAGAATGGAAAATGAAAAGAAAAAAGACAAAAAGTAAAATAAGAAAAGAGTGAAATAAATAAAAAATACAAAAACTTAACCAAGTTTGACAACTCTTAACCTCCTATAAGTTTACAAAAAGATATCTCTTCTTCCCATAACCAATTCCTTATCTATAAACAAATCCATAAGACATCGAAATTAACCCTGATGTTAAAATGAATCTAAAAGTTGTTAATACCTGGGCTTGGGCAGAAAGTTTTTTCTTATCTTTTATCACTGATTATGATTCACATGAGTCCTGAAGAGCTTAAACCTCCCTCTGGAAAATGAATCTACTCATCATCTAGATCAGGGGTCTTCAAACTTGGCCTTTTTTATGACTTATGGACTTCAACCCAGAATTCCTCAGGCAGGCAGAATTCCTCAGGCAGCCAGGCAGAATTCCTGAGGAATTCTGACTGAGGAATTCTGGGAGTTGAAGTCCATAAGTCTTAAAGTTACCAAGGTTGGAGACCCCTGAACTAATGCATGCATAAAACCATGGATTGAATTTGATCTTGTTTATACTGATTCTGGCTTTTGATCTCAATGAAGACTTAACTCATTTAGTCATCATAAGTTTTTCCTACCACTGGTACCAGCATGCATTTTCTATTTCCAATAAATCTTAAGATGAAAACTGGAAACTTCCATGAAAGAAATTAATCTAGGAAATGGGTTGAAGGCTACCAGCTGTTAAACTCTGAATAGCAATGGCAGAAAGACTGAGCAATTTCCATAGCTCCATTTTACTGTGTGCTTTCTTAGATTTTTTCCCCCTTTGGTTACTCTAATGTACTTTGTTACTTGTTACCCATCTGGTAGAATTTAGATTTTAATCATTCTGGGGCAGACTTTTGCCTCTTTTACTCTTTATGTTTTACTCTTTAGAGAGCCATTCAGAAAGATACAGGTAATGGAGCCTTATCATTATAATTGTGAGTCGGCTATAAAACTGGTCATCACATGACTTATCTGATTTCATGATCTTTTTTGGGGGGGTAGTAATTAAGCAAATTGTTATGATTATTAAGTGAATCAGCTGTCATTAAATGAACCCATACTTTGCTACAGGATGTTTTTACTGAAAACAGGAAGTAAATATTGGTTTTCAACAAAAATGTTGTAAATCACAGTCATGTGACCATAGAATTTTGCAGATGGCTGTAAATTCGAGTTGGTTGCCAAGTGGACTAAAATTGGTCATGTGACTGCAGTGGAGGACAACCATTGGAACTTCAGAATGAGATCATAAATACCTTTTGTGTGTGGGGGGGGGGTTCAGCATAACTTTGAATAGTTGCTAAGCGACCAGTCATAAGTTGAGGACTACCTGTAATCATTTGATCACATAAAGCAATAAATAGTCCTTCCTCAACCTATGCCCATCTAGACATGATGGACTTGATTGATTATTTACCATCAAAGTGGCGTTAATTATTAGTGACCACATGGATAGGTTTTCTCCAGGAGATCTCTGCATTCATTACCTCTCTGACTCCATCCACTTTGGCGCTGGTTATTACCATCTTCTCTTTCCATGTTTCCCAGCATTATAGACTTCTCCAGAGAGCTAGGTCTTTGTATAATGTATCTGGAGTAAGATGATTTGAATCTGATAATTTACATGTATCCAAATCCGAGCAATTGTAGCCCTCTGCTGATTGGGAAGGCTGCAATAAAGCCTCAAAATCCATACATACAGTGTTTCAAAGTAATACACAGTACCTTTCATGGTATGATGTGGAAATGTGGAATGAGAAATTCAGCAAGAGAGAGGGAAGAACACACTGGAGTAGTTGCTCCTTACTTCAGGAATAGTTAACTATTGAAATGTTCTGCTCTTAGCCGTAAGGAATCCAGACAATGTTCTTCTCCCATGATATTATCATGTAACAAGATTACAAGAGAGCAAAAATTACCCAGGACCAGCTCTTTAAATGCATTTGATACAATATTTAAATGGTAACTTGTGTCCCAGGTTTTGGTTTGAGTAAACTGTGATATGTTTTATGAAATGTTCCAAGCTATTAAATAAATAATCTTGTAAGAAAAAAAATTGTATAAACAAGGGATGGAAACTGTCAATTTGCCAGCTGTGTTTGTTTAAAAGGAAATAGAATGCAAACTATTGACTTGGTCACTTATTCCATTGCAAACAAAGACACCCAAAATAATCAAATAAAGGGTCAAAAATATGAAATTAGAACTGCAGACTTGCTTTTGTGTTGTTAATTTTTTTTATCAGAGTGATGCTACTGGAAATGCATAGCATAATTTTACAGTAATGTTTGGGTTCAGTTTCTTTAGTAGAAATGCATAGGATGCTATTCTTCAAAGAGTTCTCAAAAATATGAAGCATAGAAATATAGAATTATTCAAGACTCATTAGGTCAGCAAAAATACAAATATCAAAAGTAAATGAATAAAATGAGTCAACATCTGCTTTGAAGTTTCTCTGTCATATTTTGTGAAGAAGCCCCAAGAAGTTTTCATACTTTTCAAAAGCTTGGATCGAAAACTAATGCAATGTAATGGATGAGCTATTAGTATAAGTCAATCTTTGCTCATCCTGGTTATTGTTATTATGGTTGGTCACAGTCAAGCAGATATTTAGACTAGAATTGGTATTTTTATCCACCTTTCGATTCCCTCCCAATGACCTGGGAGAGATAGATGTATTGTTTGATGGTGTTAAAGATGTTGTCATAGGATATAAGCTGTATCAAATAAAGTTGGCTTTTGTAATTCACTGATGGTAATTTTGTCACTGCCAGCGATGTTTAAGTGGTTTTGGAATTGTATTTAAGGTGACTATTACTATTGGTAATATCTTTGCTTTCTGTTACCACAGTCATTCCACTCCTATTTGTATTTTGTGATATTCTCCAAAACCCCTGCCTCAAATGAATTATTTGATTATTATTTCCTGGTGTCAACAGCAGCTAAAATTGCAGGCTCCACAGGCTTAAAAAGCTGATATTCTCTTGCCTAGTCTAAACAAGGTCCTGTGCATTTTTATTATTTTGACAGCCATGGAAAATCTTCAAGGATAAAGAAGAATAGGATAGTTGCTTTTTTGCAGGTTAAAATGTCACAGCTGGTAGCTAGTTAGCATAGCCACAAAGGATAACCAGGTTATTCACTGAGAATTTTTAAAGTGATCAGTGCTAGATTTTCACCATCTCATTCCAACACAGTAGGATAAGTTGTCCACCATTATTTTGGTTATTTTCCTATTGGTTTGTTGCTTATTTTTTTTTTCAAAATTATGTTTACTCCCAATAGTTCTGGACTCCCATGAGTCAGAGCTATTCTGGGATAATCAAGATGATAGCTGCTGCAGGGACATTTCCTGACATTTCTCTCCTCAGAACTGGGCTGATGCAACAGTAACTCTACATGATTAAAAAGACACAATGAAAATGCACATGGAATTATGCAATGGATAAAAAAAATACAAACACACATGAGCCAAACCCAAATCCTGAAGACCATATTCATCCTTTCTTGGAAAGTGGCTTGCCATTATAGGTAGTTCTTGCTGAACAACAGTAATTGGGACTTGTTACTTAGTTGCTAAGTGATGCAGTCATAAAGCACAACTTCACATGACTGCACCAACTTGCGATGGTAGTTACAGTAATTTCAGTTTCTGTCCTTAAGCAAATCCTGCATGGTCATTAGGCACAATGTCATGTGATCACCATTTGCAACCTCCTTCCAGCTTCCCCATTGACTTGGCTTGTTGGAAGCTGGCAGTGAAGGTTATAAACAACAATCACATGACAGTGGGGATGCTGCAACAGCCACAATTATGAGGACCAATCATAAGTCTCCTTATTCAACACAGTTACAACTTTGAATGCTCACTGAATTGTTAAGCAAGAATTACCTATATCTTCTTCCAGCAGTTTCTCCCAATCTGGCACACAGCCCCGAAATTCCTTGATGGCCTTCCATTCAGATGCTTCCCAGGGCCAATCTTACTTAGCTTCTGAGGGTAGCCAAGATTAACTACCTGCTGAGGCAATATAGTGTGCAAACTATAGTGTGCAAACAGTGGAGAGTTAATTATACATTAATCTTTGTTGTTTTACTTCAATTGTTGGGTTTGTAGAATATTTGATCTTAACAATATTCATAACTTTGCAGATTGGTTTTTAATCTTCAGAATGGCTGAATTATAATGGTTTTGCATTAGGACTATTTGGCTTTTTAAAGAAGAGGTGTCTGACAGTTCAATTGCCTATCATTCCCCCTTTATTATTTTTTTCTCTTGCCTTGCTTGCAAGCTTGGTTACAGCTGAAGCAGTTGGGAATGCTCATATAGCACAACAATGTGACCAAGTGGCTGTCTTTTCAAATGCCCCTGGGGATGATATATTACACTGTAAGATGAGAACAGTTCTTGAGGATTCTTAAAACTCATCTGTGCCCAACAGTTTATGAACTTTCCTTCCCTTTACGTACACAGGAAATAAACAGTCCAGTGAAAGAGGAGTGTTTTCTAGTTTTAATATGACATTTTAGTCAATTAAGCAGTTTTAAATCATTAGACCAAAGTTGTTGTTGTTGTTAGTTGCAAAGTCGTGTCCGACCCATCGCGACTCCATGGACAACGTTCCTCCAGGCCTTCCTGTCCTCTACCATCTTCTGGAGTCTATTTAAGCTCACTCCTACTGCTTCAGTGACTCCATCCAGCCACCTCATTCTCTGTCGTCCCCTTCTTCTATTGCCCTCAATCTTTCCCAGCATTAGGCTCTTCTCCAGTGAGTCCTTCCTTCTCATTAGGTGGCCAAAGTATTTGAGTTTCAACTTCAAGATCTGGCCTTCTAAAGAGCAGTCAGAGTTGATCTCTTCTAGGACTGACCTGTTTGATTGCCTTGCAGTCCAGGGGACTTGCAGGAGTCTTCTCCAGCACCATAGTTCAAAGGCCTCAGTTCTTTGGCGCTCAGCCTTTCTTATGGTCCAACTTTCACAGCCATACATTGCAACTGGGAAAACCATGGCCTTGACTATATGTACTTTTGTTGGTCTCTGCTTTTTAGTATGCTGTCTAGATTTGCCATAGCTTTCCTCCTGAGGAGCAAGTGTCTTTTAATTTCTTGGCTGCAGTCCCCATCTGTGGTGATCTTGGAGCTCAGGAAGATAAAATTTGTCACTACCTCCATTTCTTCCCCATCTATTTGCCAGGAATTGAGAGGGCCAGATGCCATGATCTTGGTTTTCTTAATGTTGCGTTTCAAGCCAACTTTTGCATTCTCCTTCTTCATTTAAATAAAATCTAGCAAAACATTCCCCCCAAAATACTATTATGGTACTATTTAACAACAACCTGTCTCATTGAAACTGATAATCAGATTGGTGATAACCAAATCATTGTTCTGCATTATTCAAGTACTTGCAGGATTTTATCCTTAATTCATTAAGTCTGCAATGGAAAAGAAATTATAGTTAAGGGGGAGGTCAAGGCTGATCTTGAACAGGCTTTTTAAAATGTCATGGAACTTTCTAGCCTTAGAAAAAGGTTGGAACATACTGTCTGGTTTTTTGTATCAGAGGCCCTTGCATATCTTGCATCATAATTATTTGTCCCTCTTACTGCCCCAGCCCCCCCCCACCTTCTCTCTCTATATACCAGGCTTTTTAAACATTTAAGGCTATATGAAGACTTATGGGAAGCTGAGCTTCTGTGCAATCTTCCCTTTTTCTTCCATCTCCAAAAGTGGGTTTCAGAACGCTGTTTAGAACATGCCTGCCTGTTTGGTGTTATCTTTCAGCTCAGTCATGGAAACTTTTCCAGGACAAGGCCAAGGAGCAAAGAGTTATCACTGCACCAACTGAACTTTCACAAGAAAAATAAACAGAAAGCAATGCAGAGCCTGTGCAACCTTGAAGGTGACGTGTTGGCACTCAATTACCTGGTCAGGAGCTGAACTTTTAAAACTGATTGCTATGTTATGTTATGTCTGAAGTTCAAACTACATATCATGTGGCATTCCGTGAATTTTTTCTTTGGTGGTTTTCTTTTCATCCAAAGCCTTTTGGGCAGGCTGCAAATTAGTGTCAAGGAAGAGCACATTGGCCCAGCTGATTAATTCTTTGCTTTCTCTTTCAGCTTGATATTATTTTTTCCCAAGAAAATTTGTCACTAGAGGAAGGTTGTGACAGTTACACCATTTTTTCCCCCACCAAGGAGGATGCCTTGCAAAATGGGAGTTCAATTCTCTCTTCTCTGATATCTGCTCACACATAAACCTTTCATATTTGGAGATGTCTGTGCTCTATGAATGAATCTCATTACTACAAGAGTGGCATTTTTTTTCCTGGCCAAGAATCATACTTCACCTTCAGAGGAGAATGGCCAACTAGCAATGATGTAAACTTATTCACCTTGTCACATAAAGCTGGACAAAGTTAGGATTTTCTGGGGGGAGGATTTCCTTGAAGTTGGAATGACCTCTATTTCCTGAGGTTTGTGGATGGGGGTGAAGGACTCTAGGATGAGTTATTCTATTTCCAAGAAGCAGTCTGAAAGATATATGGGAACCAAGCTATGTAGGGCTTTATATGTTATTAGATTCAGAAATGTATTAGAAGCAAATGGTAAGACCCATAAAGATGGTGGGCATGCTGCACTGACAAACGCTTCCAAGCTACCTTTTAAAGACAGCTCATGAAACTCCCAATGCAATATCTAATTGAGGTGATAAGGACATAAGGCATCTCCTGTCCTGCTTCAAATAGGTCCAATAGTAGCTACAACTCCAGAAGAACTCCAAAGGTGTGTGTGTGTGTGTGTGTGTGTGTGTGTGTGTGTGTGTGTGCGTGCGCGTGCATGCGCACATGCGTGCATGCGTGCGTGTACGTGCGGGGACTAGGTCCCTTCCAACACTGTTATTCTATTTCCTGCCACTATTTGTATGCCTTTAATCAACATCTATACAAATTCATTATATAGACCTATCCTTCAGTGGAAGTGCCATTTCTCATTATTAACATGTATTTTATATTTTGTGTCACTTGAGAGATGTATTTTATGTAGGATTTTTAAATTTGGTTGTAAACTGTATGTTGTACTTATCAATGACTACAGTAAAGGCTATTCATTCAGTGGGATCTGCCACTCTGTCCAGAGTCAAAGCCAGAGCTGACAGAATTGTTTTTGATAGTAGCACCAACATCTTACTAGGATTTAATTTTGGCTTCTTTCATTCTACCCAATTGTCACAACCCGGATACCTGGATGTGTATAGGATGGAGGATACTTAAGTATGATAAGGTTTTACTAAAGTTATATCATAGGTATTGTACTCAGTGGGTGCATAGAATACCTATGACAGAATTTTTGAAAACATCATATTAAACCAAGCTAGGCCTAAAAAGCCATAAATTCAAGCATTTATATTTATTGTCATTAAGCCAAGGAGAACATTCTTTGCCATGCTCTGCATTTATATTTGTATATTACCTCTCCAGAAAGGTTCAGTCCTATGTATTTGATCTAGGAAGATTTGTTATTTTCTAATAAAAGGATGATTATATCCCCCACAGAGCTATATTATGGGTACCAGCTGCCTGGAAATATGGTGCAAATACATTAAGCTCATTTTTCCAATTTTCAAATTTATCATCTAATTAGAGATTTTAAAAAATTGTATCTGATTATTATGTCATTCTTTCTTACTTTCTTATTCCATTGGACAATTGGTTTTAAGGACAGGAGATTCCTCTTGACATCTACCTCAAATCTATGGCCTTCTACTTTTTAACCCATTGGTTCCAGACTTATACTCTGGAATCAGAGAGTAAGCCCATTCCCTCTTTAGTGAGACAGCCCCTCAGATATCTGATGATTATTATCATAGTCATGTTTCCTGTAGGGTAAACATATATAGATTCACCATACGGCTTGCTTTCTAGACTCTTATTATCTTAATAATCACCCTCTGAACTCATTTTATGTTGTCCTTTTTTACCTATAGTTTCCAGAAGTGGGCCCAATATTCTAATATAGTGTGATCAGTATTGAGTACAATGGAGGTTATTATTTCTTATGATTTGAAATTTGTGCTCCTCTTAATGTTTTCCAAGATAGTAGCTGCACCACACTACTGGCTCAGGTTTAATTTGTGTTTGATAGAGACACCAAATTCTTTTCACATATATTACTGTTAGATCACATCTTTACCTTGTGCTTTTCATTTTTCATACATTTCTCCTTGTTAAATTCCATCCTATTTATTTCAGCTGACTGCTCAAAGGAATCCCACATAATATTGCAAGAGACTTGGCCATCTGGTATCCAGCTTAGAGTAAATATGAATAACACCAATTCATACTTCTGACATACACCTAGCCCCTTCATTCATAATTTGAGCTATACTTCCACTTTTATACACATATTTATCTTTAAAAACTAATGATTTCAAGCTGCAGATAGAGTTAGAACAAATTGCTTTGATTGCTCCAACACATACAGAATCTGAATAATTTACTATCAATTTTAATTCATTACACTGCTGTGCATTAGAAAATCTATATATGTATGTATGTATGTCCAAAAATGTTTTATATATTTTTTAATTGCTGAGCCTTAAGAGAAACTAGGGAGAGATGATGCAGATTGATGCAGTACCAGGACTTCTTTTCTGTTAGCATCTGGATGACAAACATGTGCAGTCTCAGAATAAAGATACTGTGAAGGTCCTTGTCTCCCAGCCATCCATTGATCTTGGCCAAACAAGCAGAGAAAGGGAGTTAACACTGCCTCTAAGCCTAAGCAGTTCAAATGTACATGCAACATTTAAACAATTTTCCATGCATTCCTTTAGAGTTGCATCATCAAGGCTTTCTGAACTGTCATATTTTAGACTTACCATAAACACTACAGACCCTGACAATTTCTTCAAAGAAGCAGGCACTGTGGAACAAACAGAAGGCATCCCACCCTTATGGCACAGTTAACCCCAGTGGAAAACAGGCCAGTGGAATGTTTACTGTTGCTGAGATTCTGGTGATATTTTGCTTCCCATCCTGTCCTAAAGTTCAGCTTTATAAACTCTGGATGTTCATTTGAAATGTCTGCCCCAGGAGGAGCCAGGACATTTAAACAAGTCAACCAGTGAAAGCCATGAATCACAAATTCAGATTAGATCCACCAAAGCCAGCTACTTTGCCCTAGCCTAGGTAATACTTCCAGAGAGTTGTTCATTCAAATGGCATAGCATCTTTCAGTGGCACATTTAATTATGGAAACTAATATATGCTTGATAGAAGACATATTTGTTTAGTAAGATACATATAAAGAGGGACCAAAGCTGTTTAAATGCAAAGCATAAACTGGACTCCAATTCACTAAGATAAAGGCCTAGAATATGTCAGTGTCATGGGTCATAACTGTATTATTGGAAGAGATATCAAATAATAAAATGGATGTGCAGGGCTTCACACACAGCAAATCTTATTTGTGTCTACAGAAAATAATGGCTCAGGGCAGCTTTTGGGCATACTGAGCTATAGCAATCAGAATGGCCAAAATAAATATTTCTTTCTGAGTTGGACTATTATATACACAGATGACAATGTGAGTTCTAAAAGAGATGTACAAGAAATGGTGTCTAGAAAGACAGCATGATCCGCTGAACCAAGTAATTTGTTTAAATAGTTTACCTTGATATAATTTTCTTCCAGGATTTGACCATTTTTTCCACAAGGCAGAAAAATCTCACCTCAGTAGTGGATAAAGTAGGTATGGAAGCAATAATGCATTTAATTTATCACATCATTGATAGCAGGATTAAAACTCTGCGTTTTTACTTCAAACGTAGAGATACTTTATTGCAGAATGCACTGATGGTCATATTTAAAGGAGACCCTTGTCTCTCATTGAAGTCCAATAGAAGTCAATGGAAGTTGCAACCCAACAAAGAGGCTAAAAGGCCATCTGTCAAGGACACTGTAGTAGCTGATTTCTGCACTCAGTAGGGGATTAGATCCAATTTACTTAAAGATCCCATCCAACCTTTATGTCAATGCTGTAAACATTCGATGTTCCCGCTCTGACAACTGATGAAAATTGCAGCCATTTTCTATTTGCTTTTAACATGCTTTTTCTTCTATTTAGAAATCAGATGCAGAAGGGGGATTGGGATTAATGTTTGAGCTCAGCTAGCCATAATAATAAATGCTGCTTTGTGGGAACCCAAGGACGAATTGATAACGTTTTGGTGGGCTGAGGAGCTGGGGAGAAAATCCGCGTTTCAGACTAATTGGAGAACATGATTTATGACTGCTTATTGGGGCTGGGAATTGCAATTTGTTACTTTGTATCCGGGGGAAGGAAAACTAGTTTTGGGTTCAACTATGTAGTGCCAATATATTGTTTCCTGAATAAAATGTTCTTTGAGGAAGAATTCTTGCCTTGAAGTTCTTTTGATAGGTTTCATCTATTGGAACCATGACATTAACCCAAAACTCAGTTCTATCTTGACCACCCTAGGGTCCTGAGCTCGAGTCACCTTCCCTAAGTCAAGGGATAGGCTGACAAAGACTCAGGGAAGATCTCAGCATGGAGAAGGAAGAAGCACCTGTAACCAGTACCCTGGCCATGGCTGTTGCCTCAACAGAGGGAGCACAAGCCAGTGCACCAGAGGAGAAACTAATTTTTGATGCCTTACAGCAAGGGGCAAGGCCAAAGATGTGAGACCTGATTTGGTCATTGGAGTGGACCTGCCCAGTGGAGACTCCAATCACTTCGAGGCAACCGTGCTGAAGGCGAGTTCTTTGAAAGTGTCCAAAGCCGACTTGCAAGCAGGAGCCCCTCAAGGATCGTGCTCCCTGGACCGTGAGGACTCTGAAGAATTGAAGTACCTTTCTGCAGTCCATAGCCAATTGGTAGAAAAGTTGGTAGAGAGATTCGAAGGGCTGGAGGTGAGCAGGGAATAACTTTCTCACTCTTCGCATGCAAGTGAACATGATGACCAGCAGAGCCAATGTCAATCTGTGCCTAAGGAAGCTCCAGCCCCATTGATGGAGTGCAGGTGGTTTCCACATCTTCAAAGCCACCAGAGTTGACCTCCAGCCCTGTGAGAAGTCCTGGCCACCACATGGCAGTCTGAATCATCACCGCTCCTCCAAGACTCTGGAGCGCCACTCATGACACAGTAGCCTCAGCCACTGGAGAAGTCCCAGATGGCATTAGTTATTGCGATCCCTCGACAGGCACTGCCACTATGATGGCTCCAGGCGGTGGGATTATGATGACAGCCCTGACAGGCGGTCCCACTACCAAAGCCCAAGCCATCACCAGGGCAGCCAGAATCCAGATCGTCACAGGTACCGTAAGACCATCGCTACTATCAATCACACAGCCT
Source organism: Crotalus tigris (assembly GCF_016545835.1). Classification (NCBI taxonomy): domain Eukaryota; kingdom Metazoa; phylum Chordata; class Lepidosauria; order Squamata; family Viperidae; genus Crotalus; species Crotalus tigris. The sequence goes on along the minus strand of NW_024096554.1, from coordinate 3,484,465 downwards.
TATGCATCACCTGAGCCTGAGGCCTGTGCAGGGAGAAGACCCAAATGTGAGCGTTCAATGAGATTTAATTCAACAGCTGCATGACCTGTTGGCCGGGCAGCAACAGGTCGGGGCGCCACAGTCGTTGGGGGCCTGCAGCACTTGGGGGTGCCACAGCCACTGCCAGGGGATCCACAACCGTTTGGGATGCAGCAGCAATGGGGTGGGCAGCACCCCATGAATGCACAACAGCCAATGGAAGGACTGCAGCAACTGTTGGGAGCGCAGCAGCAGTGGGTGTAACAACAACCCCTGAACGTGCAACAAACATTGGGGGGTCTGCAGCAATTGGGGGTGCTGCAGCCATCGTTGGGAGGTCAGCAGTCGCTGGGAGTGCAGCAGAGTGCAGGGAAGCCAACCGCCGATGGGAATGCAGCAGCAATGGGAGGGGCAGCAGCCCATGATGACACCTCTCCTTAGAGCTAGTTTTGATGGTGACCTGGAGAAGCTGATCTTCTTTCTCAATCAAGTATGTTCCCATATGAATCGCAATGCCAATTTCTACCCAAATCCAGCTGCTGTGGTTGATGTTGTCACAGCCAATCTGGAAGGGGAAGCGTCTGAGTGGCTAAACAATCTGTACAATGAGTAAGCGCCTGAACTGGTAAATCTCCATCTCTTCCTCCTTGGATTAAGAGCCAGGTTGGAGGACCCGTCCATAGCTCCCAAAGCAGAGAAATAAATTCACAAGATAAAGCAAGACGGTAGACCTGCATTGGAATACGTATGAGAGTTTTGCAAAGTAGCAGGTCAGATAGAAAGGTGGCCTGAGCAATCCCTAGTGCATTACTTCAAGGAGGGGCTAGATGATCACCTTTCCCAGGCCTGCGTCTATCAGGCTGTCCCTACTCAATTACAGGAGTGGTATCAGGCAGCAGTAAGATTGGATGTCGAACTTGCTCATTACAAGAAGCCACCATCTCAGGAAGCCGAGCTGAAACCAGAGCAGACCAGGCAGCCTCCTCTCTGAAAGCCCCCAGACATCGCAGCCACAGAATCCCCCAAGCCACCTGCCGGTCCACCAATTAAATGCTTCAGGTGTGGACAACAGGGGCACCAAGTGGCAAATTGCCCGATCCCATACCCCCAAAAGGGGAGCAGATTGGGGCCAAAGGTGAGGAAAAAACCAGCCCAACAGCTGGCGAGAGAAAAATTGAACTGGATCACCCAAGAACCCGTTACCCAGGTCTCATCAAGCATGCAGGAAAGCGCTGATGCCCAAGCTGAACCTGCCACTGCTCTGTTCTCCTAAGACAGCAATGACGAAGGGGAGAATGACCCGATGGTGAGTTAACCCGTTCAACCTTTTTCTCTCGCAGCCAAACTCATATTCCCTAAGATGGGGGTATAAGTGGATTTGAGAGTGCTAGTGGACTCGGGGTGTTCCCGGTGCATTGTCAGCTTGCCACTTGTCCTTAAGATGGATATACGGGCAAGATTGCTCTGCAAGCCCATGAGTTTTGAACAAGCAAATGGCTTTCTAATGGGAGGAACTTTAGTCACACAATTGACAGAGTATAGAAATAGGTGAACATTGGGAGTTCATTCATTTCATGGTGGCTCCGAAGATGACTGAGGCTGTGATTTTAGGTCTAGCCTGGTTAGACAAATGGAAATCTTTTATTTGGTGGGAAAGGGGAATGAGGATTGTGAGATTACCCATAGGGCCCAAACTCCCTCTTAATTCGGCCAAATAAAATGAATAAAATGTTTTTTGAGGAAGAATTGCCTTGAAGTTCTTTTGATAGGTTTCATCTATCGGAACAATGACACCTTATATTCTGTGATTGGGTGGCACCTGGAAATCATCATGCTAGGAAATTATACAATGATTTACAATGGCTTCAAAAGAAGATAATTCTAAATTTATTATCAGAAATATTCCAAATATTTTTCTCTATAATCACATCTACTAGTCCTATCAGGTTCAGCAGGAAGAGTACTTTGAGGGTCCTTCCATGAAATAATGTCATTTAAAACTGCAATTAAAACATAATTAAAAACAAGATGCCTAAAACATTCAAAATAGAAAAATAAACATTAATGTATGAAAACTTCAAAAAAAATTGGGGAGAGTATGTTTTTATCACTGTTATAAATTATTTCAATGAGCTGATTTGTTCCACAAGCAAATCAGAATTAATTGTTGATATCAACATAGTCATAATCATAATCACATCTTACTGATGTTCTAACAGTGCAAGGCAGACTTCAGTAGATGTTACTTGGGCTTAGGTCATGTAAGGCTTATACCTTATGATGAGTGTTTTGAATTGGCAACTAGCAACCAGAGAAGGTCTTTCAGCAAGGAGTTATGTGAAGTACTGCTTACCATCTGGGTTAGCTGAAGTTTCCAGATGATCTTCAAGAACATCTTATGAGAATCAAACCTTGAAGCTACATTACAACTCACTAAAGGCAAGTATCTGCCAACCAATCTATTTGCCATCCGTATTATGTGTCTATCAAGAATCACCTGGAACCTAAACTATGCTAATGTTAACAGAGATAACATGTATGGAATATATTTACTATGTTGTAGTGATCTATATGTAATTAAGAATGGGTATAGCCAGACCATGAGCTGTAACTATCAGAGACTTCATAATAGGCACAGAAAAACCCTGAATGATTAAACCAATGGCTCATTAATTCAGCATTCACTGTCATACAGTGAATATCCAGGAAACTCATAAGTGAGACACAAGGTCAATATTCTTCTATTCTTGATCCTTGAGGGTTGCTATTTAAAGGCACCTCTGTCTTTGAATTTGAAATAATATACTATAATCAAGATTAGCTATGACGGATAATTCTCTATTAATTTGTATGTTTTAAACCATCTGAATTGGTTTAACTTTAATTTTAGCTGTAGGCAGCATATTTCATAGCTTAATTGCATATTGTGTAAATATATACAGTACTTCCTTTTATTGGTCCTGAATTTCCCCACATTTAGCTTCAAGAGATAACTCAAAGTTGTAATAGTATGAGAAAGGTAAAAAAAAAAGCTCTACATCTGTATTTTTAATCTTTATGTGAGTGTATTAAAACAATTGTCAGTTCCAATGACATGCATGGAAGAAGGAAACAAAATTGGCAAGATGATTGTAATGTAAGCTCCACCTTTTTCAACATGCACATAATATCAACATTTGTATAAAAGAAATATTGATTCAGGGTTGATGTGCTCCATATTGCTTCTTATGACATATATGCACCTCGTGGTCAGGTCCTCCATTATCCAATTATTTTTAAGACAAGCAGCCCCAGATACTGAAGTCCTTCCTCACTGAAGAGATTATCTAGATTATTTATGTGATTATTTGCATGATAGTATTCTTTTTCACACCAGTATTCTCCAGATATCTTAGTAGTATTCTCCAGATATGGAGGGTGCTCTAACACTAGATGTTTTTAAGAAGAGATGGGATGGCCATTTGCCTAAAATGGTATAGGTTTTCCTGCCGGAACAGGGATTGAACTAGAAAACCTCCAGGATCCCTTCCAATTCTGTTATTCTGTTATGCTGCTAGTAGAAGAGTAGGTCATGATTTCAGGAGTTCTCAGGGAAGGCAGCAACTTGTGAAAAAGTATATATTATTTGTATGTCTAGTGCAGTGCTTCTCAATCTGGAAACTTTAAGATGTGTGGACTTCAACTCCCAGAATTCCCTAGCTAGTCTATGCTGGGGAATTCTGGGAGTTGAAATCCATGCATGGTCTAATGCAGGGGTGTCAAACTGCCAACCTGCAGGCCAGTTACATCATGCTGAAACCGCATCCATCCCATTGCCAGCAATGGAAAAAAGTTGCGATACGTCATGACACATCACGTGACATTGCAAGTTTGACACCCCTGGTGTAATGTACGGTATATCTTAGGACTGACTGTGCTGTATGCATAGAGTGGATAAGAACCCTGGAGAATCTGATATTGCACTTAATATGAATCTACAAACTAGTAATCGGGGTCTGAATGAGACTCGTTTCAGATATTCAATTCAACTGGACTTTCTTAATGCCAGAGGAAAGCTGAAAGTGCTTTCTTGGAGGAATTTTGCTTAGAAGGTTTAGGAAAAAGTATAAAGCTGGTCTCAGAAAAAGAACATTTTTTTGCCATGAATGAAAATCCCATCAGCTAAATGCACATTGTCACACCTTGTTCTCTTGCAGATGAGAGAAAATCAGCGAACTGCTTCCCAAGAGCCTGTTCTTCTTTCCACAAAGGAAGAGAAAAAAAACCCAAAAAACATCTCTAGAACCAGAGAGATAAGCACAATATCAGGAAATAATATTCAGGCAATTGAATCCTCAAGGGAGGCAAACTTGCTGATAGACTGTAAGTCATTTTGTTCTGAAGCTCTCTGCCTGCACATACAATGAATGCATGTTAAAAGAGATGCCCAATTGCGTGAGTGTAGGAAAAAGTTGGAATTTGGAATTTGGAATCATACAAACATTTGGTTAGTCAAGGGCCCTTCTAACTTCCTCCCTAGCAAATGCATGATTGCTGTGGCAGAAAAAGAATGAGGGACAGTACTGAACTGAGACTGTTTATAGGCTTTAGCAAGGACAGTTAGTATCTGTTTTGTAAAGAGAGCTGAATTGTTACAAAGAACAGCAAAGGCAGAGTTTTATAAGGTCTAACCAGGGCAGAGGCCAAAGTCAACAACTACAAACCTTTTAGTTAGCCAAATGGGCATCTGTGGTGGAGGGAGGTGTGTGTCAAAAATATCATGTTGCATGTTGAAATGGCACAGAGCTTTGATCTTGTAGTTGCAGTTGACAGTTTGGCTTTTTTTTTTTAACCCTCTCTCCCAAGATGTTCCCGATTAGCCATTAACCTCATAACACAAATCCCAAGTGGATGTCTATGGAGATTCTCAGTCAACCAAGTTATCCAGGTGATTTTTCAAAAGGCAACTGGACTTTCTTGGTTTTTTTCTTTTTCTCTTCCTTGAAGACATTTTACTTCTCATCCAAGAACTTTCTTCAGTTCTGACTGAATGATGGGGTATGGAAGGATTTATATTCCTTGCAGATATCTGGTTGTTAGCACTCTCTCTGAGAGGCATTGAGGTCACTTGAAGGTTCATCTGTGCCCTTAGGGTCACCTGAGTAATGCAAATGGGTGTGAAATCTTGGAACTGCTGAAAGGAGTTGTGTTGTAAACAGGAGATAGGTGATGTCATATCCTTCCCCCTCTGTTGAGAAAAGGCTGTTCAGTCTTAATGTAGATGGCCTCTTTGACCCGTCTTTCAAGCCAATGGTCTTCTGTCCAGAATGACCATCAGATAACTACAAAAAAGATAAATCCATTCTCCAAGATTCAGTAGAACTAAAGAAGCATCTTAAATGAGAAGTGAAACATCTTCAAGGAAAAAAACAAGAAAGTCCAGCTGCCTTTTTCTTTGGGAAAATCTCTGGTAGATTCATCTTCAATGGATGAAGCTCAGATACAGGAGGACAGAATCTGCCCAAGGCTGGCAAATAAAAGACTTTTCTACTAGTTTGAGTCTAGGACAGACTTTGGATCCACATTCCTGCCTGTGAGTTTGATTAAATTCCAGACCTGCCTTTAGGCTTAGCTACCCAATAATGTGCTTGCTTTCTTCCTTTCTGTGCTTTGTTTTGGGCATCGCTGCCCAAGAGAAGAATACCTGAGCCTACTTCTGTAGCATAAGAAATCCTTCTTGTGTTACTTACTAATATGGAAAAGGGAAAAAAGTTTTCTCTCCCAAGTGATCAGTTGATCGTTGTTTTTGCTGATGAATTGCAGTTGTGTCATGAAAAAGGAATGTGAAATTGACAATAACAGCAGCAACAGCAGCAGCAGCAGCAGCAGCAGCAACAACAACAACAACAACAACAATAAATTCTGAAGGCTGAGACCTGTCCCTAGAGTCCTTGTCACAAACAGGCCTAGTTTTTTTTTTAACCCTAATTTTCTGATTAGACACTCCCACTGATTATCAGGGAATTTGCATAAATAGGCAACAGAGAATGTTATTTGGCATAAAAATCTTGAAATCAGAGACTCAGAAACAGCTATTATTGCTGTCATCGCTCCTATTACTTCTAATTCTTTTTTTAAAAAATTTTTTAAACTTTAAAACTCTAGATATACATTGGTATATGGAAATGTTCAGCAAGCTAAGCATAATTTTCAAGAACAGTCTCCCTCTATGCCTGAAAAGAAAAGTTTTTTTTCAGTGTGTGCTACCTGCTATAACCCATGCCGGTGAAACATGGACACTAACCTCACAATCAATACAAAAGCTACGAGTAGCACAAAGAGCCATGGAAAGATACACGTTCGGCATAAGAATTGAAATGGAAATGGCAGGTGGACCAAGGCAATCATAGAATGAATCCCACTTGATAAAAACTGCTCATGAAAGAGACCTAAAACTAGATGGCTCAATGACATCAGCAAGTATTGCAGGTCCAATTGACAAAAGAAAGTTCCAGACTGTTGGAAACATGAGGAAGAGGCCTTCATCCTGCAGTGGATAGACAGTGGCTAGAATGATGATGATGATGATGACAACGACAATGATGATGATGCAAATGTAGGAATATATTTTTCCTAAGTCCATGGTTGAAAGGAATGGGTGAGCCAACATTGTCCATATCAAGTCAGTGCAGAAGGGAGGGAGGGAGAGAGGGAGGGAGGGGAGAAGGAAGGAAGGAAGGAAGATAGATTTTCCTATCACTGCTTTCCAGTTGTTTGTGGCTCATCAGCTTCTCTCACTATGCATGCTTAACATAGGCCCTTGTATTTTTTTCATTTACTTTCTTTCAGATGTCCTGCCTATGACCATGGATATTCTAGTTAACTAACATGGCCACCAACTGTTGACAAATCTATGTTAATTTTATTCTATCTTTGTCTAAAATATCTACAATGCATATTGTTAGAAATATACGTCATTGCAAGAATATTGAAGTAATACAGTTTTCTGGGAATTTACAAGGAGAGCAGAACACATCTGGCATTTGGACAATGCCTGAGAATGGTAATAGGGCTGTTTTTACTTCTGCATAAACATGGGTATGATTGAACTCTGCAATGCAAGATAAGCTTTGCAAGAGTTAACACTGTCTGAAATAAATGAATGCTTAGAACTGACAAGAACAGCAGGTTTACAGGCCAAGTGTGTTGTGAATAATAGCTAGGCTTTTACTGATGGATGTGTATTTCTATCAGCCTCATTACCTCATTATATCCCTCAGTAGTTTTTATAATCTGGAATTGATTCTGAAATTTAAGTGACCCTCACCTGGTATACAAAAAATAATTATAAACACATATACCAGGCATATTCTTTCATAAACCCTATTTGTGTTCCCTTCAAAAGAAACATATAAGACACTCAACACAACTCTCCTTCCAAAGAAGATGGGGTCGACGTTCCCTGAAAAAGCAAAGCAAAGGGCTGTGTGTGTGTGTGTGAAAAACTGGATGGAGATGAGGCAAAAGGAAAAGATAATTAGAGGAAAAAAGAAGAGAGAAAGTCCTGGTTGCGTTTTACAAAAATTCACCAGAAAATGAACTACTATGCCTCCATGTCAAAAGATTCAGGCTTTGTTGCCCAAATGTCTGAGTCATTTGTACTACTTATTCTTACCAGTAAATATGAGATAATCCCAGCCCCTTCACAGGTTCCTCATTTGAGGAATTTTTTTTTGTCTGCCTATAGATTAAATGCTATAATTTTCCATTTAAAATAATGATTCTTCTCTGAGTTTAGCACTAACAGATGTCTATGTTGTGCTAGCACTAGCTTTTTTTAGTGGGTATCACAATATTGCCTGAATCTCTGTCTTCACTACATCATCCTTTTCATACATATTAAACCATTAGTGAGATGTTGTTTATGAAATAACTGATTACGCAGACTTCCTCACGGTGACATCCTGCAGATATATTTCACAACAATTAATGTGACTAATGACTATAATGAACTGGAGAAAATCAGAACTAAAATCCAACACAAGCTGAGAAAACTGCACAAGGTATTTTAACCATTCTTTAAGGCATGTCTAAAGGGCTGGGAACAATTTATAGAGAGCAGAAATGAGTGGTTATCAGAAATGACGGTTATCACCTTCAAAGAGACTAAAGGCTTGTTTTTCAGTTATACTTCCAAAATACACTTTTCTATAGTGGTTTGCTTCAAATGCTTCTGTCCCTTTGGGATATTGGAAACTAATCCGGCAGATCATTGACTATCTTGTAGATGAAGGAACATAATATTTACCAGGGTCTCTAATAGTTTGAAAGCTGCCTTTTACCATTAGTTCTCTAATAGCACAATGTTCACAACATATGCCTTGTTAATAGAAACTTGTTGGTTTGAAATCCAGCAGAATATTTTATTGATTTTTTTTCTTTCCTAAAACTTGTTACTTTTCATGTTGCTTTTTTAAAGCCCAGTGGAGCAGTGTTTTATCATTTTTTCATTCAAATAAGACAAAAGGGAATGATTGGCATCATATTTTAATAGGGCTGTAAAACAGAGCTGTAAAAGTTCTTTAAAACGAGTGCTTTGCAATGTGAAAGAAACATCTGTCTTTAAATCATTAAAGCAGCCATGTCTACTTCCAGACTTGAAGCTGTCTATGCATGCATGTTTGTGCATGCATGTTTGTGCACGTTCATATGAATGTATATGAAGTAACTTCTTCAAGATCTTTTACAGGAAGATGATTCACAGTTGGGTTGGGTTGTTCTCCTTTTAGTTTTGTTATGTTTTTACAGTATATAGTTACACAATTATCTTGTCTCCAGAAAAGAAAAAAAATCTTTTCTTTTTTTTAAAAAAAAATATAGGTAGAATGAACATTATTCTAAGCTTTATATGAAAGCAAATATTTATGGTTTCACAAGTTTATATTTTCCTTAAAAGTATGTGAGCAAAAATATTTTCTTCAGTATCTCTCATTCATCTAATTATTTGTGCTCAACTCACTTTTAAAACATTGTGCAATAATGTTTTCTTTCCATTCTCTGTTTTTGGCCACTTTATAAAATATGTAGTTTCCTCCATATTCTTATATTCATGTTAGCTGGTGAAATTTTGGCAGGCACTCTATTTGTAAATAAATAATGTAGAAATTCTTACTATTGGAAGTCTACGGAATTAATCAGCAATATGATTACAAGGAGAAACGGGCATCTTCTGATTAGCTCCATGTCCATTTAGAGTCACTTCCTTACAATTATAGTTTAGATAACAATTGCAATGGACTAATATTACTTAATTTTAGTTAATTTGGTTTTAATTATTTTATTTATTTAATTAATTGCCTAATAGACCAGTGTTTCTCAACCTTGACAATTTTAAGGTGTGTGGACTTCAACTCCCAGAATTCCACAGCCAGCATTGCTGGCTGTGGAATTTGGGAGTTGAAGTCCACACGCCTTAAAATTGTCAAGGTTGAGAAACACTGTAATAGACCAAGTTCTGTGAGCAGTTTACACTAAAACACACATGTGTACATATCCATACTCGTAAGTACAATTCAGCTATTGTGTTTATTATTCATTATGGCTCTGGGTGCCCTACAATATGGAAAACTATTGAATATATATATATATATATATATATATATATATATATATATATATATATATATATATATATATAAAAGCAGTGACTATCACAGATTGACAAGATTGAGGACTGATTTTAATTGTTGATCCTGGCCAAAAGGAGTTTTTATTGAATGATATGATTTGGACAGACCACTTGTTACATCTTTTTTATGTCTTCATCTATTACAACTTATTGGAGAAAGTGTTAGGCATAGGGCTGAACTCATTCTGAGGAAGTAGAGCTAGACTCAGCTTCTTTTCTAGTACTGGGTTCTCCATTAAGAACAAACAAACTCTGATGGCATGATCACTGATTGATCGGTTGACTTTGGGCCAGGGCCAGGAAATCCTGGTCTTCCCAAAATTAGCAGTAGGCAGCCAAGCCTGAATCTGAATTCCAAATCTTACTGTCTGATAACTAATAAAGTTGGGAATATCTCAAACCCACTTTGGTTAATTGCAGGTTTATTGCATGCACCTTACTCTGTTTATTAGCAATGCTCAGTTAAGCACCATGAGTCCAAATCAAACAGGAATTGTAAACTTAAGGTGTTCGAAGATGCTAAAAATAGTGCCAACTTTGCAATCAAATAGAAAGAGCAATAAATTTAGAAAAGTCCTGAAACTTATAGAAAAAAAAAATCTTAAGAATGAGGAACCATATAAACAATTTGAATAATGGCAAAACGTGCTCACTGGACTTGAAGGATTGGCTGCTGGAAGAAGGGACAGAAAATTGGGGAAAAGAAGAGAATGGCATATTTTACAAAAAGGTATAACTAGCTGGTTTCCTGTACTGAATGTATTGCATCAGGGTTTTTTTTCTGGCCTCACTAAATACTCCTAATTTCATTTTCTATATGAAGATTATTGCCCTAAATATACTACTAAGAATTCAGTGGTATTTTCTTATGCAGAAATGCACAAAAGTAAATATAGTATTGGTAGAATGACTTATCAAATTTTTGTGTATGTTATATTTTTATGTTGTTTGCTTCCTTTTCTTGTTTCACTGCAAATAAAAGGGGGTGAATAATTATTAGGTATATTTATAATGCACTTAACAATAAAAAAAGGTTGGGATGACATGGCACTTTTCTAAACCAAACAGCTCTGGGAAATATATTCATCTGCAAGACAGTGATTGTCCCAAAGTCATTGATTTTAACTTTGTGGTAATGTGAACAGAGGTTTCCACATCCTAGCGGGGTGGTTTGTGATCCAGCCCACACAGATTCTGTTGAATATAGAATATTTTATTGCGGGATAACAGCACTTAGCCAGGACTTGGTTGATCTCAAGAGGATTGGTTCTTATACATTTAGATGGGAGACCACTAGGAAATCCTAAAATTTGTAATTCAGATCGGACTGATAATAATTATAGAAGGTAGAAATTGAATTTTCAGTTGCAGAACTCGATCTTGCTGATATAGTAGAGTTCAACTTTTGGCTGGAAAAGAATAATAAAGAATCAGAATAAGGGAAGCAATCAATCAAGTCTTTACTTGAAGATCACATCTTGGTTGCTCCAGGAACCAAGCAAATGGTTGTTAACAGGTTGGGCAGGTATTTTGTGTGTGTGTGTGTGAGGGGGGAGGGAGAGGGAGAGGGAGAGGGAGAGGGAGAGAGAACTGGTAAGTGGAATCCACAAAAGCCTTCCATTTCACATGGCTTATTTTCTTTTAATATTCTCTTCCTTCTCCTCTTTGTGTAAAAAGGCATAACTCCAGGGTCCAACAAGATGACATTGTTTGATGTAGGATTCAGAGCATGCCTTCTTTGCTAGGTCTGGTCAAATGAGCAAAAGCAATGGGGGACAGGCATTCTCACAAATAGCCTGGTCTTATGCCATGTAGGGCTTTATCTATCTGCAGCTTCTAAAAATTTGGGGAAAATTTTAGGGAAAAAACCCCTTTAAAAAATTCTGAGTAAGGCTAAAGTTGAGCCTATGGCTTAAGGTAGTGTAATGATCAATGGGAATATCCTAGAGCAGTGATGACGAACCTTTTAAAGATCGAGTGCTCAAAAACCACCCCGCCCATCTGCTCTGCCGCCTGCCCCTGCTCCACCCCCGCTCCACCCCCTGCTCTGCCCCCGCCCACTCGCAGGGCCACCCATCACCTCCACGGCCCACCGCAGATCACCCAGGCAGCCCTGCAATGCCATGACAATTACGGCCTCCACCTGCCCCCAATAGCATCTGTGCACATCAGGGCGCAAAGGCGGAGTCTTGTTCCTGCTGCCTGGCTGCCATGTTTTTGGCTGCGCTGCTCGGTGTGGGCCACACCTGGGGGTGACTCTACAGGGGGGCTACTTCAGTGAAGCAGTCGACGTGATGTGCCAGTGCCTGGAAGATGTGAGGGTCTGGATGGGGGTGAACAGGCTTAGACTCAACCCTGACAAGACCGAGTGGCTCTAGGTCTTGCCTCCCAAAGGTCAACCTGATGGTCCATCATTAGTCCTGCTGGATTTTGGGGTGAGCAATATTTCAGAGGGTTGGGTGGCTATGGAGAAGGTGCATCTCCTAGGTCCCACCCGATGACAATATTTTAAAGAAGGGACCTGAAACATGCCCATTCTATCCAATCTAGTGGAACAGGCAGATATCTTCTGGAAGAGATGGTCTCACTGTATGACACATAGGAACACACATACAGTTTTATTATTTCCATAATGCGTGGGCATCAAACTGAAAATACTTTTCTAGAAAAAAAATTTTAAAAATGCTTTTGTGTTGAAGGAAAAATCTTCATCAGGGTCCAATCCAAGCCGGGAATAAACAACATGGAGACTGCTTTAGAAAGAAGGTTGTAGTTTATTGAAGAGGAGAGCCAGACAGAAAGATGGCTTTCTGTCTTTTTTGAAGATCTTCTCCATTATTCCTTTGGGGAAATATATTCTGCCTTTTTAATATTTCCCAAAATATTTCTTTCTCTGGATTCCTCCCACAATATATTACCTCATGAATCAGCCCTTCTCAGAGTAGAATATTCTTCTGCAAATTACCAGTCTAGGATGTGAGGAAGGACTTGGAAAAGTTGAATCACTCATATATTGAGTTATTTGTTGCCTTCTGTTAAAAGGTTTATAATTGGGCTGTTTTAAAAAGACTTCCAGAGGTACAGAATAATTTTACCTTCTAACAAATCAATAAGTGTAACAGGATAATAGGCACCTAATTGCCTAGCTTAGCTAGAGGATATTATTTATTTCTATACAAGGTTTTCATTAAAAATCACTACAAGACTTCCTTGTTAGCACCTTAGATGTGACTGAAAATGAATTAGATTGAAAGTAGCACAAATGGCTCTAGAAATCCATTATTTATTACCAACTGCATTTTTAGACTTCGGAGTGAAATACCTCTCTCAAGCAAATATGACAGCTGATACCTGCATGTGACTGCATACACATGTGTATATACAATTTGAAAAGAATGTGATCTAATTGGGAAGGCAGAAAAAAAGCTCTCTTTTTTGCGGTTAAGGTTTGCAAGTGAGAACGTATGCCATAGTTGGCTCAGGAATTCTGGAAGTTGTAGTCCACAGGTTGTATTGTTGCCATAGTTCCCCACCCTAGTGTATGCCATAGGACTTGCTGTCAGCAAAAGTAGATCCAAGAAAACAGATGAGTTTATTTTGGCCATCTGTAGGAAGGAAATATTCCAAAAATGCTGATATATGAATGCATGTTTGCACCCAAAAAAGTGTGATGCTCTCAGTATGGGTGAAACCACAATGAGTAGTAGACGCATTATTTGGGATTAGTCTTATACTATACTGAAATACTTAGAACGAATATGTCCTGCTCAGTTTATGTATGTGTATTTTTAAAAGAAATGTCTTATCATATGGGAATTTTTGATAAAGTATCTCAGTCCTAAATCTCTTTGGTAATGAAATATTAAGCAAATGCATGTACATTTAACAACAGGACAAGGAACACTCCGACTATCTCCTTATACATACTTTCACTTTCCAGGTTTAAAAAGTGCACTAAAAATGCTAAAGTCAGAAAGGCTGCAGATCTACAGAAGTTAATAAAATTCTGCTATACTTCTTTCTTGCATTGAAGAAATTATGGTTATTTGCTTGATTGAGCTTCTGGTTTTATTGAACTAGTGTAGACTCAGTGTTAGATGGAAGTGCTGCTGAAAAACAGGAAACAGCCAATTCAATGCTATCAATTTACTGTAAGTGAAAACTTCCCAAGGATAACTGGGGGTTACACTGGACTTTGGGGAAACAAATCTTTTAAAATACAAGTGGATTAGTAAAAGGAAAGTTGAAAGGGAAGATAAAGGAGATGAAATATCCCCCAAATACTTGAAGTTAACTCAACACCACAATAATATGCCTTCATGTAAATTATACACTGCAAATCAAAAATGATTTAATAAAGGCAAAGAGTGTAGCTAAAACAAACTGTGGCCATGCACCCATGATGGAAATGAAAGCTTCCTTGAGATACTGTGGAATTATTACATTAAGAAGCATTGTACTAAGAAGCATTGAGAAGACAAACACAAAGATAAAAGTACGTAAGAGAAATGCAAAGTAATTGCGCTGAATACTAAAAAATGCTTTGAGATGCACATCATTATTAAGACATACAATAAAAAATATAGATCAGAAGCAGAAAAGCAACTAAACCAGCAGTTGAATTGAAGAGTGTGACCAAAAATATCCTTCTAAGACTTCTATAATATCTTCTGGTGCTATTTATTAATTTACTTTTCTGTTTTTATTGTTTTATAGCTCTTCTGTTTAACATTTTGAAGTAATTTTGCAATCTAATTGGAGGACTTTGACTATTGAGTGGAGCATAATAAATAGTTATGACAGCCATTAAGATGTTCAAAATAAAAATCATATGCAAACAGAAAGAATAGGTACTGAAAGGCTTATGATATTATCCAATATATTTTATACATATGTAGTTATTTTTCAAGGCCAATGTAGTTAAAAGATATGAAAAGGAACACAAACTCCATTCTTGTGAACATAGGATGCTCTTCTTGAATTGATTCAATAAAACTATTATCTAAAGATCACAAATTATGAAAACATTATGATCTAGTAAAAAAACTAAGACTTATAAAAGTATCTTTTTAACTGGAAATGTATTTTTTTGTTGTTATGGGACAGACTGGAACAATTACCCATAGTCGCATAAGTATAATGCCCTCAAGGAGATATTTTTAGAGTCTGTCCAAATCCAAACACTTTCTCTACTTCCACTGCCACTTTGAAACTTCCATGTCCTGTATTCTTAAACAAAAACATATGTCTGTAGGTAGATATATACATATATAGATATATATATGGAGGCTAACTCAGCATAATACATGGAAAGATCTCCCCTTTTTAATAAAGGAAGTCAGATGCATTTTTAAATGGATAGTTCAGTATTTTTAAAAGGTTGCAATGAAAGAGCACATAAGTATGCTTTGAATTCAGGTGTAATGTTTTCATAAGCAAAAAGTGGAATGAAGGCTGAGAAGCAAGTTCTTATTTGTAAATATATATATTTTCCAAGTTCTAGGGATGATGAATTATTGCAGGCTCAAGCCCCACAAAGGCATATTTAGTTGTCTGAAATCAAATAAAATAGCTGAGCTTTGTCAGATAGTCTAAGAAGTAGTTCAAAACTGCTGGAGGAATAGAAGAAGAATTTGGTAAAATGTAGTTTTGAAGGAATTCTGCTCTAGAAAAGTGTAGGAAATTGTTGTTCTCCATACCATGACAAAGAGAACAATCCCTTCTACTGTATCTGAAAAGATGCATTGTGTACCAAGAACTATTTTTGTGTCTTAGCAATGTAGGAACAAATTATACAGTGTCCACTCCATGACAACAGTTTCATGGAACACTGTGTCTACTGGGAATTATTTATGCTTTTATTTTGTATTTTTTATCTGTTGAACCTTTAAAAAAATCTTGTCTCTAAAATGTGTTCAGCAATACCTTTTGTTTTTGTTCAGACATATCTGAGCGACTTTTATTTGTTTTTGTGTGTATACTTGCTACCTGTGCTTGCCTACCTTTAGAACATTCCCATAGCAAGGCACAGCAAAAACATATTTTTCATACTGCATCTCAGGAAGAATATTGGAGTTAGAACACATTCAGAATCAAGCAATTAAAATGCCCAAGGGACTAGAGCAAACTTAAATGTATTTGATTCTTTAAACCTGGACAAGTGAAGAAATGATAGTTGTATAAAATTAAATATGAGAAGAAAGATACTCTTCTATTATACTAGAATTTTAGGTTATTCTGTGAAACTAAATTGTATAATATTCTAGATATTACTTTAATAAAAAAAATAGTAATAGGTGATCCAAACTTTTTTTTAAAAAAGCTTTTCTCTGGATAACATTCTTCCTTGAGGGAGATAACTTGTGATATCAGTGGAATGGCAAATATAATTTAAAAAAATAATGTAAATCCCCATCCCCAAGAATCAATACAAATGTATGTGGTAAAGGGCTATGATTGCCAATGCAATGACAGGTTGACTACATGTCCCATATGGAACACCCTGATATCTCTTAGGTTGAGTATGAATCATGCATAAAGTCCTACTCTTGTGTTGTTTCCAAATTGTGTGCCTTAGCATTTGTTGTCCATCCCCATTAGTTTTTATTTCAGAAAAAGAGTCAACACTTTGTTTGTAGCCAGCCCCCTTTTGAGGGAATTGATTAATGAATAAACTTTTGATTATGTATATTGTATTGTTTATTGTTAGCATGACTAAGTGATATCTTAGATAAAATGCTTTTTTTTTCCTTTCTAACATTTTCCTGCAACCACAGGATCTTTTTTTGGACCAGCCCACAAAATACAAATTGAACAAGTATAATAGTAATCATTGTATTTCTTTACGTGCCATGAAACCATAATTAGAGATGATAGTAAGACGATTACCATCTTCTTATTTGTTTGACTCATACATGGGTGCCAAATTGCCCTGAAGAGTCAATATTCAGTTTATTTTGCTATGGTATAACTTCTAAAAGAATTGTAATCAACAAGATAACATTCTTTATGAAGAAAAGATAATGTGGCCATCTGCACATTATAATAATAATACTTGTATGGAATCATATGTAATTCACATTGTCTTCTGATAAATGGGTAGTTGCAAAGCATTCACAAGAGCACTTCACAAGGAGAGTTAAAGCAATCAAGATGCCCTTTCTCAGCCTGTTAAAGTAGCTGCATCTTTTGAAAATCTTGTCAAATTGCTTCAAAGTCTGTCTCCAGCTGCTACGGATGTATTTCTGCTGGATCTGTTCACATGCACACAATCTTCTAAGGACACTGATGCATTAGGGCTTCAAAGAGCATTTCAGTACATATAGTGCATCTTTTGAATATTTTCCACAGCTTAGACAGTAGGTCTGGTGAAACTGCAGCCAACTACCCTTCACTAGATTCTTAGAAACAGTGTTTTTCAGCTTACAACCTAGGCTATACAGTATCTGAATCTTATACATTAAAATTGAAAGTGATCCAGGGCAATTACGATGTCTTACATACTCCTCATGTTGAATTTTGATTGTGTGAAATTATCTAAAAAGTCTTGCAATTACTCAATAACCCAGTAGAGGTCACCGAGTTACAAGTAGAGACTTTACATGTAGCATGAGGCTTTGGGTCAAACTACATATTACACATCACCAGAAAGGTGTTTTTTTAAATTAATGTTATTCTAATTAAGAAAGGGAAAAAAAGAACAAAGCTGTTTCACAATGAAAAGGGGAAGTAGATAGTAACCATTTAGTGAGGAAAAATTGCTGAACAAGGTGAGTTGAAGTGTCCATCATGCCACTGCTCTTGTGTTTAAACTAAACACAAATAGATTTTAAAACAGACAAAATTAATATATATTTATCCCTCTACAAATCCTTTACTTTAGATCAGATAATGTCAATATTTTAATCCAGAAAAAATATTGTTTGCATACTATTACTTTCCTCCTAAGACCAATGAAATCAGAGTTATTATTACTCAATTTACACATATTTTTGTGTAGCTATCCTTATGCACATATTAGTATATGGCTTTCCCTGATATATGCATTTAACACAAGCTTTCAAGTCTACACTTTCTTTAAATGCTATTTATATAACTGTCTTAAATATATGCTGATCTAAAGTTGTAGCAAACTTAACTTCTTTTTAGCTTGTACAGGTAGGTGCTTATTTTGACAGAAAGTGGTAGATTACCTGAAAAAATATTCCACAGTGTGAGACTACAACAAAAATCTAATTCATGGACTGTTGGAAAGGTGATAAATAAGATCAGTATTATAACACCTTCATACACATCTGTGGATTGATTAAATTCTGAATGGCAGGTATAAATCAATTTTTTTGCATATCAAGAAGGATATCAAGGAAGAAAAGGAACCAAGATTATCATGGTGCCCAAAGACATCTTCTAAAAATAAAGTTACCATATTTTTGGCTATCTGGTTTAGACGGGGGAAAAAAAAAACTATAATAGAAGGACAGAGAGAGAGATGTTTCCAGCCTTCTCTTTTCATATTAAAATCTAAATTCATCCTGTGAAGTTAAATGATGGAAGATTCAGAACAGATAAAAGAAAGTCTTTCCACTGCATATAGTTATAGTGTGGAATTTACCATAACATGCAGAATAAACATTATGCAGATTTAGAAGAGAATTGGACAAATTTATAAAGCATAATTCTAACAATAATTATGAATTGTGATGGGTAGCATATATAACTTCCATGTTTAGAGGCCACATGCCTCTTAATACCAAAAAAGAATAACTCTGCTTTTGTTCCTATGTGCCCTTTAAATTGGTTTCGCATTCTGCTGTTGTTCTATGTCTTACTTTGATCTCAAGGTTGAAGACAGAATGTCCAAGAGAATGAAAATATCTGCTTTGCATGCTCTGGTTTATAACATTCCATTTGTGTCCATTCACTCTCAACAGCTGCAAAATGTTACAGGGAAATGATGTTGTACATAATAAAAAGCAGTGTGTAGGTTAGGAAAATGAACCCATTGTAGTGCTATTGATGATATTAAGCTCATTCATCTTGTAGAGTTTAACAATGCAGGATACAGAATTTGATTTGTGTGAAAAATATCCCAAGATTTCATTACTGGGTTTTTAATACTGGATTTAAGATAGAAACATTGATGCTGGAGGAAATGAAGAGATGGTGTAGGGCTTCATTGCAAAAGTTGATCCTTTGATTCATGCTACTCTTTTATGTCTAACTGTTGCTATTAAATGATGCTTATTATAGAACATTGCTTATAAATATTAATTTATTATATTATTTATTATAATATTAATATTTTGATTGTAATAGTTTAGTTGTTATTTTATACTTGTTGAATATAGGGATTGTACCAGTTCTGCTAATTGTCAGTCTAGGCTGAGTTCTTTTTTAAAATCTTCCTGGATGTTTTACATAAGCTTCTAAGTCTCTTAGTTCCTTTCTGAGCAAAAACTAAACAGAATGACTAAGTGGAAGATAGCAGCTAATTTTCCTACTTTGAATAAGAACAAGAAATAATAAAATGAACTTACAACTGGAACAGAACACAGTATTAATATACTGCCCAAAATGAAGGCTAACATGTAGCAAACCAGAAGCATTTATCACATACCAACATAAGTTTATGAGATAATTATCAGAGCTTTACAAGAACTTTACAAAAGCTACAGTGCACCAACAGAATTGAATCTGCATATATCCTCTGATAGCTGGCTTTTTATCAGTTTGGATATCTAAAATACTCCAAACATGCTGCCATGGATTTACTTCTTATTTCTAAAAGTTCTATCAGGACAATCAGAAATAGCAATAGTGGTTTATTGGTTTATTTACTGAAGTTTCTTAAGAACCATGAAGTAATTTTCACGGTGCTTGTCCTGCAATGCTCCTGATAGGTTTCTGAAATTTGTCTTAGAAATCCATATATGAATGATGGCAATTCATCTATCGTTACCTTACAGTATTTATTCAGTAAAATTGTTATTACATGCAGAAAGTCTTTTTCTAAATGTTCTGGCTTCATGCAGAAGTGCAGTTTAATGTGTGCCTTAGGGAGAAGTACATGCCAGCAAGAACCAGCCTCAAATTATTAGCATAAGAAAAGGCTGTTAAATTCTGGAATTCCTCTGTGATCTTTCAATGGAAACTTACTGACCCTGGAGGCTTGCTTTGAAAAGCCATTTATGGGAAATGACATATAAGTCTTTATATGTTTAGTGATTTCTCTCTAGGGTTCAGAAATAAAATATATTATGTAAAGATCTTCAAACAATTATTGTACAGTAATCAAGGGAAGAAAGAACAAAAGCTGCACCCTGGCTTGCTGTCTAAGGTGAAGTTCTCAAAAGGTTAATAGGTTCTTTTAATTATTTAAAGGAATCTTTAGATTTATGATAAAACAATTCCAACCAATTTGCATGTTTATCAGAATGTAAAAACAGTCCTCACTTGCCAAAATCTGTTTATGAAAACTGAGAGCAAATGTAATATTACTGGCAATGGATTGCTGCTGGTGGTGATCATAATTGAGCTGGCAGGACAGCCTTTTCTACCTTCTAGATGTTTTACTTTTATTTGATTCATTGTAAATAAGGTAATGATACCTCAAGTTGTATCACCTCATTATCTGATGGTGACATGGACTCTTCCATGAAATCACCTGACAACAATTGGGAAGTAGTTTGATATTAGCTTGTTCTGGGATGTGGTTTATATTCCTCATCTAATTGACAGTCCTGGAATTCCCTGGGTGCCTCCCATCTCTTCCCATATTAAACAGGCCCCATCACTGCTGAATTTCAGAGCCAAGACAAAGTCAAATTGGCATTTAAGACCAGAACTTTAAAATATATGTATTATGTAATAGAACAAAATATGCCATGTACAAATTAAGAAAAACTGTCTAATACAGGGGTCTTCAAACTTGGCCCTTTTATGACTTGTGGTCTTTAACTACCAGAATTCCTCAGCCAGGCACACTGGCTGAGGGACTCTGGAAGTTGAAGTCCACAAGTCATAAAAGGGCCAGGTTTGAAGACCTCTAGTCTAATATGTCATTCTAAATGGCAAAAAAAACTAAAAAATAAGGCTAGTGCATTTATTTATATTTTATTGTAAATACAGCAAATGTTATAATGTTCATATGTTGATTTATGTCTAAGTTAGCCTGCTCATGTTGAAATCAGTCATCTGTATTTTCCGTTCTTTGATCTTCTAATTAAACTCTTATAGTATATAATGCTGGTTTTTGATCTACCAGAATTATACTGATTTTGACAGAATATACCTGTAAAGCTTATGTTACTCTGTAAGAAGTATTATCTGTGTATCAGTATCATCTATCTATAAGAACGAGCAACCAAAATTATTTCGGAGTAAAAGACTGCAGTGATAACTAATTAAACAGAGACACCATGTAAATGGGCACTGGGCTTTGAAGTGAGAAAAATGTTTAGGGGAAGTTTGAAGTTTCTCTTGAATATGTTAAATCTTAAAAAAGAAACCACATATATTTATTTTTAAAAGTATTACTTTCATCAAAGCAACACTAAATTGTGTCATTCCTTGGTTGGCTGTCACTGACATTTGGCAGCAAGATTTAGTTGGTCATCCATTATTGTTGATGAAGACCTCAACACCTGATAGTGTCTCTAGACTATTGCTATGACTTGGACTTGAGTGAATGAGATTTGCACAATGTCAGCCTCACTTTTTCTTCCCATATCCCACCTGGATCCTTTGGTAGGACATAGTCAAGATAACTGGAGATGTGACTAAGCACAGTGGATGACCAAGATATCTTCTATGTCTTTTTGTGCTTGCAGAGATTTACTTCTTAACCACTATACCATCCAAGGTTCTCATCTTCTCAATCTGCTGGAGTCTGTCTTTGCATGGAGGGATAGACAACTCCCTGTCAGACCAAGGATTAAAATGCCATTGATTATCTTCACCTGGTTTAGCTGACTTGTTGAAGCCATTGCCAAGAATTGGTCATTGTTGCATGGAAACATTCACAAGGAGCCACAGATGAGAATTGAGTGCCAAATAGAGCCCACAGGTGGGAAAACTGCCCTAAAAAAAAAGATGGGACATATCTTCCCCTACCACATACACACATACACATTGGTGGTGTTACCCAACCTTGAAATCCCATATACTCCAACAGCATTCCATTCTTTGAAAAGCAAGGCTGGAAAATAAAACAGCTAATTTCATGTAGTTTGAAGATTGCCCAGACCTGCTGTAGCAATAATAATTATTACAATTTTATTGGAAGTTGATGTGCTACCAAGTACATCGTCAGCCTCCAGCATCATCTTAATTCTTATAGCTTATTTCTAACAGCTTAAGTGAGCATCTAGTATCTGAGAAAATAAACATTGCAACCCAGTGCTATCTGTGAGAAAGTACCCATTAACTCAGGGGAGAAAAAGATGAAAATGAAAGGGTCTAATAAATGAGTGTGTTTTGATTGGTGAAATTTCCCTATAATTAATTTGTGAACTTGGAGCCCTCTGAAGCAATCATTTTACCCATTGGCCCATAAAGACTGACAGGTCCTTAGTCTTAGTGAGCTACAAGAACCCCAAATTCAGATAATAATAACAGAGCTATTGTAAGGACACATCCACTAGACTAGATTAAGCTCCTTGCAGAAAAAGCGTTGTGTGCCGATGTCTCTCCGTATGCACACATATAAACAAATTAAACTTGGCAGTTGTGCTTGCTTCAAGAATTTTGTGGACTGAACACTGGAAGCTGAACACTGTCACAAGAGTTCCTTCTTGGAAAAATCTGTGATTGTCTTTAAGGGTGATATATAGATAAATAGGGCCAGATGTTCTCATTCACAGGTGTTTTGAAACCAGCAAAATGTATCTAAGCTTCCTTTCAAAAAAGCCAGAATTCTCTAGTGAGAAATTTTCTTTTTGATTTGATTCCCAGACTTTCATAAATGACGATGAGATTTTGATCCACTGGAGAGGAAAGGGATTGCTAGACCAGACAATGATCAAGGTCATTCATATTAAGGAGCTGAAGTGTTTTTTTGTTTTTTTTTGTTCTTTCCTAGAACAAAAACTTCTGAAATAAAAATTAGCTCTTGGTTTCCAAATAAAATGAAACAAAATTTTTATAATGATATCTTAAAGTTACAATGTTAAATAGCTGCATTGCCTGTTTGTCTTTTCATTCGTAGGATAATTTGAGATGAGGGTCACATTAGGGTTCATTGTAGTTGATGAAAATTGATGGGTAGCATGAGCTCTCAGCCACACAGCATAGCCCAGCTGTTTCTTGTCATGAATATGAAACCCATATGCAATGATGGGATTCAGCTGGTTCGCACCGGTTTGACAGAACCAGTAGCTAAATTTTGTTGAGTTCGGAGAATCGGCTGAATGCACACCAGTTCATCCATGCAGAGAACCAGTTGTTCAGGATTTGAATCCCACCACTGCGCATATGAGGGCAGGCAACACATGGCCAATATTTATACATATGTTCAGGGACAGGGCAAATGCAGTGGTGGGATTAAAATATCTGAACAACCAGTTCTCTTATTGGATGCAGGCCTGGGCCTCTGAGGCCTAGAACAGACTTCCGGAAAAGGTATCCATGTACTTCTGGTGGGCCGTACTAGTAAGGTGACCAACTTTATTACAATGAAAAGGAGGACACAAATAAATTGAAGAAAAAAATATTGTAAATAAAAGAAACATTTTATTCATTGCAACAATAATACAGACAACTTGCATGTGCAAAGTTTGCCAGTCGGGTGTTTTGGCACACTCAGCAGCAATTCCTATTGGCTTTTGAAAGCCAATAGTGAGAATAGCACAGCGCATGCAAAAGTTGAAAAAAAAAACATAAAAAAGGTGCCGGAACGCCATTCTGAGCTTTCTATGAGGGAAAAAAAAGCCCTGCAGATTAGTCTTCAAATATCGAAAAGGAGGACATGAAGGAGGACACTTTTTGAGGGAGGACAGAACTTACAAAAGGAGGACTGTCCTCCCTAAAGGAGGATGGTTGGTCACCTTAGTACTAGGCCTGGGAAGCCTCCTCCAGGCCTCTAAGGCCTAGAACAGACTTCCGGAAGTGGCATCCACACACTTACGGCAGGGCTTCCGGAAGCAGTGTGCATTCAGCCAGTTTTCCAAACTCACAAAATTTAGCTACCGGTTCTGCCAAACTGGTGTGAACCGACTGAATCCCAACACTGGGCAAATGTATAACCAAGCCCTTAAAATACTTCTTTTTGAACAAAGCAAACCTTTAGGATGAAATAAAATCCATTATAGAGAAGGCACCACTAGCAAGTCTATACACAATAAAAGTAGGAAGCAGCAGAATGAATGAATTACTGTATAGTTTTAAGATATTAATGTGCATAGTTTTAATTTTATTTAATTTTTCCCCACTTCTTCCATAACCAGTAAGTGCCCAAAATTATAGGGGAGATGGCAGCATAAAATAAAACAATCAGATTTAAAAAATAGATTAAAATGTGTAAAACTTAAAGTGATGCCTAAATAAATCAGGTAAATGCCATTTAGTCGGAGAAAATATCTTAGATTGAGCTGGGACTTTAATATTCACGCTGAAGGCACTTTGGTATTGTTTAGCTGAAGTTGTCATGGGTATAGTATCTTCAATACCTTCCTCTAAACAGATTTCAGACAAACTTTGAAATATTCAAAGCTACATCCTAGCTACCATTCTCTGTGTAACTCAGAATTATTGGAAAATGAAATCAAATATCCAGCTTCTGGGTGAAACTAGATCATATCCACTTCCTACAAATTCAGGAACCAGCTGCTATCAATGAAACCGGGTATTACATAATTAAGGAAAGGATAGAGCAAATACCAAATGCAAAAAAATAAAGCAAACTGAGGCTGGATTCATTGCAAATAAAACAAATGAAACAGAACCATAGTTTGTTTATGTTATGCAAAAATAAGCAATATGTCTCCACTTTACAGTAACCAGTGCTGGATTGAACTAATGATAAAGGATGCCATAGTTAATTATTATTTAAATCTCAAAGGCAATTCAAGGGAAGGAGAGAGGAAATGTAAAGAAGGTGGAGAACCAGAGAGCATAATAGCAAGCAGCTAATTTCTGAAAGGGAAGGAGGGCGGAGAGAAGTCTGAAACGT
This sequence comes from Crotalus tigris, assembly GCF_016545835.1. Taxonomy (NCBI): domain Eukaryota; kingdom Metazoa; phylum Chordata; class Lepidosauria; order Squamata; family Viperidae; genus Crotalus; species Crotalus tigris. Next base: position 3,459,614 of record NW_024096554.1, on the reverse strand, counting down.
TCTATGATGACAAAACCTCATGAAACTGAAATGAGATGTTTGCTGTCTTCTGAGTTAAGACAGGAACAATTTTGGCAAAAATGACTGGAACATTATTAACTATGGTTTATTGAATAAACTGCAGTGGCTGGGCTTACACAAAAATCAAAGCCAAGAGTGTACAGGATCTAACAGCTCAAGGACCACTAGATGTATCCAGCATGTTGAAAACCATATTCCAAAAATGTTATGAAACTCTGCTCGTACCTTCTTAGCATCTGATTCAGACTATACAGATGGTGAACCAGTATCAGAATTAAGAATCAGGATTAAGATTTTACATAATAAGATAATGATTGGAATGAGGGATGGTAATAGTCCATGAAAGTTTTGTGCATTTTTCTATAAAATTTTATTCTAATTTCTATTTCTTTAACCTTTCAAGCCTGCTTTGGATTCAGTTAAGTGACAATTATCTTGTTTGCTAATCAAAATGTCATGTGGTACTTTGATAAATGTTTTCATGAAATCAAGATATATTATGACTGAAACATTCCCACAATCTGCTAAAGAAGTTACGGATTAAAACAAATGAAATAAAAGTAGTTTGGCAAAACCTGTATTTGACAAATCCATGGTAATTTCACTACATTGTTTTCAAGATGCTTATCAACTGATTTTTATATGATTTCTTCTAGAATCTTGCCAGATGTTGATATTAGACTAACTGGTTTTATCTAGATCTTCCTCCTTTATCTTTTATTTTTTTTCTTTTTGTTACAGTTATGAAGATTAATATGATGTTGAATTGCAATAGGTGATAATGCCTTCCTGAGTGTCTTCTGGACACAAAGAAAAGATATACATAATAATTAGTATAAAGTTGACAGAATAGATTTATAATATGTTTTGATCTAGCAAATCATAAGAAACATTGTAATTTATATTAATCAGGAATAGTTTAGCTTGCCCCCAAAATCTGAAGAATACTAAGCTCTGTATTTATTTAACAATCTAGTTATATATAACTTTAAGTAAAAACAGACTTAAAAAAAACCCCTCTAATGCTATTTGTTCACAAAGATCCTAAATCTTACCAATGTTTTTACAGTTATTTTGTGCCTATTTTTTGAACTGCTGATTCTCAACTGTTTTAGAAGGCAGTGGATATAAATGTCATTAGTATATATAATGTGTCCCCCAACTGATCAAATCTGTTTCAATTGCTCTACTCAAAATCAGTTCCTGAGGCTGTTGTGAAGTGTCAGTATTGCAAAATGGGGATGGAGATAAATGGGGATCATGAGATCCAACATCTCTCACTTGATTCTGAATGAAAGGTGAAGGTATGTGCCTAAAATAATATCAGCACCTATGAAGTTTTAAAGACAAACTTGGGGTATCAATCTCAATAGACTCTGCTGCAAAATCATGATAGCTGGGGAATTCTGGGAGTTGGAATCCACCCATCTTAAACATGGTTTAGACAAATAATAAGCACTATATAATAATAATAATAATAATAATAATGACAAAAAAGTCTGGATAGTGGATGTGGCAGTGCCTGGAGACAGCAGAATAGAAGAGAAAGAGCTGGAGAAGATAACAAAATACAAAGACCTACAAATAGAAAGAGAAAGACTGTGGCAAAAGCAAGCAAGTGTAGTACCAATAGTCATAGGCGCCTTGGGTGCAATCCCAAAACAACTGGAGCACCACTTGAACACCATTGGCATTGACAAATTTGCTATTAGTCAATTGCAAAAGGCGGCCTTACTAGGAACTGCTTCCATCCTGCGATGATACCTGTAATACCATCAAACATCCACATCTGCCTATCCCAGGTCCTGGGTAAGGACTCGATAGGTAAACAAAATGCCAAATCCAGTCTGAACATCTGGCTGACTGTGCGATAATCCATAATAATAATAATAAAAAAAAATGGAAGGGACCTTGGAGGTCATCGAGTCCAACCCCCTGCTCAGGCAGGAAACCCTACACCATTTCGGACAAGATTATACATTAAAATTAAGGTTGAATAGTTAAGCTCTAAGTAGTAAAGGATAAGGACACCCTATGCTTGTTTCTCAGCTTACATTGAAACTCTGAGTGCAGATTACTGCCACTTTTTCATTTTGATGGCCTTTTTTTGAAAAGTATAACTCACTTTGGCACTTACTGGGAGTTCACTTACCTTCTTGGTCCCTGCTCTTTGTTTTCCTTCCCAAGGTCACTGCCTCCTTTAGTTACACAAATGATCCTACGCCCTGGCAGTTCAGAATCTTTTCTTTTGTGGAACTGCGGCTGATTGGGAGCCAAAGCCTTATTTGTACAAATGACTGGCTTAGTTTTCTGTTTTCCATTTCAGCGCTAAGCGATGACAGGAATGACCTGCTGCGTCAGGAATGATAGTGCAGAATGCATGGGAATCAGCAGCAATGCTCTGGAGGTAAACTCCATTTACACTGATACCTCAGTTTGGGGAAGGGGATGAAACGTAGCTGATAGTATTCCAACATGGAAACTGGAAAGAGAACTTGACAGGCAGGAAACTGCTGGCTATGAATAATTATCAAATGTAATTTATAAAACTTCCAGGAAGATTGTTTGCCACAGCAGGAAATAAGGATAGAAGCTTCTCTGCTGGTTTCCAATTTATTCTTTTGAAAAGTGCCTGCCTGGATAAACACAAGATAGGAAGATTCTAGTGAGACTCCAGTTCCGTTCATCCTTCATGTTTGCTCATGATGAAGATATTAGCTGGCCTTGGTTCAAATGGCCATGTCTCCTGTTAAATTTGATTGGAGTGTATTGGAGGAGGAGGCTACAGCAGGAAACCAGCTGTATTTGTAAAGTCTTTTATTAATTGTATCAGAAATATAAACTCACTCTTAACTCAAATTCTCAGAAGGAGAATTATTATTTTCAAGGGCAAAATGTTGTCTCTTCTATTTCATGACTTCTAGCACAACTGCGGGTTGGTGGGGGATGAATACATTGTGGTCACAAGTTGTAATTCATTCAGAAGCCATAGCTGATTCAGTTACATGTGCTTCTCCATCAGTGTGTGTTATACCTCTGTTCTGCAAGTTACAATGGTTGCCAGTGTGCTTCCTGGTTCAAGGTGCTAGTGGTTACTATAAAGACTTGCATAATATTGGGAGTTGGGTTAATTGCAAGACCACTTCTCCCTAATGGTGCCTACCATCCCATTAACTCCAGAAAAAGAGACACAATGTGGGTCTCATTGATTAAAGCAGGGATGTCCAACCTTGCTACTTTAAATCCTCTCGACTTCAACTCCCAGAATTCTCCATTTCTGGGGAATTTTGGGAGTTGAAGCCCACAAGTCTTAAAGTTGCCCAGGTTGGACAACCCTCGATTAAAGTATGCTATCTGGATGAACCCAGAAAGAGAGTCTTTTCTTTCATAGTGGTTGCCCTGTAGAATATTGTGCCCCTGGAGATTAGATTGGCTCCCAACCATGTTGGATTTTCTTCAGAACTTAGAAACATGGCTGTGTTCCCAGACATGAGGGTCAGAATCTCAACTAGAGCTCGTTATATGAAGAGTTGCTTGTTGTTTATCTTGACTGCCAGCTCTGTATTTGTTTTGATGTTGATTTATTGTTTTTAATAATTGTTAGTTGTTCAGGGTCACGTTATTAAGAAGGGCAGCCATACAAATTGAATAAAATAATTAATAAAATATTAATAAAATAATAAAACAAAGGAGGAGGGATTGATCTGGCAGAAAGGTATGATATAAATGTAGCATAAAATCAATATTTGGAAAAGGGCCCTTGCACTTTCTTATATGTTACTTTCTCCTTTCCTGATATGGCCAGTGAAGGTCTTGCTCTGATACTGGAGGGTGACTACAAAGAAAAGTAGATAATTGGGATAATTGAGTGAGAAAAGGGACAGTACAGAATGCAGTTGCTCTGTCTTCTGTGCTCCTACGGAACTTACATCAGCATCCTTTCTTATAAGGGAGCAGAATAGACACATAAAAGGAAATACATGCCTACTCATATTACATCTAGTGAGGCTCCTAGATATATAATTGCCCATTTTATATTTCAGTCACTAAAAACGAAAGACTTGTGCAGTGTCTTCCCATAATAAGGTTAGTAGTTATGGTATGAATAAAAGATTGCACAGCTGAACCTGAGAATCTGGTTCCTCAAAGTGGCTTGTGTAATATGGTTTTTTCTTTGTTTACAACAGTAAGAAGCTGATGAAAGCCTCTTCTTAGCAACAAAAATATAAGCAACCCCCATCACTAACTGTACACTGCAAACTTAAGATTCATCTGCATGATCACTAAGCATTTGTTGAACTTATGCACACACGTTGTATCAAGATCCCTCAGCCCACTACCTAGGCCAGGGGTTCTCAACCTTGGCAACTTTAAGACTTGTGGACTTCAACTCCCAGCTTTGCTGGCTGAGGAATTCTGGGAGTTGAAGTCCACAAGTCTTAAAGTTCCCAAGGTTGAGAACCCCTGGCCTAGGCAGTTCCCTGCTCATCTTTTGCTTTACATCAAAAGTGATGCTTTCACCTTCACTGTATGGAGCAGTGAATCATTCTTAAGTAAGTTGAGAAACAGGGCTTGCCATGACACTAAGCTACTCTGGGCAGGCCCCTCTGTCTGGTTGATCACCAGTGATTGTTAGGGATGTTCACATTTTGACAGCAGGAAAATCCACAGTATCAAAAAAGCATCTATTGCCTTGCCAACTGACAATAATAGGAGAACAAGAGGAAAGAAGGAAGAAAAATGGAGATTTCTAGGACTCAGAAGATCCACTTTTGCATATAGAGTAGCCCACACCTTCATCGTAAGGTCAAAACACCTCTACTGCAGGAGTTTGGCTGCCAGGTCTTTGGCTTTGCTGTTTCCAAAGCCAAAAGCAGCACCAAAGCAAGAGGTGAGGTCCACTGGTCTTCTGATAGGGTCTAGGATAACTCGTCACAGCCAACTTGCCATGGCCAACTCCCCACAGCCAACTTGCCGCAGGACAAGAGTTACACTAATATAGAAGAAACGGTGGAATAGAATCATTGAAGAAAGGATGCAAAAGAAGGGACAAAATAAAATGTGAATGACAAAAATTAAAATTATTTTAAAATTATTTTAAATAATTAAATTGAATGGTTGAATTGTCCCACAGTGAGTTGGCCCATAACAAGTTGGCTGTGGTGAGTTGTCCCATTCTGCTTCTGATAGACCACTGCACATGTGTCTCAAATGCCTTCCACCCTCACTGGGTACATTAGCCCCTTTCCATGGGTTTAGGAGTACGGTCTTCTGATAGCAGATCTGTGGGTGTCTGCAACTGGTACCAAAGGAACTATTTCCCTACCCTGCCTCTCTCTTCCACTGGGCTCTCAGTGCAGGCAGAGCCCTATACTGTTTTCATTGCTATGGCAGAACAGAGGTTTTGAAATGCAATCAACCTTTTTTTGAGCTGCTATGTATTTGTGACAGCTCCTACACAGCATTTACGACTGGTTGAAGCATCATGTTTTGTGATTTTTTTTGCCATTTTCCAGCAAAAAAAAACCATTGGATAAGCTGGATTCGTACCTATAATGTGTGATTCACTTAATGACCCTCATAAAAACAGTCACATGACTTAGCTTGTGACTACAGCAACATGATTAAAATTCTGGGCTCAATTTTGATGGTAAGTCAAGAGTATTTGCACAATTCACTTACAAACCTCTTCATCACTTTGTCAATCTTGATCTAATTTCAAGCATTTCATTGAGCTGTAACATTGCTTAATGTTTCTAAGTAAAGCTTTTGTTGTAATCTTGGACACTAGTGACTATTGTTCTATTTCCGTAATTCTTTTTCTGACCAAGGTTGTCTGCTTGGTGACATGTTCTTGATACCAAGTTCTGTGGAGAACAATTGACAGAGCAGTAGCTGGCTGCTTCTCCTCATAGGATGGAACCATTGCTAGTGCTCTCTCCTGTGATGAAATGGATTAATGGAAGAGAAAGATTTTCCCACTCACAGATACTTATATACTCAGTGAAATATAACTGAAGTCTCAGCAGAAGTGATCAACTATATGTTTCTAGAAGAGTAAACCAAGGGAGTTATCATTCTTTCTGATTCACAGTGGTAACATGCAGTGAATCATCACGAGAGACAGAAGGCTAGGGACTTATTTACTGGACTGAATGCTGGCAGTGACAGGCATAGAATCAGTGGCATAGAAAGATTCTTCTGCATTGTGTCATCTTTAGGATTTACTCCTATAAATAAATTTCAAATCTTTCTTCCGTGATGATTCATCACAAATTACCTGAGATAATATTTCTATTATGTTTTAGGAGGAGCAACTATGTCCTTGAGTTACACTTCAGGAAGACTCACTTGTGCTATTACATTAAACAAATCTATCTTTGTATGCATTTACAAAAGGTGAAAATGCAATCAACTGCAATCCATTGTAGCAAAATGGGACAATGAGGAGAACAAAAGGCAATTTTCGAAAGGGCTGTGTGGTCAAATTTCAGAACTATAGATGTTAATTTTATTCTGAATCTGTTTTAATCTTCTTGGGATGGGAGAAAGGGCAGAAATAAATATTGTTTATCTATACTGGCTACAATTTTACATAAACATAGATTGCAAATTGCATGCATTTTGGGCAAATAACTATGCGTTCATAATCATAATAATAAATAAATGAAATGTAACTGCACTTGAATTCAGTGGGAAAAAAAATTTCTCCTGTGAGTTATATCTGGGCTACAAAAATTCAGACAATTGCTGTGTGATAGCAAAGAATGGTCATCCAGATTTTTGCAACACAGATAATAAAGTCATAATTTATTAAATGTACATATCATCCAATTCACAGTAATAATGGTACCTTCTCTATGTATGCAATTTACTTAAATAACTGTTTTAAGGTATTGTTGCCTTTATGATGACTATTCAAGATAAAAATTTTATCTCAAGAAAAACATTACTTCTAAATATTTTATTTTTGTCATTTTTTTTCTATATAAGCCTTGTCAAGTTTAAGTTGTGTCTTTCTTCACACAAATACTTCTGCTTCCCCCCAACCCCCGGTACTTTTAAAAACTCTTTGGTGGGTTTTATAATTTTCCTTCTTACTATGGCCTTTACAAGATTTCTATTCTCTTAAACTTACCTACAAGATTAGCTGAATTGCAGCTAATGCTTTCACTAGTTGCACAGTCAGATGTTTAGATTGGATTTGGCATTTTTTTACTATCTATCTGAAGCTGTTTTTTACAGACCCATGAGTTATCAATGAGATTCATATATATTTTCATATATTCATTCTTATATATATGAATATTACAAGACCTGCACATAGATTAGAGAACAAATGAAAGTGTATGATATCATCAAAAGAGTAAAAGAATTCAAATGGAAATGGGCTGGTCACATAGCAAGAAGAACTGATGGAAGGTGGACCAAGGCAGTCATAGAATGGATCCCACTTGATAAAAAACATCCACAAAAGAGATCTAAAACAAGCTGGATTGATGACATCAGCAAGTATTGTGGGGCCAATTGGCAAAAGGGAGCTCAGGACCATATTGGTTGGAAACGTGTGGAAGAGACCTTCATCCGAGTAAAGTTACCTGTCATCTCTACAACGAACCTGGCTGAAGCCACCTTGTTTGTTCTAGGTTGCCATGAGAATGGGAGGGGGGGGGAAGTGGAGGTTTTCTGCTAATCTAAACAATTTTCTGTCCTGTGAGAACTTAGGTCATTTCTACTGGTCGGATGGGGGATTGGGTGTTCTGTTAGAAAGTCCACCAAACTATTCTATTGGGATACATAATGGATTGCATCATATTGTGGTGGGAAGTTTAACTTTGTAATAGTATAACTCTTTGGGGGGGAATTTCAGACTTGGTTTCACTTTTGTTCATGCTAATACTTTGTAACCAATAAACATGTTCTTTGAGGAAGCATCTAGCCTTGGAGTTCTGATTTATGTGGTCTCATCTACTGAAACCATGACATTAAACCAAATCTCCTAAAATCTTTTGCCTCGGGATTCTGAGCCCCAGTCACCTACCCACTACTTTTGGGAGGACAGCAAAGACTCAGGGAAGAAGCCGAGATGGAAAAGAAGGGAGAATTGGCCACTAGCCTCAATGCACTGAATCAAAGCCAAAGCAGAGGAACTCACAACCTTGACGTGAGAAGTTGATTTGGGCCCATCAAGAGCAAGCTATTCGGGTCACTTCCCTCTACAGGGAGAAAAAGAAGCTCCATCAGAGTGCCTATCAATGCCTGTTCCTTATGACAGTGATGAGGAGGGTGAAGATGACGATGGTAAGTCGACCCATCCCACCTTTCGCCATCTCCACCAAAATCATAGTATCCAAGACAGGTGCCCAAACAGATTTAAATGTTCTAATTGACTCAAGTTGCACCAAATGCTTAATCAATCTCTCTATGGTGCTAAAGTTGGGGATCCATGCCAAGCTAATGCCCCTGGCCATGAAATTTGAGCAGGCAGATGGATCTCTTATCAGAGGAGCTCCTGCCATGCACCTGACCGAACCAGTGCATTTGGAAATGGGGAGACACCGGGAAATCATCTGTTTCATGGTGGTTCCTAAGATGACTGGGGCTGTAATCCTGGTCTGGCTTGGCTTGATAAGTGGTACCCCATGATTTGGTGGGAAGATTGAGTGAAGACTCTTCCACCCACGTCAACCAGCAAAATAAAGTGTCCTGCTGCAGCTGACACCCAAGGAACTCTTGAGACTCTAAAAGCTGTTGTAGAACACGTACCAGGGATCCAATCAATACCGAGCGAATATCAAGACTTGGTGGAGGCATTCAGTGAAAGGGAATGTGATGTCCTCACCTCACACTGAGCAACTGTACAACTGACTGTGCAACTGACTGTGCCTGCCCAGAGCCAAGCTTCTGAAGCCCAAAATGTACTCTGTGACACCCAGAGAGATGAAAGAACTGAGAGAGTACATTGACAAGAACTTAGCTGTGTTCATGCAATTGATCAATCAAGTACTCTGTGACACCCAGAGAGATGAAAGAACTGAGAGAGTACATTGACAAGAACTTAGCTGTGTTCATGCAATTGATCAATCAAGTACTGCATGATCACTTGTTCAGGGGGGTCTTAGTCTACTTTGATGACATCCTTATTTACACCGAGACCATGGAAGAGCATGTCAAATTAGTGTGCGAAGTGCTCAAGAAGCTGTTGAAAGCTAAACTTTATGCTAAGCTCTCTAAATGTGAATTCCATCAATCGCGTCTTGACTACTTGGGGTACAGAATTTTGAGTGAGATGGTGGAAATGGACCATGTCAATGTTAAAGTGGTGCTGAAATGGCCACCCCCATGGACCCACAAGCAGCTTCAAAGTTTTCTAGGATTCGCAAACATTTACTGGCAATTCATTCCCTTGTTCGCTAAGATAGCTCTGCCGATCACTGAGCTATTGAAAACTGGAAAAGGAGGGGGAAAGTCCTGAGCTTGTCAACCTTTACATTGGTCTATGGAGTGCAAAGCAGCATTTGAGCATTTAAAGAGACTGTTTGCAGCTGAACCCATTCTCAAATACCTTGACCCTGAGGAGCAATTCATTATCCAAGTTGATGCAAGTGATGTAGCCATGGGAGCAGTACTTTTACAAAGAAACCAAAAAGGAGACCTACAACCTTGTGCCTACACTTCTAGAAAACTGATTAATACTGAGAGGCAGTGGGCTTTATGGGAGAAGGAGGCTTTCGCAGTAAGGTGAGCAATGCTAACTTGGAGCCACTTTCTTGAGGGGAGCAAAGTTCCTTTTGAAATATGGACTGATCATAAAAAACTAGAAGCACTGAAAACCCCTCAAAGGTTGTCCCCTAAACAGGTCCAATGGGCACAATATTTTAACCATTTTAACTTTACTTAAATATTTCTTGGGAGGGAAGAATTTTTTGGCTGATGCCTTGTCAAGAATGCCCCAATACAAGAGCCATCAAGATGAAATCATTAATTCTATTATTCTGCTACTGCAATAAATTTCTCAGGTGATCACAAGGGATCAGACACAGGGGCAATCTACCAAGACAGATAGCCACGTGACCCAAAAGCTCAGGGAAGAATTGAAGACCGATAACTGATTCCAGGAGAATAAACCCCTGTTGGCCTATTGGGATGGTTTGGCCTGGAAAGGGTCCAAATTATACCTGCCAGGAATCCCTCAGAATTCAAGCCTTCAATACAGTCATGATGCCAAGCAGGCCAACCACTTTGGATTTTTAAAAACCTTGAATTTAGTTTGATGGCAGTTTTGGTGGCCAGGGATGAAAAAAGACATTGAAAGCTATGTAAAGAGCTGGGCCACTTGTGCAACCATGAAGAAACATCTTGGTAAGCTCCCAGGGTTATTGCAGCATGTAGCAGATCCATCCCAACCCTGGGAGGAGATAGTTGTGGATTTTATTGTTGAATTACCAGAGAGTAAGGGAAATATGGTAATATGAACTGTCATTGATCTCTTTTCAAAGCAAGCCCATTTCATTGCCTGCTCAGGGTTCTCCTCCACTCAAAAAGTAGCCAAACTGTTTATGAAACACATCCACTACCTCCATGGAGTGCCAAAGAAGATTATATTGGATGGGGGGGGGGTGTCCAATTTACTGCAAGGTTCTGGAGAGACTTTATCAAGTTAATTGGGTCCACACAAGGGCTCTCATAGGCTTTTCATCCAAGCACGAATGGATCGGCTGAATGTATAAATGCAATGGTGGAGCAATACCTCAGATGTTATGTTAATTACCAACAGACTAATTGAACTGACCTCATGCCTTTTGCTGAAGTGGTATATAATAATACAGAGCACAGCAGGACTGGACTTACCCCATTCAAAATAGCTACTGGCTGAGAGATTGTTCCTATGTCTGATTATCCACAGGAACCCCCTGTCTCGCAAACTTTAGACCAGTGGGTGACATTGTGGCAGGGTATTTGGGCCAATGTAAACAAAGCCTTAGCCCAAGCCACAAAAATGTATAAGAAACAAGCTGATAAGAAGCGATCCCCTCAGAGAGTGTTTTATGTAGGGGAGAAAGTCTACTTATCTACCAAATATTTAAGGCTCAAATTACCTAGCAAGAAATTAGAACCAAAATGCCTTGGCCCCTTCCCCATAACTAAACTTATAAATCCTGTCACAGCTGAATTGAAACTTCCTCATTTATTAGGAAAAATTCACCCTGTTTTTTTTACTGCAGTTTGCTAAAGCCTGACAGAGAATCCTCACTACAGCCAATCCTTAAGAAAGCACTGGATCCCATTTTATTTGAAGGGGAATCCCATTATGAAATCAAACACATTCTCCATTTGAGATTGTATAAGGGAAAGTTACAGTACTGGGAAACGTGGTGGATTGCATCATATTGGGGTGGGAAGTTTAACTTTGTAATAGTGTAACTCTTTGGGGGGAATTTTTGACTTGGTTTCATTTTTGTTTGTGCCAATACTTTTTAACCAATAAACATGTTCTTTGAGAAAATCTCCAGCCTTGGAGTTCTGATTTATGTGGTCTCATCTACCAGAACCATGACATTACCTTTTAAAATTTACTGATGGTGATTGTAAATATTATATTACTAATACTATTATTAAAATTACTATATCAATCCGTATGCTTTCCTTGTGATTTATATATACTGTAGTTACAATTTAATAGTTTGTCTGAATCCAGCCAGCTGTACTTTCTAAAAAACATTGTTAAATAAACCAACCCTTCACAAAGTGAATAATGTCAGCACAATTACAATAGTGCAGCATTACAATCTCCACAATCAGAAATAAGTTGATAAGAGTATGAATAAGTTAATAAGTTGCTGAGCATATGAATTAGAAGAGGGAGTTCGGCTAAATGTCAAATCTAAATGTAATGTGTATCTATAATTGCTTTATATAGGGGAGCTCATTTTTGGGGGAGGGGGAAACCTATATTGTTAAGCCTACATTTATCATTTTGTCAAAATATTTATTTTCTAAAATGGAAAATGGAGCAAAAGTAATAAGTCAAGGTAGAGTCTGAATTAATGTAAGGACCAAGCAGAATAGAATCTTGAAAAGCAAAAAAATCATTCTATATAATTTTTCACATGATATGCATCTGTCACATTATTGTCTTTCACAGTAATCAAAGTTATGTAAAATGCAAAAAGTACGATAAAACAGATAGGAGAAAGAAAAGGTGTAAGTAAGTAAAATAAATTAAAGGCATGCAATAAGAAAAAAGGAAAAGTAGTTAAAGAAGTTAGTTCTATTTTCCCATAACTTTTATCCTTGCAAAACATCCTTGCTTCTTTCATGTCCATACATTTCTTTGTATATTCTCTTTTGATCTTTGAATTTCTTACCTATGTATTTTATAAGATTTCATTACCTCGATCCAACCACAACTTTCTTGGTTTTCCCATTCATCCATCATTATATGTTTGTTTTTCAATTCAGTCCTTTAATTCTCTACTGTAGATGATCAAATTAAATTTAGAGGACCAAAAGTTAAGTTCAGTATTCTTCATATATTTATCAACAGTTCCTACATGCTTACCTCATGTCATCTATGGAACTCAAAGGAGTATATATCAATCTATTCTCCACCCCCTTCATCATAGTAATCCTAAACAGGTTAAACAGACACAGTAATATGAGTCACAGTTTTCAATAAGCAATAGCTTGTTGGGTAAGCCACATCTGGTTAGTTTCAATCAACACAGTAGCCTATAAATCATGACTGGCTCTATATATTGTGTGATGTCAAAAACAAAATTCAACTTTATTTATTATAGCTTGTATTTATTATAATGGATATACTGTGTGGTTCTCGCCAATGATTGATACAAAATAATTCAGGATTTTTTTATGGCCAATTATTCAGATTTCTTTAATCTTAATCTGACTCTGACAATCCATCTGGTATACCGATACAGCCCAGGTTGTCAGTTATGTAGGTCACATTGCCAATCTTGAAAAACAAGACAAACATAGCTCCTTTAAACTATAATCAATGTTAACAATCATTAGAGAACATTGTTTCCAAATACTCCCAGAAACTGATTACAAGGAGATAAAAGCCATAAACCTAAGACGTTTTTACTTCTTAAGAAGATAACAATCAACAATTATAAAGATCCATAATTACTCTGAAATATTTTTAAGATACATATTGAGGCCTTGCATATTTCCAAAGTTACTATACACTGATAACACAATCTATGAATTCTCTGAATGTAGTTCTTTAGGCATTTGTCTGCAAATATTTACTGCTGTATAACTGGAAAATAGCAACAAAATCTAACAAAGGCTTTGCAGAGTCTGAAAGTATATACTCTATAAAATTACTACACAATGATGTAGCAACCCCTCTCCAAATTTTTCAACCTTTATACTAGAGTTCTCCAATCTTTCTGGTTTTGCAAATGGGTAGGGAGGGGAGAGAATGGATGGTTTGCGTGAGCAGCCTGCAAGCATGTGTGCGCAGCTCCATTTGTGCTCACACAAATGGAGTGTGCATGCATGCACTCGCCTGCTGCTTGCACAAGTGAGGCTGCGCATGTGCACACATGCATGCATACTTGCCTGCCATTTCCATGGCCTAGTTGCAAACAGCTCATGGCTCACTAGTGGGCCACAGCCCAGAGGTTGGTGACCCCTGCTTATACCATTTAAGAATTTTAATTGGCCCAAATATGTTTAGTACTCCTCTATGTGTCACCTATGCTTTCAAAAATAGTAGATTTAATTTGTGAAGTTTTTTTCACTTTCTCTGCCTGAAAAAAAAAAATAAAAGTCATTTGATGGCACATACTGTAGATTTGAGATTGGCCTGAATCACCCTTTATGATGGAAGGAGCTCAAGATTTTTGATTTCAAGATGTAGGTTTCTAATGGAAACCCCGCCCTGTAAAAGAATGTGGTCTGGTTGGAGCCAGCCCAGCTATGTCCTAAGAGTTGCCTGATGGAAAAAGATACACATCCACATTTCCACAAAGTATCTGGCAGCGCTTCCCATCATCCCTCACCTTTGGCATCTGCATGTGCATATGCAAATAAATTAATACTAATCCAATGACTTCTTTCTAAGAAAATTGAATCTCAAATAAGGGCCATCTTCCAAATTCTCACTCCTTGCAAGTTATATTCATGCATAAAATTGTGCTTATGATACTTTGATTTTATGTTTACAGTTTGTAATTTTATTACTGCTATGAGCTCCCCAGAATTGATAATCATTGCCACCCAGCTCCTTGACTATATCCTTCGTTCTGACAGCTTGGCTGAGATTCAGGCTTGTCAATCTCCTGCTTCCTGCCCGTTTGTAGCTCAATGGATGTACAGAAACTGGGAGCGGGCCAGATTTGACATCTTTGCTTCAGCCAACAGACATTTGTGAAGAAAAGTCTATGAATTAATGTCCTTTCCAGACACTCTTATTCAGAATTGTTTTCTCTCTGATGAATTACAGCTCTCTCCTGCATTTCTAAGCATGTCCCCCTTTCTTGAAATGTGCTATTGCAAAGATTTTGTATATGGGAACACGCAATATAGTTAGGATCATGTAGCAGGACACATGCATGCCAGAACAAATATAAGTAAGTACTGGGATGGATTAAATGAAACAATCATTAGAATTCATGGGAATGAGCCTTATACAAAGTAGAGCTCTAACAAAGGACACTTAATTTTGAAAAGAGATACATTTGGAGCAGACATCCAAGACATGAGTGTGGTATGATGGTTATGATGCTGGACTAGAATCAGAGACACCCACTGCCATGGAAGTTGACTTTGGATCAGTTAGTCTTTCTCAGTTCAATATACCTCATAGGGTTGTTGAGGAGAAAAAAAATGGAGAGGATTCTATGTATACTGGCTTTGAGTTCCTGGAGGAAAAGTGAGATGTGAATAACATGCTTTGCAAGCAGGTTAGTCAATGCATTTTATTAATCTTTTCCTGCTTTGAGATATTGGGAGTTGTTGCTTACCAACCATTCAGCAACTGAAGTTATGATGGCACTAAAAAGGAGACTTACAACTCGTCTATGAAGTTGAGGCTGTCACAGTATCCCTATGATCATGTATTCACAATTCAGGCATTTGGCAAATAATGTGCATTTACAGTGGCAGTGTCTCATGGTCATGTGACCACCATTTGTGACCTTCACAGCCAGCTTCCAACCAGCATTAGGAAGCTGACAAGAAGTCATAAGTGCTGATCACTTGTGACATCACGCCTAAAAAACAGAAGCAGAACTGACATCATAGTCACGGCACATTTCAGTTTGTGCTGTTTAGTGATGGAATTGCCGGTTCCAATTGTAGTGAATAGGTGAGGGCTAAGTGATAATGGTTATGTTAGCCAATACTATGGTGAAAATCCCAAAATTTATCCCAAATATCGAGCATGTCCCCTTCAAATAGCCATTTTATTATGTTATTTACGATAAAATGGGCTTCTGTCCAATTGTATGGTGGTCTGAAAGTACATTTTAAACATGTATTTTATGAATGTTCAATGTCAATGCTAACTTTCAACAAAATGTTAATTAAATGGAAGAAAGCCATTACAGTTCATTTCTCATCTAGTCCCTTAAAGAATGAAGACATTGGGTATTTTTTTTTAAAAAAAAACCTTCATTTTTATTGAAAAAATGTTAAAATAAATTACATTTTATAAAGTCTAGTATTTACATACAGTGATTCCAGTGACAAAGTAGCAAAAAAGAACAGATCAAAAAAACCCTTGTGTCTCTTTATGTGATGGAGTGACAGAGATGAGTTCAAGACTGTACAGAATTTGTGAACTATTTGAAACAGTGATGCCTTAGTTCTAGGAGTTCAGTGCAACACAGAAGATGTAAAAAATAAAGATAGGTCAAACTGGTAGGCAAAATTTATGTCTCAATAGGAATTTTTATGAATTGTTTTTTTATTTCCAATTAAAAAAGATGCAAAGGGTAACATCCTATAAATGAAAGTGATAAACCAGGCCACATTTAGGGATAGAAAACGATAAGAATGGGCTGTGTTTTTGTTATGTTATGATATATCCATTGCCAGCAATGGAGTTAATCATATCTGCAAAGAAAGAGGACCTTTTTCGAAATGTTTCACTCTTGCTTAACAGCATACTATACTCTGTTCTTTCAATGGCACATTTTAAAGTAAGTATGAGTAGTGCGTGCTTTACATAAACCTGTTATGGAAACTGTGAATCAGTTTTGTATTAAATATACTTGGAAATCAATAGTAAGAGTAGTTTCCATTCTTTATCATTTTGCCATATCATTATTGGAAACAACCCCAGGAAATACTACCAGGTTTAATTAATTGTGGTTATGGGAAAATTCTACTGAGTAATATGAAGAACTCATCTCATTGCTTCAACTTCTGAAACAATTTTAGTTTCCAACAACAACACAGTGAAGTTTACCTAGCTAGGTTCTAGGTATTTCTGATCCAACTCACAATATTGGTTATAGGGGAAAACAGAGAAAGCAGTATTAGGGCTTCACGATCAACAGTTTATAGAGATAACTAGGAAGAGCCCCTCCCTCTTATATTGAAACATATGAATACTATTGATGCTCTGGTGCTTTTGATAGTTAGCAACCATTTTTTTTAAATGTCTTCTGTAAACAGCTACATAACATGAGCCCAAAACTGATCTGGTTAGCTCTGTTAAACTGTACACTCCTCCCTCTCCAATAAAAATGCAGTAGTGTTTTGTAAATCTTACATTCCAGGGTATTTCATCTTATGCAAATTCTTTCTAAAATGTAGTCAAGGAGCCAGAGAATCAAAGATACTACTATTAGGTACCTTCTTTCTGAATGATTTTTTTTTAATAATTACTTCATCCAATTCTACATTCAGTACAAAAATTGTCTCCTTTGTCATCATCTTTAATTTATTTGTCCAAAACCATAAATAAAGACTCAGAACAAAAAATCTAGCTTTTCTTAAAACATGGAAGACAATATTTCCTATCAGTAAGAAAGATCAATTCTCTAATAGGGCCAAGTTATCACCATGTAATGCCTGCTGGAAAATTGTACTCAGATAAAGGGCAATTAAAGACATTATGCAGTTAATAAAACATTTCATACATCTTTTTGCTAGTCACAGTGAGTAAGTACATTTTGTCCTTTCACCTGTAGCAAGGCACAAAATGGAATTATTAAGAATTAAGGCTCTTGTCAATGGTCCAAGCACTTGGAATAAATCTCCACTAATGAGATCTTCCCCCAAATAGCAAATCAAAGTCTAGCTATCAAGTTTATCTTGATTTTAAATTTAAAAACATGATGCTTATTTAACAGCTAGACAAATCCCTAGATTTATGGGGCACTTTTAAAGGAAGGTATTAATACCCTGTGCATCAAACCTGAAGAGCAGCACCAAGCTTGAATTTTAGAAAGGACCTTATTTCTAGATGCAAGCTGTTTCAAACTTGTATCATTTCACATCTGTCTACCTGTGCAATCCAGCACCTAAACAATCCAACACAACAGTCACCCTAAAAGCAGCAACATACACTTATCGTGCATTCTCACCTTTCTGTTCCTGTACTGTATTTAAAATGTTGTAAAACTTTAATAACATTCATTTTACACACTACTGTGTGCTTCTTTAGTGCAGAGGCAAACTTTTAGCCACTCATTTATGAAATATATCCCAGAATACATCAGCTTGAAAAAGTTACTTTCAGGACCTCCATATATAGTTTTGTCACATGACACAAGTGATACTCATTACTAAGAACCGCACAATTAGAAATGTAAATTTAAGGCAGCATCTCTGGGTCTTTGAGTTGTTTGATGATAAAGATGGTTTACTGTATAGCAATAAAAATCAACCTTGTTTTTCAAGGAACCATCTAGTCAAAATAGCTACCATGTTTTAGTGAGTAACAAGAATAGCCTCCAAAGGGTAACACTGGAACCTTCAATGAAATAACTGTGTGAAAATACAACTGTTGGGTTCCTTAGTAATTACATTTCTACAAACATTTATGCACAAACTGTATACAATTCAAAACAGGAATGGACTTTTTTCAACAAATATTTTAAAACTGTCTGTTCAAGAAGAGTTTGCTAACAGGAGTGTTCATCTAGTTAGAGACATGTTTCTAAAGATAATAGAATACATCCACTCTCACAACATAGTCAAAATTACAGCAATTGAGTGGATTTGAATGTTATTATTCACAATTAGTACCCCAAAATTCCACTTGGCCTTATTACCATTTTCAATTCCGAAATCCTCTCCCCAAGTTTTCAATTGCCATAATTTTCATTCCATTTCTAGACTAAAGCCACCGAACTATAACATAAAAGATTTACACTGGAGTGTAAATCATCCAAGTAGCTACAGTACTTATACTGCTAGAATATTATTGAGAATTGTTTTTCAGTAGAAAGTTAAAAATCAGAGGCAGTTTTCTACTTTAAAAATAATCCCAATAATTGTGACAGTTTCACAGCAATATAAAAAGATGGATAAATTTTGATGTGACAATTACATTTTGTTACTTCTGTAATACTTCTCATATTCCTTCTTTTGTGTTAAGGGAGTTCATTAAAAATAAGCTAATATCTTATTTAGAAAGCCAGCTGAAATACTGGTGGTATTTCAGCTCATAAGACAATATTACCAATATTACCAACTCAAAAGTACTGGATGGAGTGGAAAACTTTATAGAAATGGAGCCACTGACAGAACAAAGAAGAAAGTTATTAAATCCTTCAAATGGAACTTCAGCTATTCAACCTATTCAATAAGATACACTGATTCAAAAGCAGAGTTCCTTTAAACTTCACTTAGACCTATAAATGAAGTTCATTCAAGTATAAAGTATGGATGGTGAAAGAGCACTTCTGATGCAAAAGAGAAATTTGTCACTGTGCTTTTCTTCATTTTTAAATGTCCTCTATGTATCTTCTTGCACCATTCTGTTTTACTTATTTCAATCAGTTATATGTGCTTTTCATAAACACTGAGAACATTTGGAAATATTCAGCTTCTTGTCCATACAAGATCCATACTTCCAGTAGATTGATCCTGTGTTTCAAGTTAGTATATTTGTTCATGAACTTCAGCTCATAATTCAACAGAGCTATATTTATTAACTTAGACAGAAACTAGTCAAGCCACCCATGTATCTCAACTCTGGCCTTCAGGATACTTTGCTCTTCCAGTTCAAGCATTCCTTAAAGGAGAATGAAAAGAGTTTTGTGGTGATTATGACAAATCAATAATTTCTCCTCTGAACCGTGGCATGATTTGTATTGTTTCTTCAGAGCTGAAGAGTTAGTGCAGTAATCCAATGCAATCATGGCCTGCAATAAACTCAAAACCAGTCTGACTGCAATCTTAAGAACTTTACTCAGAAAGAAAGAAAGAAAGAAAGGAAGGAAGGAAGGAAGGAAGGAAGGAAGGAAGGAAGGAAGGAAGGAAGGAAGGAAGGAAGGAAGAACAGGCAGGCCCAATACGTTTAGGCTTTTCCTCTCTTAAATTCAAGAACCACCAAATCCCTAGAGAACCTTCAAGGTTTTAGAACAATTATTTCATAGTGAGTAAAATTCATCAATAGACAAGATCCAGGCAACACACCTTTTCAGTCAGCTAATAGAAGGAAGTAGCAGAAAATATCTCATAGGATATTCCTTCTTCTTCACTTATGGTTGTTGATTCAGATCGTTATCTGTTAAAAATTTGCATCATATGATTGCAAGAAACTCCCTCCCACCTTTCTCACGTTGCAGCATTGGCAGTATTTGCTGTGTTATAGTCATTCATAAGCTGTTCGTAAGGCACTGATATCTCCATCTCATTACCGGTAAAAGTAGATTCATCAGAGGATGAAAATTTCACCAGTTTCTCGGGGGTTTGAGGCTCCTGTGCAAGATTGTCATCCACTGAAGACTTTGAAGTTTCTTCATCATCTGAAAGGTCATCCTCTTCATCCTCATCCTCATTTACAAATGTTATGTTGGCATTTTCAAAAATCAAAGGTCGATAATCCCGCGAATCCCATGCTTCCCCTTCTTCTTCACTGATCCGGTCTAGCTGATTTACAAACACATTGCCCTCAACCGGGCTATCTCCAAGATGCTTGTCAGTCAAATGCCTCATCACGTGATAGTTCTGCAGTCCAAGAGAAACCTTGTCATAGTCAAACATATTGTTCCTTGTATACATCACTTTGAGATCTTTATTGGTATGTTGTAAGGTTGGCTTGGTTTGCTCTGAGTTGAGAATTTTGTCACTGCTTGTTTTCAAAGCCTTCTTTCCAATCTGCTTAATGAGATCATTGTAACTGTCTTCCTTTTTGGAAAGAAAACTGAATATGTTAATATCTTTTGTGTTAGACATCTGAAGAGCTTTTTTGGTGGGAGAGTGATTTTCAAAGGATTCTTTTCTTTTTTTCCTTCGTTTCTTGATTGCTTTGTGAACTTCTACAAACATGCTGACCTTCCAATTGACAAACAGTGAAAGCCAAGCAAGGCCTAGGTAGATCCACACCTCCACAAAGTATCTATAGAGGGAGTGATAGTTCATATTTGGATTCACACCTAAAAAGAGAAAAAAAAGACAGTGCAAGAAATATAAATTCAGCTACTGTACATCTGTAGGTGTTCCATTGATCCAGAAATTTGTTACCATTAGTAAAAACTCAACATTTTCACGGATAAGTTGTGCTTATGGCACATTTACAGGAAGTTTCAGCAAATCTCTAGAAGTCTAGCTTATCCCCTTTCTGTGACCTCAGAAATCAAATGAGGCTCAGATACTAAGCTGATAGCAGTCTACTCTGAAAATTACAAAGAAAAACATTCAAAGTTGTTAACTAAATGATTATACAGTCAGAATTATTTCTAACTGATGATTATTTCAATATCAAACACACACAAATAATAAATAACATTCTACAATATAGGCTTATTTATTTGTCAGGCTACCCATAAGTTTAGACAATGAAAGCATTGTAGATATCATCTGTCTTAGAGGAAGCAGAACAGCAAATACACACAGTTCCATGGTTGTTCTCTGAGATTTTTTTTTTTCATCTTATCCTTCCCTCTTTTTTTGTCTTAAGTCTCTACATAGCACAGAGACCAACATATTATTTAATCTTAATTGCAATTACTTGTAGTACTGCTCATTTCTATTTGCATGTTTTAAAATCTTTAAAGACATATTCACAAAATTTGCACGTTAGAAGCTATTCAAATGACAGCTTTATTACTGACCAGCAACATAGTCTCCAAATCCTATTGTGGTGATGGTGATGAATGAGAAGTAGAGGCCTTCAATGTAATCCCATTTTTCAGTCACCATAAAAACCAAGGGAGGAAGAACTAAGTGAACTAGAATGCCCCAAATGATGAAGATAGCTGTGCAAGTAATTTGTGCCTTTCTCTGTAATAAATGGAAGGAAGAAGGATCAATCATACAGTGCAATCTACATTTAGTAGATTTTTGCCCATATTTAGAAAATCCATCTTGTCATATTTTTTGATATACTATCTTGCAGCTACAACAGAATAACTAACTATAAGCTATAGGAAATTGCTATTATTTTTGGCTATTTTGTGCAGATGGAAACAAGGTTGAAAATTTCTACTTTACTTCCTGTTTCATGTGTGTGCACGAAGTCCTATATGGTAGATTAATAACATGTCATTTTTGCTTGGTGAAGTGTTCTCCTACTCCACCAGCTATAAAAATAAATTGTAGAAATTCCTTGAAAAATGTCCTTTTCAGAACACTTTTATAATTTCTAATTTCCCTTTAGAGCAGACATGTCAAATTCACGACGTCATGTGACATCACGCAACGTATCGGGATTGCTTTGCCATTGCTGGCAATGGGGTGGGCGCGGCTTCCGCGTGACGCATCCAGCCCGCGGGCCAGCAGTTTGACACCCCTGCTATAGAGGCTCTGTAACACATTTCATAACTGAAAAAAAATGACACACCAGATGCATTTTCCAAGACTATAACCATATAAAATATGATCTGTTAAAACAATATTCAGGCCTAGAACATAAGCACTGCTCTGCTGGATTGGACCTCTGTCAATCTAGTTCATCAGTGTATTCTCACTATGGCCACTCAATTGCACAAGGAGACTGCTGGTTTCCAGGAGATGACCTTCAGATGCAAAGTCTCTGATTCTCATGATTTTTATGAATTGGTCCAGCATTTTTTTTTTAAAGTAGCCAAGCTGGTAGTTATCATGTCATCCCAAATTCCAAAGATCAATAAAATGTTATGTTTAAAAAACAAACTCTTTTGTCTGCCCTGATTCAATTTCACTGGGTGAATGAGGAAATGAATGAGAGGTAACATAACTGAGGTGCACAAAATTTTGAATGGTGCAAATAAAGGAGACAACAAGAAACTATGTTCCCTTTGTGAAAATATAAGAATTCTAGTTCCTATATTTTATTAACACTATTGTTCTCTTTATTAACACCATTTAAAATTTTGTGCACCTCAGTTATGTCACCTCTCATTCATTTCCTTTCTAAATGAAAAAGCCTCATAGAGAAGCAGCTATGGCCCCTTGATCATTTCAGCTGATCTTAACTTTCTCTGACTATACTATATCCTTTTTGAAGTCTGGTGACCAGAGCCAGACATAATATACCAGATGCAGCTGCAACATCGATTTACATCAGGGCATTATGATACTGACTGGATGAATTTGCACTAAAATATAAATTGTTAGCTTATACTGGTTTACATTCAGCTTTCTTATTAGTCAAGGAAGCTATAAACAGCACCAAGGAACAGGAAACAAATAACTGACATAGCAAAATGCAGAGGTTGCATAAGATGGGCAGAACATCTGTCTAGTTGAGAAAGCAGAATTTTCAAATTTAGGGAATTTAAAAGAAAGGAAAAGTGAAAATCCTATGAAACCACATAGTTTTAATACAGGAGCAAGAAAGTGACACATACAATTTAAGCAGATTTGTTTTAGATAGTATTCTGCATTCTTACTTTAGAGATGATAGTCTTTCACTCATCAAATTCCTTGCTATAAAACAGTTAATACAGAAGACCTAGTGACAGTTCTGGGCAAAAAATCCAAAATTATGAAGAATTATGCCTTTAATAGAAATTATGTTTTTTTGGGGGGGGTTTAGCATTTTTATCCAGGGGCAAAGGTGTGGAACTGGAGAATGGATTTTTAAAAAAATCACATTAACTATTAGTTAGGATTTGAAGATGCTAGAGAATCCTTCCTTAAATTGGATTCCATATAATTTCAATAATTTTCATGTGCTAGAAGCAAATTAAACAGAATTCCATACCAGGCTTACTCCTCTCTTTGTCAGGAACTGGCCCAGCCTCTTGGCACGACCACCAAAAAATTTTCCCAAAGCACTGATCCATGTTAAGCAGAGTGGAACACCAAAAAGTCCATAAAAGATACAGAAAAGTCGTCCAGCTGAAGTTTTTGGAGCAACATTTCCATAACCTGAAAAATAATATTGTGATAAAAAGTTAATCATGCCAGGATAGTCACACATGATAAAAGGTGTAATTTGTCTTTTATGATTAGGTGCTGAAAAAAATTATAGAGCTTATTCACAGATGACAGTTTTATGCATGATGTTCTCATGTTGGATTTGCTTCTATCATGTACAACATGATCATTTAGAATGTGTGACTAATAGCACTGCCAATGTCTACAGCATCACACACAATAAGTAATAAAAGAGAACTGACCTGAACAAAGGATTCTATTATTGCATTGCATTGTGTAAATTACTTGAACTTAAAAAAAATGCTTCTGGCTCTGAAGATATTTTTTTAAAATGAAAAGTGATTCAGACAGCAGTCAATAAATTTGCAGCTGCAAAGATGCTGACTGAAGCATTCCTGCTTTTCTCTCTACCTTCTGTGGATTTCATAGACTTTCCTCATTTGATTTCCATTACTAGTCCAATTCTCACTATCAGCTTCTCAGTGAAAACCTCTAATTGTTCCACAGTGCATCAAACTGGAGGAAAATCACCTATTATAAAGGGCCCTGTGTTTTATTACATTGTTTCAGCTCTCAACAATTTCTCAGCAAAAGAGAGAAACAGGGCAGAGGCAAGAATGAAAACAAGGCCGAGTGACTATTTATTATTAAGAGGTTGGTTATGAGTAATCAAGTCAGTGTGGACTCTTAGCAATCTCATAGACAGAGATTTTTTCCCATGTCCCTAAAATGGTCTATCAGGTCTTCCAATGGTGACCATTTGCCACTACAACTGAGTCTATCCACCTTGCTGCTGATTGTCTTCTTTTCCTCTTTCCTTCCATCTTTCCTGGAATCACAACCTTTTCCAAAGAGTTAAGTCTTTGTCATAATATATTCTAAGAATATATTTTTCATAATATATCCTAGTCATTTGTGCCCCGAGTGACAACTCTGGATTGATTTCTTTTCTTGGCTGTCCATGATATTCTCAGGAGTCTTCTCTACCTTTCTTATCCTGCTCCTTCAAAGTCCAACTTTCAGTTTCATGAAGTATCACAAATAATATCATCGCCTTTGCAATTCTGAACTTTATAATTATAGACACATCAGGGTGTCTGAATATCTTTTCCAAGACCTTCATGGATGCTCTTATTCTGTGACATATTTCTTGATTGCTTGTTCCTTTATTACGGATTGGTGATCCTAAAAGGCATAAACTATCCACCACTTTAACACAGTACCTTCATTGTTAATTCTAAGGGTAGTTGTCTATTCTAAGGTCTGTTCTCATTATTTTGGTCTTTATGTTTAATTTAGTTCCATTTTTTTCACTGAGCTCCTTGACTTTTATTATTAGAGCTTGCGGATCTTTTGCTTTTTCAGTTTTCAAAGTAGTGTCATTGATAGTAGTTACTGATATTGATATTTCTTCTTCCAATTTTAAAGCCATGCTCATCTTCCAAACCAGCTTCCTTTAACATATTCAGCATATAGGTTGAATAAATAGATTATAGAGATTATATAATCTTGCCTCACTCCTTTGCCAATCTGGAGCCAGTCTATTGCTTCCTGACTAGTTTAAAAGTTTCTTACAAGGACAATGAGATGTTTGAGATTCCCGTTTTTAATAGCACATTCCACAACTTGACATGATTGACAATTCAAAGGATTTTTAATAATCTATTCAGCACATAATGACATTTTTTTGTATTCTTTGGCTTTTTCAATTGCATGCAGCAACAATAAAGTCTCATATTTCTTTTCTAAAGATTGTTGAACATTTGACATCTATTTTTCCATGTAAGGTTCTAATCTACATTGGGGGACCCTAAGCATTTCTTTGCTACAAAATTAAGAATATTGTACAATATTTCTTCTAGTTTTGTTGGCCACTATGTCATTCTCCTGATTGGTTGGTTATAGCTTGGTTATAACCTTGACTGATTAATTTGTATATATTTTAATCTTATATTTTAAATTTTAAATTTTATGTCACATAGTATGCCTTATTTTAATTGTGATGCTTCTGACCTGAATAAACAAACAAACCTTGACTAATTCTTCTTCAAGTTGCTTGCCATATTTCAATGGATAGTCCATTAGTTCCTATAGTCTTTTTTGTTAACGACTGGAGTGCTGATCTAACTTCATCTTCTAGTACAGAGTTCCCCAATGTTTCCAGCTTTGCAGACCGATGGGGGGGGAGAAGGGGTAGTTCCGTGCAAGCGGCCGGCAAGCACATGTGCGCATGCTGCTCCATTTGCATGAGCGGTGTGCACATGTGCCTGCCACTCACACAAATGCAGAATGTGTGTGCATTTGCTGGCCCTTTCCATGGCCCAGCTGCAATCCCCTCATGGTCCACTACTGGGCTGTGGCCCACAGGTTGGGTACCCCGGTTCTAGTAAACATTGTGAAAGCCAGAATATAAAAATGTTGTATTAGTTTTCTTGAATTGTTTATGGGAAATATTGGAAGAGAGGAACCATCATATATATTTGAAATAGATTTTAATAATAGTAACAAATAAAACATGGCACTTTATTTGATTTAGCAGCAAGGTTTCTAATTCCCTTTCCCACTTTCCCTGGTCAGTTTGTTTTCCAGCACTATGTGTGTTCTGCATCAGAACAAACAAACATTGTAACTCATGTTTTTTCTGTATCTTACAGGGATAGCACAAAAGCAAACCAGAAAAAAAATGTAATCCAACAGTTCTGTTATCATATTTATTCTGTAATTTTTCCATCAAAGTCAGCAGTACCTTGAGAACTGCGGGAAAAAAATTTTTCACTGCGGTATTGTAAACCACCATCTTGAAATACATAGCTTTTGAAAAATAATCTGCTATATATTCAGGAGAAGCTTGTGGGTTTATAAATCCAATTATTAGGCATTTCTATGAAAGAAAAATATTGTCATAGAAATCTCTATTTCCTCTGTGCTTCTTTCCCTATATTTTACATAACAGATTGATTCAAAGTCAGTAAATACGGAATCTATTCCTACTAGGGCAGGTACAGCTATTCATGATGGCAATATCTGTGTCTCTAAACTGCCAGTCTTAAAAAGGCAAAGAGACATTAAATTATAGAAGGCTGCCAAACTAAGACAGCATATAATCAATCCCCTCCAGCTTCCTCCAATGTTTCAATTTTTCATTTTATTAAATAGTATTTCCCCATATTGTGAATGAACCCCCATATGGACAAACTGATACTTGCCAATGGTTGTAATCACCGTAGCAGCAAAGATGACAGCATTAGGCCAGTTCCAGTAATTAAATGTATCATTAGCATCAATTGAAACTCCTTGCCCAGCAGCTTCTGAGACCACCTATAAAAAAATGATACAATCATTCAAAACACAGCAAAATATATTAAAAAGAGAGAAAATGTGTTTTTTCCAATTCTTCATATGTTTGTTGTGTAATGATAAACATGGCCATAGTAGATAGTTTTAAATTGCAAAGAAAATGTACTTACTACCAGCACAAATATAAAATGTTCAATAATTGTGGGTTTTAGAAACTAGAAAAGCAGCAATACATGGTAAATAATTTAATTCTGAGGTCATTTGGAAAAATATAATAAAACCCTTATATGCAGAAACTAATAACCTAAATTTGAAAGGGTGGGTGGGTTGATCCTGTTGTTGTGTTTAAAAACAACCAGTGTCATCATCTCTTGCAGGGCAGAGTAATGCTAAAAAAAAAAAAAAATCAAAACAATAGAACCACAGTGGAGTGCTTGTATGTTCACTCTATTTGGATTAGCTTACATCAGTGTTTCCCAAACTTGACAATTTTAAGGCATGAGGACTTCAACTCCCAGAATTCCACAGCCAGCAACGCTGGCTGTGGAATTCTGGGAGTTGAAGTCCACGTGCCTTAAAATTGTCAAGTTTGGGAAACACTGCCTTACATGAAACTGGACCTCTCCAGTTATTTTTCTTTGCTTCGTTTGTTAAAATCAATTTTATATTATCCGGTCAAATCTCAAAGATCAAACTGTCTATATTTATTACTGATTACTGAAATTTGATTTTCAGTATCAAAAGCAAATTAGATTCTGTGATTTTTAAAGCATTTTTTTCCAAGCATTTATCCAGTAACATTATTTAAGAAAATCAACTACTGTTCTGCACAGTCAGTACTTTGAGGCAACTTACACCTTTTCTTATTGGCCTATTTATTTATATAGCCACCATTTCTCCAGGAGCTCCAGGCACATGGGGATCAATTATATTTTATTCACAGTAAAATAACTTTGCGGGATAAGATATGTCACTGACCTGGCATCATTTAATGGCTGAGAGTGAGTTTGAACCCAATCGTCCTGGTTTTAGTTTACATCATTGTGCTAATTCTCTGAGAGAGGCATGTGCACACATTCCAGCAGAGAGAAAACCAATGTAAAATAGTCTAGTAGTTGAAGCATTTGACTGGGCTGGCGAAGACCATTTTTAAGCCTTATTCAGCCACCTAGTTTACTGCATGACTTTGGCCAGACATATATCTCAGCACAAGACTTTTCTTCTGGTGATAAAATAAGGTTAGACCTTCACGTACACCTCCTTAGGCTTCAGAAAATGATGGGACAGCAATGCCACAAAATACACAAACAATGAATCCATTGAAAAGGATTCATTCCTTCAGTGAAAAGGAATGAAACAGACTTGAATAATCTCTTCAATAAACAAACTATCTTTGCTTTAAGTAAATATTTCATAGAAATTGAAACCTAAAAGGTTGATCTGAAAAATTTGGATGTGGCTTGCAAAATAGCCCACATCATCTGTCCCATAATACAGCATGGATAGAAAGTCAGGCAATGCCAATAACAACATACCATCTTCTATACTTCCTGTATATGTTAAATAATACCATCACTCTCTGTTAAACAGTGAACAGGTAACACTGATTGTAATGCCAAGGCATTCGTGTAGAAACATCTGATAATTATAATCAGTCTCATAGTTCAGGGTCAGATAGAACATTGAGCACAAAGGTTGGCTTTATAAAAAGACAGAGAAGAGTAAGCAGAAGATAAGAATAAAGTTAATATCAAAACAAAATGCATAGAGATTATAGTTATAGCAGGTGAAGTCCAGGTCATATTGTTCAGTCCTATGTCCTCCACTGCAGATGGAATGGCCAATGGGCAGGAGGTGTATTCTGGTGACAATTGAAAGGGTCTCAGCTTCTCCCACTGTCACCCCACACTCAATTCCTGATTCAGAAAGGATATCTAAAGTCAAATACATTCATGAGCAAATCAGTGATGTGATGGCTTTGGTGCCTGTCACCTCTTAAAACAACTATAGCTGAAACAGTGATTCAGTCTGTCATGATCTATGCTACCTGGAATCACATGAACAATTGCTTTGCATAAGTGACCTTGCTTTGCACAACAGTATCCACCCAGTTACATTAATTCATCATACTACTTGCATGTTTGAATGGCTAGAGCCATTTTTCTGAATCTATAGTTACAATGACACAAACATATAAATTTAATCAAAATATGAAGAAAATAAAAGCTTGTGAACGTGACACTAGTTTCCCCACAATTGCCCCACAAAATAGGCCTGCCTGCCTGCCTGCCTGCCTGTCTGCCTGCCTGCCTGCCTACCTACCTACCCATCTATCTATCTATCTTATGCGAGATATTTAGACATCACTTTGGCCATTTCAGCTTTTAAAACTTCAGGACCAGCAGAGTATATACAGATGTAGAAAAGGATCATTTTCTGACAAACACATGTCTGTACTTCTGCTTTTGTTTCTGTTTTACTGCTAGCTGTTAGGTTAAAGGAACTGTGTTAAGCAGAAGTAAATTTCACTGGGCTTCATTTGATTTATGTCATTTTTAGCCGTTAACAAAGTTTCCACCCAAATGATTTACTCTGATTTCTTATCCATGAAATAGCTGAAACAATCTTTAAGTGTTTGTGTTGCAGGGTGAGAGGGGAAAGCATTAATCAGCAGATGGAAAGGAAGAACCCATCATTTCAATTCATATCCTGAGGAGGCTGCAGGGCCAACTCTTTTCACTGCTGTGTCAACATTTCACAAGTTTACACTCATAGCTGTTCCTCTGCCAAAGATGCACCTCCCTCTGGTCCCTATTGGCAGGCTTTGACTTAGGATGAGCTGTGGCCTTGCTTGACACCGCTTTCATTATATTTCCCCCATACTTTAGTTATAGTACTTCTTAACACAAGATTAAATCAACAAAAATAATTTCATAGAGCACAGACTAGCCATAAAAAAATCAGGAGAGTTCTGACAATTTGAAGTGTGAAACAAGAATTATCCTGTTATTGCTTTTAATAGAGAATTTAATTGTTATTATCTACATTTTTTCCTAAAGGTCCAATTTTTATTATCTGGAAACTGCAAAACCAAAAGAAAAATCAAAAGACTACATTTATGGCAATTATAAAAAGTCATAGAGACTTAGCATTCTTGGCTGAAAGTTTTTCTTTGCAAGACTCCTTGCAAATTTCATGCATTGTCTAAGCCATAGCTATTTGTAGGAAATTCCCTGCTGAAAACCATGCTTTTTAACACAATATATCTAAACCTCTTTAGATTTTTAGAAATTTGAAACTATATTTTGCTATTTTGGGTCTGATCAGGAGATAACTGAAGGCATTGTTCTATTAATTTGTAAAGTAATTGTGTATTATGGAAAGCAGCAACAAAACCACAGGATACATCTATGAATATTTGTCCAACACATGTTTAAAGCCACAAGTGTAATCCATTCACATAATTAAATCACAGACCCCTTATAATTTGGATTTCATGCTTTATAATTCTTTGTTATCCACCCTGTGCCTACAAGGAAGTATATTTTAAGTTTAAATAAATTCTAGTTACAGAATACAGTCAAACAGGATTTTTTTCCAAAAGTAAATCTTGCCTTTTAGCTATGCTATACACAGAAAATACATATACAAGGTTTGGCATATATAATCTTATTACTTTTGAGATTAAAAAAAAAATCTTACAGGATAGAAAAAAAATTACATAATGCAAAAGTATCAATTGGAGTTGAGTTGAAAAGGTTCTGCACTGTGACGAACATAAAACAATTGAGCATTCATACAAGCAAGCACTGTATGGGCCTGTGAACTCTCACCATACAAATTACTGAAATAATAAATCACAGGCAGTAGTTTGGGAAGTGGCAGGGAGAGCTAAAACCTGAATTCTGGAAACATTGCTCAGTCCTCTGGATGTTTTTTTAAGGTTTTAACAAAACAATAATGTAAATCTTCAATTTAACACACTAATGGAAAAAGGGGTGTCATCAGTGGGAGCTGGCTGTTTGTTAAATGGCAAATAGGATTTTTTGAATGTATAAAAGTCCATGTAAAACACTTGAGCATTATCTCCACTAATATGCTAAACAGGATTTTGATGGCTGCTTTAGACAAGTATTGTTAATTATATCCAAAATACTGATTCAAAGTTCATGAAAACAAGGTTCCACTGTAAATATCTTCTGATTGTAAACTTCCTTGAAAGTTATCCTTAACACTTGGAACAATTATGTGACAACTGACTAAGCTCCCTCAAAATTTTGTTATGAATGGCAGCTATTTTTTCTAAACATACTAGGGGCATTATTATCTGAAGTTATATTGGTGCAGTCAATTCTGATCAACTTTGATAAAGTGGAATATTACAATAATAATATTTAACAACAATGAAACTTGTTACATTATAGCCCCAACAGGTTTCACTAGATTATGTTAATAGTTTGCCCCCTTGGCATAAGAGGTTTACATGCCAATACAAGTAGGATCAACAACAGAGGCAGCAATAACATGAGTATTTTTAGTGCCAAGGAAGAGCTATATTGAAAGCATAAAATAAGTTATTGACTCCAGAATTCGATATAGGATTGCCTGAATGTTTACCAGTAAATACTTTTAGGACAGTTGTACAGTATTTTGTGATATTTAATGTATAGCATTACTCAAACCTTCCTCTCCCCATCCCCCATCCCTATTCACCAGTGTTCTTTCAGAATTCAATTCAAGAGTTGAAAATTCACCACAGGGCTATCAGAGCAGATGTGATGTAAACCATCAGTTTCCTGTACGGCAAAGTGGTGAATTTGTTCTCCAATATACTTTCCAATCCTCAAGATACAGTCTTTTTTTCCTGGCAGATAGGCCCACTTTCAAAGAAAGCACCAAGCTACAAACACCCCAAGATGGCACTTACATTTTAATT
The DNA here is from genome assembly GCF_016545835.1 of Crotalus tigris. Taxonomy (NCBI): domain Eukaryota; kingdom Metazoa; phylum Chordata; class Lepidosauria; order Squamata; family Viperidae; genus Crotalus; species Crotalus tigris. The sequence continues at coordinate 3,427,846 of NW_024096554.1, read as the reverse complement.
AAAATGATATTTTTAAAGTGGAGCAGGGAGAACAACAGGCATCTGGGGACTCCATTCCATACCATCATTGTTAAGTACTTTAAAAAAAAAAATCTGCTATTACTGAGGCCAATGAAGCAAATTTAGTACACAACTAAAGTTGGAGATATTTTGTTTCCTACAGCTAGCAAAGTACACACAAGCTGAGAGAAATCATGGCATGGGCTATGCCAGTGGTTCTCAACCTGTGGGTCGGGACCCCAGTTGGGGTCGAACGACCATTTCACTGGGGTCGCCAAACAAGGCTGTCCGCCATTTTTTCCCCTTTTCTTTGGCCACGCCCCTGGCACCCAGTGATGTATAAGTGGTTGGGGGTCACCACAACATGGGGAACTGTATTATGGGGTCGCGGCATTAGAAAGGTTGAGAATCACTGGGCTATGCCAAGCTAACTTGGAGTTGAAAAATGGGAAATACTTTTGTCATTTTAGAGATGATGTCTACAGCAAAAGCCATTTTAACATACTGTACAAATTGACTTTGGGGGGAGGGCTGGAAGAGTATGAACATTTTGCCCATTATTCAATCCTATATTAAACTGTTAAAATGTGATATTAGTTTTGCTTGTCAGAATTTGGGGTCCTTTTTTAAAACTGCAGACACAATTCAGCCATCTCATATAGTACAAATACTATGACAGTTTTATCCATTATCATAAATATTTCTCCCAATATCAGATAAATATTATAGGAAATCAGCCACTTTAGTAGTGGTTAATTAGTAGCTCATGTGGCCTGGACCCCCCTTAAGTGCAATTGGTGTCAGTACCCTTCTAGGCATTTCACAGAGGAAAATAATAATAATAATAATAATAATAATAATAATAATAATAATAATACCTATCCCAGGTCCTGGGTAAGGACTCGATAGGTAGACAAAATGCCAAATCCAGTCTGAACATCTGGCTGACTGTGCGATGATCCATAATAATACCAAACTGCCCTACAAGAAAGACCAAATGAAGAACAGAATAGAGGCATGGGAAGACAAAGCACTACATGGCCAATACATTAAAAAAATAGCTGGGAAAGCAGATATTAACAAGAACTGGCAATGGCTAAGAGCAGGAAAATTGAAGAAAGAGACCGAGGGACTAATTCTGGCTGCACAAGACCAAGCCTTAAGGATAAATGCATATAAAGTCAAAATTGAGAAGACAGCAACAGACAGTAAGTGCCGCCTATGCAAAGAAGCTGAAGAAACAGTGGACCACCTGGTAAGCTGTTGCAAGATTGCACAGACTGACTACTAGCAGCGGCATGACAAAGTAGCAACAATGGTGCATTGGAAGATCTGCAAAAAATATCATTTGCCTGTAAGCAAAAACTGGTGGGATCATAAATAGAGAAAGTCATAGAAAATGATAAAATTAAACTGCTCTGGGACTTCAGAATTCAAACAGACAAGCACCTGCAACATAACACCCCAGACTTAACAATTGTCGATAAGAAAGACAAAAAAGTCTGGATAGTGCATGTGGCAGTGCCTGGAGACAGCAGAATAGAAGAGAAAGAGCTGGAGAAGATAACAAAATACAAAGACCTACAAATAGAAATAGAAAGACTGTGGCAAAAGCAAGCAAGGGTCGTACCAATAGTCATAGGCTCCTTGGGTGCAATCCCAAAACAACTGGAGCACCACTTGAACACCATTGGCATTGACAAATTCGCTATTAGTCAATTGCAAAAGGCAGCCTTATTAGGAACTGCTTCCATCCTGCGATGATATCTGTAATACCATCAAACATCCACATCTGCCTATCCCAGGTCCTGGGTAAGGACTCGATAGATAGACAAAATGCCAAATCCAGTCTGAACATCTGGCTGACTGTGCGATGATCCATAATAAAAAAAGTTGGAAGGGATCTTGGAGGTCATCTAGTCCAACCCCCTGCTCAGGCAGGAAACCCTATACCATTTCAGACAAATGGCCGTCCAGTCTCTTCTTAAAAACTTTCAGTGTTGGAGCATTCAGAACTTCTGGAGAAAGGTTGTTCCACTTGTTAATTGTTCTAACTGTCAGGAAATTTCTCCTTAGTTCTAGGTTGCTTCTCTCCTTAATTAGTTTCTTGTCCTGCCTTCAGGCACCTTGGAAAATAGCTTGACTCCCTCTTCTTTGTGGCAGCCCCTGAGATATTGGAATCATGTTATCATGTCCCCCCTCATCCTTCTCTTCATTAAACTAGACATACCCAATTCCAGCAGCCTTTCCTTATTGTATATGCTTTAGCCTCCAGTCCCCTAATCATCTTTGTTGCTCTTCTCTGTACTCTTTCTAGAGTCTCAACATCTTTTTTACATTGTGGTGACCAAAACTAGATGCAGTATTCCAAGTGCGGCCTTACCAAGGCATTGTAAAGTGGTATTAATACTTCAAGTGATCTTGATTCTATCCCTCTGTTAATGCAGCCCAGCACTGTGTTGGCCTTTTTGGCAGCTGCAGCACACTGCTAGCTCATATTTAAGTGATTGTCCACTAGGACTCCAAGGTCCCTCTCACAGTTCCTACTATTGAGCAAAGTACCCCTTATACTATACCTGTACATTTGATTTTTCTTGCCTAAATGTAGAACCTTACTTTTTTCATTTTGTTTTCATTGAATTTCATTTTGTTAGATAGCGCCCAGTGTTCAAGTCTGTCCAGATCCTCCTGTATGTAAAATGTGTACAAGCAAATTATGGCTGCCTCAAAGTATATCCAAATCATACTTGATCACTGCCAATCTCAGTTTCCTATACCAAACATAAGTGGAAATGTTATGTCCCTACATTTAGCATCCTAGACCCCAGCTGTTTACATAGTAGCACATAGTCAGGGTCAAGAGCAAGCAGTTAAGGAAGCAGCTCTTGTAAGTAACTCAGCCACTTGACATACCAACCTCTCAAATGATTCTAGAAAATTAATATAGCCTGGCTGATCATTTTTTCTCTGGTTCCCTTATACCTCGTAGTGTTATCTGAAGTTCAACTTCACATTTTAATTTTCTGGAACATTCTATAACCTTTGGGTAAGAGAAAACAAAAAACAAACTCAAACTAGTAGGCAAGATGCTAGAAGTCACTGTCACCTACTGATATTTTTCACTTTCATTTAACTGGCACTTATTGAAAAGCAAACTAAAAGGTGCAATAGAAAAAAAAACCACAGGATAGGACTCAGCATTCCTCTGTACTTCATTTAGGAAATAAGAGATCATAATTAAAAGTTGTAAAACTTCACAAACACTCCCATCTGAGAACAATATCAATATTAACACAAAATGTTTAAGCATATTATTGTCTAAAATATATTCAAGAGACATTTCCTATTTTGATAATTTGTTTCAGCCAAAAACTTCAAAGTAACTTCTTACTAAATTCAGTCCCATAAATCTTGAAAACTTCATCAACTGCATAAACTCTTAGCTAGAGTTGGAATCCTTTTATGTATTTTACCAGTCCACAGGTTACTGATAACCTCAATCAAATTGGAAATGTTTGTTTACCCTTAATTTGTTGTTATGACTAAATTGAACTTAACATACTCTCTCTATATATCAGAGTTTTGCCATTTCTTGAAATAACAACGTAACATAATCTTTTATATATTAATTGGCATACAAATTCAATTCACTCATCTATTTTGATAGATGAATTTTAGTTTCTTTTGGTAAGGATGTGGAATAGTTATTCAGAGAAACAGGGCTAACCATGTACCAGTGGCCATCATAAAAATGAGCCCTTCTTCACTGATATGTAGAGGTGATGGCAGAAGTGACAAATACTTCCTCAAAATGCATGTTACTGCCCCTTTAAATCAGTAATACTGCTATTTTTAATGCTATCATTATTTGGAGATTATATACTTTAGGTATCTCAGAATATGTTTTTATTGTTTTAATATGCAAAGAGGGCGAAATAAATATGGCCTAATCAATCAATCTTTATTCAGTCATAGACCAGCAAATAAAACACAAAAATCACAGTTAAAGTAATGAAGGAAAAATATAATTGTTCTAAAATATCTAAAAATGATTAGAAGAAATATTACAGCACACTGTACAAAGTATAGAACAATACTGGTCAAGGAAATAAAAACAGATTGATGCTATAATAACAACTTAAGAGAAAACAAATCAGAATGACCAGGATATTTAGTAAAGAATGGGGATAATTCCTGGTGAGTACTTGCATAATGGGAGTAATACAGAATAATGTGTTCCATCATTTCAATTATTCATCCATCACATGGACACAGTCTCTGTTCAAAGAGGATCTTTAGGTATCTCCTATCAGTTATGGCTGATGGGGGGTGGGAGACATTGGCTAAGGATAAAGTCCTCCTGCGTTTTTGGATCATTATGTGGTTAAGATATCTAGGTGGTTGGACAACATGTGCAGAGTAGCTCAAGAAGGTGTTTCTGGGAAGAACTGGAGAGTCTGTTTGCAACCTTAAATCAATAGATAAATATGGACCACAAACGAGCAAAAACTACAACAGGCAAAGGAAGAACAGAATAAGCTAAAACATATTATATATAAGATCATTCAGTCTAGTTTTTCAGCATTGTCCATTCTGAACAATATTGATCAGACTTTCCATTCCTTGGTTAGAATACCAGTTCATGAGCAGAAAGTCACAATAGATTATTGATTCATGACAGGAAGTCTGGGGGCCACATTACCTTTCCAACACTGAACAGTAATCTTTTCTGCTGCACCCCATGCTCACTTAATCTATAGTTATTCATCAAATACAGCTAGTCCTCAACTTATAACAGTTCGTTTAGTTACCATTTAAAGTTACAACAGCATTGAAAAAAGCATTGAAATAAGCATTGAAAGGAGAAAGGTCATAAAATGGGACAAAATTCACTTAACAAATGTTTCACTTAGCAACATAAAGTTTGGACTCAGTTGTGGTTGTAAGTTGAGGACCACCTATATTAAAGTTCAAAATTTTGGTATATCAATGAGATTATGGTCAAGAATTGCCTCCATTTCTACATCCTCTGCCTGTGGAGTCCAAACTCTTTGAAATAGTTTTGTAACCTTTTCCAGATGGGTTAGTACCAACAACTGTTTTTCTAAGTCCTCAGTAATCACCTTTGTTCAAGCCACGCACTTTCACATTCCTTTGTTGGGAAGTTCCAATTTTGATAGTTAATACCCAGAATTCTGTTCTTTAAATAAGAGAAAGCCTCCCACACTGAGCCCTGATTATCATCTCATTGATTGAATTCCCATTCAGATAAACTGTTAATTCCTAGAAGTCACATACTTTTGCTACATATAGACATATTACTTTGGAGCTTTTTCCTCAATGAACAAATATGTTTTTGACTCATTGATTCAGTTAGATTCTCTTTATTTAGTTTTGAGATTTGTGTGGAGAATACCTCAAGTTTTAGATCAAATTTATGCAGAAATATTGAAAATTCAAACTTTTAAGGAGCACTAAAATTTACCTTTAGTGCATGGATGTTAATTGGAGTAAAATTGAGAAGTAAAATCAGCATACTCATTCTCATCCGTTAATTAAAATGAGAGTGATTCATCACATGGACCAAAATTCACTTTACATCACATAAATATGAATTTCTACCCTTTGCACTATAGGTCTTTGCAAGAACTGTCTAAGTAACATGTTTCCATTTCTCTTGATCCACTCACACAAAGAAAAGTAAAAAAAAGTTCAAATTATACTTATTAACTTTATATTCTTTGATAACTGTTTAAATTTGCTAAGGCTTTAGTCAAGTTTTCCTGTACTGTCTTTTGTATAGGACTGATTGTTGCCAATAGATACCATTTGTTCATTTCAGCAGCTGACTGCTGATTCCGCAATTCTTTCTTGTGACATGAGCAGCCATGTAAATTTGATGAATAAATAAGATAAAACCGATTCCTTTTGTAGTTATCTTTGCAAAGAGTGGCAACAAAGTTCACTGTGATATTGCATTATCTCTGCTGCAGTATGAATATTTCAAAGTTGTGCAGGCTTAGTTAGATAATTTTATGCACAGCAATGGGTTATTTCTTGAATCAGAGTATAATCAAAATAAATGTTTAGATGTAATCTTTTCTTATTATCAGGCTACTTATGCATTAAAATGATATCATTGTGGAAAAAGTAAAATTTAATTTTTCATTAAAAATATAAGGATTGCAATCTGGTTGAAATCAATAAAGCAATCTGAGTAAATACAAATAGGGATTGCACAGAGATTAAGAAATTAGAGATATGTACCATTTTCAACTCAAAAATCAGCATGGGTAGAACTCTGATGTATGTTGAAGCTCTTTTTAATACAGAAAAATATAGATCTGATTATGGTTTTTATTGTTCTTTCAATATTTATATAACAGTACTGCTACTCATAGATATTTTAAGGCTATTTTGCGAGATGGAATATGGGATAAACTGCATTGCTGTAAATAATGGAATGATTCAAGCTTCAACAAATGGAATCAACATAAATTGAGGTAAAAAGGGTTAGAAATACCAGGATAAATGGCTTCAGAATATGCATACCAAGGTAAAGTCTATCCAACAATCAAGTTTAAGGATGCTTAAAAGTATTTAATCTATGGATTATTATCACTGTTTAGTGTGGGGAATACAAAACCTTATAGTTATTGATAAATTATCTCAAAACATAACTGATATCTTAAGCAAATTATCCATATACTGTATGTAATATATAGATTTGTAAAAAAAAAAAAAATCCTTAACAGAGGAATAAAATATGACAGCCTAAGCATAGTATGTGGTTGGAATCCTGCTTATAGTAATCCAGAGCTGAGTACTTTTCCATGAAAAACTAGGACTCAGACTGCTGGATCACACCCAAGGCAAATCAGTATCATCTCTGAACTTTTAACCTAGCTGCACTATCTCAGAACAAATAAGTAGAAGCTAAGGAAAACAAAGTTATCTCTGCTTTATGCTTCTCAGTAAGACTAAACTTGCTTTCTCTCCCTGTCCTCAAATCACAGAAGCTACCTCTTGTTAATAAATTAGAAGCATTCTTGAAGACAACAGCATCTCTTGATAATGAGTCTTCTTAACAAAATACTAATTTTAAAGTAATTTTTTTTAAAAAGGGCAGAATTTATTATTAATGGTTCCAATAAGTTATGGACCATGAATGGGATTCTTAAATTTATGAAATTTGATGGCAAGGAAATGGAAAACAGACCCAGTTTTCTGTATTGTACAGCATTATATATAAACCTTCTATAGTTTTCTAGGTTCCTGCAAGCATTTCTAAGAAATTTGTTAGCTTGATGGATTTTTTTAAAGCACTAGACCACCTTTTTTATCATTGCAGTTTTAGATATATCTTTAAGACAAACCAATCTTATGCACATTTCTCTGATACTAAGTTTCCTTAATTACAATAAATTTACTTAGGATTGGGCTATAAATTCCAGAAAGCTAGACACACAAGAAAAAAGTAATATATTTTAAATGTGATATGTTAATCTGAGAAACTGCTTGTATGGGCCACTGGAAATATAAACACTTTCATAGAAAATCTGCATCTATCTGGCCTATGTAGATAGATCAAGCAAGATTAAAGAAAACATATTTTCCATATAATTAAAAAGGCAATGTTTGAACAAACTATAAAAAGCAAAGTTACGCACAACTGTTTGCTGTTTCATGGAGTTGCTCTTCATAATTCTCTATTTTATGGCCTTTAAAAAATTCTACTTAGAAACATTTTTTGTCAACACAAAGGAAATTACAGCATGGGGAATAGGCTTATCTGTCAATATTCTCATACTGATGTACTTGTATGCATGATTAACAGTAAAACTGCAGTTGTATTATTGTACATTAGCACAAATGCAATCAATTTTAATCCAGATATGAATTGCTGAACACAGACCATTTCATTTTTTCTTCTGTTGCTTTCATATTTTTATAGCTGCTCTCATTTGCCTTCAGATGACTCTAATAAAATATATTATTCTAAGTAAAGTAATTTCGACATAATCCTTTCTCACATTAATCAGCATCTTCTTCACAGAGAGATATGTAGTAGAGATAAACACATCTAATTCTGTTTTCTTGAACTTTATACTTCATGACCTGTATATATGCAATATGTGTTTTTGTATGTGTGTGTGCGTGTGTGTGTGTGTGTGTGTGTGTGATATGTGGGTGAATACAGCCAAGAAATAATACCTCCAAGTCCTTCATAAAATAGTTATTCTTCATCCCCTAATAACATAAAAAAATAATATGTAGGATATATTCTGTCCAAATGGTGGCACCTGCATATTCATAAAATTACAGTATTATTGTATACAGAATATAGTATTATATATAATAGAACCTTTATTACCTTTATAATGACCTAATTTAGATAAAAAATTACTCCTCATTCAGTTCTCCGTTCATACACAGAATTATAGCCAATAGAAATAAGCATATGACAGGTCACTGAACTGTATTCCAAGCCTTTTGTGTCCACATGGGAATCAAAATCAGCAACACACCTAAGACTCATAATTAAACTTTAATGAATTAGAAATCTCATTGTACTTTGCTACCCAGGAAATTTAGATGAAAAAAATTAAAAGCAATAGGGCTCTAAAAATTTTACTTAAAGTAACTATTACACCAAACTCTAGCCATGCTGCTTTAACAAAACTACATGATATTTACATCAGACCCTTTCAGCTCATGTAAATATACTTGTCCTCTTAACAGATTTCTGGGTGTTCAGAGAAGAATGGTCAAGGAAAATTATTTTTGTTCTCCAAGTTCATGGTTAGCATTTAATATGCAATTACTTTGGACAGTTCATGCCTGCATTTTACCAATATTATTCAAGTGGTGTGAGGGATTCATGAAATCTGACATTGTCTAAAGGACTACTGTATTCAATCTGGGCTGCAAACACTTGGAAGACCAGTAGATAACAGCAAAGAGGTACAGGGATTTAAATCCTTGTTGTTATTGAGAGGCTTTCCTGATTTTTGCAGCCCAAATATTCTAGCCCTAATGTCCATCTAGTAAGTGCTCCAGGTTTTGGTAAATGCCTGCAAGAAACTTTCCTGATAAAACTTTTTGGCTTCTATCCGCTGCAGCCATTTGGTGGAGTCTCAGTTCAGACCAAAGGTTTTTAGCAAGTTTCTCGAAATTGTGCATTACCTTTCACATTTTTTGACTGGGATGTTAGAAAGAAATAGCAATAAATAGAAATATTATAAGCTGGATCTCAAGTTCTCATCCATGAAGAGAATATAGTTCAAGGACACTAGGATATGGAGGCAGAGATGACAGGACAACTGAAAAACATGCCTGCTCTATAGTACTGCAAATCATAACTGTTGAGTCCGTGGCGGGAAAACAGACACGAGAAGCAGCTGGAGTTCTCAGGTTCATTTATTCAGCGTTCAGCTTACAGGAAGATGGCTTCAGCCTCACCCAAACGCCTCACAGCCTCTTATATAGGCAACTCCCGGGTAAATGGGTTACTTTTCCCGCGCCAGCACCCGCGCATGCGCATGGCGCTGGCGACAGCCTGTCTGGTCCCGGGCAGCTTTGCACCTGCCCGGGACTGCCTGCAAACGCCCGAGCCGTTTGCAAGGCTCGGGACATAACACCCCTTTCCCCCGGGCTAAAACTACTACCAACATACAACATTTATTTTATACGACATTTTGCTCCCCAATGTTCCCACTGTTTACTGGCTTTTGCTTTGCCAGCAATGTTATGTAGTCTTCTAGGTACTTGGGAGATTTCTTTGCTCTCTGTGACCTTCTTAGCTCTGGATTACTGGCATAAGTCCCCTGACTGGAGGGAGGCGTGAGCCTGTTCTCTCTATTGTGCCCTGGTGTCTTCCAAGGACTGTGCCCCGATGCCTGGCCTGCTTGCTTGCCCACCGGGCTCGTCAGGCCAGGGCTTCTGTTACTTTGTGACCTGGTTGACCTACCTAGCTGTAGACCCTCAGGCCCCTTGAAGTGATAGCCGCTGCTGGGCGTCTCTGTAGAACCTCCTAGGTCAGTCCAAGACCTGTCAGGAGGCTGTCCATTCCCTGAACCCCATTCTGTGCTCGGGCTCGTGTGGGTTTCTGTACTTTCCCAAAACTCAGGTGTTCCCTGATTTGTGCTAGGGTTGTTGTAGTCGGGACTTGGTTCCTCGACTAACTCTGTGTATGTTTGACCCCCTGTAGGATTTGGGGTAAGGTCAGGCCAACCTTGGGAATTGTGTGCCAGCTCTCTTGCGGGGAATGATTTGTTGGGATGCCCCCGGGTATCCTCCGTTGCTGGAGTGCTGTGTGATGTGTGTGGAAAGTGAGTATGCCCCGGGGTGACTCCCTGGCTGGAGTAGGCGTGAGTGCCTGTTGTGTGGGTAGCTCCATGACTTTCTTTTCGGAGCAATTGCAGAACCTTGGGACGAGCCGTTTGTGGCTCCCTCAGTGGAGATGGGCAGTAGCTCTTGCCCTTCCCTTTGCTCCAAAGGGTCCCCCTCCCCCCCTGGAAAAGACCCAGGAGTCTCAGCAGAAAAGTCTCGCCTAGAGCGAAGTTGGTCGATGTGCCGCCGCAGGACACGACCGTTGTCCAAGGGCAACCTCGTAGGAGAGAGGACCTGTGATCCTGGACACAGAAGCGGGGACCCATGTATGACCAGGCCCGTAATTGCGAGCCCAAACCGGGGCACCCACAAGTAGTTGTCTAGGTGCCCTAGGATGTGCGGTAGATGAAGGCAGTCTGTCCGGATGCAACCGGTCAAGTCTAGTAGTAAGTTGGCGCCCCCAACGAAGTTCAGCTGGACTTCTCCCTGTAGAAGTGGACGGTGTGGTGCGATAAGAAAGGAGAAAGTCAGCCAACCTGTGATGCCAGTCCCCGTAGGTGAGTCTCTTCAAGGCGTCCTTTGCGATGCGCACCATGCGTTCAGCCATACCGTTGGTGGACGGTTGAAAAGGCGCAGACGTGGCATGACGAATCAGGTTTGCCTGTAAGAAAGCTTGGAATTCGGAGGAGGTGAATTGAGGGCCGTTGTCGGACACAATGACATCTGGCAGCCCGTGTGCAGCAAAAATCCCCCTCAGTACCTGAATAGTCTTTGCAGTGGTGGTGGATGAGACAGGCACAACCTCAAGCCATTTTGAATGGCTGTCAACAAGGACCAAGAAGAACTGGCCTGAAAGGGCCCAGCGTAGTCAATGTGCACCCTAGACCATGGGGACTGTGTTTCCTCCCATCTATGCACAGGAGCTTGGGGCATCTCTGGGCGAGATCGTTGGCACAGGTGGCATGCGTGTACCCTTAGCCTCAATTATCTTTATCTAAACCAGGCCACCACAAGTGCTTCGTGCAAGAGCCTTCATACGAACAATGCCAGGATGACCCTCGTGGAGGGATTCTAAGACCCTAGTCCTCATTGAGGTGGGAATGAACAACTCTGTTTCCCCAAAGCAGACAACCCTGAGAAAGGGACAGTTCGTTTCCTTTTGGACCAGAAACTCTGAAACTCAGGACTAGGGCAGTGCTCAGGCCACCCGGACAGGACCCAGGAGCGGACACGTGAAAGTGTGTGATCTGTACCTGTTTCAGCGGTAACATCCCTGGCACTAAGAGGGAGCTCGGGCAAGGCTTGGATTGATAGAATGTTGACAGCTGGCGCAGGGTCAGCTTCTACTACTGGCAGAGGCAATCTACTGAGGCCATCAGCATGGCCCATTTCTTTCCCAGGCTTGTGGAGTAAAGAAAAATCATATGCAGACAAGAAAATAGACCACCTAAGCATTCTAGGGGAAATGATGTGGGGAGTCTGCTTACGTGTGGTAAACAGTCCCAGCAGAGGCTTATGGTCAGTGAAGACCGTGAAATGCCTGCCATATAGAAAATCGTGGAATTTTTTAATCCCAGCAACAACAGCCAGAGCCTCCCTGTCTATCTGAGCATAGTTGCGCTCAGCAGAAGACACTGTTCTGGAGTAATATGCAATAGGAACCTGAGTTCCATCAGACCTGAGGGGACTCAGGACAGCTCAACCCGTAGGGGGACGCATCACAAGCGATGCACACATGGAGAGACTCGTTGAAATGTGCAAGAACACTGTTAGAAGTGAGCAAGGCCTTGACTTCTTTAAAGCAAGCCTCATGTGCTTGTGACCACAGCCACACCAGCTTGTTTGTCTAGTAGCCTGTGAAGAGGCTCAGCTGCACTAGCTTTATGGGAAGAAAAGAATTGTAGAAATTCAGGAGGCCTAGGAAGGCCTGAAGTTCGGCCTTAGACTTTGGCCTGGGTGCTTCTAAAATAGCAGTTAGTTTGGATCAGCAGGATGAATCCCAGCAGCATCAATTTTGAATCCCAGAAATTCAGTAGAAGGCACCCCAATCTTGCATTTGTCTTTTCTGAGCTTGAGGCCTGATTTCCTGAATCTTAACAGGAACAGCCCTAAGCCTTTCAGCTAGAATGTGTGTGGAGTCTCCTGCAATCAAGACATCGTCAAAGTAGGGGCAGACCCCTGGTATACCTCGTAGTGTGTTTCCATTACGCTTTGGAAAATCCCAGGAGCGACATTACTCCAAACTGTAGCCTTTTTACTTTAAAGGCTCCCCTGTGGGTCACAATGGTCTGAGCTATGGCAGCATCATCATCAACAGGCAGCTGTTGATATGCTTGAGCTAGGTCAAGCTTTGCAAAAACACGCCCCCCCCTTGAGAGAGGCCAGGATGTGACTGACCACAGGAACAGGATAGGCATGTTGCTGCAATGCCTTATTGAGTGTGCATTTGTAATCAGCACAAATGCGAATGTCCCCATTTGCCTTTAGAGGCGTGACAATGGGGGTCTCCCACGGGCTGGAATCAACAGGTTCTAGGATTCCCTGTTGGATTAGTTTGTCTAGTTCAGTGTCAATCTTACTTTTTAAAGCAAAAGGGACCCTTCTTGCTTTAATCCTAATGGGAGTGACAGTGGGGTCTAGCTTTAAGGACACAGGTGGTCCTTTGAATGTGCCCAGCTGGGGGCTGAAAACATCTGCAAATTCTTTGCAGACTTCCTGTAGGTCGAGTGTTTGTAAGCTGTTGAGTCCTGTGACGTGTATCCCCAGGGCCTCAAACCAATCGAGTCCTATGAGACTCGTTCGTTCACCCCCTACTACTAATAAGTCTAGTGGACCTTCAAAACTCTTGTATTGCACGTTAAGGGTGGCCTCCCCCTTAACACACACTCTTGAGTTCTGAAAATCTGTTAATACAATATCAGAAGGCCTTAACTTGGCCTTAGACCCACTTCTGGAACAAATCTTCCTAAATGTATGCAATGAAATGATGGACAGGGCAGACCCCTTGTAGCTTCACGTTGAGTGACAGCTTTTTCTTCATGGGCTTGTGTATGCCTGTTCTACAGATGCTTCTTCGCGAAGCGCAAAAACCTACCCTATTCTGGCTGGGGAATCTGGTACCCTTCAGGCGTTCTTCTTGGGGTTGTGCCTTTCGTCGGCCAGGCACACAGCTGCAATGTGCCCTTGTTTACCGCATGCCCGGCAGGTAGCGGAGCGGAACTTGCAGTCGGTTCTCCTGTGGCGACCTCCACAGCCGATGCACTTGAGCGGAGCCGAAGAGCTTCCCTTCTGGTTCTCTTCCTTCGCGGGGTGTAGACGGTCGACTTCCTCGTCCGGATCCTCCTCGGAGTTTCGTCGGACGTCTTCCTGGTGCACGGACGCACCCTCTGCACTGTTTCTGATCGGCCGCATGTTTTTGACGGCGCCGCCTGCTGCTTCTTCTGCGGTGACTTCCCTTAAGGCGTCTTGGAAGGATAATTCTTCCTTTGCGAAAAGTCTCTTTTGTAGCTCTCGATGCCTTAACCCGCACACGAATCGGTCCCTCAGTCGTTCCTCGAGGTCCTTGAACTCGCAGGGCTTGGCGGCCTTCCGTAACGCGGCGATGTATTCCTTGGCTGACTCACCGGACCGTTGATCCCTTTGTTCAAAGATGTGGCGCCATGAGATAACGGACACCTTGGGGTTGAAGTGCTCCTTCAGCAGCTTCTTCAGGTCTGCGTAGCTTACAGACTCTACTGGGACAGGTGCTGCAAGGTTTTCTGCGATTTCGAAGGCGTCTTGGCCGCAAACGCAAAGCAGGGTGGCCGCCTTCAAGCTATCTTCCCTCACTTGGTTTGCCTTGAAGTAGTTCTCCATTCTGGATACGTAGGACTCCCACCGCTCTGGATGTGAGACGTCGAATTCCGAAAGCCTTCCGATTTTCGCCATCTTCGGATCTTCAGGAGACGGGTCTATCAGCCAGCCTACCCCCGAATGCGCACCGGATTGGCGGGCAGCTGCCGAGTCGACGCCGTTCCTCTTCCGCCGCTCAGGACTCCTTGGGTAAGCTTACACTTTTTCCTTTCCAGGTAGTGCAAGGCATCCCATCCTCGTCGCCAGTGTTGAGTCCGTGGCGGGAAAACAGACACGAGAAGCAGCTGGAGTTCTCAGTTTCTTTTATTCAGCGTTCAGCTTACAGGAAGATGGCTTCAGCCTCGCCCAAACGCCTCGCAGCCTCTTATATAGGCAACTCCCGGGTAAATGGGTTACTTTTCCCGCGCCAGCACCCGCGCATGCGCACGGCGCTGGCGACAGCCTGTCTGGTCCCGGGCAGCTTTGCACCTGCCCGGGACTGCCTGCAAACGCCCGAGCCGTTTGCAAAGGCTCGGGACATAACAATAACTATGAGCAAAACCTCTTCAAGTATGGTATATGTTCCCACCAACGATCCAATTAGAATTTAGCTAATAGGATATATACCGGTAATAAATCTAACTGTTAAAGGAAGCATGGACCTTTTAAAGCAGTTTATATTGAAGAAATAAATAACAGCCGTACTTTGAACACTGGATTATGACTATATATAGTATTTTTGGCACCAAAACTTCATGCTTTATACAAATTGTGGTTGGCTCATTATATAATTAACATAGTTGTATGTTACATTGATAAATCGTATACAAGCAGATCTTACCAACAAGTTTTCCAAGAAAGGAGACCATATTTACATTAAGAGATATTTGCATGTGTGATGGCATGGAAGGAAAACCTGCTATTGTTCACATTTTTAACAGATCATCATTTGCTTGAAGCAAAAGGTTTCTATTCAGTATTCTTTTTCACCTTGCCCCCATTTTAATATTCTCCATATCTATTTATAAAGAAAAAGTAAACATCACAAACTTCCTTCTTTTAGCCAAGTTGCATTTTCAATAACCACTGAAAACGGAACACCCTTCTTTTGAAACAAGTGCAGCTGCAAGTGTTATTGCATCATAAAGCCTGAAATGTGATCATCTCAAAAGTTTGGTCACAAAAGGGACAGCAGCTGTTGAGACTTCAGTCCAAGAAGCAGCTGTCCATGTTGGAGGAGGTTTGGATATAAATTCTTAAGATGTCTTCAAAATCAAAGCTTGAATACTGCCTAAATGTTTCATGGATTACTACTGTCACACACATTTTATACTATAGTTTTACATCTCAAAGATAAAATGTATCACTGTTTAACATTACTTTAATTGTATAAAATTGGGAAAGTAACATTGAGAAATCTCTCTAGAAGCTTAGCAAAACTGCTCTGTGATACAACATTTCTTCAACATTTTAAATTGATTATATATAATCAAAAGAAATGGACTTCATAGAGCAGATGACAGAAATAGCCAATCATTTAGGTAGTTGTCCTTAGTCAAAAGTTTTTCTGGTTACTCTTTCCAATTTAAAAATGGAAGTTATTCAGGTTTGGTTTGGAAAAATATTCTGCTCCAGTTCCAACAAGGAAATTCAAGATACTTTCGTGATGCAACACACATTTATTTGGGACCCTGACTTAGTGACTTTTAATTTTTTTAACAATACCCAGAATATGTAGGGCAGAAGAAAATGCTTTATCAAAGACAGCATTCTCTTCTTTTAAAACTACGAATATGTTACAGTATTCATATTTAGAATTAACTGTAGCTGCTGCAACTGCTTTTCCCCCACCCTGCAGTCTAATCCAAATGAGACAATGGTATGGTATATCTATCTATCTTAAAAGGCTGTGAAAACCATTGTCCTTAATTCACTGTCTGTAATACAAACTGCTCTGCTCTGAATTTATGTAGTTTAGTAGATGATTGGCAGGAGCTGGCATGAAGAGTTTCTAATGCTTTAAAAGAATCATTTCTCTTTGGAAAATTAGATGCTTCCCTTTAAATTATGTCAACAAAATAAACCTCTGTAATTCCTATGCACATACTTTCAATTTGGAGTCGGAGAAGGCTCCAAAGGGGACACAAGATCATCACAGCCTGACCTTTCAGTGGCTTGATTTCATGCAAAATACCAGGATTCTCATGACATCAGTACACTGCATGATCCATCACGAGATTTCTCGTGGGCTTTATGGAATCCAGAGATTAATGTAAGATAAAGTTATATTCCCAGTTAATTTCATAATGAGCATAAGTAATGGAAGATATGCTAGGATTAATTTCTTAAGCACAGTTGCACCATAGAGAAAAATCTACAGCTGCATGGTAAACTTAAAGCTTACAGACTTTTCTCTGCACAAACTTATGTCAAACATGTAAGGAGACGGTGTCAAATGGTCTTGGGATCTTGGCTCCAATACGCACTTTCCACATGTAATCTGCTTTCATAAGAACCATGGATGAACCAAACTTTTTTAGATGTAGGGCTGAAACAGACTTATGCATGCCATCAAATCAAACTACTACCTGTCTTATGAAATAATCTTGTAACAATTCTAGAACAGTTACTTATTGCCCAACTCATACAGAGGAAAGAGGATAAGATCTATGATAGCGCTGTTTCTCCCTGGCCCCGCCAGATAACATGCACTCTAGCACATGAGAGGGGAAGTGATCATCCAACAACTGGTGGGCAGATAATGGGACTGAAGCTGATTAACAAAGAACTCAAGCTGGATGGAAGATTCTGTTCCCATCATATTTGATACATGTACTGGAGAAAGGGATAACCTGAAGGGAGACTGGTCCTTTATAATGCTTCTACAATTACATTTTGACAGAATTTTGAGTTGCAAAGGTCTATTCTGTCAATAATAGATATTTGCACCATGACAGTATCATACTATTTTGAGCACTGAGAACAATGCCAGTAGTAACCATCTTAAGATATTTGAAACCTACTCAAATAAAAGAATGCATTGGTTGTGCTATGAACTGATCAACTTAAGAGACAAATTCACATTTTTCTATGGCAATGTCATTTGGACCTAATGCTGTTCACTGGTAGCCTGTAAAATTTAGAAACGGGTTTTTTAAAAATGGTTCAGATAAAAATCTAGGAGTTAGGAAGTATAGAATCCTATCAACATTTTTAAGGCTACAAATTGCATGTTTGTGGGGGGAAAATGAAATCTTTCTGTTAGCTGTGTAAGGTGTACATTTCATATAAAATTTCCCATAATATTTTAATAACAAAATCATTATCAGTAACAACATCTGCAACATTTTCAAGTCTTCTGTTAGGAAACCTAAGAGGTGAGAGATATAATCAGATTTACTCTCTCCTATCTGTTGACATGTGAATCAAACATTTCTCTTAAGGCACTGACAACACATTTTGACATAAGACTGGAACCATAATTATAGAGTATACTTTTTTAAAAAAAGAACAATAGTCAAATATAATTTCCTGAAGGAAATACAGTGAGGTGTGCTAAGATAAGTTTTCAAAGCTATGCTACTTTAAACAAGACTCGGCTTTCTCTAAAAATTATCAATTTGTAAGTCATGACAATATGATAATTTCTCTCCCCTCCTTTTTTAGGGGATGCCCTCCCATTCCCATGCTATTCTGATTGTCACTGGGATCCTTTCTTTTACAATGCTAATAAAGATCCTTTCACCAACTTATCCAACTGAGAAAAAAAAAATCCTATTTATTTTTGCTAAGAGGGAGAAACTCTCCCAGCTTGCCTCCAAGAAACTAATGGATTATATGGCTGCCTGCTTGCTTCTTTATCAACCAGCACTGGTGCAATGTGTTTAATTAAACACTAGCACTATATTTTTACTTCTGTAAAATTGTCAGAGCACAATAAAAAAGTTGTCCAAAAATGTTGTCCAAATTTAAGTACACCCATTTAAAAAAAAACAAAAAACAACTAACTGGCAAACATATCCTTATTTTAAAAATACAAGACAGGAAATGGAGAGAAAAGAGTGCAATACTGTATTAATTTTATGCAAGATGTAATGGGAAGTGTTGCAAGATGCAAATGACACTGTGACAAAAACTGAATCAGGCTAAAGTGCTTTAATGGCATATTGCAAGTTTCCTATCAACTAGACAAAGCTGTGCACTAAGATAGATGGGCGTACATTCAACCTGTTACTATAGAAGTGCAGAAAATTTATCTTGCTCACATTCTAAATAACAGAGTATGTCAGCCCATTAGTTAGTCAATCAATCAATCAGACAGAGATACCAGAAAAAAAGAAAACAAGTTTCATTTTCCTAGTGGTTGACTACTGACAAAGTGGAAATTGCATTAATTTATCAAGTGTGAAAAAAGGCCCTGGCTAATTAATTTGATATAAGAAAATATAAACCCTCCATGATATACTCAACTTATGACAGCAATTGAACCCAACATTTCTATTGCTAAACAAAGCAGTTTTTAAGTGTGTTTTGTCCCATTGTATGTCCTTTCTTGCCACAATTTTTAAGTGAATCACTGCTGTTGTTGAGTTAGTAACATGGTTGTAAAGTAAATCTGGCTTTCCCGTGGACTTTGCTTGTCAGAAAGTGGTGAAAGGTGATCACATAGCCCCGGGCACTGAAACTGACATAAATACATGCCAGTTGCCAAGTATCTAAATTTTGATCACATGGCCATAGGGATGCTGCAACAGTTGTTAAGTGTGCAAAACTGTCATAAGTCACTTTTTTCAGTGCCGTTGTACTTTCAAATGGTCATTAAATGAATGATTGTAAGTCAAGGACTACCTGTATGCTAAGATTCATGACTAAATGATACTGTTCAGTAGAGTATGATATAATTAACCCATTTTTGAATTGTCATTGTTTTCATAAACATATTTCTAAGGACAGCCTGTCACTTCAGTTTCACAAATGATAATTACATTTGACAATATGAAGTAATCAGAGGTTGCAAGGTTGCATTTATAATCATCTTTGATAGAAGGCCAACAAAGTTCTGGAGAAGCTTTTATTCCAATACTGTTACTATATATAAGTCCTCAATCTTCAGAAATATTTTTTTTAAAATGACACCTTTGATTTTGACATGATGTAGTTTGATTGAGTTGGGGTTAACATGTTCCTATTAAGGTGGGATAGGAGAAAAAAAGTATAAACTAAGAACCATGGGATTCAAAAGGTAGGAGCAAAGCTTTAACATTTTTGTAGGGAACCCAAACGTACATCAGGTACTGTGACCCATTCAGAGTATCAATCAATGTAACTGTGCCCAAATAAGTTAAATGTAAGTAGAAAAATAAAATTAGCCCAGTGGATAAGCTGTGATGTTATCTTTCATACATTATTTATTTATTTTATTTATTAAATTTATATGCCACTCATCTCACTCTGCCAAACAATTCTGCGTTATTGTTCTGTATAAAAAAAGTAATGGACCAACAATTCTCATATTTTTGTTGCTTTGTTGCCCAGTATTCACAAAACACAAATACATTCCTGTACCCATACAATTTCTAACTGATACTCTTCTTACATCTGAGAAAACATGAGCTAATCTTCAGAAGCTCTTGCCCAGAAAAGTTGCCACCCTATGCATACTTATTAGATAATAAGTCCTAAAATCAGTAGATACGTTCCAAAATAAACATGCATAAGATTATGCTGCTATTTTAAACACACCCCTGCAGACATACAAAGAAAAATGTCTTTTCTAACAGTTCGATTCAGAAGTTCATGACATCTTGTAGGACAGAAATGCACCTGTGGTTTTAAAGAATAAAAAAAGTTTCTTATGTAATTTGTTACAGGAAATGAAAACCAGTTACTAACTGTTACAGTTTATGACTCAATGAAGCAACAAAATAGGAACATTTTATCATTACAAGTTATGTCTATGTTATTTCATTGGCAACATAAAATGTAAAAAATTATTAAGAAAAATTTAGCATGAACACCAACTTTTAAAACAATTCATAGATCATTACAAATCTATACACTCTAAATCAGCGTTTCTCAACGTTTGTGTGATGGCGACCCCGTCACACGGACGTGCCGCACATGCGCAGTGCGCATGCGCGGCGCCACCCCGAGGGGGGAAAATGGCGGATCGCATTGTTTGGCGACCCCCGTAAAATGGTCATTCGACCCCAAATGGGGTCGCGACCCATAGGTTGAGAACTGCTGCTCTAAGTTCTAGCAATGTCTGCTGTGAAATAGAAAGCCATGGAAATGCAATATTTTGTTACATTTAAGCACCATCTTTCAGATTTTCAAGATATAGGATTAAAGACTAATTAGGAGTGGATTCTTTTTGTGTGTGCAAAAATTCAGAGTTAGAAGAACACCTCACTATATTAAAACTAACATCTTCTAGCGTTTGATTTTGAACATGTTCCTTTATGAAAACAACCATTTTAAGGTGGGGGGGGGAGAAATACAGCTTATTTGTAACTTCCAGGAAATTGAGAATAAAATAGGAGGAAGATAAGATTTAAAAAAGAGAATATATAACTGGAAACCTGATACAGGCCTCACAGAATTTGGGGGAGTGAAGAAAAGTAGGTAGAATTTACAGTATAAGCAGAGTGCAAGAAACAAGTTGTGTCCAAGTTGCATATGAGAGCTACTAGGATTTGAACATGGGTGTGGCACAATAATTTGAGCAAAGAAAAAAGGAGATAGTCATACCAGCAGAATTCCTGGATTCTGCTTTAAGAACTTTTAAAAATAAGTTCTAGATACTCCAATATAAAGTGACCAAAATTTTTCATTAATGGAAATGGAAAACAAATGATTTGTATTGCCAAAAAAAAGAAGAAGAAGAAAGAAAAGGAACCTCTCAAAATTTACTAAAAGAGAAAACATGCTCAGCGTGAAAAAGCATACTTGCAACACATGTTTAAAGGTCTTAGTAATCATAGTCTTAGATGATCATTCCATTCAATTAAATTATATGGACTCCGCACTTCACTTAGACTGATGCAACAAGTACAGCAACAGATGTAGGATCAGTGGTACTGAAACTTAACTTCAGGAACTCTTTCCCCAACTTCCTGGGTACATTTTAGGTACAGTTTGTTAAACTGCAATGAAGAAAGGGGAAATGCTAAGAAGCAGAAGTTTCTGAAGAATGTCTTGCTTTCCAGGTAAATACTTATACTTCAAAGTATATAGACTTGCCTCTTAAATAGAGCAAGCAGCTTTTCTGAAAAATTTGAAATAGCCATCAGCTGTGTGAATGGTTCTGTATATGTGCCCCAATCGCTTCAGCGGGTTATATGCAGTAGAAGAATTTCAATTTAGAAGTCTATCAAGCATCTTCCCACGTAGGTGTAAGACAAGAAAATACAAGTCTATGAAGAACAAGTAAACAGAGCAGCACTGTTTGATGCATCAAAGTTTAATAACTTCTCTGTCCTGAAACAGGGGACTTTTTCAATTACAAGTGGACAAGAGGAAAATCCAGCTGTAGAATAATTTGAACAATATGGAGACACAGAGTAATTGAATTCATGGACTGAAATAGAGGTTATACATCATGCTAGTTAGCTCAGTTCTCTCAGATCATGACATATCAGGATGTATTTATTTGGCTTACATTATAGGTTCATCCAGTGAATTTTGCACTAATTTCTCCCAATCTCAGTTAACTCAACTTAAATAAGGTATTAATGGCCATAATGACATAAGCCAAATTGAAGACAATTCAGTGATTATAAAGCACTGTGCAAAGTGAATGATGCTACGTGTAAAATGCAAAATGTGATATACAAATTCATTATAACAAAACTATTTGCCTTTCCCCCCTCTTACCTCCAGAAAATTTGTCCATCTTACAGAAGAATGGAAAGAGGAAAATATATAATATTCCAAACATGAAGCCTAGGCTAAACTCAGTAACTGGTTCAGATTGTACCCATTTGTCAGAGTTCAAAAAAGTTAAAAACACAGGTGGAAGACTTGCACTGGAACTGTATTGCTTGTGCCTTCCTTTCTCAAACATACGATCTTCTAGAAAGTAAGCCATATGGTGCACATTATTTTTTTTCTATAATTTTAAAAGCAGACCCTGCACCCACAAATGCTAGGAAAGAAAAAAAAATAATGTAATCCATATATATATATATATACATAGAGTAATGCCAATATCAAACAAGCTATTCTTTTACAGGAAATTTCCTTGAAGACTGTAAACATCTTCAAAAAAAGATTTGCATTCTTTAAATATTGCAAGAATTGGATTGTTATCCAGAAAAACTTTCTTTAAAAGGCTACTGCAGAACAGCTAATATTTCTATGCTAAAGACTAACATTTCTATGCAAAAGGCAAAAGGCTAGAAGTGCAGCAAGGACTTGGCCTAAATTGTGACTCACTCAGTCATAACAAATATACTGCATTCTTTATTGTACTCTCTGGCCTCTGGGCAAGACAGAGCTTAACACAAGTGCCAGACAAACTTTCCTACTTAATGGAGCTTAACAGATAGATAAGAAGGGGCAGGCAAAACAAAGACCAAGGAAGGACACATTCAGCACCCTCCTTTGTTTTTCAGATCCTTATGAAGTTCAGCTAATTGGGTTCTTATAGTAAACTCTCTTGAAGTCTTCAGCCTTTCTACCCACTCTAGAAAAGTGTCAAATGCACTGGGACTGAAAGTCCAAAAGCAGGGTTTTTTTTTTTAAATGAATGAATGAATATTGAAGGAACAAAACATTGCATAACCCATACCACATGGAGGATAATTTCCAGTGAATTATTTCAAAGCTCACCTTTGACCTTTTGAGAACCAGAGATACACCAGCAAATTCAAGGGGTTAGGCTGTATACAATGAGAAATTTTACTTGCCTGTTGACATATAACCCTAACCTTTTTGGCAATAATCTTAAACGTCACCATTCAAAAACTGCAAGAAAACTTACAACTAAAAATTTGATTACAAAGTAGGCCTCCCTTGCACATTAGTGACATAAATACGTTGTTTTCACCTGCTCACATGGTAAATTTTGGAAATGTTACTGTGGAACATTTGGGAAAAAAGAAATTGCAAGCAAAGCACCTGCTATTGAGATAAATGCACCAATATGGCACTCAGTGTTTTCTTAGCAAAACATATAATCCCTGCTAAAATACGACCAGCTTGGTTTTTCACCGTATAAGAGAATGAACCAGGTGAATCTGGATATGTTAGATACCTGCTTTTAAATGTAATTTCAGATATCAATATTTGTTCAGCAAATCCATACTTTCCACTGTAGCAGAATTCAGTGTCTCTGGATATTATTCATGCCTTGTTAAGTTTGTGCAATTCAGTGCAGGAAGAGACACATACCTAGCAGGAGGCCATCAGAGTTGAACAATGTTTTTACTGTGTTCAAAGACCTGCCTCCTGCCTCCAAGAGAAAACCAAAGGCGTCTAATTTCGAGGACAATATCTCTCTTTTTTGCAAGGTGAGAGAGAGAGAGAGAGAGAGAGAGAGCAATGAGTGCAGGGCAGGCGCATATTTTAATTATTGCAGGTGCCATTTGCTTAAGCTTACAGCGTTAACTGGCGCCCTTTGAGAATCTGCAGCAATGCACTTTTGAAAGGAAGACAACCCATTTTGTTCGAGTCGAAAGAGATGGCGGGAAAGAAGCTTTTTTTAAAACTCACCTGCAGGATCTTATCTAGCCCCTCCTGGCTCAGACAGGGAAACTCTTTCAGGAGCTCCGACTTTTTCTGCTTGTAACCCTCGGCCGCATGTTGCAAATGAGGATGCTCCAGTACTTCGAAGATAGCTGCTCCGATGGACAGGTAGAAAATAATCGCCGACGTCAACAGAGGACCCCTATCTACCATGGCGGTGCACAGCAGGTAGCCTCAGCTCCAGAGGAAGGGAGAGGAAATGACTCAGGGGTGCCTCGGCTGGAGAGCAAGGCGAACCCCGCTCCGTCGGCAGAGAATGCCACGGATCCTCGCTGGCGCGCTCCCTTTCTTCACCCGGCCTCGGCTTTCCTCCTACTCCCCCTCCAGACTCCCGTTTTTACTTTCCTCCCCACCGCCGCCTCTTTCTTCTCCCGGTTATTGCTCTGCTGCTCTTAGACCGCTCGGCTTCGGGCTGCTCCTCCGGTGTCCTCGCTGCCACCGTCGTTTGAATTTGGAGCCCTTCTCTGCTCCCACTCGCCTCCTCGAGCGGCGCATGCGGAGCGTTTCCCAGCTGGCCGCCACCAGCGGCGGTCCCGAAGAGCGGCGAGTGAGAAAGAGCGAGGGTCCCTCCGCTCAGTCCGGCTGCACGTGGCGGGGACACCCCTCCCCCCCTTCAAGCGCTCTACGTGGGCTTCGATCGAAACCACCGCGACTACTGAGGAAAACCCGCGCTTCCGCTTTGACTACTTCGGCCCGCGCGTTCGGCGGCGCTCTCGCAACTGAAGCGTGGCCCAAGTCTGTGCGCTGTCTTTAGTACGGAACGCCCACCCCGCGGTGCCAGCTTGTGGGACGGCCGGAGCCTTGCTGCTGCCACCGCCTGGGTGGGGTGAGTTGCGAACAGCGCAGATAACTGAGATATATCCTGATTCTTACCTTGAAGTAGGTGGGGTCCTGCGTAATTCGCCGCGGCGAGTGACACCCACGCCCGCATTTACATTCCCCGGCCCTCTTAAGGACTGCGTGGAGGATAAGACGCTGGTCAGGTGCTTCGAAAGGAGCGAAAACCTTCAGATTGGGTTCCCTCGGATAGAATCGCTGCCTTGTGACTGTTTGAGACTAAGAGCCTATCAGATGAAGGGAGCGGCTGATTGTGCCCTAATAAAGTGGCTATTAAGGTAGACCGTGTCTAAGTATTTGAGGGGCTATCACAAAGTGACCCGCTGATTGTCCCCTAATAAAATTGTTATTAATAGACTCTGTATCTAAGCATTGGAGGGGCTGTCACAAAGAAGAAGGGGGTCAACTTATTATTCAAAGCACCAGAAGGCAAAGTCAGAGACAATGGATGGAAACTAATCAAGGAGAAAAGCAATCTGGAATTAAGGAGAAACTTCCTAACAGTGAGGACAATTAACCAATGGAACAGCTTGTGTTCAAAAGTTGTGGATGCCTCATCACTGGAGGTTTTTAAGAAAAAACTGGACAGCCACCTGTCTGAAATGGTATAGGGTCTCCTGCTTGAGCAGGGGGGCTGGACTAGAAGATCTCAAAGGTCTCTTCCAACTGTATTCTGATTGATTGATCTACTTTTAACAGCTCCAACTCTCTTTGTTCTTCTGGGCTTTGCAGGAAGAAAATAGTGAGCCAAGGCCAGGATCGGTTGGATTGCATAGGGATAAGGGGTCATATTGTGAATGATACTGTAATAATTAAGGCTCTGATACTTTAATTGGCAGAATGGATCACGTGTTTTCTCAGTGTTTTTAAAAAATGTTGCGATGATAAGCATGAGTCTTTGAGTGGGTCAAGACTTGGTTCTTGCTGTAATAGATTAATATGGCTGGAACTAGGTAAAAAAAATGGTTTTATAGCTAAATCTCATAAATGTTATTCCCCCAGAGCTATGTTGACAGGGAGAATGGACGGTCCTCATTCCACATTGTGGATGGCCTTTGGCTTTGATGGTGTCTTTGTTTTCTTTTCTCAATGGGTTTAATTTTCCAGCCACATCACTGACGGATTGGATACACTACAGTAAGAGGATCATGTACTGCCTTTTGTTAGGCAGTCTAGTGGGACAATTTGGGCTGCTGACTTTGCCTGCAGAACGGTATCATGCCAATCTGTTTCCTTGTCTGGGCCACTCAGTCACCACTTGTGTTAGGAGTAGGTACTTCATTTACTTTCCTCCTGGCTGATGCAGCATCATCCCTTTTCTCTCTCATGTCCTCAAATGCACTGGGACTGAAAGTCCAAAATAACATGCAAGAAGCAGTGGCCATTTCTTTTACTTCTGCTCACTTTTTCTACCCTTCATAGCTAAGAAAGGTGAGCGATAGCAGTGGCTGCTGCTTCTGATAATTGTCCTATAGTTTCATTTCTGTATTCAGTGGTGAGTTGGAAATCCTGTAGCTTTTATCTATGTTAATAGAATTTATTTATTTATGAGACTTATATACCGCTTTAAGTGCAAGCACTCTCTAAACGGTGTACACCAGTAAGCAATGTATATATATATATTTACATTGCCCCCAACAATCTGGGTCCTCATTTTACCTACCCCGGAAGGATGGAAGGCTGAGTCAACCTTGAGCCGGTGAGATTAATTAATTAATTATGGAAACATGTATAAAAGTACTAGCTCCCTGGAAAAGGCTCTAATGTTGGAAAGGAAGGAAAGAGAAGAGGATGACCAATGCAAGGTGGATGTACTGAACTCAGTCAAAGTGACAATGAGTGTCCTGAAAGAAGAGGTTTAGGAATAGAACATCAAGGAGAAAATGTGTTTTTACTTGGTCACTAGGAGTCAAAAAATGACTTGATGGTACATAATCAACCAATGCAAAAGTAATTTCTGGTCCTGACATCCATGTAGAGCTCACCTTTTTCATAGCAGTTTCCAGTTTTTGCTATTGCAAAATGAATCTTTAATCAAAGTAATAGGATAATGTCGTTGTGGATGCAAAGCTTGAACTACATGTGTACATCAAACCAGTATGACACAGAATGTCAGGCAAAGGTGAGGAAAAATGCAAGGCAGAAATTATATTTGCACAGAAAACAAGTCACACACATACTGAGAACCAACATTGCCAGTCATTTAAGGGACACCAGGAAAATGAAGTGCAGTTTCTAAAACTTTTCCACCCAACTATCATTGCAACATTGTTGAAAAAAATGTAACTCCTTGAGATAAAACAAATCAGTGCTTAGTAACTGATGTTTCTTTCTATCAGTTTCTGTTGTTTTTTCTCATGTACAATTCAATGCTGCAGAAAGAAAAGAAGCATATGCAACATTTGAAATAATTGTTCAGTGGGTAAGCCATTATGTGATTTGCAGAATATTTTCCGTTAGTTTAGAAATTATAAAACTTTAAATATGTTAAATTAAATATGTTAAATTATTCTCCCATACAGAGAATACAATGTAATTTTAATAACTTTGTATAGCCTTACATCATCAATGTCTGCTTGGATCGGGCTAGTAATAAAATGTGCATTATGACATATACCTTGTGACTTACATATTTATATCCAACAGCAAACACAAAAGGCTGAGATTTATTGTGACAGGAGAACAGATGTTACATAATTTTTGCATCATAGTTTGTAGTGGATGTCTGTGTTCTCCGCATTGTTTGTTGCTGTGTAAAATCATACAGGTGATTCAGTTCTCATTCATAATCTGAACTTTTCTGGAGTAATCAAAGAACAATAGCGGTAATTAGAACTAATTTTTGATTTGTATCCTATTCACATGCTCAGGCTGTCAGTGACTTGTCCTTATCCTCCATCTACTTTACAAATATTTTATTAGGCAAATTATATATGTGTGAATAATTCTCATAACTAATATGTATCATCCTATATGTACATTTATTATAGGAAGACTGTCAGAAAGTCAGGTAATTTTAATGCTTACTCTTTACTAGTTTCTCCATAATCAAAGCTTGATCATTTTTCCTTCTATCAGCAGTATGTGATTTTTTTATTTAACTGTGGAATTCATACATCAGTAGGCAATTCAGTGTTATTAATGTATTCTTTATTGTGTTTTTCCTTCTGAAAATTTAGTTACCTTCATTATTTTCAGATAGAATTTTCAGATAGACTGAGAATGCCTCGGTCTTTAGAAATGGAGAATTTGTTCTTGGTACCATAAATATCCAGTTACCTATATTATTTATATGATATCTGTATGATATATAACTGGTATCAGGTAGGTAAATACCTGTATTATTTCATGCCTTGACTTATTCTCACACAGTGCATAGCAATGCAGCCTTGATTATAAAGTAATCTACCTGGGTTGAGGCAGCAGATAAATTCCATAAATAAATCCTTTGTTCTATTTAATCTCTTCTTTCATATGTTGCTGTTTAAATATTGGTGTTTCATTTAAAATATTTTCCATAGCTTTCTGTAATCATTTAAATACCAATTCTTATTCCCAGTTTGTATAAGAACTAAAGGGTAAAGCAGTAATGCTAAGGTTCAAAAAGATCTCAAACTCAAATAGCCCCAAGTGCCACATAAGGAATGGGCCAATACACTAATAGAAAAACCTCTAATAAGTAAAAAAAATATGAATAAAATGAACCAAACTGCTCTACACAACTCCCCCAGGCTTTTCATAGAGCTCTCCCCTCCTACCAGCCCAGGGAATCCTGCAATATCCACCTGAATTTGGCCAGCTGCCCTCCCTATTCTGTTGCCAAACCACAAGCTGGGGGTTTGAGTTTCCTGATTTAAGTCTCTAATTTACCTCTAATTTAAAAAATTAAATGCCAACAAAGAGATATTGGTGGGGGGGAGGAGAAGATCTCTTTGCTACCATTCACTGATTATCCATATTTTAGCAATCCAGATGTGGTAAGCCTAAGAATCATACGCAATGATATAACTATAATGTAAATTGGCTATTGGATAATGAATTCCATGGTTGTAAATTGTTAAGTAATACAACAAAAGAATTCCATTTTAATAGGTTAAGAAAGTTAGAATTATAGCAATTTAAGAATTCAGAAAACAAGTTCAAGCTAGATATTGACTCAGATAGTCATGAAATAGGCATAGGATAAATAGTATTAAGGAGCATAGAAAATACATAGAAATAGGCTTCCATGTAGAGCAGGGGTGTCAAACAGCTAGCCCGCGGGCCAGACATGTCATCCGGAAGCCGTGCCCACCCCATTGCCAGCAATGGCAAAATAGTCCCGATATATCTCATGATGTCATGTGATGTTGCGAGTTTGACATGTCTGATGTACAGATTATCAAATGTTTCATTTATTTTAGTGGCTTTTATAGAGTGAAAGCCAAAATAAATTTATATTATGGACAGGATACGGGGAGGATGCCAAAGCTAAAGGGAACTGATGGTGTTCAGTTGTATCTATTCATTCTACATAAAATTGTATTGCAATTTAAATAAATAAAATTTATTAATCTTTGTTAAATATTACAATTATACAGATAAAGACTAATATGAACTACAAAAAATAAAAATAATAAATAGAAAGTGCATAAAAAAGAAAAAAACTTTAAAATTAGAAAAGGAAGAAAAAATAAGAATATAGCAAAGAAAAAGAAAAGTATATGAATGTATAAAGAAGTAATTTCCCTCTTTTTCACAACAAGTATAAGTAATTTTAACAACTTAATGCAGCAATAATCTCTTCTTTCAGTCATTCAGTCCTGCTCAATAAAAATCCATTAAGGGTTATCAGAAATAATGATGTAGCTCTTTTAACCTTGATCATGTAAACCCACTTTATATTCCTTCCTTTTACTTTTAATAATCTTTAATTCTTCAAAGATTGTTAAATTTAATTTAAAAATCTTCCATTTTTAACTTTCCAAAATCAATGTTCCAATTATTCTTTTTCGATGATGATGATGATGGTGATGATGATGATGATGATGATGATAATGATGGAGTTGGAAAGGACCTTGGGGGTCTTCTAGTCCAATCCCCTGCTCAGGCAGGAAACCCGATACCATTTCACACAAATGGCTGTCCAGTCTCTTCTTAAAAACTTCCAATGTTGGAGCATTCACAACTTCTGGAGGCAGGTTGATCCACTGATTAATTGTTCTAACTGTCAAGAAATTTCTCCTTAGTTCTAGGTTGCTTCTCTCTTCGATTAGTTTCCATCCATTGCTCCTTGTCCTGCCTTCAAGTGCTTTGGAAAATAGCTTGACTTCCTCTTCTTTGGGGCAACCTCTCAGATATTGGAGCACTGCTATCATGTCACCCCTAGTCCTTCTCTTCATTGATCCTCCCCTAGTTTTCCCTTAAACTTATATTTAAAAGTTCTTTCACTAAGGATTAAAAAAAACTCACTGAGAGTGACTTGTTGATTAGAAGGCTCTTAATAGTTGAACAACAGTTAATTCTAAACTTGATTAAGAAATAAGGATCAGCAAAACTTTGTCTATATATGTTACATTACACCAATAAGCTTAGATGGAATGTCCCATGATGTTCACCATGATCCTCATCAGTAGATTAGACTTAATTTCATTACAGAGTAAATAAAATTAAACTTTTTAGTTGTTCTTGATAAATATCCTCAGTCTTGACCATGATGACTAAGGCTAATAGAACATGGAATTAGAAAGATTTAAAGAGCATTATTAACCCATTGTAAATGGGAACCATAGCAAATGGGAACCAAAAATTTGTGCAAAGTCTTCATGCAAAAATTAAGCTCTCCAAAGAAATGTGAATAAAAATTTTAAAAAGCAGAATGATGTAATTTTGTTAGGGAGTTCCAGGTATAAGCTGAAGCAAGGAAAAAAAGGCAAAAGAAGTAAAAAGAATAAGACACCTTAGTTGGGTTTGTAAAACACAAAAACCAAAGTGTTTGATTAACTTGTGGCTCAGTATGTTGCAGTAATCTAGTTCATGGTTCAATAGCACAAAAACCAAAGTGTTTGATTAACATGTGGCTCAATATGTTGCAGTAATCTAGTTCATGGTTCAATTTATTAATTCTATAAACTAGGGGCACAAAAATGTGAGCAAACAATCTGAAGGAAACCAAGCTGAAGAAGTCAAAGGCAGAAATACATAGAGAATGCCCTGCTAACAAATATTATGTGCAATCAGGAAATTCATGATACCAACAAATATAGGAAATACTAATATTGCAAAAGTTGGCTTGAAACTCAACATTAAGAAAACCAAAATCATGGCATCCAGCCCTCTCAATTCCTGGCAAATAGATGGGGAAGAAATAGAGGTAGTGACAGATTTTATTTTTCTGGGCTCCAAGATCACCTCAGATGGGGACTGCAGCCAAGAAATTAAAAGACGCTTGCTCCTGGGGAGGAAAGCTATGGCAAATCTAGACAGCATTCTAAAAAGCAGAGACATCACCCTGCCAACAAAAGTGCGTATAGTCCAGGCCATGGTTTTCCCAGTTGCAATGTATGGCTGTGAAAGTTGGACCATAAGAAAGGCTGAGCGCCAAAGAATTGAGGCCTTTGAACTATGGTGCTGGAGAAGACTCCTGCGAGTCCCTTGGACTGCAAGGCGTTCAAACCAGTCAGTCCTAGAAGAGATCAACCCCGACTGCTCTTTAGAAGGCCAGATCCTGAAGTTGAAACTCAAATAGTTTGGCCACCTAATGAGAAGGAAGGACTCACTGGAGAAGGGCCTAATGCTGGGAAATATTGAGAGCAATAGAAGAAAGGGATGACAGAGAATGAGATGGCTGGATGGAGTCACTGAAGCAGTAGGTGTGAACTTAAATGGACTCCAGAAGATGGTAGAGGACAGGAAGACTTGGAGGAACGTTGTCCATGGGGTCGCGATGGGTCGGACACGACTTCGTAATTAACAACAACAACAACAATATTGGAGGCAGCTGATTGACACAATTACCTATTTAGTTATTTAAATGACAAAGCTACATGGTCACAAAAACTAGATGCTGCAGAACTGCAGGTGAATCCTGAGTATGGGCTGGCACATTTTTTTTAATTGTGAAATTCAGTTGACAAAGTTGAAACATGTAAAATGTGATTTTAAAAATATTTCTTGCATTGGAAAAGTAGAAGAAAGAAGTATTAAATATTGACAAGTGGCTTTAATTGTTGTAGGGATTTTGATTCCTTGAATTAGGATATTTAACTCTCCAGGCAGCTATCTTTTGCAAAGCTCTTTGAGAAGATTGGGCAAATCATTTGATAGGTTTTATTAATCATATTTTAGGAGATAATGTCTTTTTTGTCCAAGTCTATTATTTCCCAATAGTCATTTCTCTTAATTAAGTCAATGTTAACCATTACCTCTCTTTGCATAGTACTTACCAGCTATATCTGTATGACACCTTCAGTAATATAAGTTTTGGTAGGATTGTGCTGTGCTGTGCATGGGATCTTGAGATTGCACTGCAGTAGTGAAGAATAGCTATCCATGGGATTTCAGGAAAAAATCCAAATGTTTTAAGGAGCTGCCAACAAATGCATCTCCAAAATATCCTTTCCATAGTGCATCCAAAATGCTGCACAACTGTAACATATAGAACCCTTGTGGCGCAGGAGTTAGAATGCAGTACTGCAGGCTACTTTTGCTGACTCCCGGCTGCCAGCAGTTTGGCAATTCACGTCTCACCGGCTCAAGGTTGACTCAGCCTTCCATCCTTCCGAGGTCGGTAAAATGAGGACCGAGATTGTTGGGGGCAATAGGCTGACTCTGTAAACCGCTTAGAGAGGGCTGTAAAGCACTGTGAAGTGATGTATAAGTCTAATTGCTATTGCTATTACTATATAATAGCAATACTTTATCAGGTTCATTCATGTATTTATTATATTTTATATACTAAATATTATTTTTAATAATCCCAAATCAAGATAAAACTCAAGTCTGCAATATTATAATTTTCAGGTAACCAAGGTGACCAATTTCAAGCTTATCATGTCATTTAAACTGAAAGAGCTTCTATCTTGCATCATTGATAAAAGGAAGCATCCATGGAATATCATTCTTTCCTGAGGATTAGGTAGTCCCATTCCTTCTGTTCTTCTGCAGGGACCTAAAGACAGGAATCTTCCTCGAAGACTACAATGTGCATCTATCTAGAATGTAATGTATGAATGAAGCTTGTGTAATTTGCCTTTGATTGCTTTTGTCGTTATTGTCATTTGTGTTATTCCATTAAAGACTTGGTTTTTACATTCTGAAGTTTTTTTATTATTATTATTGTATTTTGTTTTATTTTCAATTCATTTTTTTTCATTTCTTTCAACTGCAACTCAGCCAGAGTTGCTCTTGTAAATTGAATAGCCACATCAATTAAATAAATATATAAATCCTAAGACTTGTAAGCCTATGCTACGGAAAGAGAGATCATATTTATTATATAGAGTAGATACATTATATCTGACTAACATAGTGTTTTACTATAATAGGTGTTTACTTCTATAGACTATGTTACATAATTTTAAAAAGGAAGCACAGTGAAGAAGGTTTCTGCCTTCTTGTTTTGTCTTTGCAGCTTGATGAAATGGAGTAAGTTCATCAAGTTAAAAACAGACTTAAGATTTTGAAATTAAATATAACAATCTTTGAAGAGCTCAATTCTACGGTAGGTTTCAAAATGGAATTCAAATCTTGATTTAATCTATAAAGCCCTTTATGACTTGACATCACCTTCAGGACCACCTCTTCCAGTCATATTTGATCTATTTGAAAATCTCCTTGGAGAGACTGTCAGTAGTGCTCAATCCCGGGGAGGCTGCCTAATGTTATTCCAGTAAGATCGCTCTAGTCCAGTGGTGGCGAACCTATGACACGGGTGCCAGAGGCGGCACTCAGAGCTTTCTCTGTGGGCACGCACACCGTCGCCCCAGTCCTAGGCCTTCAGCTGGATTTTTTTGCTTTAGGCCTCCATGGTCATATGAAAAAAAAGAGGTTCAATCAATCAATTTCAACTTCTCACGGGAAAAAAAAGAACTTGCAAAATTGGCATTGATTGATTGAACTTTTTAGTCCCACCCAGTTCTGCCATTTACACTGCAGCCACACCCACCCAATTGGCCACACCCACCCAATGGGCCACACCACCCGGCACTCAACAATACATAAGTGGGTTTTAGGTTGCAGTTTGGGCACTCGGTCTCTAAAAGGTTCGCCATCACTGCTCTAGTCTCTGGAATGGATTTCCCTTGGAGGTGTGATTATCTCCATCGTTAATAGTTTTCCAGAAGCTGTTTAAATGGAATTATTCCATGGGGGGGAGGGAAGGGTTTGGGAGAAATTGTGAATTATAACTGTTGTGAACCACTAAAAGACATTGTAGCACATAAATTAAATAAATAAATGAAACTGTTCTTTGCAAATTAATGGCATGTTGGAAAGAAATTAGATAATAAATAAGGCTTAGAATTCTGTCTATCAACAAGATCACTCCCTGAAAACAGAAGAGACATGACCAAATTTGGTAGGACAAGAGAAGCTAACAATAGCAACAAAAATACACGTACTTCCAGCAAGGGGGGGGGGAATCCTCAGTGCATTCCTAAGGGAGAGAGAATTGGACAATGACTTAGAATGATGGTGTCTGCTCCATTCTAAGTTCCCTTTCCTGCTGCTCATATGCTCCAGAATGTTGCTGCTATTAAGAGGTGGGAGAAAAATTCCAGAAACCTTGTTCTGCAACTTTCACTTACTTTGTCATCCTCTCATCCCTGCTGCTTTTGGGAATTTTTCAAGCACTGATTTTCATCACATTCTTCCCATGCCCAACTTAGAAGTCAACAAAGTTGTTTCTACCAAGCATGCACATAATTTATATATGCAAAAGAAACTTACCTGCATTTTGTTTTCTTGGGACAACTTAAACAATTTTATTTGCACCTCTGCAGAAATATGTAATTTTACTTAAGCCCTTTGAGATCTTTTACACTCCCAATGAATGCCTTAATACTTAAATCACCAGACATGCTAAATTTAGAAAATACATAAATTAACAAGAATGTTTCCCCACAAATCACTGTTGTATTCAGAGAACAATACTGAATGATTACATAACAATCAATTTTAGGTAATCAAATGGTGTGCTAAATTAATTATGCCTTCAACTATCTTAATGCTTGTAGCTGTCAAGTTTTGTTCTCTTTTTTAGTTTTAGCTAACATTTGGCCTCTGGGAGGTTATGGAATATTTGTGAAAGGAACTATATGGGAGATTATGGAATATTTGTGAAAGGAATATGGGAGATTATGGAATATTTGTGAAAGGAACTAAATAGTGCCTCAAAATAGCAAGCCCAATGTGTAGTAGAATAAATAGAGGGTAGATGAATTTTAAACAGTCTCCTTTCTGGCCAATAAAATGAAATAGGCTACTGAGTGTTAAAATGAATAATATAGAAATTATGGAAATATTTGAAACCAAATGCTAATTTTATTTCAGTGGAATTCTAGAAAAGTTAAGAATTTTAGACAGAAAATGTTTCAGTGATCAATCTGTAACTAGCATATCTGAAGAACATGGAACTGAAAGGAACTTTGGAGGTTAAGTTCCTTGATTTTTCTTTGAATTAACTGCTGGGTATTATTTTTTTTTAAAAAAAATATTTTTAAAAACTAAAAGTAAGCATTTGAAATATTTACAGGAAGACTCTACATTATATCTTCCTTGGATGATAATCATATACTTTTCTCCATAAAAAATGTATAGATTTTGAAAGTACTATGAAAACCAGGAGAGATAGAGCTAAAACTGAGAGATGACATTTAATGGAATTAAAGAAATTTAAATAATTACTTCAAATCTCGTTTTCCCATTCTGAAACTGACATATAGTGTATTACATTACCTGCTTGCTATGTTAATTAGATTTAGTGATTTTAGCTAAATACAACACATATATAATATTAAAATATAAGCTACAATGTTAATTACAATATTTTGCCCTCATTTATTTATTTAATTAGTTGTTAGGTTTAATTTCCCTTTGAATTCAGGAGTTCAAGGCAGTGTAAATATGGCTCCCTCCTGTTTTTCCTCACAAGAATAATCCTGTGATGTAGAGAAACTGAATGGTGCAAAATCACCCAGTGAATTTGTGGAATCTGATTCTCCCTGGTGTCATTCCAACAAATCCATCATTACACCTGCTCTTTTTTTTTAATAGCCATTTTAATGTTATTATTGTTAGCCAACCTGGACAGTTAGCTCAATAGCTTATATAAGCTATAAATAAATTTGAATACTAATGAGTTTCAGAGATGGAATGATAAATAGGAGCACCAGGTCTTCTTATGACTGAACCGATTGATATTCTCAAGATCCTAGGACAAGTGATGTTTGCTGGGCCAAAGATCAAATAAGATGGAGGATGACACTATATCACTTATTACATCATCTATAAAGTCAAACATATCTAGAAAGTTATATAATAGAAAGTTATATAATTTTTTCTGGAATTAAGTCTCACTGAAATTATTGGGGCCTAGTTCTGAGTTGGCATACACAGGATTGTGCTATAACTGTGTCTGAACACTGTCAATAATCTGTTTTGTATGGAATCATGATTCAGTTCATAAATTTTATAAATTTTATTTTTGCTTAAGCTATAACATGTTTGTACTAAATAAAATTAGAGTACTTTAAAAGAGACGTAAATTTAATGTTTGAAAAAGTGA
Source organism: Crotalus tigris (assembly GCF_016545835.1). Taxonomy (NCBI): domain Eukaryota; kingdom Metazoa; phylum Chordata; class Lepidosauria; order Squamata; family Viperidae; genus Crotalus; species Crotalus tigris. The sequence continues at coordinate 3,391,335 of NW_024096554.1, read as the reverse complement.
GTGCAAAATGAAAGCCTTGCACTGACCAGCATGCCCTCTTCCTTCCCTTTGTCTGTTCCCCTGAGACTTTAAGGTAGCCTGAAAAGCACTGGATCACAACTGGTTTCCAGTTATAAAAGGAACATTCCAATCACACTGGAGAGTGGACAGTGAGTATCGTGTGTGTGAGAGAAGAAGAATTTTTATCCAAGGGAGTAGAGCAGCCATTAGCTCAGCAAGTGACTGATGGTGAAGAAGAAACTGGCTCAGTGGTAGGATTCAGCCAGTTTGCACTACTTCAGCAGAACCGGTAGCTAATTTTTTGTTGCCCAGGCCAGAGCCTACACCGAGCTGCTGGTAAATCACCTTTATTTCCCTTGTCCCTAGTCCAGACTGAGAAGCTGCATCTAACAGCCGCAGCAGGCTACTAACATGAAACTAAATCATAGCTAATGACTTGTTACAAACTCAGGAAGCAAAGAAGAACAGAATATTTCCTAAGACTATTTAAGAATTTGATAAACTTATAGGCACAGAGATATTAGTATAAGTACATTATAACATGGACTTAGTGATGTGTTAAGATAGGGGCTATGAAATAAATTGATTATTTTATATATATAATAAAATCCTCCTTGAAACACAGGGAAGATACCAACAGTGTTGGTGATCTGTACCATTTCTCAAAAGAACCTTCTCACACTTGGTATTAGCGGCAGGATGGTGCAGCAGCTGAGCCAACCATGCAAGATTTTTGAATGAAAGGAAAACAGGACCTGTACCCAGGAAAAGGGAGTTTGGACCTAGAAGAGCTAGGGCAGTACAAGGCATTGTCCAGGTTCTCTCCCTAAGCACATACACAGAGACCTGTGCTTACATAAGGAATTTGGAGGAGGAGGAGGAGGAGGAAAGCAGACACTGATTCCCAAGTACAAGCAAAATAAAGAGAATTTTCTTGATGCCTGGTTGCAGATTATAAGAGACATGATCAAGCAGCAGGATGAGGAAAGAAAAATAATGGGAGGATGAAGATATATTATGGAGAGATGCTGAATGAAGAGACTAATTGGAGAAATAAATACTGGATAGAGAGGAAAAGAGGAAAGTATTTCAAGAGATGATTGCTTTTTTGAGGGAAGCTTGAACCCTTCTTATTCCACAATGCCCAGTATAAAGAAAGGACCTAAAAATTTAAGGATCCCAAACTTTTACAGAGATGGAGGGTATATAATCTTTTTTGTGGCATTTGAATGTATTGCAGTTGCTTGCAAATAGCCTAAGAAGCAGTGGATGTTTCAGCTAATTCCATGCTTAACAGGAAAACCTTTAAGATTATTTATAGTACAGGGCTCCTTCCAGAAGTGATCTCTGATTATAATTTTGTTAAGGAGGCTGTATTATATAAATATGGAGTGACTAAATATACATTCAGATCAAGGTTTAGGCAGTATCCCTATGACCACAGGAAGGAGAGAGAGTGAGTTATTGGCAAGGTTAGAAGATATAGGAAGAAAGTGATTAATATCAGAAAAAATGATAAGGAGGATCATATTAGATCAAACTGTTAGGACAATTTCTACCAAGTTCTACCAATTTGTGTTAGATTCTGCCAGCATCACTTAGAAACTGGGCTGAAAGCTGTAATCCTTGCAGAGGAGTACCTAGCTGCATAAAAGGCAAAGTGATCAGAAAAAAGAGTTATAAATTGGAAAATGGCCACAATAGCAAACATCTAGATTAGCAAAATCAACACTTACAGGTGATAGGGAAGATAGAGTTAAGGAAACAGAAAGGACAAGAAACTTTCCCTCATTAGGAGTTATTCCAATAAGTTACCTACTGGAGGTATAAAAGACTATATCTATGGCAGGGCATTTAGCCAAGCCAGAGGACACAGTAAATTTTTCAAAAGGACCTAGTACAGGTCCTGAAGGACAAAAGATTACTATGTTTGCAAAAGTAAATGAGAGACACATAGTCAGTCTAATAGACACTGTGAATCCCAATATGTTTCAGAAAAATAAAGAAAATATTTACAAGTGTATATGGATAGGCAGCTACAGTGTCCTTAGAACAGACTCCAATTAAAATAGAAGGAACTATTAAGGGATCTTCTAGTAGAAAAAGTCCCAAAACTTCCTTTTGATTTTCTTACAGGAACCAATTTTTATTCCTACTGGAAGTAAATTAAAAACTTTAGTCAACAGAAGTCCTCAGAAGTAGTTTGAGTCACCACAAGAGCTCAGTCCAAACAAAGAGAAGCTATAAAAGATTGGAATATATTTCCCACACATTCAGTGTTAGTGGGAGTAGGGGTATCCAAAAGAGAAAAACATTTGTTTAAGACTGATAAAAGTAGACAGACACCCTACAAAGAATTTAACTGAGCCCTGAATGTAAACATATGGGGGAAACAACAAAAAGGTTAGTAGGTATTATAGTAGATTTATCCCTCATTTTGCCACCCAAGCCAGATTCTTACAGGTTTTACCTGAAAAAAGAAACAAACCAAAGTAAACTGTGGACTCCTATTCACCAAAAAGATTTTGACAGCGCCATAGATGAAACAGGGAATGGGTATAAAGGTTTGTGCTAAGGAACTGAAATATATGGGAAGACATTTGTGTGCTTTTAATAAAGGAACTGGTTTATATGCATTGTATATTGCATTTATGATTTTGTATATTGTCCACACCAGAACAATATTGCCCCTGATGCATGGACAGTGGATTGAGAATATTAATTTATTTCCTGACATTTAAAACAAAACCAAAATGTATTTAATTATGTTAATTATTTAGATTCTGTTCTCTCCTGTAATAAGGAGATTCAGCATACATTAGAACAAAATGCATTTTATGATATTAAATTAAAATTATTGTTGGTTTACTTGTTATAAATTATTTTATGAAACTCATTGCTACTATAGGATATCTTAATCCACCATTTTCTTGAGGTTCAGGAATATGGTAATAGATAAAACTGAATGTGGATATCAGTGCTTATACATACACAGTATACAGGTGTATGTGGGCATGAGGATACACATATTTGGGGACAGTATTTACTGGCTTGTAATGGAACTTCTGCTAATGCATGATTCTCTGAGCAATCAGTACAAATGCATTTCATCATAAGATCTAAACCTTAAATTACATACTCAGGAAGAGTTACTAGGCTACACCCACTGACGTGATCATGAGTATTCTGAAACAGTTGACTTGCAAATTGCACCAAAGCTTCAAATTTTGATACATTATATTGGATTTCTCATTGCCTTTATGGAACATTTGGAGATGGAAGATTGTGATTGCTTATCTACATCCTGAAGCTTTACAAAATGAAGGAAGTTTGGTTTTATGCTGTTATAAAATGTACAAAAACCCTGATTCTTCAGAGAAAAATGCGCTACTGTACTTGCTTGTCTTTTTTCTCAAGATGGCCAGTAACTGAGTCAGTTGACATTTAGCAAAATAGGGCAATAAAACCCACACATTAAAATTCTTTTTCTTTGAGGAAATATTATTAGATGCACCACACCTTGCCAGATTGTTTCCTTTGGTGTTTTTTTTTTCCTCTTTTTTTAAATAGCCAATCCGGAGCAATTTGGGAAAAAAAATATTTAAGTATAATTTAGTGGGAAAGAAACTTGTCAGTTAGGAGCAAGAGTAATCTTATGATTATGTCAATTATCCCTTTTTTTTCTGAACTTTCACTTCAGGCTCCCTTGTGATTTGAGTTACAACTAGCTATTCCCTCCCCCCCTTCAATTCTTGCAAAATGAGTACCCATGGCAAGGCACAGATACTTTTATTTAACATTCCTAGGGGTGGATTTTTTCTTAAGTAGTTTTCCATGCTAACAACTCTTATTATGTCTGCTGATTCAAAGTGCCTCTTTTCTTGACCTCATAAATTGTCCATTCTTTTTTTAACCTTCTTTTCCACTCCCCGCCTCTTTCTCACCCATTCTGTTTAAACAGTGTCTTTATTACTCATTCTGAGCACCTGTCATGTGGGCCCCACCGTTTTTCCTGTTGGTTGAGTTAATGAAAAAGGCAAAAATGGTTCATTTAAATGGCTAAAAATAAACCAAATTAAACAGAAAAACCACTGTGAGGAGAAACAGATAATACTGTTGTGAGCAATTCTGTGATTATCAATCATTCGTACTATTTGCATAGGTCATGAGTTGTTTCAGCCTATCCATCCAAAAGGGAAATATCTTTCAGCCAAACTATATGTCTAAGACACATTTGCAGTACAGATGTTTCCTAAATCAAAGCTATGAACAAATAAGTGTCTGAAAAATTGTTCTAGATCAAGCAAACAGAAAAAGGACAGTAAAGGAAGTCGGCATTATAGGAGCCACTGCTTGAGATGTTACTAATGGTGATAAATCAAAATGTCTGTTTAAAATGTTGATCTTCAAAATGCTTTATAACCCTATCATGCTTAACCTATCAAAGGCCACAGATGCTGGCAGGGGAGTTGCTGCAGCTTTTCCAGAAAGGGTTCTAGGCAGAGATAGAGTTTTATTCCACAGAATGATAAGCAGGAAATTTAACTAAAATATATGTTTTTCTCATTTTCTTGATATGGTATTCAAACAAAAAAAGTAATCATGAGAGAAATGATTTTGCTTCAAAACTGAAGTAAAAGAGTTTGAACATGAGGGAAGTTAGCCCAGAAAAGGAAATATTAAAAGGGCAGAAAAATATATTTTTCCTCAAAAGGATTTTTTAAAACCAAACCTGGCCCCAAATCTATCTCTCTGCCCCAAGCAAGAGCTAGCCCCATACAAAAGCAGATGTAAAACCATCAGAAAGTTGAAGCCAGAGCACTCAAGAAGACAAAGAGAAAATCTGCATGTCCTACCCAAACTCTAGGAGTCATTAGCCCCATCACCTGGGAAGCAGGATATGATAATAGGATTAAACCACAGATATCAATGCCTAGAAAAACACTCAGAAATAGCCTCAAGGTTCATGCCACAGGAACAGAAAACTATTCCAAACAAGGCTAGAGGGGGTATAAAAACCTACTGCCCATGTGAGCAACTCCTCTTTCTTCTCCTCTGCTCTTTCTTGCAAGGACCATCTTTCTGCTTCTCCAATAAACTGCAACCTTCTTCCCAAAGCAGTCACCATGTTGCTTATTTATCCCCAGCTTGGATGAACCAGGATGAAGACTTACTTCTGACAAACAGATTTAGGCTGCATTGGTATTGCAGATGAATATTTTGTGTAGCAGGAAACTTTAAAAATCTGATGAGAGCTTGTTAAGTGGTGGCAGGTAGAGGCATAATGTTTTGCCCATCTGCTTAGTTTTCCAGAAAACATTCTCCAGCGCATTTTTATTCCTCCAACTGAACTTATTTCTACTCTCAGGATAAGAGATAACTAATAACAGATGAGAGGAGGAAAACAGAAGAGAATTAGCAGGAAGAGGAAGATTAATCCTCTCCCCTCTTTTTTAACTGATTGCTTTACTTTTAGAAGGGTTCCTCATACTGCTTTATAATTGTCCAAGTGAGATTGTTATAATTCTGTGGTTTTAAAGGACCAGTTTTCTTCTGTGAGCTTCAGAATTAAAAGAATAACTGAGCTGGAAGGGACTTTGGAAGTCTTCTAGTCCAACCACCTGCTCAAGCAGGAAACCCTATGCCATTTCAGACAAGTGGCTGTCCAAACTCTTCTTAAAAAGCCTCCAGTGATGGATCATCCACAATTTCTGAAGGCAACCTCTGAGGATACTTGTAATATTCCCCTATGGGCCTGATCTATACTAGAATATTTAGCCAGTGGGATATGTTAAACAATGGGAGAATAAAGTTGTAGTATCTATGTGGGTCAGGATTCAGTTGTGAAGTCCTTGGTGCACTGGGTAGTATTACATGAATAGATTCAGTGAAATGGCTAGAAGGTAGCAGGCATGGAAGCTCAAAATGCAGAAGCAGGTGTTAATCTTGTACCAAAATAGAGAAGCTTGACTTAAAGTCACATCAATGACTTATTTATTTTGTAAATTATCTTCAATTGCTACTTTGGTGTAGCAAACACCATACAATATTTTATTGTAATGTTAGGCTTTTTAAATGAAAATAAAAATGGAGGAAAGATGTTCAAATGACAGTATACTTCAGTACTATTCTACAAAGGCAAATTACATAATTTCTGTAATTACGGGAATATACAGATTTGAATACATTTTTTCTCTATTAAAAAAACAATATACAGCTTGGAATGCTGTATATCCATCTGTAAGTAACTGGTGTGACCCAGGGAAAATACAATGAACTATTCCAAAGTATATACATAAATGACAAAAAAACGTAAAGCAAATTTTGGAGAAAATTTGCTACAAAGGGAAAAATGGAGAAATTGAAAGATTTAATTTACTAAATTTTATGATATACAAATGTTGGCAGAAAGGTAATAGAAAGGTAATGGTCTGTTACTAGGAATGAATGTTTATCAAAAGAAGTGGAAGTAGTTAGGTATAAGACTTTGCACTTGCTCACTTTGATAAAGCAAAAAAAAGATAGGAACAAAAATGAATTGGGACAGAATGAATGTGGATTTAATACAGGGTTGAGTACCTGTGAAAAAGAAGGATAATGAGGACATTTGGTGATTCTGAGGAGAAATACATCATGCGGTAGTTCATTTCTGACAAAATGTTGACTTTAGGACATAAAATAAAGAAGCCGTCCACTCTGAACCTTTATAATTTATCTCTGAACCTTTATAATTTATCTGCATGATTTGACAGTACTACTTTGTTTCTCTTCAGACTGTTATAACTCAATAGAACCCATTTATTAATGATTAATCCTATGATTTGACAGATTTCCCACTGGGGACAGCACTGATGATGTTTCCCACTGGAGCACTCATTGCTTTCCATCCAAACTTTACCAAGAGGATTCAAAACAATACAAAATATAATTAACATGATGCTATCCCAGTTCAAGGCTTTCAGATGTACACTAAAGTAGGGACATTCCTCATTTTGTCAAAAACAGTGCCTTAAAACAGAACAGAAAATTAAATAGAAAACAACAATTATCCAAATATTAATGATTGATTAAACAGGCCAAAGTGAAGTTTTACAAATGTTTCTACTTATTACTTTTTCCCATGCAAGACACAACTAAGAATGTTCTGAGAATCAAAATATATGATTCTATATATCTTAAAGTACAGAGTTGTTAAGTCACCTTCACAGTATTTTTTTAGTGACCATAAACTGAGCCCTTATAAATAAAATGCAGTACTGCAGGTAGGATACAGGTCCTTTTTTAGGCCTGGGTATTGCAGGTAAAACTTGTTCTTAACTGGTTGAGATTTCCTGGATAGTATTCTGTCTGTATGAGGATGCTGCTTGTTCCATTTGGGCATATATCATCTGTCATCAGTGTTGCTTTACATTAGGAAAAAAAGTGAGGGTAGCCTTGCCTCTAGAACATAGATTTGCTATTAGGGTGCATGTTGGAATTGCATTTTTTTTTTTACACAAGGAAGGTATTTACAAAATGCACACAAACTGTAGATGGGTTTGCATAGCTAGTCACAATAAAGTCCAAGTGATAAACATGCCACCATTGTGCTTACAATAACACTCAACTCTGTTGCTGTCAACCTCGAATTAAGGGTGTATTTCCAGAACAATGAGGTTTGCTACAGATATTAAAAAAAATTCTGCATGTCTAGTGTAAAACACCATTTCAATCTTCTGCCTGGCAATATGTCTCTAAACACAGCTCCCACCCACCCTACCAAATGCAGCTGCTCCAAAATCTCCACAAATGAATTTCTCCCCTATTCTCAGTATCTCTGCTCCCACAAGAACAGACATTTATATATGTATGTCTCTTGGACTCTGCTTCTTGACTGAGAAAATTGACTTCCCATACACCCCACCTTTACCTCCCAGCTTGCGGATTGTATATAGCAAGAGAGAGTGATGCAGAGCAAAAGCAGACTGAGGACAGCTTGTAATTCCAGGAACCTATGCAGTGGTCAGGTTTTTAATACATGGACAATAGTTTCTACACCCAGTAGGAGCATGTAGATGCTTATCAAATTCCTTTAATGAATATCTGCTTCCACCTGGTTGAGCAGTAAATTGAATAAATGACATATAAAGGCTCCTCCATACATTGGAAGAATTATAATAATTGTATATATTTTGTCAAAAAATCCAACAACCAACAAACCAAATTATTATGTAGAAATTATGTAGAAAGCTTTTTTAGTGCTTCAGTGTAGCTGGAGAGATTCCAATATCTTCATTTCTAGTGATTAACGCATAGGGTCTATGGCATTCTTTGTTTGCATGATTCCAAGCTCAGTTTCAGGAACTGTATCACCAGGCCCCTGGCTAGAAACTGGGAGACTGTAAATTTTAGTCCTGCCTTAGCTGGATGATTTTGGGCCAGTCATTCTCTCTCAGCCTAACTCACCTCACAGAGTTGGAGAAGGAGAAGGAAAGTGTGTTGGATATGTTCACCACCTTGAGTTATTTGTAAAAATAATAAAAAGGTAGGATATAAATAAATAAAATCTTCTGTCCAGTCTTATTACACTAGCTTTAGAATTTCTGTAATCCCCTTATCCTCAATATTGTGCTTTATTTTGTAATGTTCCTTAGTACATTGTCTACTGAGGTTAAGGAATCCCACCCTGGAATAGAGGGTGATGTTGACAATTAAGCTACATTTATACGTCTTAGGTCAGAAACTGTTAACATTAACCAACACCTACGTTTATATGTTTATATGCTAGTACATACATTTAGTATGTATGTATGTATGTATGTATGTATGTATGTATGTATACAAAATATTTTGCAAATATTTAAATATTTTGTAAAGCTCTTGCAAGAAAACAAATTATTTGTTTAGAAAACAACTTGTTTGATTTTGATTTGGTATTATTCTTAAGGCTGAAATGATAGACATGCTTATCTGGATCCAAGTGTTCTTGACCATTAATCGGAGTTCCTGTAAGGTAACATAGAGAGTGATTGTCCTTTTCTACCGATTATTGAAAGACATTAAAGTCATGAGTACTGTGCATTTTTCTGCTGCTTACTTTATTGAAACTTGTAGAAGAAGTAACTCCAGTGAATTTCGTTGTAGTTTTGGTGCCTTTAGTTTACCATCTTTAGTATGCTACTCACAGTCCTGCTGTGATATACCCGATGTAGCTGAACCATTGCATTGATATGGTTTTGACAGTCATATCTAGCATGAACCACATTGCTGGTCTCATTTTACTTTTTTTTGTAATAATTTGTTTTTTTTTTTCATTTAATTTTTTCCCCAATTATAGCATGCATCATTGCACTTGTTTTAAAGTAATGGCTTGGCTGTTTATCTTTAACAAATGGTCTGCTCTTTCCTGTGTGATAAGGCTCTGTAAACATGTCCCCCTATATTGTATTTTCTTCTGATTTTCCCTTTAAATCTTTCTTAAATCTGCATTGAGTTATATGTAAATCTCCACCACAGTGATATCACAGTTCATTATGATCTGATACTAGATTTATATGTGACACTGTAATTATTTGCTTTTATTCCTAACTGAAGTTGTATAGTACCTTTAGTGGCAGATTTCTTGGGAAAAGCGACTTCAAATGCTCTCTTAAATGTTACTTAATTTCAGACTACCACAAGTAAATCAATCTCTGTGCAAAATATTTTAGTAATTCTGCAAAGCTGAATCTGGGAGGGCAGATTTGTTTGAAGCTGTATTCTTTATCTTCCATGATAGTAAAACAGATACCTTTTCCCAGCAACTCTTTTTGTCTTTACTCTCTGCAATCAATTCAGTGATATTTCTCCTAATTCTTTGTTTGATTGTTTATTTTTCTGTCTCTCTCCCCCCCCCACAGATTAAGCAAGGCTCAAGAAGGTTCTTTTGTAAAATGTTGCCAATGTTGTGTCTCTTCTACTGATCAGATAGTTTTCAGTTGCTTCTTTACTGAAACTTCTAGAAGAATTCATTCCTGTGAATCTTCAGAACAGCATAATCAAATAACACTTAGATCGTAGGAAGTTTAATTATCCAATATAGTCCTCGACTTAAGACAACAATTCAGCCCAAAAATTATGTTGCTAAGCGAAACATTTGTTAAGTGAGTTTGGACTCATTTTATGACCTTTCTTGCCAAAGTGGTTAAGTGAATCACTGCAGCTATTAAGTTAGTAGCATGGTTCTAAAATAAATCTGGTTTCCTTGTTGATTTTGCTTGTCAGAAGGTCACAAAAGGTGACATTAGCCTGGGAAACTGTCAATGTCATAAACATGAGTCAGTTGCCAAGCATTTTAATTTTGATCATGTGATCATGGCAATGCTGCAATGTTCGTAAGTGTGAAAAAAGGTCATAAGACACTTTTTTCAGTGCTATGGTATTTTTGAATGGTCACTAAAGGAACTGTTGTTAGTCAAGGACTACCTGTAATGATAACCCACTATATTGCAGAAGTCTCTACCTCAAAAAACATTACTATTGTATGACCTCCACTGTTTGACTTAAGAGTGAAAAAAATTGTCTTTGCTCCAGTGTTGCAGAATTTGTATAACTGGCAATGAATGTGATATATACTAGTGATAGTTATTTAACACTGCAGCTATTTTCAAGAAAGCTGAGAACCTTGAGTTTTGCACACTAGATAGCAATTGTAGCTTGTAGTACATATCTATCCTCTCTAATTCTCATTGACATGTAAAGTCTTTGCACTTCACAAACTGGTAAAATATATGTAAAAAAATAATCTCATATAAGAAGTCAGTTTCTTGTGTTCTTTTCTGGGAAAAACAAAACAGATGCACACTGGTGCTCTATTTTTTTCCCCTCAAAAAGTTAAGATTGTTTTATTTCACAAAGTGTTTGCTCTACATGAAATGTGTTTTTTATTTGCTTGGTTATGCTTTTTATTATTGCTGATATTTATCAATTGTGTGCTTTTACTATGTACTTGTTCTGTGTTTTGTTTGCTGTAAGTCATGTTAGAATGCTTTGGCAGAAAAGAGAGGGTACAAATAAACATCTGAATCTTTCACACTAAGAACCATTTGCCACACAAAGATAACTTACTGAATACAGTGACAAAAATAAAAAGACAAACAAAGCTAATGTTTTAAGGTAAGAAGTTTTTTCTTAGTCCAACTTTGTAGTTGCTCCAGAAAGATTAATGATAAAATATAATCAATAATTATTTATAATATGAGTATATAAGTATAAAAAACAAGAACTTGATCATATTAGTCCATGAGGGGAAAAACATAAATCTAGAATTGAGCAAAATCTTCATTAGATTCTACTTATTTGGTCAACTATGTGCTGGACTGTATGTCATCCTGACATAATCAACTATTGATTTTAAGTTTAAAGTTCAATGGCTAATCATAAGCTAAACTGTAGCTAGCATTTTAGTTAATATGTTTCCCTTTATATGTAATTCTATTGAGCAGAGTTTTCCTCCTCTAGTAAGTTAAAAAGAGTAGGAGGGGAGAGTGAGTTGAACACATTTATACAACAGGCTCAATAGCCAAAGACTAGTGTCCTTGTAAAATAACAGACAGCCCTTGATAAATAACAGACAGCCCAAATTTTTGTAAGAAATCCAAGGTTTCCTGTAGGATTCCTTTAGATAAGAATTTGAAGGATGTTGATCATTTCTGAAGATACATTTTCCTCTCAAGGACAAGTGTACACAATGAAACAAAGCTCTTCAGTCAAACCAAATAAAAACTTAACTGTTTTCTCTGATGGGATGAGGTGATTCAAATTTCACAAAAGAAACTCATAGAATATATTAACACAAAGAGTACAGTCTAAAAGTTTCAGCCAAACTAAATATAGTTTATGGGATGTTGCTCAGAAGAAGCAAGGATGGGTCTCATGTAGCAAAGCAATCCTCCTAATGACTTTGTTTAAAATACTCTGGATCAGTGTAAAATATCAGTGCAGATTCTGTCCACCATGCTATGTCAAAAATGCTATTCCTTAGCTCTATATCTGTTCTTTCTTGCATTCTGTCCTGTTTTTCTTTTTTTCTTTCCTGCCAGGGCTATATTACAATCATCACAAAACAGTTCAAATTGTTGATCATATTTAAAGCTTTAAAAATATTAAATCAAGAATTCCTAGACATCATTTTTCAAATTTCAGTCTGTTTTTGTCCCAGGTCCAATGAAGAAATTTCTTTTCTGCATGTATGTCAAGGCCGTGTTGATGGAGAAAAGTGAAAGAGTTTTTCAGTGGCCACACCCAAATTATGGAACGCTTGTTTTAACAGGTTATGCAGACATCCTCATTATTATTATACTGCCTTGTGAAGATCTTTTATTTCTAAGAATAAGCTTGTTTGATAGGAAATGGGAGGTTCAGTAACATTTTTAGATGGATTAGTTTTTGCAGCAGCTAAGCTGATACTTGTATGCAGCACCTCTGCTTAGATATTTTAACTTGTTAGTTAGCTTCATTATTAGCTTAATTTTGTCTAGGAATGAATTTTTAATTGCAATTCATTGCAATCTTCCATACAATTTCTTAAAGATAACTTCAGTGGAAATATATAAATTGTATATTCTTGTTGCAATTGTTGGCAAATTTTTCTAGTGGCCCATGGAAATAAGTCATTAAAATCTAATTGCAAGTACCTTCAAAGTGTTTATTTAGGTTATTTCCTTACATATGCTTGCTTCCTTTAGCTATTAGCTCCCATTTTCTAGTCTTTCATTTTTTTTCTGAATACTTAGAGACAAGCAATTTTTCATCTTAAAGAAAGCATTATATTTTCCTGCTAAACTTGAATTTTTCACTATTTCCAAAATCTGACCCTGTTTTTTCCATTTATAATGAGAAGGCAACACCAAACTGACTTTGACTGAACCAGGGCCAGGGCCAGCTTTAGCTGAAACCCAAATAGGCCCTGTCCTAGAATTCCAATGCTTAGGAGATGCCAACAGTGCCCCTCCTTCTGAAAACCAAGGTTACCCTAAAAATGTAATTCTTTGCATTAATGGGAGTTGGTGTCAATGTGCCCCATGTATCCTTGATCCAGCACTGTCTGGTCTTATACAGTTAAGCAGGGTTACATCCTATTTGTATTTGGCAAGAAGACTATCAGGACATCCTAGGACTATAGGATACAAGGGGTCCTTGGTGCTCTCTGAGCTTGCTTGTTTTCTTGCAGATGTGTCATTACCTAAACTAGGGCTAGTAAGGAGTGAAGTTTGCTGTCAATTTATATTCTGGTGGCTTGCTATATTAGTGTTTGTGGGGATGGACTTAGAGATTCTTTGGTTGGACTGTTTACTATTGGCTCTATAGCAGTTTCTTGATTGGGATATTGTTTACTTGATAGTTGGTCTGATGTTAACTTAAAGTTAATCTATGCTGATCTGAGTGCTGAGAGATTTATCATTCTAAGTTAGTTTTCATGCCTATATATAAGTTTGGCCTTTGAATTTATAATTCACAATAACTCATTTCTTCCTGAAGTGATATGTCCTATTATTCTATTCTGCAATAAATTTCCCTTGAAGTTTAAGTATTACCAGTATGACTAGTATAATAATTTCACTTCTTTGGGGAGTAGTTCAATTTTTCATTCAATATTTGTTTTTCCCTCTCAGGAAGATGCCAGGTTGATACTGATGCTAACTTAGAGTTAATTATGCTGATCTGGATGCTGATTGGTGGTGGAGAGTTGCTTGGGTCTTTTTGTTCCCTTTTGGGCTGGTTAATTGTCTCTTGCATAGTCCATAGATGTTGTTAATGTCTATGTGTCTATTGATAGACTTGATCTGATCTAAAACTGCCAAAGAATGTCTAGAAGCCTGACAAATTAGCCATCAATAGACACATAGACATTAACAACATCTATGGACTATGCAAGAGACAACCAGCCCAAAAGGGAATAAAAAGACCCAAGCATCTCTCCACTGCCAATCAGCACCCAGATCAGCATAGATTAACTCTAAGTTAGCACCAGACCAACAATCAAGAAACTTCCAAAGAGCCAACAGTGAACAGCTCAACCAAGAGTGTCTAAGTCCACCCCCACCAATACTGATACAGCAAGCCACCAGAATGTAAACTGATAGCAAACCACACTCCTTACTAGCACTGATGATGTTGCCTAGTTTGGGTGATGAAATGTTTGCAACAAAACAAGCAAGCTTAGAAAGCACCAAGGACCCTCATTTCAACCCCGAGCCACAAATATTCTCCTTTATTGATACTATAGGATACACCAGAAAATTAAGAAAAAACCCTAGAAGAAGGCAGTTGCCAACCATTTCATTTTATTGCCAAGACAACTATGTGGAGATGTTCTTGAAGTCAACTGGAGCTTGACTTGAAAAAGTCTTATATTGTTAATGAAACTGTCAAGCACTGGGGAAATCAGGAGATCCAGTTCAAATATGTATAAAGATTTATTGTAAGCTTAAGCTCTCTACAAGGTCTGAACTACAAACAGTCAAAGGAAATTAGCAGGAGTTAAGAATAGAAAGGTGATCAAGGTGGGCTAGACTTAGATTAGATAACCTTTATTGTCATTTTTTCCTGTGGGCACAATGGCACACATTAAAAATGAAATTTAGTTGCTTCCTTCAAAGTGTACACATACATAACACACACTTAAAACATACTATATACATATATACTATATATGTATGGACCTACACCCTTACTATAGTAATATGTAAATATTATTCACTGTCCATCTTGAATACATAACGAAAGGAGGAAGCTTTAGAGTTCACAAGATTAATACTGTATGGAACAATGTTGTGACAAACCTTAGATCTCTTGTGGGCATGACTGATAACATTTTCAACCCCTCCCTTGGGCTCAGTCTGGTCATCTCCTATAGAAACCATTTAAAAATCAACCTGGCATCTTCCTGAGAGGGGAAAACAAATATTGAATGAAAACTTGAACTACTCCCCCCCAAAAGTGAAATTATTATACTAGTCGTACTGGTAATACTTAAACTTCAAGGAAAATTTATTGCAGAATAGAATAATAGGACATATCATTTTAGGAAGAAAAGAGTTATTGTGAAGTCTAAGTTCAAAGGCCAAACATATAGAGAGGCATGAAAATTAACTTAGAATGATAAATCTCTCATTTTTACTGCTTTCTGTTTTGCAGTATCAACAGAAATAATATTGTGAAAGTCAGCACACAAACACGCAGCAGGTGCTTTGGGTGGAGCAGACCCACAAACAAAGATGGTGGGGAAAACCCCTTAAGCAAATTACATGGGGAGTTATTTAATGGTACAGCCAAGCTGCAAGTTCTCAAGCTTGGTTTCTGTTTTATATTGCCAATGCCAAATTGATTTGTGACAAATAATAACACAGGAAAGATTCTTATATAATAAAGGAGGGAAGAAATTAATTTGTGCTTTGTTTTATGACACATATGACAGCTTTATTTTGCTAACATAGCCATATATTACATCTTCTGTCCTGCATTGCAAACTTTTCTGGTTTTTTTTTTTTCATACAGAAGGGACTGTGGGTTAAGTTTATGTCCATTCTAACAAATCCTTCTGATTAAAAAAACATGCACATAGATAGATGTTGAAGTAACAATTTGGAAAAACTACAACAAAGCAGTTTTTTTCCTTTCCTGTGTAGAATACATAAAGAGGTAGCCATGTTAATTTGTAATCAAAAATAAATATATTAATATAAGTAGACATTTTTTGTAACATATTGTAGTTTGGCTTAGCCCAGTGGTTCTCAACCTGTGGATCAGGACCCCATTTGGGGTCGAACCACCATTTCACGGGGGTCGCCAAACAACGCAGTCTGCCATTTTTTTCCCCTTTTCCTTAGCTGTGCTACTCCCTTTTATTCTATTGGCTTTTGAAAGCCAATAGAATAGACTCTCTTGAATAGAGTCTAATTCTATTGGCTTTCAAAAGCCAATAGGAATTGTCCAGGCTGTCTCTACCCTGTTGAGCCCACCAAAAGTCCCATTCTGCAAACGGTGCTGCACCAGTTGAGTAATCCTCGACTTACGACCGGTTGAGTAGTCCTCGACTTACGACCGGTTGGGGTCGCGGCATTAATAAGGTTGAGAACCACTGGCTTAGCCAATCATCAGAAAACAGATCAAGGGACAGTTTGTGATTAAGGCAACATGCCTAATAACTTCAGTCCATAACTCTGACTTTGTTTAAATTAGCTTTCCTTAATTATAGTTTAATATGTGGTCCAGTTTTGTCATTTATTAGATCCCAGCTGCACAATGATTCAGACAACAAAGACTGGTAGAATGGCTGAAACGTTCAGCCAATCTAGAAGGAATGTTATTGGCGTGGCTTTTCTCATCCCTTGTGGGCATGTTAATCGAAGTCATGAAAAGGATTGGGAATATTCTCTGGGCTTTCCCCTCTCTCACATTTTAGAACTCACAAGTAAACAGGAAGTGCAGTGATAATCCACCATCAAAGTTGGTGGATTATCTGATTCCAGCAGGAAGAAAAAACTTGTGAAATGAGGAGGGCCTTTGCCATTTATTGTAACATTTGCTGATAATCATTGGTACAGATAATTAAAGCAGCTCTCTGCAGTTCACAATTTTGGATTCTTTCTCTAAATTCAGTCCTGATCAATGACTGCATCTTTCTTCACCAAGGCATGAAGTTAGGAATGGCTGTTTATATTTAATCGAATCAGAAGATTCCAAAATTACTAGACTAACACTGGAGAAAACATGTTGGTCTAATAGGACTAGATCAGGGGGGCTCAACTTTTTTTTGGACCAAAGATCTGAGAGGTGGGTTAAAAATTGCACCCCAAAAACAGTCACTAGAACAGGGGTGTCAAACTGTCAAACAGATGCGTCATGCTGAAACTGCGCTCATCCCATTGCCGGCAATGGCAAAAAAGTTGTGATACATTGTGACACATTATGTGACATTGAGAGTTTGACACCCTTGCACTAGAGTCAGGACAAAAGCTTCATTGCATTTACATGTATTTGTAATGAACTATCAGAATTGTAGCTAAATGTTACAACTTAGAAACAGCTTTTGTAGAGATCTGGTGATGTATACAAAGTTTTAACATGCCATGAAATACTAACATTAATTGTATGTCTCTAGACTACTGGATTTTTGAAATATTTGTCCTGCCATTTTTTTTGCCTACAAAGGGACTCATTTTAGACTCAATAGTGTGGGCTGTTTGTGTTGCACAAGCAGAAGTAAAACTAACATAGGAAGCATTTGCAGCATTTAAATCAGAACAAATAATGATTTATTTTCATCCACAGACATCTTGTTTAAAATACTAAAATACATACATACAATAAATGAGGGCAACTTATACAAAACGTTTTCATAATGCCATACAGGTGAATTAGCCCAGTGAGATAGAAGAAAGTAGGAGATGAAAGTAGGAATGGAGACTGAAATGAACAGAGAGGTGAGCTACAAACCTTTAATGCAGATTTTCAGCCAGGTGAGAGAAACCTAAAGAATGAATGGAACTGTAGAAGTAAGGCCATCTTCTGGCAAGTCATTAGTATAGATTTCTATCAAGAGCAATCTGCTTCTTTGCAACATTGGCTGGATGGATAGAAGGAGGGTGAAAGATAGGAAGAAAAGAGAGTGACACTAAGGGAGCGAGAAAAAGCACAGAGCAAAATAGAAGTGGGGTAGCCCTTCCTGCTTTTAACTTAATTGAAGAAGTAACAGAGCACCCCAGAGGGAAAGAGTTTGTATCAGAAAAAAAATTCATACATGGCATTAATTTAATTTTAATATTTATTTATTATACTAATATTTATTACTGTGAGGGTTGTAGAGATTGAATCATCTAAAACATAAGACTATAACCATCACTGACATCTTCTGGAATAAAAGGATGGCCTGAAAATGCGGAACGCTTGTCAACCTACCCAACCTTGGCATGTAGCGACTTGAGTGTGAAAATGGGCATATGGAAGAAGAGAAGGATATTCTGTGTGGCTGGTATATGGAAGGAATTTAAATTGCAAGGATATTAATTGTCTAAAAATTGACACGGTATAATTACTACCTATGATCCTAAATCTAGTTCTTGGAAATGAAAAGGAAAATTATATGGGATGAAGCACATTTACTGTAATTTTTGCCTGAAAAAAATCCCTTATACCTATGAGATATGTTTTGTACTTCAGCACAAAATGTGCTTTTCTGGGGACACATTTTATACTGCTATTATAATACCCGAAGGCCTGACATAATGTGGTTAAGGTTAGTTGCATAATTGAATACTTCATTTAACAATGATTTATTGAAGTAGCAAGGGCCAGTATAGTGGTTAATACATAACGCTGAGACCTTTAGGATTGCAGTAGAATATAAATGTAAAAATAAAGCCTGCATGTTCACTGTGGGGTTTTTTTTTTTTTTTGGTGGGGAAGGGCTTGACTATGAACCTGTGGATATTAACCTTGCATTGTTTGTGAATGAGACTACCATGATTAACTACCATGATTTTAAAAATCTTCACTTAAGATGGTCTCTAAACTCAGGCAGCCCTTGTCATCTGATGTTTTCACTCAGTCTTGGTTTGAAAAATTTTATGAGAAAAATATTCAAAAATGATGCATGTACATGATGCTGGGGGCTAAAAAGAAAAGACACCCTCAAGTCAAATTCAACTTGTCATGACAATGTGGATATAACCATACAATTTTCTTGGCCAGAATAGAAAAGTGGTTCACCACGGCTGCTTCAGAAATTTTCTGTTAACTTTTCAATCTAGTCTATAACCCTGAAGTTCCCACAGAAGTCTTTGGGAAATGTGGGGTTACTCTTTATGGAATTGTTTTGACTTGCTAGAAATGGATACAATTGTATTATTGATTGCCTGGATTAGTTGTCTATGCTGCTTATTCTGCTTCTTTTATTATTTTATATCCAATCCAAGTTTATTAAGTGTGTAATAACATTTATATACAGCAAGATGCAGAATAACCAAATTAACCTTCACCAAATTAATTCAGTTCTTTTGACACATTAAGAGAGGGGGGGGGATCGATTTTACAATCAGTTTCCATGATCCCAAAGATGCTTTTAAAGCTGTTGTGAAAACAGAAATGATACACCAAGAGAGAAATGAGCAATGGGATCTGAAAATAAAAGCTCCACTTTGTCCTTCTGATTGTAGAAAGACTACAGGATGCTTTTCGGCATTACAGTGATCAAGTAGTTGGACCCATTTGAAAGAGTATATAGTGATGGGAATGGCTGGGAAGCAAATTTCTCCAATTCCCCAACCAGCTCCCAATCAGTGAAACTTGTGCCACTGAAATTTTGATAGCAAAATGATTGGCTACACTACTCAAGCTCAGACTCGGGCATATAGACATTCTAAGGGAGGAAATGAGAGTGCATTTCACATAGGTCTTTCAGTCTTCCAACTTACTTTTGAAAAAAAGAAGTCCAAAATTTTGAGCCCTTAAGGGTGTGTGTTTGTGAAGTTTTGGCAGCACAATTTTAGGGACACACATACTTGATCTCAATAGCTGCCTAAAACCTTTAGGATCATTTTGCACAAAAATATGATAATGATGGTTTTTAAGATTTATATTGCACTTTCTCTCTAGAAGCTGGAAGTGGAAGAAATAGCCCAATTTCCTCCACTTGTATTTCCAGAGCAGTGATCCTGTGAGATAGATTTGGCTGAAGAAGTGGGAATGGTTCAAAATTACCCTGTTAGCTCTGTGACTGAGGTAAACCTAAATCTTCATCTCCACAGTTTTAGACCAGCACCCAGGTAGAATCAGATCTTCAGTCTAGAAGTTGCACTGTATCTAGAAGTTGGCTTGGTGGAGTTCAAAGTATACATGACGGATCATTGCAATTAAGCACAGTTTGATATTTTGGTTCTGTAAAAGTCTGATGCAATCTACCCAAAGTGAAGCTTCCTAGATACCTTATTCTCCAATTGACTATTTTCAAACTACCATACCATGGAGTGAATTTAGAATCTTTGGTAGCTTGCCCATCAGTCTCAAAGAAGGGTCTAAATAAATAAATCCAGTATCTTTGTACCCTTAGATGATTCACCATAGAAATATCTGTAAAAGAACATAATTGGAATGTCTGTTTTTGTGCCTGCTGAGCACCTCAAAGTTCTGTTAGACTAGAGAGTAATAGTTAGGGCTGTGCAAGCCATTTGGAAGGGTGTACATTTAAATGTCAATGTGTCTCATCCTCCCCCAAAGTCTTGGCATGTCCTCTCAAAAGGCTTTCCAAAGTATTTTGGATATACATGGGCTGATCTGTTTATAATAATCAATGCTTTGTCAATCAATTCACTGAAAATAGGTCAAGATCTATTGCAAGAGTTGAAGTTCCTGGTAAAATCATTAGTAATCGTTGAAAGGATTGTAATTATTGTTGCTGTTACTCATTTGCTTTTGAGTCTTTGCAACCTGATGGAACATTGTTTGCCCAGATGTTGTCAGTAACTTCTTTGAATTCTTTTAAGCACATGCTCATCATACCAGTGATTAAAGGATGGATTCTGTATCAACAACATGGAATAAACTATTATTCCAGCTATAGATTTCAATTTTATAAAAGAAATCTGGGATAAATTCTTGGCAGAGAAGAATTTTAAATTTTAGTTTCTTTTTAATTGCCTTAGTTTTCTAAAAGAAAAGAAACTACCATTGTTTTTGATGAGGAAATATAAATGAAATGAGGAAACAAGTAAGTGAACAGCTACTCTGACACAATTTCTAAAATATATTCATAGAAAGATTTGCAATTTTGTTTTATTTTGCATATAAGAGTAACGTATTGTTTCTTTTCCAGTGTATTTTATTCTTAAGAAAAAAGATTGCTCAAGTAGTATGTTTCTTTCTAAAGAGTTCAGAAGAGACTGAAAGAGGGTTAAATGACTTTAGAAAATGATGCCAGTCTAACCTAAAGTGCAGAACCTAGGCAGCCTGCAAGTAGGAAAGAATTGCCAATTTTTTTGGAGGGGGAGGGGGGTCATTTCTTTTATCTCCCGCATCTCTTTGCTGTCTATTTTATGCCAGTTCCCTGGTTTTGTTTCCCTACCAAGCACGTTCTTCACAATCTGGACTGACCAGTTAATAAAAATGCCTGCTGACTGCCTTTCACCTGAAAGTAGTAAATGATTGAACCAGATGATCTAAGACAGAAAAAAGTTGATGCACAGTTTTTATCTTTCAGATATGTAAATCTGGAGTGATGGCATTGTTTAAATAGAGCAGGTATTTCTCAGTTAATAGTGATAATTGGGACTGGAGTTTCCATCGCTAAGCAATGCAGTCATAAGACCATGCAGCTTAGC